>NC_052049.1:118091788-118691788 GCF_903992535.2 Arvicola amphibius
GACTGTATCCTTCTGAACTGTGAGCCAAAATTAACCCTTTGTTCCTTAAAATTAATTCTTGTCATGTATTTGTTCCAGCAAGAAGAAAAACAACTAATACAGTCCATAAGACATTTTATCTAAAACACTGCTTCCTTGTCTGTGCCTCATGTTAAGCTTCCTAAAGGCAGAAATTTTCAGTTCCTTGTTACATTCCCAATATCAAGATTAGTTAATGCTTGGGAACACTGCATGAATAAGAGACATGAGCTAGGCACTCAAGCATAAACCTCAGTTCAAGGGAGAAAAAATTAAGTTTGACATTCAGAAGTTGAATTGGTATAGAGATTTAAAATTCAGCTTAAATGAAATCAAGGAAACATCACACAATTACATCCTAATTATGTGCTTGTTATGTAGCAGGTTGCCAGGTAGAGTTGATGGGACCCAAACTCCCACAATCCTCTGGTTCTTCATGAGGAAGATTCAGACAAAAAGAGAAGAATGGATAGATTATAGGCATTATCCAAAGGTGGCAGAGGAGGCAAAGTTGGAGCTGATTGCAGTCAGTCCTGCAGAATTAGCATGGAAAGACTCACTCCTCGGTAGGCATTTTGTATATGTGCTGGTGTGATTCGATATCAACCCTGATAAGTCTGCGAATTTTTAAATTTTCAGTTTTTGTTTATTCTTAGAAAATTTCATACATGTATACAGTACTTCTTGATCAAATCTACAACCCTTCTCCACCTCTCCCCAGGGCCCCCATCATAACTTCCTTTCAACCACATGTACTCTTTTTGTAATATTCATTTATTTGTTTTGTAGTTCACTGAGTCCAATTAGTATTGTCCCATATGTGCCTGGATATTGGGTCATCCACTTGGGTGTCCGAATCCTACCAGTGGCTATATTCCTGAAGAAAGGTAATTCTCCCTCAGTAGCCATCAGCTGCTACAAATCTGTTTTTAGATCTGATTCATTCTTATGTGAGGTAATTGTAGAAACTTTAAGGCAACAACAACCAAAAAAACCCCATGAACTCAATGATTTGTGTGGTAAGAATATTTGGAAGCCTTTTTGACTGTATGTGAAGAACATAGAAACTTCCAGGGCTGGTCAAGAGACTTGAGGCCTCAACACATTCACTCCTTGGGTTGTACTCACCAGTTTGTTTTTGGCAGTCTCCCTGCCTGCTGCAGGCATTTCCTTGTGATAGCTGATTCTACCATGTCACAGAGTGTGTCTTCTGATATTTTAAGAAACTGGTAAAATGAAGGACCACTATTATATGAGTTAGTCATATAAGGCAGGTAGAGAGGAAGAAAGAACTCTCCCAGGTTCCTGGTTCTGTCCAGGCTTAGAGTTTGCTAGGAAGGGGCGGGATGTTTCATTAGAAGTCTTTTGACAGAACTGTGCATCGAAGGACTACAACTGCCTTGTTTATTTTCCCCATCATCCCTCAATACAACGATCCCACTGCTTACGCCTTGAAGGCACTCACTAATGCACAAGAGGAATTGAAGGGGTGGTTACGTGCAGCTAAAGCTCTTGACCCAGGCCTTTTCCATTTTGGAGATGGTTGTAGGGCAGCAAAAGGAGAGTCTGGATTTGAACGGCTTGTCCCCGCAACACTTCCTTCTAAAGCCCTAAAGTCAGTACCATCGCAGGTGGGAGAAGAGAGTGAGATGTCTGCAGAAAGTGAGACGGTCCTAATGCTGTGTGGCAGTGGAGCCCCTGTATTTTCTCTACCATGCGCACCTCCAGTCCTGGTGAGGATTCTGCTCCAGCGCTCTTCTTTCCTGTCTTAGCTGTGTGTTCAGTTGACTTGTCTGCAGCCTGTGGCACTGTTATTAACACCAGTCTGATTTCGAGTGATGCCCCCACACTGCTTCTGACATCAGGAGGGCTTCACTCCTCTCTTGGTTCCTCCTGGACGCACTCACAGGAGGCTCTCCAAGTTCACACCCATAGCTAAGGAACAGTAGATTTTAGCTTCTCTCCTTTCCTTTACCAAGACACCCGAGTCTCCACACACCCTCTGGCTCTCCCATTTCTGTATATGCTTTCCTCATGCTCACACCCCGTCCTTGACTAAAAAGAACCTCCGCTTTCAAAGCACCAGGTTCCATGTCCTTGGGGCTCACTCCCTTGTCCCATCTCCTCTGGACTCTTATCCCAGCAGCTGTCACCTGTCCCACTAAATATCTCCTCCTGTGTGTGTCTGTCAGGGTGATCGCGGCCATGCCTACTGGACAACAAAGCAAAACAAAAGCACAAGCCAGCAAATGGAAGGCACTTGGCTGCTTCTTTTGCTCCTTTCTCTCAACTTCCTCAGAAAGGCTGGGCCCCTTTGCCCTTCCTTCCACGTGTCTCCTGTGTCTCTTTCTCGTTGCCAGTCAGCACACAGAGCCTGTACATTCTCGCCACGGGCACTTGCCCCTTGTTCCCCATTTTCCGTGTCTAATGCTCAAGAGAAAGAGCCTTCTGCAAGCTCCCCATTTCTGTACCGACCACTTCTAGCTAACCACTCTCCTCATGGATTTGGCTGCGACACTCAGACATCACAGTAGATAACGCTAATTAATGCAATCCCTCTTAGCCTCTGACTCTGAGGTCCTTTGCTACCTAACTCAAGCCACTGAAATCTGCCCCTGCTTCGCCACTTCATAGAAACCAGCCTCTACCATGGCCAATGACCTGTGATGTTCCAAATCCTAGGACTAACTGGTCCTCACCTTACCGAATCTTTCTATTGCACTCTATAGGCTGACTCCTTCTATCTTGGCAAACTCTTCTTGAAGCCTCTAGTTCTCTGTTCCTCTTGTGCCTCTCTCTCTCAGCTTCTTGAAAGGCTGGTTCCCTCTTGTAGTTTCGTCCTTAGCCTCCTCTTTCTATGCCCACCATGGTGAGCTCACTCAGTGGGGTTTTGACAGGCTGTTTCCAGATGTGTATACCCAAGCCCAACCTTTCCTCTGAAGTTCCTTCAAGTTCCTCTTGTCTTAAAAACAATTTGACACATAGAGAAAGCACTTGGTATTCCCTCTCAATCATGTCTCTCTTCATTCCCTTTCCTGGCTTTCCCATCCATGTGGGCTCTGTGTCATAACCTTTAGAATGCTAGCTGTCACCCCCTTTGTCTTGTCTCAATTCAACGTCAATTACTCTTCCTGCCAATTTAACCGAATAAATATTTTTCACAATTCTTCCTTCCATTCCTCCTCAGAACTCCTGGCCCAGTTCGGGCACTCATCATTTCTTGCCTGGATTCCCAATAGGTCTCCCTGCCCCTAAGCCTTCCCTCCTTCATCAATCCTTAGAGCAGGAAAATCTATATTTAAAACAGGATTCTGACCCTGTTATTCTTCCGCTTTAATCACTTGGCTGGAGTCCAAACTGCTTTACACGGCACAGAAAGCACCTCTTCCTACTCCTTAACACGTACCCCCCACCACGACCCCTGAATCAGTAACTCTTTTATTAGTAAATATTTTAAACATCTAAGCATTTGTATATGTGTGTCTGTGTGTGGCTATGTGCACGTGTGAGTGCAGTGTTGTGGAGGCCAAAAATAGGTGATAGATCCCAGAAAGCTGGAGGTAGAGCTGTCTGTCACCCACCTAATGTGGTTGCAGGGAACTGAACTTGGGTTCCCCTGCAAGAGCAGTATGGGCTCTTATTGGCTGAGTGATCTGGGTCTTTCATTATTGGCGACATCATACTGCATACAGCCCATGCCCTCTGCCTCCTCTTGGCACATGCTCTCTGCTATAATGTGTATCTGTCTGCTCACAATATTGTCCCTATCTGGTAAGTGAATTTCATCCCACCACTGGGGGCTTGCACTAACCCTATTGGGTTGGATCCTCTCACCATTTCTTGACACCTGATTCATGTCCAGGTCTGCACCATGTCTCCACGTCTGCACTTGCATGCAGCATCAACGTCTTGTCTTTATTGGATGCCACTCTACTCTTTCCTGATCTTCCTCAAAATGGGAGCTTAGAGTTTCCAGGATGGGCCTTCCCAGATGAGAAATCTATCCACTGCAAATGGACACGTGACAGGGCGTGTTACCAGAAGCTATAGTTATCCTCCCTGGTCCCTTCTCCCTGTTTTCTTCCCACTTGGTCCAAATGAGTTGTAAACTTATAAGAGCTTTGCTAGAACCTGTGGAAGGGTCTTTCACCTGGCATTTACACATCTGTGAATACCCTCGGAAGATTGCAAACATAATCCCAATACATCTGTATTCGCTGCTTGTAGCTCATTTTAACATGATAAATTCTATGAATTATTTATTATGTAAAGTAGAAAGCAGTCTATTGTAAAGTAGGAAATGGTCTATTTGGAAATGTTATAGTTCAAACCCAGTTCTCCTACACACTAGGTATATAATTTTGGTTTAATTACTTACTTTATTTGTAAAAGGGGACTGTACTGACTGGTTTTTATGTCAACTTGGCACGTGCTAGAATCATCAAGAGAGGAAGAAGCCTCATTTGAGAAAATGTCTCTGTAAGATCCAGTTATAAGTGGTCATAATTAGTGAATAATGGAAAGGGTCCAGCCCACTGTGGGTGATACCATCCCTGGGCTGATCGTCCTTGTTTCTATAAGATAGCTGGTTGAACAAGCCATGTGAAGCAAGCCAGCAAGCAGCATCCCTCCATGGTCTCTGCATCAGCTCCTGCCTCCAGGTTCCTGCCCTGCTTGAGTTCCTGTCCTGACTTCCTTTGTTGGTGAACAGCAATGTGGAACCGTAAACTAAATAAACCCTTTCCTCCTCTTGCCTTTTTGTCATGGTATTTTGCTACAGCAGTAGAAACCCTAGCTTCCTAACTTAATACAGGTGCAATAAGAATATTTCGTTTTATGGGCTGGAGTAATGGCTCGGCAGTTAAAAGCACTTATTTCTATTGAAGAAAATCCAGGTTCCAACCCTAGCCCCTATAGCAGGCAGCTTACAACTGCCTGTAACTCCAGTTCCAGGAATCCAATGCCCTCTTCTGGGCTCTGTGGGTACCTGAACATGTGCAATATTCACACATACATTCAGGCATACATTTATACACATAAAGTAAATATAAAAACCTTTTGTCAAAAGCATTTGTTTCTATATATACGTATTTCTAACATTATGTAATAATATTTGTAAATACCAGTCAGCATATTGCTGACATATATCAATATCTAGAAAAAAACCATATTGAGTGAGGTAACCTAGACCCAGAAAAACAAATATAATAGGTATTCACTTGTAAGTGGTTTTTAGACATAAAGCAAAGAAGAAACAGCCTACAGTTCACAAGCCCAGAGAACCTAGACAACAAAGAGGACCCTAAGAGAGATAGATATACATGGATCTAAATAGGAAGGAGAAAAAGACAAGATCCCCTGAGTAAATTGGAAGCATGGGATAGAAGAGGAGAGAAGAAGGAGAGAAGGGAGTGAAGAAAAGTTTATAGTGCAATAAAAACAATAAAAATAATAAAATCATAGTAGTTTTCAAAAGTTAAAGAATATGTAGATCAAGGTATTCAAATAGAGGATTCTGAAAAAGTCTATTTAGCAACAGCCACCTAGCTTTTGAAAGAGTTATCAAAAGCATAGTTTGGTTTAAAAAAATCAACAAAGATGTTACAGAAATTGAATATCTACACATAGAAAAGTAGAATTTGATCCATATTTCTCCTATGGCACAAGAATTAATTCAAATTGAACTATTGACCTTAATTTAAAAACTGAAACTCTGAAACACAGGCAAACATAGGGAACTAGTCCATTACATAGGTTTTGGTGAGGACCTTCTAGGAAGGACTCTAACGGTGCAGGCAATAATTCCAAGAATTCACAAATGAGATTACATGAAATTTATAAGCTGTTTTATAGGCAAGCAGACATTACCAAAGTAAGGATACACTCTACAAAATGAGAAGAAATTATTTTGCCAACTACACAGCTCATGGATTAATATCTATAATATACAAAAAAACTGCAAAAAATAAACAACAAGAAGCAAATCATCCTATACAATCTAACCTATCCAGTGGGTGAATAGACTGAACAGACAATTCTTAAAAGAAAACACAACAAATGACAAACATTTGAAAATGGGTTAAATATCTTTAACCATCAGGGTGAGGCAAGTTAATGAGATTCTATTTCATTCTTTTTAGAATAGCTACTGCCAAGAAAATCCCCACTACCAAACATATCAGAGATGTGAGGAAAGAGGAATCTCTATATACTGCTGATGGGAATGCAACCTGATGCAGCCATTATGGAAATCAATACAGAGATTCCTCAAACAAACCTGAAAACAGAATCACTGGACTACTCAGTTATACTTCAAGGAATCTACGTCAGCATGTTTGTCTCAGAGACACTTGTGCATCCATGTTTAGGTTTATGCTATTCAAAATATCTAAGATATGTAACCAGCCTAGGCCCAGCAAGAGGTGCATAAAGAAAATGTGGGGAAAATGCACAATGGAATTTTGTTCACTCATAATAAAAAGTGAAATCATAACATTTACAAGTAAATGGATAGAACTGGAAATCACTATGTTAAGTGAAATTAGCAGCTAGCCTCATAAAGATACATTTTTTATATGCAGAACAAGAATTTGTGTGTGTGTGTGTGTGTGTGTGTGTATGTGTGTGTGTAGGGTTTGTAATCATAAGAGGGGAAGAAGAAATCTCAAAGGCAGGACAGGAAGAGAAAAGAGGGTAATATGATATGTGACATAAAACTACAAGGTAGTAAGAAGGGACTATTTGGGAATAGGAAATTGAGATGACAGTCAGTTAAGGGAGCAAATTAGAGTCAAGTACTATGCCTCAGATGTATGAAAATTTTGTAATAAATCTTGTTATTTTATATGCTAAATTTTCAATGTTGAATGTAGTGTAGAGAAAAATAAATTAAGATCATAGGCAAAACATTGAAACTCCCTTGGCTTTTGTTTATTTGCATGTGAAGTATGCTGTAGAGTGAATACTTTAGAGCTATTATTTATAGGCAATTTACATTGGTATAGATTCTTGTATATTGATACAAACTTAAATTATATTGAATATGTTCCTCTCTTCATCTACAATATTTGTATACCTAGGCAAAGTTAATTTGTCATATTCTACCTCTGCTTAAGACATTTTGTATAGTAATACAATTTTAGAATATATTTATTATATTGCAATATACATTTCTACCTCTGATCAAGATACTTATACATTGGTTACATTTTGAGGTCATTGTCCTCATTTGTTGCACAGTTGTTTAAAGATTGTTTAATATCCTAATATGAAGTCTTAGTCTTTAAGTTATATAGGTATTAAGATTCATATGTCAATAGTCATCCATGTTTGTCATACCTAGACTAATCAGGTTCTTTAGATACATGGAGATTGTATAGGTAATCTTCAACCACTTCAAAGAGCTGTAGAATATGGCATTTAAATAACTTAGGGTTCTGTTGAAGTAAGACATGATTGCTCCTGACAGCACCAATCTATTCCCAAGAGAATGTTGAGCACTGAAGACACTCCACTTGGCAAAACTGGCTTTGCGCAAGGAACTGCCCCTGCATCAACCACTGATAAAATGCACGATGTCTGGACAGGACAAGCAGGATAAAAGAAAAAAAGGCTGTCAAGCCTTGCCAAGACAGGTTAAGACAGTTTTGAAAATTTTCCTGCCTCTGAAAATGGTCTGTCAGTTACTCTAGGCCTTAGCCAAAGTTGGTTGCTCCAGCATTGCAAATGATACTTTGGGTGATTGCCCAGGTAGCCAGCTGTCTCTGTCATTTGTTGCACATTTTGAAAGTTTCTTGATTTCACTTCCTGCTTACTCGAGTATTATTATTTCCCTTCTCGGGTCTTCATTGGGGTTGAAGACTAGATAGTTGTAGTTACTTTCCTCTCATGACTTGGCCAAGTTATTTAGACAAGTTAGTTTAGACAAGACTTAAACTCATTAGGATAGGATAATTATTGAAACATTTATTACATGTTTCTTGCTTGATATTCTTTATGCTGGGTGTAATTCTAATTTTTATACCTAATATTTGTTTTTATTGTATATAACCTAGTATTAGGCTTAGAACTTTCTTATTTAAACAAAAGAGGAAGGTGCTGTAAGAATTCCTACCTCCAGTAGCCTTTAAGTTACCCGCCCACTTGGACATGGCCTCTTATACTATATATGCCCACATAAAGCATGTGTCTGGCCTCTTTTCCGGCTGCAGGATTCAGTTGCTGTTCCCCGTTCCAGCAGAGGATTGTGATCTGTGGGTCTACCCATAAATAAATAACCCTCTATTATACTCAATTTTGAGCTAGTGTGGGATTTTTTTTTTAACCACCCTTCTTCAAAAGTAAGGGGAGGCACATGCAGGTATGATGGCCTCCTGAAGACAGATGCTAAAAAGAAATCCCACACTAGCTCAGAATTGAGTATAATAAAGGGTTATTTATTTAGGGATAGACTCACAGATCACAGTCCTCTACTAGAATGGGGAACAGCAACTGAATCCCGCAGCCCAAAGAGAGGGCAACTGAGCACCTTACATTGGCATTTATAGTATAAGAGGCCATGCCCAAGTGATATGGGATTCCCCTCTATATGCTGTGAATACCATTGGTTAATAAAGAAATTGTCTTGGGCCTGCTCAGGGAATAGAGCTAGGCAGGGAAAACCAAACTGAATGCTAGGAGAAGGAAGGAGGAGTTAGAGAGAAGCCATGGAGCTGTTGCCAGAGACAAATGTGCTGAAATTTTGTAAATAGGCTACAACTTCATGGTGCTGCACAGATTGATGGAGATGGGTTAAATTAAGATGTAAGAGTTAGCAAATAAGAAGCTAGAGCTAATGGGCCAAGCAGTGATTTAAATAATATGGTTTCCCTGTGATTATTTTGGGACTGAACTGCCAAGCAGCCAGAACCACCAAGTGGCCTTCTTACAACAGCTTCACCAGCCATGCTCCTTCTCAGAGAAACAGCCCATCCACAACCTTTATGGTTTGCTATGCTAGGTGACTAAGCTTACCCTAACCAGAGCTGAGGGCCACAGACTTGAATAACCTTTGAATAACCTGATTTTCTCCCAGGAGTTTGGGACTTGGATGCTGAGACACCAAATCAGGTGATCATGGGAACACAAGGAAAAAGCTGACTGTGCTAGAAGCCAAAAAGCCAAAGCCCTTAGTCCGCATCATGGAAATCCAGGGGGTTATACAAGGAGTGAGTCTAAAAGCAGAAACAACAGACAGGAGGGAAGAAGGGGGCAGGGTGAAGGAGACAGGAGGCAGGAAGAGATGAGGGGTGACCCAGTTCTCTATGACCTTAGCCAGAAGGTTCGAGATCCTGGAAAACAACAGTGTATCTGATGGTATAGATAGATTGAGCTGGTTATGAAGCAGGCCAGCTGCATGCCACCCCGACCACACTCAGCTTACTTCTCTACTGTGAAGCCCAGAGAGGGCTTGCTGATCATTTCTGAAGGTTACAAAGGAACTGAGAGATGGAGCTGATCTTAAATGTCTAGACTCAGAAGTGAAACCTTCTCTAAAGATAAACCTTCTCTTGAAACACATAGGGGATCAGAGAAACATTTGACTCCCACCATTTCTGCAATTCATAAGAACAAGACAAGTAGCTTGACCTGTATGCAGCCATGTTCAGGAAAATGATAAGGGCAAGAACTCTCAACTTTGAACCACTTGAGGACTGAGGCTATACTGGTACTTACATGACACTAAACCCAGAGTGGGTGTTATTATGTAGTTGCTGGGTGGTGTTAACCCATATCCTAAAGCTGATGGCCCTTAGATCCCTGGACAAGGGCTGACCTGATGCAGAAGATAAAAAGGTTTGATTAGATTACACATGGATTTAGCCCTGGAGTCATGACTAAGCTGGCAGTTCAGGCCTCAGTTACTGTGAGAGGCAAACTGATGGGAGTGGCATTCCAGTAGGTCAGTTTGCCTTCACCATCCACACAGGCACTCAAAATTTCTCTACAGTCTAGTATCTTAAGCTTTTACTTGGCTTCTGGAAATAATTTAAAGTCAACTAGAAACGTGGAGAATTTATGGGAAATGCTCTTATCAAGATCATGTAAAGACCTAGCACTGATCCTTCATCCTTATCTCCTTGGAGAAACGATCATCCATTTACTCTCACCCATTCTTTTCTGGGCCCATTCCTTGCTTCTAACAAAACCGCGTTCCCCTCGTGCCCATCATGCCCTGATTTCTTATAGTCTTTGAAATGGAATCTTGCCAAAGGCTTATTGAAAGTCTGAGTAGATTACATTCACCAGTTCCCTTATCTACATGCCTATTTATTCCTTGCTAGAACATCCATAAATAAACATTGGCTCAGTCCCAAGGTTCAGTCCTTGGGGCTTTGTTCCTGTCTCTTTATTCTCTTTCTTAGGGATCACACATACTGCTAAAGCTTTAACTACCTCCTCTCCAAAGATGCTCTCTACAGTCTACAGTCCCAAACTCTGAATAGGCATTCAGTGACTCTCTCCTGATGTGTCTGAAGCCAAGCACAGCATCTCCCCTGAACACTCACTTCCTCCCTTGGTTCTCCTATTTCTGTCTGTTATTTCATGGAAACTCAATCTAGCACTGTGACTCAGCTATTACTCTTTTCCTCCTTCCCCCCCCCCCCCGCCACTCCTGTCCCACAGCCAGTTAGTCATTAAGTTCTTTATTTGCTTTGTCATGACTCTCAGATTTCTTCCGGCCTTCCTTCCTTCCTTCTTTACACTGTCATCACTCAAATTTAGGTCCCTGGGGCTTTATTCCGGGTATTGCATGAGCCACCTTGCTATGCTTCCTCTCCTACCAATTCATGTTGCATTCACTCAGCTTGAGCCATTGGGCTAAATCTGTCTTCCAGTCGTAGCACAAGCAGGGGGAGTTTGGCCAAGTTACTTTACGTCTTGGAATATTTTTCTATATCTAAGATGAAATTAATCATAACAGAAATCAGTAAGCGTTGACTAGTGTTACCATGTTCTAGGCAATGTCTTGGAAATGGTAGACAAAATCTCCTTCAATTCTAGTACAATAACCTCATGAGTTAGCTGGTGTCGTTATACTTATTTTATAAATGATGAAGACTTGAGAAGTTTATCCAAGGTCACATAGCTAACAAGTATCAGGGCTGATGCTCAAACCTAGGCAATTGATTTCACTGTACATAACTAACCCCTTTGCCTCCTAACACAGGAGCTATTCGTAAATGTTAATTATACTACTGATCAAAATTCTAAAATACAGTTTTGATTCTCTCATCAAAAATTCTCTAGTGGTCATATTTTATAGAACAAAGTCCATTAAGTTGAAAACTGTGTTATGCCATCCACTACCTAAATTATTCTTATTTCTTTCCATTTTGATCATGATTTTTTAGATCTATGTTGATGTTTGGGTTATAATGTTATTACACATAGAAAAAGAATAAAAGCTTGGCAAATTTACAAAATTACTAAGTACATGAAGGGTTAAATTCCTACAGAGATACTATTTGAAGTTTTAAAGGATTTTGTATTAGAAAAGAAAGGGTGAAAATAATGTATCTATGTATCCCTTTCAAAACACCAGGCAACAAACAACAGTTAACCTCAAGGAAAAATCAGTGAGAAAATAGCAAGAGCGGAAGTCAATAAATAGGAAATAAATGTACACTGAAGAAAAGACACAGGGCTAGAGAGACAGCTGAATGGTTAGGAGTACTGGCTGCTCTTCCAGAAAATCTGGGTTCATTCCCAGCACCCATGCTGAGTAGCTCCCAACTGCCTTTAGCTCCAGCACCAGAGAAAATAATGCTCTCCTCAAACCTCCATGGGATCTGCACACCCTTCACGTGCACTCACAGAAGACACAGGAACATACACATCAATTAAAAAATACATATTTTTAAAGAAAGTAAAGAAAGCTAAGCTTTGGTTGTTTGAAAACCCCAATGAATTTTGTAAAACTCTATGTGGAATGACCAAAACACGAGACACAACTTCTGTCAAGACTAAAGCAGGAGTCACCATTACGGACAGCTACAAAAACTGGAGGTGATGTCATAAATGGTCTGACCCTGAGTTAGTGAATTTAAATTTTTAATGAGATGAATATATTCCAAGGAAGACATAGAACACATTTTATGCTGACATGAAAAGGAAATCATAATCTGAAGAGTTTCAAACAGTTCAAGAAACGAATTCTTATCTCAAACCTATGAGAAAATTCTGGGTTCAAGTGACTTCACTGGTAAGTTCTCATACAATTTTAACGGAAAATATTTAAATTGCCAATCTTGAATGCACTCTTTCAGAGAAAAAAAATCAGCTAAATTTTATGAAGCCAGCATAATCTTAATAGCAACTTGACAAGTACCTTACGAGAAAGGAAAAATTACATGCTAACATTGCTCTTGAAAATAGAGCTCAAGTTTTAAAACATGGAAAACTCAATTCATATATATATATATATATATATATATATATATATATAAAGAATAACTTATCATGGCCATTTGGGCTTATGTCAGGAATTCAAGGAAAAGTTAACATTAGAAAATCAAATAGCAGGCTGCAGAAAAGGCTCAGTAGTTAAGAGCACTGGCTGCTCTTCCAAAGGTCCTGAATTCAATTCCCAGCAACCATGTGGTAGCTCACAACCATCTGTAATGGGATCTGATTCCCTCTTCTGGTATGGATGAAAACAAAGCACTCATATACATAAAATAAACAAATATATATATATTTTTTTAAAAAAATCAAATGCAGAAGGAGAGAGAACATGAGAAAGAAAGTCAGGACCGTGAGGGAACCTCCAGCTGGCGACAGATGGGGAAGATGACTGAGCCCCACATTGGAGCACTGGACTGAGCTCCCAAGGTCCCGATGAGGAGCAGAAGAAGCGAGAACATGAGGGAGAAAGTCAGGAACGAGAGGGGTGCGTTCACTCATGGAAACGGTGGGACAGAACTAATGGGAGATCACCAACTCCAGTTGGAATGGGACTGATGGATCATGCGACCAAACCCGTCTCTCTGAGTGTGGCCAACAGCGGGGGCTGACTGAGAAGCAAAGGACAATGGCTCTGGGCTCTGATTGTTCTTCATGGACGGGCTCTGTGGGAGCCTTCTCAGCTTGGTCGATCACCTTCCTGGACCTGGGGGGAGTTGGGAGGACCTTGGTCTTAGCATAGAGTGGGGAATCCTGATGGCTCCTTGGCCTTGAGAGGGAGGGAGGGGAGGTATGGGTGGAGGGGAGGGGAGGGAAGGGGGAGAAGGAGGGGAGAGAAGGGGGAGAAGGAGGGGAGGGAGGGGGGAGGAGGAGGGAAGGAGATGGAAATTTTTAAATATAAAAAAAATTAAAAAAAATAAATAAATAAAAAAAAATCAAATAACCTGATTTTTGTTTGCAGAATCATGGAGTAAAAATTCATATATAATCTCAATATTTATACATTTTATAACTATATGGTTTTTAAAAATTAGGGAGAAATTGAGATCTGACAAAATAATGCTACTTAATGAAAAATAAATAAGTAAATAATAATAATGAGTTAAAAGAGAATAAAATGCTTGTCATGAGTTCTTCTCAACACTGAATTAGAAGCACTAGTAAGTGTGCAATTCAGCCATAAAATAAATAAAAAGTGTATGCATTGGAAAAGAACAAAATCTGCCATTGTATGCTATAGTGATGAGGCGAGCAGGCCTGCTTTTAGTCCTGCCCGGCTCCTGCGCAGCTAGCTTTACACCCAAAATAACAACATACAAATTGTATTCATTTAAACACTGCCTGGCCCATTAGCTCTAGCCTCTTACTGGCTAACTCTCACATCTTGATTAACTCATTTCTATTAATGTGTGTAGCACCACTAGGTGGTTGCTTACGGGGAAGATTCTAACCTATGTCCATCTTGGGCCGGAGCTTTATGGCGACTGCCTGACTCTGCTTTTTTCTCCCAGCATTCTGTTCTGTCTACTCCACCTATCTAAATCCTGCCCCATCAAAAAGTCAAGGCAGTTTCTTTATTAACCAATGAAAGTAACACATAGACAGATGACCCTCCTACATCATTTCCCCTTTTTCTATTTAAACAAAAAGGAAGGCTTTAACTTTAACATAGTTAAAACACATATAACAAAACAGTTATCAAGCAAGAATTGCAAATGACATGATTGCTATATGTGCTATACAAAGTGTAGACAAACAGGTTATCAGGACCAGGGACATTTTAGCACTGTCTAAGCATTTCTTCTGACTGAGAAAAAGCAATAAGAAAATAAAATTTAAGAAAGGCTATTATAGGCCAGGAATGGAAATTTATGACTGCTATCCCAGCACTTTGAAGACTGAGGCAGGAGGATTGTAAATTCCAGGCCATTCTGATAGACAGTGAGGTGAAACCCTGACATACTAAAAAAGAAAAGGAAGGAAGAAATAAAGAGGTATAATTAATTACATTACTATTAAAACTATCAGATACTGCTGGGATTCTGTGTGGCTGGAGCTGGCATGGGTTTTGTGCATGCTGTCAACAGACGCTGTGAGTTCATATGTGCAACTGACTCGCTGGGTCCAGAAAAACACAGTTTCCATGTACTCAGTCATCCTCCAGCTCTGGCTCTTGCAATTCTTCCACTCTCTCTCTCTTCCAGGATAATGTCTGAGCCTTAGGGAGGGGAGCATGATACAGGCATCCAATTTAGAGCCGAACATTCTTCAGCCTCTTATTCTTTGCACCTTAACAAGCTGTAAGTATCTGATTGATGACCATCTCCATCTACTGCAAAAAGGTGCTTCTCTGATGAGGGATGAGAGATGCCTAATTTGTAGGCACAGTAATAAGTCACTAGGAATTAGCTGAATACTGTTTCCATGTAGCACAGCTATTATAGTAGGAGGGGAGGGGACCACAGATTGCACTCCTACCTAAGGAGCTATTGGCAGTTGATACTGGCTGGAAGCAGGTGGAGAGACAGCACGGCCACTACAGGTTAGCCACACTCCAGTGGAAGGCCACACATCCAAGAGTAGATGGACAGCATAAATTGTTCTAATTTTTTTATTTTTAAACAAGAAGAAGACATGAAATTGAATGGGTAGTGAAGAAAGGGAGGATGGGCCTAAAAGAAATTGAAGAAGGAGGTGAATATGAGCAAAACACACTGCAGGAAATTCTCAAATAACTAATATTAAAACCTATCAAATAACTTTAGACAAGTTAAATTAAATAAAGGAAACTGCACATTACTGAAAGGGAAAAAAAGAAAAGTAAGTAAATGGAAAGTGTCTCATGTTCTCATATTTGATACTGCGGCTTACAGATACTTGATAATCAGTTTGTCTTAAAGTGCTCAGTGAGACGCCAGAGAAGACGCCAGCAGCACTTTACATGCAGAAACCAAAAGACTTATTGTTATTTATGTGGAAATGTATAAATTGAAAAATAGCTAGCACAGCCTTGAAGATCACAATAGAAGTAGAAGGAAAGATTGCTTAGGAAGGCTTGTTATAAAAGTAATTACTGAACTATGTCATTGATGAAGGAAAACCAAGGAGATCAAAAGAACCCAATGGACAGAGTCTTAAAACAGACTTCCATGTATACTGTCCTCTGATGTGTTGGGCAAAAGTGCCTTGTTACACAGGGGGTAGAAATAACATTCCACTAACGGTAACTGGTTGTGTAGAGGAAATGAGGCTTATATTCCAACCCACTCTAGAACCAGAACCAATCAGAGAGGGAGGGACAGCTTCAGGTGAAGCAACAAAGGCTTTAGAAGCCTGTTCCCATGATCCTGGCATAGAAAGGGATTTGCTGAAACAAACAAAAGTTAGCCACAGACAACAATTAATGTACAGTAAATCAGCCATATGAAGTACTTTACGTATGCATATTCACATGGGACAGGAATCAATTTACCAATAAAAAAACATCAGCACCAGGGAGGTAGTGGTACATACTTTAAATCCCAGCACTTCAGAGGCAGAGGCAAGTATAGAGCTGTGAGTTTGAAGCCAGCCTGGTCTACAGAGTGAGTTTCAGGATAGCCAGGGCTACACGGAGAAACCCTGCCTTGAAAAAAAGAGGAAAAAGAAAAGAAATCAACAAAAAGAAAGAAAAAAAAGAAAGGAAGGAAGGAAGGAAGGAAGGAAGAAGAGAGAGGAAGAAGGGAGGAAGGGAGGGAGAGAGGAAGGGAAGAAGGAAGGAAGGAAGGAAGGAAGGAAGGAAGGAAGGAAGGATAAATGTAAATATGGAGGTAGGAAAACAGCAGGAGAAAAGTGTCCTGGAGAGAGAGCAAAGAGGAGCTAAAGGAAAGGCAGGACCACAGGTAAGGAAGCACAGAGGAGAGAAGAGAAGGAAGAAAGCATAAAGAAGAAAAGGGAGGAATTAACATGACTGTCATGTGACAGAATATTTCCTGGGGAAATGCTGCTCTCCACGCGTCCGCTCATCCTAGCTAGGGAGCCTATGACAGAGCAAAGTATGGATGCCACCAAAGTCCAACTTTCTGAACCAATGAGAGAATTGGGTCTACTTATAGGAATATGGGTAAGGGGTTACTTGGACAAAAAAAAATGAAATATGAATGAAATCTATGTCCTGGCAATGCTGAAGCGTGCATGGACAGTTCGTATATGGCGGTTCCATTGAACTTGTCCATATTGGGTTTCATGGTCTAAGTTGATGAGGATGACTGACCAAGTCTCTTTTTCAAGAGGGCACCAGTTCTCTTTACAGATGATTGTGAGCCACCATGTGGTTGCTGGGAATTGAACTTAGGACCTTTGGAAGAGTAGGCAGTGCTCTTAACTGCTGAGCCATCTCCTTACCAGAGCAGAAATGACCCAAAGACAGCTGCATCGCCAAAGCTCACCTCAGCATGGGTGACAGCTCACAAAGATGGGAACCCGAAGCTCACTGCACAGCCTGCAGGCAGCTCAACAGCCTGGAGAGTGTCCTTTCCGGGTGGCTCAGTTGGCCTGAACCTCTTTCAGGCAGCTCTGTTGGTCTCCGCATCTTCCCGGCAGCTGCTCTGGTCTCAAAATCTTCTTTGCAGCTTGGCTTGTTTGAGAGTGACTCTCAGCAACTTGTCTTGTTTACTCTTGGGAAGAAGGGGCCTAGAGAATCTGGTTGGTTTGAGGGACTTTGTGAAGCTATTTTGAGTTGTTTACCTTCCAGCTTAAGGAGCTTCCCTGCGAGATGGGATGTTTCAATCTTGGAGGAAGTGGATGGAAAACAATGACCATAAAATAACATAAATCAAACTACATGGTCTCTGAAATGTTTTATTCTAAATATTTTATATAAGCGAATGACATGTATTCAAAATTTGTCCCCTGGCATATTTAGCCTGAAACAGTGTTTTCAAGGTCTGTATGTTATCCTGCATGGAGCTGTGGTTTGTTCATTTTACATTGCTATTTGGGATTTCCCCTTGGAACTATGCTGTATTTTATCCCAGGAAGGCGTGGCTAGACTGAGTCCAGCAAAAAACAGTCTTAGACCTTACAGAGCTCCCTAAGGATGTTTGTCTTCGGCCCTTAGTGCACCAGGGGACCTGGTGGGTTCTGTATTTCCAGAATACAGAATTGGTTGGGCTGTCCTTCCCTCATTTTAGATTGAAGCATACGATCTGGGCCTACCTTCCCCAACACTCTACCCAGAGTCATCAAATTCCCATTTCTCTCCGCTTTAGGTACACTGACTTTCCTTTCCTTCCAACCTCAGGGTCTTAGCACATACAGCTTTGTGGAATGTAATCTTTTTCCCGTGCATTCTTCAGGAAAGCCCACGTGACTTATATCTGGGAAAGAATCTCACCTACCACAACGCTTGCCATCATTTCCGTTAAGGAACACCAAACTAAGTTCTGAGTCTCTGTAGATCACCGTATAGACAGAGTCTGGATGGCGTTTGTTTAGCCAATGAAATCCAAAGGCTAGCACAATGCTGGGGTAACGTATGCACTCACATGGGTTCATGGACTAAATGAATGATTCAATGAAAGAGCAAACGTGAGGACCTCTAGAAGCTGCTTTCAGCTGTATCTCGTGTATTTCAGCTGTTTACACAAATCACCATTCCTGTCCGTCCTTGTAACTTGCCTGTGGATGTTCAATATGTACACCATCACACATGCACGTGCACACGCATGCACGCATGCACACACACAAATAGAAAAAAATGAAAAAGCGAATGAGAGAACAGGTTTCCTTTAGCCTTTGGGTTTATAGTCCTGGCCCCAGCTCAGGTGAATCCATCGCTTTTGGGTCTTTGGTGCCACATGGCAATGGCAGGAAGCCCACAGGAGAACAAAATGATTCTCCTCACGGACAGGCGGCAAAGAAGCGTGAGGCAGGAGCTTCCCCTTTCACAATTCCAACATCCTGCAAAGCCTTTCACAAGGCTCTACTTCTTAAAAGCTGCACCGTCTCCCAAGCACCACCCTTGAGGCCACGCCTTTAGCAGGCTGGCCTTTGAGGGGCATTTACAATGCTAACTCTAGCAAGCTTGTTGACCTGACTGATAGCACACTGTTATGAGGGAAGTTGTTGGTGACTTTTGTTGCACACTGTCCATGGTGATGAGGGATGGGGCTGGATGGGGCTGACTGGCTCTGCGTTTCTGAGACTCATTGCTTGATCGATCTCCTGTGGGATCACTAGCATGGATGGTTATTTCTGTCACCATCAGGACCAGCCAAGGTGCACCCAGAACCCCTTCAAGCTGCTGCGATGACAGCCAAAATGAGGTTTCAGCCAGGTGTGAGCAATTGCTGTTTCTCTCAGCTCCACCCTGCTATTAAAGTTTGGGCTTTCCAGGAAATGCATTTGCTGTTCTGGGTCATGGTTTCCTCATTCCAGTCAATTTCCCACCCATCACATGGCCCAGTGGACTGGAACCCATAGCCCAGGCTCTAAGCCTCTCCCTTGCCCCCATGGCACCAAAAATGATGGGGTTTCTAAACTCAGAAACTGGAACAGCAGGGATCAGAGGAGGTAACCAAGGGGCAATTCATTATTGCTGTATAAGAGGAGAGTATTAGTGGGGAATCTTAGGGTTAGGTGTCTTCTTTAGGAAAGTGGCAACTTTAGGGCTCAGGTTGGTGAGCCTCTGTATTGGGTGGGGCACAGCCCATAGGATGGTTGGATAGATGGGTGGATGGATGGATGGATGTTGGATGTAAACATGGATGTATGGTGAACCGCTTTATTGGGCAGGACACAACCAACAGGATGGAAAGGTGGATGGATACATGCATGCATATATGAATATATGTATGTATATTGGATATACTGATGGATGATAGGTGGATGTGATGTGGGATTCCCTTCTGTATGTTGTGAATACCATTGGCTAATAAAGAAACTGGCTAGGGTAGAACAGAGCTAGGCAGGAAAACTAAACTGACAGCTGGGAGAAGGAAGACAGAGTCAGGAAAGAAGCCATGGAGCAGCTGCTGGAGACAGACATACCGGAATCTTGCTGGTAGGCCACGAGCCTCATGGTAAAATATAAAATAATGGAAATGGTTTAAATTAAGAGGTAAAAGAGGCCAATAAGAAGTTAGAGCTAATAGGCCAAGCAGTGACTTAATTAATACAGTTTCTGTGTGATTATTTCGGGACTCTGAGCATCTGGGAAATGAACAAGGGGTCTCCTACAACATATGAATGGACAGATAGTTGGATGATGGATAAATGAGTGAAAATGTGTTATATAACATACACATGTATGTTTGTATGTATCTGATATATATGTTTATATACATATATATGGCAGGGATAGATACACAGATATATTCATGTATGCATGCATAAATAAAAAGTAGAGACTTATTAAGGAACTGGGCCATGTGGTTGTCAGGGCTAAGTCTCACAAAAGACCTTCTAAAAGCTGAATAACCAACAGAGTTCAACCCATGTCTGAAGACTTCGGAACCTAGGAATGCAAATGGTTTGATTTTAGTCTGAGGCTAAAACCCCAAGAACTCAGGAGATTTCAGATTCGAGTCTAGAGTCCAAAGGTTAAAGAAGCCAAACTCTGTTCTCAGAGGCAGGTGAAGATGGGTGTCTCTGCCCCTTCCTTGGCTTCTTCACTAGACTGGGGCCATAGTCTTCTCTTTCATTCAACTGATTCAAATGTCAGTTTCTTCCATACACATCCTTGGCAACACCCAGAAATAATGCTTGACCAGCTTTTTGGCTGTCCCTTAACCCAGGCAAGTTGACACCTAACTAAATCACCAGAGCTTCCTCTTGCCTCAGCCAGAACACTAGCTCTAACTGATCAGTCCATTTCACCAGTGCATCGAGACATTATCGGAGCCCTGCAGTGGGGCAGCTCACCTGTCACAACCAAGCTTATTTCCTTTGCTTCATTTTGCTTACTCTGGCTCTCCCATCCCTGAGACAGAAAACGGTTTCAGTCCATATCTGGTCATTCATATTTTCATGTGCTCGATGATCATTTACCGTGTGAACACTGCGTGCTGCTCCCTGGGCTGAGCATGCGAGACTCTGATAGGAATGACTCCTGCCCTCAGCTAGCGTCAGACTCAGAGACAACAAACCAGCTCGTAATTGAGAACTGTAGTGACTGCTCCCATCGGGAATAATTAGCGGCTGTCAGAGAGTAAGAGGTGTGCGAGCCTAGGGGAAGCAGGTTGTTTTAGACTGGGGGTGGGGGGGGTGCAGGAAGTGATATTGGAGAAGAAATCAGATTGAGACAGAGAAGAGGGAGCCTAGAGAAAGAAACAGCACATACGAAGACTTAGCCACAGCAGCTCTGGGCTTTCAGCAGAGGACATGGTGTCCCCAGAGTGCCCTCTGGCCTCTGACTTCTCACCACTGAGAACCAGGAATCCTTCCTCCACAACAAGTGTCCCTTTCTCCTGTGGCAGAAGCATCATGCCAGCTCACTCGGCCCTGCCAGCAGCATCAGCTGATCTCCAGGCAGTTACAATCAACAAAGAGGGACAGAGGAGACCAAGGCAGGAGCAGGGAGCCTTCTCGCCAGAGTCTGCGAGGTCATCTGGCTAGGGAGACAGGGTGGAAGTAGGGGTACTCTTTCCTGTTTTCATGGTTATACCCATGCCCCAGGCCTAAGAGTGGTGCCAGTTGGTGCCCACCAAAATTTGTGAGTTCTGGGACAGTTTGCTGTGTAGCGAAAGCTACCCCATACATTTGCACAGCTGCTCTTGGACTGCCTCTGAATGAATGCCACAAAGAATAGCTCCCCTCCTCAATCCCCTAAAGCCTTTTGTATATGTGTGCATGAATGTATGTGTATGCGTGTGTGCGTAAATGTATGTGTGCACACCCACATGTGTGGGTGTGCATACGAACATGCAAGTACATGTGAAGATCAGAGGACAATTGCAGGTATTATTCCTCAGGTGATACACATCTTATTTTTTAATTATTATTGTTATGTGTGTTTGGCACGGGGGAGGGTGGCATGTGTCACAGTATGCATGGCACTCGGGTTGAAGTCGGGGACAACTTGTGAAGTCATTTCTCTCTTTCATACTCTCTGTGGATTCTGGAGATCAAACGCCTATCATTAGGTTTGCATGGCAAGAGCATCTATGTGCTAAGCCATCTTGCTGGTCCCACCTTTATATGCAGACAGTCTCTCTCTGGCCTACGACTCACTGAGTAGATAAGGCTTCCTGGCCAGCAAGCCACAGGAATCAGTCTGCCCCTCCCTCTAAGTGTCATAAGCACACATTACTGTGCTCAGCATTTTTCACATAGCTCCTGGGCATCAAACTCAGGGCTTCCCCATTGCAAGGCAAGTACCTTAGCAACTGAGCCATCTCCCTTTCTCCCAACCCACCCAAGACCTTTTGATGTTGTTTCTTTACTTTCTGCTGGTCTTCTCACTCTTCCTTTCTACTGAAGTCTTCTCCCTAGAGGAGAACAAAATGAACCAGCCTACTCAGGAAGCCACTGTGACTGCTATATCTTACCTCTTCCCCTTCTTGTTTGTTGATGGAGCTTTTAATTCGAATAAGAATGTCCTCAGTCCCACAGGGTAAAACATGATTGGTTTAAACTAGTAATGACTGGTCCAGGGATGGATAATGGGGCACAGCTCTAGCCAAGGAGATATACATCAGAGACTGGGGACTTTATAGTAATTTTAGTTCCTGAAAGTGGGGGGGGGAGTACCTTTCTTTTCTTCTTGCATCCTTCTTTCTTGTGAGAGCTGATGCTTGGAGCTTTGGAAGTCATCTTAGGCTGATGAGGTTTGTAGAGCAGATATTGGACATTGGAGATGACATCCCTGTCTGCTGAGCAGATCCTGGAAGCAGAGAATTAGCTCTAGTATCTTATAAACAAGTAACCAAATCCCTAAGGACTAAATCTTCAACTCCTTGCTATTGAAAGTGTAGGAGATGTCCCAGAGGCATAATCATCACCTGAGACATTTATGTGACACCCCCACCCAGGGAAATTAGAGTTGGACACCTGTCGGCATGAACTAGTACGCTAGCTTTTTCTGGACCTTTCACTCTAAAACACACTGACTGGGAGCTTGCCCCAGGCACAGGTGTTCCTAGGGTTCCAGGAGCATTCATCTGGGCTCCAGATTTTGGAAGGTAGGTGCCCCCTGCACTGTATCCATGAGGGAGAGAGCAGGTTGTGTGTGAGTGTTAGGATGTTTAGGTCAGAAATCATTATAACCTTGGAGATGTCCTGAAGACCAGTGTGGTACCTGGAAGAAAGAGTGATTGCAGTCAAAATCAACCCAAGGCCTACATGGAAAGTTCTACATAAGATGATAGACAGGAATCATGATTCCTATTTTGCTGAACACAGAGTGATGCATAAAGAGAATGGGAAGTGCTCAGTGGATCTGTCTAGGACTGGGCTGGGAGTACTTATCACTTAGGGACCTTGGGGGCCTGGATATGGGAAGAGGCTCTGAGGCCACTCTCTGATGGCCTGGTTCACTTAAGATGGCGGCAGATACAGGTTTGGAATCTGATTATCTCTCAACCCTTGAGATGGACCTGGATTTTCAGATCCATCCCATGCTCATTTTTTCCCCATATTTTGAAGAAAGGTAAGGGAGATGTTCTTTTGTTTTAGGTCAGATTGGAGACAAGTCTGTCTATCTACTTTCTCATTCCCAGCTGTCCAGAAGATGCTGGCTCAGGGAAGAAGAAGTGGCCCCACCCCCAGGATCATAGAAGAAGGTCGTGCTATGTGGACTAGATGTCTCACAGGAACATTCCTGAAACACATTAATCATGTATGTCGTAGTGCCTACTTGCCTTCTGCCTAGTAAACTGTGGCCAGGTGTCCTCTCCTGCCTGCCAATTCCTATAACACATGGAAGTTTGTTTCTCCTGGGAGTCAGAGTGAGGAAGGAGTCTGAGACTTGAAGTCACATAGCCATCTGGCTCCTGGTTCTAATGCTTTCTGGCTTAGACCATTAGCTCTCTTAGACCCTGTGAAAATAATAGCACCCACCTCAGTCACCTAATAAGGTTGGTGACTTCAGACTAAAAAAAAGAGCTGGTAGGTGGATGATGCATGCCTAGGATTCCAGCTCTTGGGGGGTGCTGAGGAAGGATGATGGGCTACACACCCTGACCTTTTCCAGGAGGAGAGCAGGGAGAATGCTAGGAGAGAGGAAGAGGCAGGTCTGTGGGTGGCATTTAGGAAGATTGTAAACGGCGATCATCTTTATTAATGTTCTGTGTTTTTAAAAACAGCTACAGTGATGTGTGTGCACTCTGGAGACCAGGTTTAAGTCTGGCCTGGCAGCAGCGTGTGGGCTGCAGGCCAGTGAAGGAGTCTGGAATGTAAACTCCAGACCTTAGATTACCAGACTGGATCCATCCTGACACCTGACTGGGTACACTGAACCAGACAGGGAGCTGGGAACTTAAGACTGCCTTGCTGTCCCAGAAATGAATTCCCTGGGCACAGCCCCAGCCCACCCAGCTGTGAAATTGAGCTTTATTACCTATTTCCTCCCACTTCCTTTCCAGCCTCACATCGCATTGTTCTTGGGGTTGGTGTGTATGGAGCAGAGAGTGGGGTACAACCTCACCCCTCATTTCTGACCCGGGACCCCATCGGTCAGCTCTCTACCGTACCATCTCTCTCTCTTTCAGCAAGCTTTTCCATGTTCTCTTAAGCCTTCTGTAGTAGTCCCTTCCCTTGAGCTTACTTCTAGCTGTTCATCCATCTGTTCAGCATCAGCTATGAATTAATCACGTGCCCAGTATGGCACAGGCTTGGTGCTTGGTGTTAGTGACCCATGAGCCAGCTCCTAGTATTATCCAGTGGTCTGACAGTCAGGAAAGACTCAAGACTATAGCTAGATATGATGCGCTTCCAAGATGGGGGTTTCTCTCCGCTGGAGATAACAGCATGTGGAAAAGAAAAGGGGGTCGTGCTCTTGCTTTTCCTTGGGACCCCACCATGGTGTGGAACTGTAAGCAGCACCTCCTGGTGCTCTAGCTTTGGGTACATAGTGTCTTGGCCTGGAAGGCACTGGAAAGAGTTGCCGTCCCACTGTGTGTGGTTCTGAGGATAATGGCAGGCAGAATGAAAAGACTGAACGCAGTGCAGACCTCTGGTAACTTCACGGAGTCACCAGAGAAGAGATCACCACAGCAGAATCAGGTTGAGATCCTGAAGTTCTGGGACTCAAGCTCTCGGGCATCCGTGCTAATGACCCTTCTTGGCATTAGAAGCTATAAATATAGGTTGTCCCGGTAGAGAGCCACATTAAGTTCATATAACATAACACCACACCCAGAGCAGAGTGCCACCCTGCTTCCATTTTCTCTCTTCCTCTGCTCCAGCATACTCAAAACTGCTAGGACTAGAGCTGGGGGCCACCTCTCTTCTAGAAATATCTAGCAATAGCAAATCCCTTCGAGCTACAGTCTACAGGGGACCAAACTCCCTTTTCCTTTGGAACAGGTACTAGCAAATTTTACACACCCACAGGCATTTAGAAGGTATGACTGTTCCGGGGGCTTACAGATTCCTTCCTGGGCTCTGTCCTCTCCTCCCACCTGGTCCTTAGCTCATCCCAGTCTTTAACCTTAAGTCAACATCTATTATGCAATGGCTCCAAGTCTAAGCTCTTAGACCCCACTGCCCCTCTCGTCTAATTTTAACTTGGCAGAGTTCTATGTGGCACTTCCTCACCCCAACATCTTCTTCCCAAACTTCCTCCAAACTACAGTTAGGATCCTCATGTAGCCAGTGCTTGAAGATATAACTTCAGAAGAATCCATTCCTTCACCCTTGATCCCCCCACATCTTACTCATCAACAAGTACTGTTTCCTCTGCCTCCGAAACAGTGCCCTGGATGCTGGTACTGACTCCCCATCACTACTTGCTGCTTTGAATGACACTCCCACCACCCTCCTGCAACTCTTTAAGGCCTCTAAGCTCATTTGCTTCCTTCCACTCTTCTCTGTTTAGATCCACCCCAAATAGCGCTAGGTACCACATTTCCAAAACACATCATCAAAGAACATTGCTTCTTCTCATTGTGACTTCTCATCACATCTACAGACCAGTATACTGATGTGGCCCCTTCTATCCTGCTCCATCTGCACCACCCTCCACCGTGTCTTCTACTCCTTCAATTCCCTTCAGCTCTAACGCAGTCCTCCCACTTCAGGTTCAGCCCAAGTGTACCCTATTCAGAGAGGGCTTTGTGAAACCAAATTCAAACAGTTCCCTAGGGCACTTCATTCATTGTCTCCCTATTCCTTTGCTGCAAAGGCTTCCTCTGGCCATTTATTACTTTTGCGTTGTTAATTTTGTGCTAAAGGAAGTCTTCCTCCTAAGTCCTGTGATGGTATTCACTACCCCTCCAGCATTTACAAGAGAGCTAAAGACGCCTGTGGTTAATAAATACTGAGTGAATGGATTCATGCAAGCATGATGTGAACATGTTTTAAAAGTTGAGAAAGATGGGACTAGAAGACACAAGTTGAGGCCAACAGGGAACTTTGTCTGTGAAGAGCTTTGTCTTAATGTGGTCTAAATGCTGCTCTTTGATAAGTAGCCTCTGTGAGTCTTAAGACATCCTAATGTATGTATGCGCTGTTATCATTTCCACTTTGCATATGAAGTGGAACAGATAGAAATGAAATAATTGGCTTAAGCCAGTAGTGAATGGTGGCAATAGAACCACCCTCTCCCTCATCTGGCTGATGAGGAACTTTCTCTGATGCGTTCATGCGCATCTATGAATCCGAGGAAGTCAGCTTTGCCTTGTACTAACTTTGGGGGATTCCAACTTCTGATCTAGAGACAAAGAGGCAGGGGAACTCCAGCTTCTGCATTTTGTGATGTGCTAGGGCTGGAGAACTTGTAGAGGCCTTTCAGCTTGTCCCACAGGGGAGAGAAAGAGTTCATGTCCAGTGAAGTAGCTGTTCAATGGCTATTATCTCTCTTCCCTGCAGATGGGAGACAGCCACACTGATTCGAGGATAGCAGGAAATCTGATGGCAGAGTGGTTCTTGCAGGCTTCCATAGGGCACGTCAGCCAGCTGAACGCAGATCCTGTGCAAAGTGTACACACATAAATCTGCTCCAAGGCTTGATGGAGTTTTGGCTGCAAAGGAATCAACAGTGGCGCAGCTACCTACTCTTGGACCATCTTAGTTCTGAATGCTGTGTGGAGCTGGGCCTGAAGCCCATGACCTTGGCTGAGGTTCCAGGTCAAACTCAGGAGGTAGTACTTTGAGTAACGCCAGCTTCCTAGTGATAGATCTGTTTTCAGCTCTCCCTGCTGGAGATTGATTCCCTTGGAGCCTGTATCCCTTTTCTTACTTATTGAGTGTGTGTGATGGATTTTTGACAAGATTGATTTTGACCTGAATACTGCTGAGCTAAATGAATCAACATTGTCAATTCCTTTGCCTGATCCTGAAAAATAGTTATGTGGATAAGGACATTTTTCTTTCAATTGAAGTGCTTTTTAGCTCTCCTGGTTGCCCAGCTGAAGGTCTCCCCCTGCCAGGGTCCACTGGCTGCCCTCCCGAAAGCTCCCTCTTGTAACACGGATGCACTAGCCATTTTCCTCTTTCCTCTTCGCTCCAGCAAGGCGCCTTCCCACATCAGGCCTTCTCTCCCTGCCTGCTGGGCTACGCTTCTCTCTCATGCTCCAGCCAGAAATAGGAGCTGTAAACTGGGCTTGGCTGTGTGATGAGGAGAGAAAGATGTCTGTCCCATCTCTCTTCCTCGCAGCAGTGCTTCCTGAATCGGCACATCACTTATTTTCCCCCGGCCCCAGAATAGTTGCGTCTTTAAGGCGCAGCTGATGTATAGCTACGAGTGACTCGAAATGGGATTTCACATTCATCGCTTTTCTTCTCAGGATCTAAGCAAACGTTTTCGGGAGCGGCTCCGTGACTCTGCGGTTCTCTGCCTTCTCTGTGGTCTTACAGCTGGATCTGCTGCCTTGCCCACCTGTGGCTCAGGCTTCCTGGGTCCTGTGTGAGAGAGGGTGGAAGAGTCGAACTGGGACAGGGAGCTATTGAAGGAGAATGGTTCCCCCTGCGCATGAGTATCGTTACCACATTGTTGGAGCTATTTATGAATCTACATATAATAAGTGAGTGTCATGAAGACTGGCTAAGATAACTACTATTTGGTGCTCATAGTAATCTAAGGGGTCCCTCGTTGGCTGCTTCAGACCCTTTGAACAATTCTGCACAAAGCCCTGTTAGAGATGTTGCTCTGATAGGCTAGTTGGGGCTCATAAAAAAAGTAACCTGCTCAGAGATACCCACTGTCTAAGGGTCCAGGGACCATGCTTGAGATTTCTACCGTACCATTTTTTCTGTCTCTAAAAGGAGCTCAAAGTGACATCATATTCACATGGGAAGGCAAAGGCATGGCCACAGCTGGACTCCTCAGAATGGTGGCTAGACTCCACCTGACTCAGCTGAGCGAAGACCAAGCTTTCCTGGCGGGGGCACATGCCCTTGCTTACAGGGGTCACCAACTGAGCTTTTCTCCAGGTCCGTCTCTGGCTACCCCTTCTAGTCCCCCTTGGCCCTGTGGACACAAGGCTGATTCCCAGGTGTGGGGCCAGCTCCCAGACTGTATCTTGGCTTCCTCGCCCTGCAGCTTGTTCTCAACTTGCCCTCCACGTTCATTATTCTCTAAACACATATTTTGACAATAGCTTTTGCTCCAAAAGAACTTCTCTAAGTTCTGCAGAGAAGTCTCTGTGGTCAGGGAGATAGCTTATGTTACCCTTCAAGTGCAGTCGGCCTTTGGCCCAGGGTCCATGCCTCACGAATGGTCCAGGGCTTATAGGTCAAGGGTGGGTCTGAAGCTCTCTCTTTGACATGAGATATCCATCTGTGGCCACTATCTCTTCCCACACAAAAAAAACCTGTTGACATCACTGAAATTTTATAAGATTTTGCTTGCATTATTCCCAGGCTGGAGGTGGTTAGTTTCATCTAAGAAGGTGGGGTTTCCTATGTCTCTCACTGCAGGCTAACATGAGAATCATGACAAGACAGAATATTCTAGAAAAGCACAGCTACTGCTCGAAAGAGAACCACAGTGAAACGGGCAGTCCTGTGTGTTTATTTTCCATGGACAGTCTCTGAGCTACAAGCAGGTCACAGACACTCAAGTTCCAAGAAGCTGATGCCCAAGGAACCCGAGAAAGGAGAGACTCCTTCAGGCTGAGCCTCTCTCTGCTTAGAGGTCAGCCTTCCCTTCCTGCCCCACCCCCACTGCTTGTAATTCAGGGAGGCTGAGAGAGGGACCTGTAGGAGGCTGTTCAAGGGCTGTGAGGGGCAGGAGTGGTTGGGATGGAATGCCTGCAGCTGAGAACTATAAATCTGGAAGCTTTCAAGAGGACAAAGCCCTGTGCAGAAGGGCCAGTGGGGTGCGCGAGGAGGCTCAGGGCATTCTCTCTGAGAAGGAAGGAGCTGGGGGCAGGGAGAGATAGCTGAGATTGCCTGCGTGGTGAGGAGGGGTCTTGGGTCTATCAAGTCCTGGGATTTAGATTTTTCCACTACTGTTCGAATCTGACTTCTCTGCCTGCTCTCTCATCAGCACGGAACCCACATAGGTCAAGGTCAACATAAGCTGTGAGGAAGGAGGCGGCACTACTGTAGCAAAGGAGGGGAAGACAGCACAAGAGGCAAAGCCTCTCTGTGAGAGCTAACAAGGTCTCAGGGAGAAATCACAGAGATTCCAGACCCACAGGAACCAGGCAGGTCACAACCAACACATTCTCCTGTGGGTCTCATGGGCTGAGGTTCGGGCCTGGGTCAGGTCCCTGCTGTGCCTGACTGGGCTGGAGGGCTGTCTTGTCCTTGGGCCTTCTGCGGCCTGCCAGTCCTCACTCTGGGTGATTTGATTTGTGCCATGAAGAGTACAAATGCCCCCTGGGATCAGAGTGGTTGATTCTGGACTCCTTCCACTGGGTCATTCTACTGACTGGCTATTCATCTGGGTCCAGTGAGAGAAGGGAGGTGGGGAGGAAGAAGGCTTGGCTGCCATTAACTCCTTCATTGCTAGCCAGTCCTCTGCCTGTTTATCAGAAGAGTTCACTCCTGATCCTTTGGAGGGCACCCTACCCATGCTACCTTGACTTGGACGGTTTTTGTGCTGCTAGGTATCTGGTCTCCAAAACAGACACTGTGGAGGAGGTGGGTCCCAACTGCTTTCTCATCCCAGCCTGCTAATGTAGTAGCAAGCATCCAAGCAATGGTCTCAGCATCTCCAATGCCGTGCATTCATCTGACACCAAATAGGCAGGTTATAAAAAAAAAAAAAAAAGACAAATGGTTCACAGAGAAAAACCTCCCCATGCCAGGAGAAGGAGAAGAAGCAGACAGAGACAAATAGAGGGAACTCCCTTCCAAGCTCCTTTCCCTTCCAGGAGCCAGCCAGTCTGTTTTAAACCAGAGGTTCTCATCCCAAGATGCAGGGTAACGAAAGCAAGACCACAGCAGGAGCGTCCAGCTAAGCAAGACCTAAGACAAATAGCATACCAAAGGGGATGTGAGCTGTTCCGGTTGGGGTTTGAGAGGGACACCAAAGGCTGCCCAAGGATGCTGAATCTCAGTTGTAGGGATGGGAGGAGGGGAAGTGTCCCTGGTCCTCTGATTTGGCCTTCAGGACCTCTGTAGTCCTCTTCCATGTAAGGCCATCTGCTTTCATAGATGGCAGCTCACACAGAAATAACTTGTTCCCATGAGAGGTGGTGATCAATGGCTCAAATTAAATCCCAGAAAAGCTTTCCTTCTTGTGTGACACTTTATAGTTTCTCAGCCTATCTCTTCCTGGGATGACTGTAGAGACAGATGATAACTGTCTGAACAACCGTGAACAACAATCCTAAATTCACTGAGGATTGCAGGGGGGAACTAGCCCTTAGAGGGGCTGAGTGGCCAAGTCTACCTCCAAACTCCCACCTTCCAGCAAAACCCTGTATGGGCGACTCCTCAGTGTCTCCTTAGCCAGTCCCCAACCCTGCTTAATGCTTAGGCATCTGGGTTAATAAGAATGTTTCAGGCACAAAGGCCTCCAGTTCAGATGGCCTCGGCCCCTGAATCACTCCGTTTCTCCCGGCTGCATTCCCCTTAACTGAATTATCTTTGCATGAATAACCGAGGTTTGCGCCGGGTAGGAGGGGCTGTCTGGGCTAGGGACTGTCTTCCTGGCTGCTCCCCAGATTTGATAACAACAGCTTCTTAAATGATACCCCTCCCCACAGCCCGGTCATGCCTCTCCCTCCACAACACAGCCCCAGAGTCCTCCAGAAAAGGTCCAGCGGTCTCTAATGATCCACCTACAGCCCGCCTGGGCTGAGAGCCAGGATCAGCGAGGCCAACACTGTTCTTGGCAGGAAATGAGGGGCCGTTATAGAAATGCCACCCAGGCAGGGAACAAGATCTATGGAGTAGCGGCTGTGAGTGGGTGAGGTGCTGGGGAGCAAAGGGTAAACCAGGGCGCCCTGGTCTGTGGCCTCTGTGGCCCTTGCCCACAGAATCTGCAGAGATCAGCATTCCAGTAGGTTCTGGCCAGGAAAACTTGTTCTTTGTCTGTGAATCTCAAACTTCAGTCACCTCTGGATCGCCTTGGAAGGGGTCAGTGTTTAAAGCATGTCTCCCAGAATCTAGTGCAAGTTAGAGGTAAGATCTGAGAATTAGTATTTAGAAGAAGGCTTCCGACGGAGGAAGAAAACTTTAGAACATATGTCTGGAGATTCAGACAAGAAAGCTAATAGAACTGGGCGGTGGTGTTGCACACCTTTAATCCCAGCACTCAGGAGGCAGAGGCAGGCAGATCTCTGTGAGTTCGAGGTCAGCCTGGTCCTGGGAGTGAGATCTAGGAAAGCCAGGATAGTTACACAGAGAAACCCTACCTCAAAAAAAATGGAAGAAAAAAAGAAAAGAAAAAGAGAAAGAAAGAAAGAAAGAAAGAAAGAAAGAAGGAAAGAAAGAAAGGAAGGAAGGAAAGAAGGAAGGAAGGAAAAGGAAGGAAGAAAGAAAGGAAGAAGGAAGGAAGGAAGGAAGGAAGAAAGAAAGAAAGAAAGGAAGGATGGAAGAAAGAAAGAAAGAAAGCAAGAAAGAAAGAAAGAAAGAAAGAAAGAAGCTAATAGATTCATAGCAACCCTTTCACATACGAGGAGAGTGGGATCAGCATCTATTTCCCTAATCTTCAAAGTAAGACAACTCCACTGAGTCGCCTCCCCCATAAACCCATTTGTGTCATTAGTGAAATTTTCCAGCATACAGACTGTTGGATCCAGCAGAGGTACATATAGTAATGGTGTGGTTACTCTGGGTTCATACAGTACACATTCTCTGTTGAGTTCTCTACTGTCTCATTTAATCTGAACAATAATTATTGAGATGAATTGTATTATTAATACAGCCAGCACAGGATAAAACTGGAGCCCAAAGAGGTGAAAATAGCCCTCAATAAGGTCGTACGAATAGAGGATTAACCTGGGATTGGGCTCTGCACAGCAACTGTTGGAACTGGTTTCCAATGACAAAGGCCATTCTTCTCCCTATTATGTATAGGACCAGAGGCCTGTGAATTAAACATCTGGAGGATAGATTAACAGGAGGAAATAACCCAGCTATTTATACATGTGATTTGCATGCACACGGAGGAACTCAGACAAGTTAGAGTACCCAAGGACTGGTTAGATTGGGGATTAATAGAACACCTGAACAAGGGCGGATAAAATAAGGCAAGAGACAAGAAAACAGGAAGGGGTGGGCTGACTTACAGGGAAAGGCATTGAAGCCAAGGTCACTTTTGAGGTGCCTAATGGTGGGTTTTGAACATTTAACTGTGTGAAGGTGTGCTTCAAGTTTCTCCCTAGAGAAATCATATCATGAGCATATGATTGCTCACCTAGAGTGGCCACTGCATATCTCCACAGGTTCACTCACAGGGATCTAATGTGGTGGTTTGAATGAGAAAGGACACTCAATGGTCTTGGGAATTTAAATACTTGGTACCTAGTGGATGGTGGTGTTTTGGGAGTTTTGGGAGGCATTGCCTAGTGGGAGGAATTTTATCACTGGGGCTGGGCTTTGAGATTAAAAAGTCTCACCTCTTCTAATTTTCTCTTTCTGCTCCACGCTTGTGGCTCAGGATGTAAGCTCTCAACTTCCTGTTCCTGCTGCTGTGCTTGCCACCTGCTTCCATGCCATCTTCAACATTATGGACTCTAATCCTCTGGAGTCATAAATAAAACTCTTTCTTCTGTAAGTAGCCTGGCTTTTGGTGCTTCTCTACAGCAACAGAAAAGTAACTAATCCAGAGTTGGTACCAGGAGTGGGGTGTCGATATAAGAAAAAAACTGAGCATATTGTTTTTGCAGAATATAGAGTAAAAAAGTGGTTGGATGTAAACAGAACTTAACAGACCATCCTGGTGGGATCTTGGAAGATAGTAGTGCTAAAATTTATGTAGACTGTGGAGGCTTGGCTTAAGAGGTGTCAGAGGAAAGCAAAGATGTTAACAGCAGCTAGGCCACTCCTGTGATACTTTGGCAGAAAGTCTGGCCATGATAGCAATGGACTCTTATTCCTCTGTATCTATAAGCCCAAATAAATCCTTCTTTCTATAAGTTGTGTTGGTCATGATGTTGAATCACAGAAAAGTAACTAATACAAGAGGTAAGAAAAGGAGGGTTGATAATCTTCCATATCAGTGGGATTTGGTAGAATAAGCTGGTATACCTCTGGAGTCTGTTGTTACTAAATATCCAAGAACTGGGGGACATTGATTAAGGCAGTATTTTCCTGGATGCCAAAAAGTAACTTCACCGTGGTCATCTACACTTGCTGGAAAGTTACGTAACATATCATGTAGTATGGGGTATATTATGTAATACTTACTAAAATCAGGGAGATTGGGCTCCTAAATCCCACAAAATAAGTAAACTTGGTGGGAAATAAAGATTATTTTCATGAGGTTTGTTTCTGCGGAACCTTGGTAGTACTTCCTGTCTCCATTCCTCAGGTTATTTTTCAGGTATATTCTGGAAGATAAATGTATACACTGCTCCCAGGCAGATGAAGCAAGAGTATCAAAATCCCTCTGCATTTGTTGTATCTAAGTTGGCTTCAGTGTCATATTCTGTGGTAGCAAATTCTGGGTCCCCCCTTCCCTAACTAGGATATCATACAAGACAGCTCAACTGCTTCCTGTAGAGGCTAAAGCATCAGCTGCCATCCATTAGTCTTAATGGTCAGATCCTGACAGATATGCAGGGGAGGGATGGCCTTAAGTGGGTGTTAGTACTGTGGTCACAAAAGGCCAGAAAACTACAGGAGAGTCTGAGTGGGACACTGTCTTGAGAGCCAGAGACCCACAGGGGCGGCTCTTACCTTAAATCAGAGACCACCAAGTCACTGTCCTCTGACTCTCTTTCCTGATGTCCCACATGATTGCTGGACAGTTTTGGCCCAAACATGGCCGGTGACAAGGCAAGAACTCCAATGCATTCAGAGGCTGGGCATCAGCCAAGTACCCCATTCACAGGGTTGAGGGATTGGTCTGGGGCCAGCATCTCTTGAAGCATGATGAAATCTCTGGCCCTATGGTCAACTGTGCAATCAGCATTTGCTGCTGATGGATCAAGGAAATAGGTGGGGAGCTGGAAAGGACCTCAGAGAATGGGAAGAATGTTGCAGTGAGCTGAGAAGGAAGTCTCTAAGGCAATCATAGCCAAGTAAGTCCCTTCTAATGGAACAATGATTGACGTGTTAGTCTGCAGTAAGAGGCTGCTTATTTATTTCCCGGCTGCCCAGACTCCTGAAATAACACAGAAACTGTATTAATTAAATCACTGCTTGGCCTATTAGCTCTAACTTCTTATTGGCTAACTTTTACATCTTAATTTAACCCATTTCCATTATTTTATATTTTACTACGAGGCTTGTGGCCTACCGGCAATGTTCCAACATCTCTATCTCTGGCAGCAGTGCTATGGCTTCTCTTTGACTCCACCCTCTTTCTCCCAGCATTCAGTTTCTATTCCCCACCTAGCTCTGCTCTACCCTATGACAGGCCCCAAACACTTTCTTTATTAACCAATGTTATTCACAGCATACAGATGGAAATCCCATATCATTAGTCAAGAAATATTCAACCTCTCTGAGGTAGCAACCATGGCTGCTTTGCTTCATGCAACAGCAGAACTGAGCTTCTTCCTCAATTCAAAGTCTGTTGTTTCAGAGAGGGGATGAGAGCAAAGGGTACCAGACCTCTCTAATAAGAGAGGGATCTGTTCAGATTTCCCAGTTTACTTATTGCTCCTCTCTAAAGCTTTTCTTGGTACCCCTCATCTGACCTGAGTAGCCTTCCCTTACAGTCATCTCTGGAGATCTTCTTTACCACACTGCATCAACCTGCAGTGATTGCTGCAGGTTGGTCTATATAAGATTGGAATGTCCAGAGAAGAGTCCTTAACATGAAGGCACAGTTCCAGTGGTTGAATGTATAGTGAGCTAGTCTATGTCTAGGTGAGCTGCCCCAAAGCCTTTTCTAAGCAGTTCATCTTCTTTCACACACTGACCTCAGAGAATGACCTCTTTCAGAGGAAAGAAGAAATGGCTGAACACACATGTGGCTGAGATGGTCCTTGAGACTGACAGCTGCTTGGCTGAATCATGAAAATGGCATCTCCTTTGGAAGAGCACTCAGATCAGTGTGCATTCCACCCAGGGCTGGAATGAAAACCACAGGCTCCTCTCCAGGCCCCTGGAGGGAAGCCCCCTTCTCCATCCAGCAGAGGGGAAGCTGGCATCTGGCACAGAGGGTTTCCTTGCCATGAGTCAGGTAGAGAAACAGCTTGCGTCTCAAGGAGAAAGTGGAATTTCGGAGTACACAAGGGTAAATATTGAATGTGAGATGCTGTTAATTAGTCGCACAAAGGCCACTAGCATTAATGAGCGCTGTCCCTTTGCAGTGAGAAGCAACCATTTCTTGGGTCCAGGCTCACTGGCAATGGCCCAGTGTTGCTGTGAGTCTTGTATGACACTTTAATCTTAGAAAAGGCAAGAAAAAAAATAACAACTAGGATTGCAATGAAGTCCTTTCCTTTTCAACGTTCCCTGTAACATACATAGAATCTTTAGGTTAAAAATATATTAAAAATACATCACTCGTTTCCCATTAGCAAATACAATCATATCTCTGCCCCAGGCTTTGGGCTTTACAAAGGCTGAGGAAGAAAAAAGGAGTGGGGTGGAGAAGTGATGGCAACTTGGGTTTTATTCTTGAGCACTTACAATATGCCAACTATAGCTATAGAGCCATGCCTATCCTTTTGTAAACCTCCAGTCATCTGAGCTGCATGGATGGCTGGGGCTTAAGGGCACGTACTACTCTTGAAGAGGACCAGAGTTAGATTCCTAACACCCATATCAGATAGTTCAACAACCACCTGTAACTACAGCTGTAGGGCATCCGAATCCTCCAGCCTCATATATATACACATACACACATACATATATATGTGCAGATCCACACACACACACACACTCACACAATCAATAATAAAATAAACATTTTTTAAATTTTATTTTTATTAAAAATTTCCACTTCCTCCTCTCCTCCCATTTCCCTCCCCCTCCCCCAACTCCTCCTCCCCCTCCCTTTCCCAGTCCAAAGGGCAGTCAGGGTTCCCTGCCCTGTGGGAAGTCCAAGGTCCTCCGCCCTCCATCCAGGTCTTAAAAATCCTTCTAATAAAAGCAGGAGGTGTGTTCTATTACCTCCATTTGCCAGACAAGGGGCATCTAGAAGAACATGGACTTGGAACAAACTGTATTAAGGAGTAAAGCTGAATTAACAGGCAAAGATGGGTCACAAAATCCTTGGCAAATGGGGCCATGACAACCCTCTCTTCTCTTATCTCCTCCTCTTGCTCCTATGTGAAGTTCTAGGGACTGAACCCAGGGCCTCTGCACACCAGGCAAGTATTCTACAGCACAGCTTATGTCTCTAGCCTTTGCCTTTTTGTCTTGAGAGAAGAGCTCACTAAATTGCCCAGGTTGGCTTCAAATTCACTTTCTAGTTCTGATAGACCTTGAACTTACAATCTGCCCGCCTTGACTTGCTGGGTGGCTGGTTTACTGGTCTTTGGCAATATCCCTGGCTCCATAATAGTATTTCCAAGTAATGGCATGTTATAAAAGATGAACCTGAATGGGCAGGGCAGGGGTAGAAGCTGGTAAATAAATGGTAGCCAAAGGTTGTTACAGTACCTTAGATGAGGATGCCAGTGGCCTGAATGTGAGCTAGAATAGTAAGGATGAGGATGTGATATGCTTTTGATAAATACTGAGTAGACAGAACTGTCACACCTAAGAAGGTGGACTAAATACCGGAGGCTTAAAGGAAGAAGTCAGGGCTGACACTCAAGCGCCTGGCTTGGGGAATTCTATGTGGGCAATGCCTTGCTCTCAGTAACAGATGTTTGTGGGAGTAGGTCCAGTTGGGAAATGTTGAGGGTAAAACAGCTGTGGTCTGCCCTGTTGGTATGAGGAATATAGCTTGGGGAATTCTGAGCTTGGTAACAGCTGAGACCCTTAGGATGTCTGGGTCACTCTGAATGGCATCAGTGGGGGAAGAACCGAATTATAGAGCGGCCCCACCCCTTCACGTCTTCTCATCCTCCTGTCTAACTTTGCCTCCATCAAAGTCGTTGGGTACTGAGCGAAGGGTCATCACATGACTCTTCCTGAGCCAGTGTTTTCCATCTATGTGTGCTACTAGAAGGAAGAAAACTTAAACTAGGTGATTTATATGGAAACTAGGGAGTTCAAGACCAAGGTGACAGCGGATACAGACCCAGTATCCACTTTAATGATGGCACCCTGGTACTGTAATTTTTGTTCTTTTAAATTTTTCATTTGAGTAACATTTTGATTCATTTATTTTACATAGCAACGGGTTTCCCCTCATTTCTTTTCTCCCCTTTCCCATCTACCCAACTCCCCATATGCTTCTCCATCTCCATTCAGAAAGGGGCAGGTCTCTCACGGGCTTGCACAAAGCATGGCGCATCAAGGTGAGGCAGAACTAAGCTCCTCCCTTATGTCAAGGTGGAGCGAGGTAATACAGCATGGAGACCAGGTTACCAAAAAGCAGTTAAGAGCCAGGGAGAGGTCCGGCTACCACTGTTAGGAGCCTTACTAAGAGACCAAGCTACACAATTGTCACGCACATGCAGAAGGCCTAGGTCGGCCTATGCAGGCTCCCTGCATCCATGAACTCTCGTGAGCTTAAGTTCACCATCTCTGTGTGATACCCTGGCACTGTAGATGAAGAATTCTGCTTCATCACAGGGTGGGATGGGTGGAAGGAATGATTTCCACCTGCACTTTGTAAAAGATTTAAAAAAAAAAAAACTTAAGCTACAACAGCCAGGTGCTTTCCGTTCTTCCATGTCACAAACCTAACCCTCTTAGGATTACCCTGGAAGCGTGGCTCTAAGGCTAGAGCTTGCTTTCCTACTTTTTGTTGTGGAGATGCAACTTGAACTCAGGCTTTGTGCATGCGAGACCAGCACTCTGCCAGGTGAGCTCCAACCCCACAGCTTTTCTTTCATTATTGCCTAATGTATTTTTTTTTTCTCAGCTCTGCAAACATTTACCTACCTTCAACAACAAATCTAGGATTCTATCCCAGGTCCAGCAGGCCAGGTAGGAAGAGAGGAGCCACAGAAGAGTTATAGAGATACCAAGGAAGTCAGCACAAAAGTGGTGTCATGAGTTAAGTCTGAAGGTTAAGCTAAAAGCAGAAACAGAGAGGCTGATAGCAATATTAATACTTGGCAAAGTCATGAAGAAGGCAGACGGGAATTAAGGGAAAAAGTGTGGTGATGAACTGAGACCAAGCCCTCCTGGCCTCTATCAGGAGAGAGGTTTGAAACCGGGGTCAATCTAGCAGTGTCTGGGTCTGTTTGCCTGGATGGTTCAGGTGCAGCTGTTCATAGCTAATGTAATGACTCTTAAATGGAAGCCAGTCTCAGGATGGGGTCGAAAGCAGCTTAGGTTGTAATTCAAGGACTTTTTTTTTCCTGCAGGGAGCAAAGTCAAAGGCACACCGCTTCCCTTTAGGTGAGGCCAAACAGGGAGAACAGAACTCGTCTTGTCTTTTACTAGTTCAGGTACTGCGATTGTAATGCCACCGGTGATTCCCAAACAGATGGGAAGAACTGGGAGAGGAAAGCAGGCATTGCCCGAGTGGGACACACCTAGACCTTCTGACTTCTGATGGAAAGAAAGCAAGAGAGCCAGGTATGGTAACCCACACCTTTAATCCTAAGGCTCAGAGGCAGAGTCTCACAGTCTCAGTGAATTCAAGGCCAGTCTGCTCTACTACTACAGAGAGTTCCAGGCCAACCAAGGCTACACAGTAAGACCCTGTCTCCAAACCAGAAAGTAATCAAGGTAAGAAGAACCAACATCTGGGTCCTGCTAGATCACTTCAGTCATGTTGCTGAGACTGTAACAGCTGCAGGCCAGGAAATGGGGGAAGGATGATGAGGCAGAAGACAAAGGGTTCTGTGCAGTGCAACTCTAGAGGGCCCTGAACACATAGAATCCAACCTGGAGGGTTCCGTCTAGTCATGGGCAATACAGTAGCCCCTGAGTCAGAGAGATCATGCTCCGCCTGCCCAGCTTATAAGGTTTGCTGGATACCTGCTGGTGTCGTCTGCTCTGGACAGTCTTCCCATTCTTTGGAATGCCGTGATGATGTTTCTCTGGAGCCCTGCTCATTCCGCTCACCTTACCCCCAACTCTGTGAAGCCTTAATGACGCTATTTCTCAGAGTAAAAACTATCCATTTTCTTGAGACCAGAACCTTGGCTAGAACCCTACAGGAAATGATCAGCAACCTTTGAAGCAGAGTCTTTTTTAATGATAGCATCCTAAGAAGATAGGTTATTATTTCCAGGGCCGTTGCTAACCTTCTGAGATTCTTGGAAGAAACAGCTAAGGTGGCTACAGCATCTTTGAGAAAGAAAAAAAATCATGTTGTCTCCTCTCCAGACAGATGAAACTCCTGTAGAGAGACAAAACTTGGGGAAGAGAAAGCAAACTCAACTCACCCCAATTTACTTGTCCATCCAGGTGCTCTGATTATTTTGAATCCGTGGGCTCATTTTTTCATCCTTCCTGAAGCCCATTGTTCACCTCTTCATTCCATTCTCTAACCTCTGTCCTTCTACTTAAGTTAATCTGGTGGATGTTTTTGCTGCTTGTCAGACAAAAACAAGGGACATAAAGGATACAGTGCAGATGGGCTAGCTGCATTGGACACAGGCAGATTCGGGGATACTCTTATGAACTGGGTGTCTCTTCTCCCCTAAAACTAAGATTGAAACTAAAATCTCTAATGTTGTGGGCAAATAGTATTTGGATGTGGGATTTTAGAATGTGCATAGAATCACATGAAGTCATAAGGAAGAGACCTCTTATGATGGGATTGGTGGCCTTATATGAGGAAAAACACAGACCGAGCCTGAAACACTTGCTCTGTCCTCTTGTAATGTTCTTGTCACATGCTGTCCTCTGCCTTCTTACGATGCTATAGGAAGGCATTTGACAGTTGCTGGTGTCATACTTTTGGACTTCCCAGATTCCAGTGCTGTGAGCCCAATGTAGCTCTTCTTTATAATTCCCCCAGTTGATAGCATTTTGTTTTCACAAAATAAAATGTTCTTAAATAAATAATCATAGAGTACCTGTGGCCATGATACCGATGGAAGCATCAAAGATTATTTTAAAAGTCAACTTCGGGCCAGGGAGATGACTCAGTGGGTTCAGAGGCTTGTTGCCAAGGCTGATGACCTGAGTTCCGTCTCCAGAAGCCACATACATGGTAGAAGGATAGGACTGACTCCTGGAAAGTTGTTCCTTGTCCTCTGCACATGTACCGCAGTATGCGCATACATATATAACCAATAAGATGTAGTAAAAATTAGAGTCAATGCCCTCTCTTTCTTATATAAATACACACAGCCACACAGCACACACACACACACACACACACACACCACAAAAGACATGAAAGTAGAAGAGTGTCTGCCGAGGAAACGGGTAAAAGTGTTCCAGCTGTCTAGGGAGAGGGATGACAATGGTATTAAAGGCAGAAAATGATCAAAATTCATAATATGGATGTATGAAACTACCAAATCATTTAAAAAAAAATCATATCTTACTTTGTTAGTTACTTTTCTATTGCTGCTGTAAGATACCATGACCAGAAGCAACGTAACGAAGAGTTTATTTTGGTTTTCAGTTCCAGAGGTTCCTGCGGGGCATCCATAATGGTGGGAGAGGCACAGCAGCAAGCAGGTGACCAAAGCAGGAAGCTGAGTGACTGGAGAGATGACTCAAAGACTGATTGCTCTTCCAAAGGACCAAGGTTCAATTCCCAGCACCAGCATGGCAGCTCACACTTGTCTGTAACCCCAGTTTTAGGGAACCCAAAACCGATGGCAAAAACATCAATGAACACAAAAATATAATAAAATATTAGAAAAGCAGGAAGTTGAGATATCAAATATCCAAATACAAACTCAAAGCAGAGCAAGACAAGGCTCAAACTGGAAACCCTCCTCCAGTGACATAATTCCTCCAGCAAGGCTGCATCTCGTCAAGGTTCCATAACCTTCCCAAACAGGGCCACCAATTGGGAACAAGGGTTCAAAGATGTGAATTTACTGGGGACATGTCTCACTTAAACAACATTTACAAAAACTATAAACAAACAGTACCTCAGGAATGAGGTAGATTGTCCTCTGACTTCCACACGCATGTACAAGCACACACATAAATACAATGTCTTTTTTACAGGCATGCACACACATGCCACACACACACACAATTTCTGCTTTGTGACAAATTGAGTAGAGTGGCTTCTGGGGTTCATTGCTTGGTTTTAGGGAAGAGAACCAAGTGCGGATCTGTTTAAACCCAGAGATCCCAAGCATTGTGGCCACGAGTGAGTACAGGCCATGTGCTGTCTTTAGCATTTTTGTTTGATATATCTCTTGGAAATGGAAATACTGTCTCCACAGACTATCCTGGTTTTTGTTGTTTATGTTGAAGGTTTTTATTCTCAGCTGCTGCACAGTGCGAACTGTCTCCCAGGGGCAAGTGGCTTCTTTCCCTTCCGTCTTCCTACTGTACAGTGATTTCTTGCCTTCTCTGCTCTTGCCCTGTCTGTCAATATGCCTTCCCTGAGAGAGAGGCCAATAACAGGTGAAATAACCTTGGTGAAAGTTTTGCCTCTAATGTCCCTGCTTCTTCTGCTATGGTGGGGCTACCCTCAGCACTGTCCTGTCTGTGTCCTCTAAAACTCCTAAAGAAATGCCTAAACTACAAGCCTTGACCCCCTGCCCCCCTGCCTCCCCCCCAGTATCCAGCCAGACCTGTCTGTATCCTGGACAGGACCTGGAATTGTGGGACTGAGGGTGGAATGAAGAATTAAATGAGCAACATGCTAATTTCATGCAAATGAATATCTATTTTGAATCAACAGCTTGGGTACTTTTTCTAGGAGGCCTGAGGCAGCAGGAATCCGAAAGGAGGGCGGGTGGGGGGCTGGGGGGAATGTGTCTCTTGGGATTGTGAGGAGTGTATGGGGACTCCAGGCTGAGCAGAGCCGCCTCCTGACCATAGTCCTAATGCTATTAGATCCACTCATTAGCAAGTATGAAACATGGAGAGTAAAAAAAAAAAAAAATCAGAAAAGGAAAGAAAAAAAAGAGTTCCATTTCTGCAATGAATAACAGATGGAGACTTAATTCAATTTGCATCCAATATACCCTAGTACCAGGGACTTCGTTTGTGTAACAATGGAGATCCTGGGGATGAGGAGGGGTCCCTGCTGCAGAGGGACTGATGGGATGAGCCCACAAGTCCCCCACCCTGCCCTTACCTCTCTGTGGGAGCCAGATGGATATTCTTGTTTTAAAGCATCTCTCCCTTAGGCTGATCCTGAATTCATTCTCTGATTCAGAGAGAGGGGTTCTTGGGTAGAAATGAGACTAGCATTGGGGGAGGGGCACTGTAGCGAGCAGCAGCTGAGGGAGATGAAAAGCCCCATGGAAGCTGAAGAAAGTGACACCAGGTGTCTCTGGCCCTAAGCCCCTCCCTCTGCCAGGGAGTAAATCAGAGGATCACTGGGCAGCTGGATTCCTAAGTGGTAGCCTCTCCATAGCTCTTGCTGCCCAAACCTGGATCCCAACTCCTCTCCAGCACTAACTAGCTCTTTTGACTGCTCTGATGGCTTGGAGCTTCTAAACTTGGAGACTCGAGATTTCCCATTTGTTGAATGAGAACAGTGGGCAAATCGACTTTGCTCTACTGCAGGAATCTAGAGTGTGAGCATGGCACTGTGTCATCTCTTCGGGGAGATCCCTATCAGGGTCCAGGTGCCATGCTTATCACTCCCCTCTGGGAGTTGGGGTACATGCACAAAGAACAATTAGCAAACATCAATAGGAGTCCTCTTTCCAAAACAGCATGGCGTTGCTGAGCTCCAGCAGAAAGTAGATTGAAGATTACAACCTGGGCCAAATCTGAAACAGAATGCTGGAACACGAGTTGACTTGTCCTAGCCCACAGGGAGAGAGAGAAAGGCTGGAGGGCTATCCATGTACATCCTGCGCAGCCTCAAGGTGTGGGATACAGGCCCGTCTCTATCTCCTGGATGCACAGAGGAACATAGAAAATTTGGGCTGACTAGCCTGGTTCTAGAAGATTCCAAGTTTATGAAGAGAGAACTTTTTCCTTCTTCTAAGTTATAATGACTAGACCTGAAAATTCAACTGGCATAAGACAGGTTAAAAGGAGAAAAAGATACAAAGTTTTTTGTTTAAAATACTACATATATATCATATGTATGTGGTACATATATATATGTGTGTATATAACATATTGTATACTGAGACATGTAACATTCGTAGGAAACTCAATGAATAGGCTAGGAATGAGAGCTTCTAAACAAGACTGATAAATTTGTAGAGAAGCAACAAGATAAAGATAAAAGGCTTCAAGCTTCTAAGGGTGGTAATTGTAGGAAGATGACTAGAAATATATGGGGGTGCTTTATGGGAATGAAGAGTTATATGAGTAGACATTTTTGTGTATAACCGAGTTTTCCTTAACTCTCAGTCTCCCGGAGAATACTGTTGCTGGAAATTTGGACAAGTACCATTTTCAGATTCTTAGTCTCATTAATAAAGATATTCAAGAATGGGCTCCAAAGGAAACTCCAAGACAATTTTACTAGTATTTAAAAAAGAAACCCCAAGTCAGACAAGTTGGAAATCTTGGAAGCTGCCCCAGGGAGGGAGGAAGAACACCTTGCCTTTTGTAAGCATCCATATGGCAGAAGCGGGTGGGTAGCTGCAGAGTAAGCATATCAGGAAAGCAAGTCCAGACTCAGGTCAGAAACCAAGAATCAGGAGGATCAACTCCCTAATGTTACAGCAGCCTCAGCTGTCACCCTATCCTTTGAGGGGACTCGGGGCAAACCAAGATTGGTGGCTTCAACACAGAAAGTAATGTCAAAACTAACAAATAGAAAGCAGATTGGGGGTTTCAGAAAGATGTTTGAATGTAGACTTTAATGAGGGTTATGAGGAAGAGAAGTGTTGAAAAACAGGGCAGACTAGAGAGCCTGGATATGAGTTTCCAGAGGAAGCCTCACGGCTCACTGTTTTTGCAAGTTATATAAAATACTTCTGCAGGATTTAAATTGCTATCTTCAAAGGGTTGCTAAGAAACCTAAATGTGATCACTGGCGGTCCGTAGGGGGTACCTGGAAAGATTGCAGGTAATATTATCTCATTAAATTGCCTCCTATTTAGAGGTAATTATAAGGATATGGTAGAACTCTAGATTACAAGGCTGTAGAAAGATGGGGTTTCTTCACTGGATAAAAATCTGTGCCATCATGATTGCTCCCCAGTTAGAGAAAGGCTTCATTCAGACTCTGGGGTGGAGGGCTCTTCTGTCTCACGTCCCCAGAAATTTCCTTTTCTGCCTTGCTTTAGCTCATGACAAGTTACACTTGGCCTACCAATTTCCCACCTGGTGTTTTCATTTTTTTTGTTGTTGATTTGTGTTGTTTTATTGAAGATGGAAATGGTACACTGTAGCTCATCTTTTCTTTGTATAAAGGGGCCAGAGCTAGGCATGAAACCTTGTGTCTGCAGTATTAGCTATCAGAAGGCTTAGTCCCAAAGGACCCATCCCCTAGATTCAGAGCCCTCAAATTGGCTTCAGTTAGTATTGGGTGCTTCCAGATGTCTGTCCAGGTAAGGTTCTAAGCTTCCTTTCAAACACGGGAAGAATAAGAAGGACAAGAAAGGCCATGGGAGAGGGAGTCAGGTATGGGAAATCAAGTCTACCTGCCAAACATCCCATCAATTAGTGTTGTTCAAGTTGAAAGGCTGCCCTGTCGGACAACATCCTTTGTCATCTCTTTTCAGTAGAAAAAAAATGAATATTGATTGATCCTCTTCTTGGCTCTATGCTGGCTCCTTCAAATGAAAATGATTGGGTTTCCCCCATCCAGTGGATGACATTTCCGTTTAGAGGCAATTACATCTTCTCAGAACTCAGTCCTTGGACCAGAAAATGTTGCTGTGATTCTGAGGAGTGTTCTGGGGGGCATTTCAGGCAAGGAAACAGAGCCTTAGCTTTCCGGTGGTGTCAAACTAGCATTCTGCATCCTGGAGGAGCAGGCTTTGGATCTGAGTGACCTTAGATATGACTTGATAAATTAGACATGACAAAAGGCTAAGAAATGATCCACTGAATCTTTGGAAAAGGTTAAATCTTTATACCCAGTCTCAGATCCTAAGGAGGCAGGGACTTCTGGGAGAAAATGTTTCACTCGTTAGTGTAATACTCTAAGTGATGGCCTGGAGTATAGTATAAAGTTAGGATGAAATTGCCACATACAAATACAAATACAATTCCCCTTTAATTTTGTGGATTGTTGTACGATTTTTCAAGTACATATGTACACATACATAAACCTACACAAGAACATGCACCAACATGCACACCCAAAGCATAGTTTTAAATATTTTATTTAATTTTTAAAAATTATGTCTGTGTATGTGCCTGTGCACATGAGCACAGGTGCCCTTAGAGACCGGAGCCATCTGACTCCATAGGAACTAGAGGAGTTTGGGGGCATTTGTGAGCCCCCAAATGTGGGTGCTAGAAACAAAACTCAGGTCCTCTGGAAGAGCAGTATGTGTTTCTCGCCCATTGAGTCATCTCTCCAGCCCCCAAATAACACGTGTCATCCAGTAAAGCTAACAGAGGAAATGTACCACATTCATGTGGTAGCTCTACACTCTCCATGCCCTACCTCCTTTGGTGTGCTATGTAGGAAAGTATGTCCCGTCAACAACAACATTCAACAGTCTGTGGAGGTCACTTCTGCAAGCAAGGTTGCTTCCTGCCTGGGCCATCTTCTCACCGTGGATGAGACTGGAGAGTCTGTGCACTCGTGTCTCAGATTTCTCTGGATACTGGACAGTTGTCTCCTTGGATGTTTCAGAGACATTGCAGCTGGTGCTCCACCTGCTGACATCCCTCTCTTGTTTCACACAGACAGAGCTCTGAGACGGTGACATGGTCTCTCCTATTCTGAGCCACAAACACCACTCACGCACAGGTGAACCAGTGGCTAGTAAAAAAGAGCAGGCAGCAGGGCATGGGGCTAATGAGGATATATTATCCTTCGTTAATAGAATCGCTCCTCTTCTCTCTCCAAATGACAGTTCTACAGTTACACATAGAAAGGGGTCGGGGGAGAAATGAGCAAAAGTAATTGAAAATACCGACTTTGTTATCAAAGTTACATCTGCGTGTGCACTCACCAGTGGCTTTCTCCCAACATTTTCTTCAGCTCCCACATATACTTTGGGATGGGGGAGGTAGAAAAGAAGAGGTAAAGGACAGAGAAGGAGAGAGGCGGGAGAGAGAAGAGAGGAGAGGGGAGGGAGGAGAGGGAGGCTGACTTGGTGTGCTAGGGGAAGTAGAAAAAATAGAAAGGATTAGCTTCCGTCTGTCTACAGGTTACTAAAAATGCCCTAACTGTTGGCTTCAAAATGTGCTGGAGCCCCAGGGCAGTGAAATGGCTAATGTCCCATCTTCCTTAGGATTTGTTGTTCAGAACAAAGTGGGTGAATGTGCCCCGTACATTTAGCAGCCTGAACTAAGCTATGTGGCTCAAAGGACCCCAAAGATCCATAGAGGACCCCGGCCCTTGAGATTAGAAGGGCAGACTATCTGTCTGCCACACAGATGAGTGTCGGGATGCACTTGCTTTGTTGGGCTCTCATCACAGGGAAGCAATTTCCGCTCTCTGCCATGCTAGGTCCTGCCCAGCCAGCAGGGTATGCAGTGCCACTGCATCGCTCCTGTGTAGACAGCATTTAATATCCGTTTGCATCGGGCTGGGATTCTGGCATAATGAGATCTATATCTCTTTGACCCACACTACAGGGGACCCAGTGAGGAAGGGATTCTGGTTGGAAAGACGGATCTCCTGGATGATAACTAGACCCCAGAGCTCTGAAGTCAATCTCAAATGCTTTGAGGGGCCTCTGTCCCCTTCAGACTCTGAGACTGTCCTCCAGGAGATCTGATCTGGGCAGTTGATGAGAATACCCATCGCACATGTGAAGCTCTCTAGTGTAAGAACACGGACCACAGGCACAGAGCTTTCTAGTGGCCCTTTCTTCCTACGGAGAACTGGTGCTCCTCAGTGCCCAGCCACCAACACCGACTTCCATTTTGCTCTTCTAGCCTGATGGCAATGAATTGCTTCCTCACCTGCTTCTACTGAGAGACCGAGCTCCATGAAGTCAGGGTCTGTGTCTTTTCACATAGCTGCAGGTCATGGTGATACTCTCACAGAGGATCTAAGAGGAGCCAGCACTAAGCTGGGGACCACTTCCGGCTTTGAAGAGGGGCGTGTCTGATACTTCTGGTATTTATTCAGCTTTTTCTCCATGAGGCAGTCTGTCAAATTGGGAAGCTAGTGCATGATAAAAGCAGGAACCTCACGAGTCCTGTGTTTCTAGAAAGCTCTCCACATTTTCAAACCGCTTTCATGTTTGTGATTGCATTTGATCTTTATTAACAATCAAACAAAATACAAGCAAACTGAAGATCAGGAAACAGTCAGGGGACCTGTTCAAGACCACACAGGTAATTGGAATAGAGCCAGCATTATAATTCTAATCTTTTGACTTCCATTTAGATACTCTAGAAAAGATTGTTTAATTTAATTTTTGTTAACTAAATAGTATCTGTATGAGGCTCGAGGAAGAATCTACCAAGTGGACAGGGCTGGCAACTTTGTTCATCCATTCTTTTTATGACTATCTTGTATCATTCCATAAAAACGAGGAATATGTGAGCCTCATGGGGAGGCATACACACAGGTTATGTATCAAAGGCTAGCATGCTAGCTGAGGTCTCACAAATGCATGGTAGGAGCAGAGGGCAAGAAAAATGATCTCTTAGAATTTATATTTCCAGGCCTGGGAAGAGGATTCAGTGGGCAAGCCTGGTGGCCTGAGTTTGATTCCCACATCGAAGCAGCAGCACAAGTGCCTGTAAGCTCAGCAAGTTTCTGCTAGGATATGAGAGGTAGAGACAGGGGGATTGCTCAAAGCTCATGGGCCGACTAGTCTGGTTTACCCAGAAGTAGATAATAGGAGAGACCATGTCCCAAAAAGAAGGTAAGGACCTATACCCTATTATGAGGTTATCCTCTATCCTCTACATGTGGTATGTATACACACACACACACACACACACACACACACACACACGATTTCATATTTTATATTTATATATTTTGGTGGTTGGAATGAGAATGGTCCCATAGGCTTATTGGTTCACCACTGGTGAAATTGTTTGGGAAGGATTAGGAGGTATGGCTTTGTTGGAGTGGGTTTTGAGGTCTCAAAAGCCCATGTCATTTTCAGCTCTCTCTGTATCATGGTTGTTGTCTCAACATGTAAGCTCTCAGTTCCAGCACTGTGCCTGCTTGCTGCTGCCATTCCCCCATGTAATGATGGGCACAAACTCACCCTCTGAAACCATAAGCTAACAAACTCTTTCATATAAGTTGCCCTGGTCATGGCACCTCTTCAGAGCCGTAGAAAAATAACCAAGACAGTACTCTCAAAGATGGAAAAATCAAGACGTAATGACAAGGGGGACTTAGGATGTGGCTCAGTGGTAGAGTGTATACCTGCTATTACCCAGAAAACCCTTAGTTAGATCTCCAGAAGCACACAGGATTGGGTCATGTGAACATGTCGTGAAAAGACAGCTGCCTGTAATCTATCAAGAGGACTCCCCGCTCCGACCCCAGTAATCAGAAAGTTGAGGCAGGGTCTGAAGCCACATTGAGTTCTGTAGAGAGATCTAGGCTGTCTGGAACAAACAAATAAAAAGCACCAACAAAAGAGAACCCCTAGTAGATACCATGACACCTTGTGTATTGCTAAGCAACACAGTCAGTGGTGTTTTGTTGCAACAGCCTGAGATGACAAAGGAAACAGGTGAATGAACCTTGCTATATCTATTCATGACTGAAGAAACTTATGTGGTTTAGCACTACACACATATATATAGATCATGCATGTTATCTGTGCAAAGATATTGGGACTTGAGGAGGGTGCTTCATGTGAACACGGAAGAAACCTAGTTGAGTAAAGTCCTCACATCTTCTGTTTCAACATGAGATGTGCACAGATTCCACTGTGGTGATGAAATGGCTGGAAAGCTGTGCAGTAATCCTTCAGTGCCTCGTGCTAATCCATCCACATCCCCTCAGCCTATACTAGCTAAAGGTTCCCCTTTACTGCATGATGTTCAGGAGCTGGAGGAGCACAGAATCCTACAGAGAGCAGTAAAAGTCTCATTATCTTAAGAACACTCCATACACTCGTTTCATTCATTGATGCAATAAATTATCTGAGTGTCCACTTATATTAAATGCTGTGCCAGGTGCTTTTGATACAATGATAGAAGAGGGGTTGCAGCCCACATCATAGGAGGTTTTCGCTATTTCTAATTCCTTCTTGTTATTCAAGTTTCAAACTCTGGAGCCTTCGTTGACTGTCTCATTGCTGGTTGGGACCCATTGCTGCTGTTAAGCCTGTCCATCTCCTCTTGATTCTAGACTCTGCTGGGATACCACATTGCACTGAGAAAATGGTTATAAATCTGGTTCTGTGGACCATGACTCTTCCAGTTTTTCAGCTTCAAGGATGTGGGAATGAATATTTATGGGACATTAGGCATCTAGCAATGGAGGATAAAACTTAGTTAGACAGGTCCAGGATACTGTTCTAATAGGACCTTTTCTTAATCTTCTCTGATATTTACTTGGGAAGAGTGGGTGAGGTCTGAGGAGCAAGGAGTGGTTCCGTTACAGGCTTGCTGCTTCCAGGCATGTAACACAATTCCATAGGCCATAATTGAAAATCTATTAACTCTGGAAACCAGCATTTCACATAAACCTCTCCAACCCTGGCTATCCTGCCATGAGCTCTTGCTCCTGTTATTCTCATAAATCACCCGAGATAGGCTGGGGACCGATCGATGAGAAAAAATTATGCCACAGCATTAGATTTCATCATACACAACTTGAACTATTACTTTTCTGTCCTGTGGTATGAGGAATCATGAGAATTAATAGTCTTCCTCTTCCCAAACGATGGGTTTATGACGCAGTGGTGCCTACACTCTATTTCTTCCTTAAAACCATCAATTAATTTAGGGTACTTACAACTACTTAGTGACTTCCTGAAATTAGCAAGCACCACCTTTCCCTCTCCCTAGTAAAGTCCTAATGGGATTTGCAAATGATGATGTGCTTTGGCAAGTTTTGGCTACCCATCTAATGCCTGAACAAGTGTCTGCCTTGTCAAACTCATCCCTCTGCCCTCTCTTTAGACTTGTCTCAGCTCCTTCTTAGGGAAGTTTCTATACTTCAAGCTACAGATAAATAAACCCAAGGTCAAGGTTATTCTGCAGTGACTCCCCTCTTCCTTTACCGTTCCTGATTTCCCTGGCTTAAAATATGAAATCTGGCTTCTTTGAAAGCAAAATGGCTTAGAAGTGGAATCCTTTGAGAACGTAGCTCTGAGTAAAACCCAGTACCTCAATGACTAGAGGGTAGATCTCAAGTGAGAGGGCAGAAGGCAGAGAAAAGCTTCCACTTGGTGGTCCAGGATATGGCCATGAAGCAGAAACAATATGGAGCAGAATCCCAAGAGTCTCTGGACCAATTAGCAAATCATTGAGCAATACCTATCAAATGTCATTTTAAACTTTTACTGTATTTATGACTGAATCTTGGGTTTTCATAGAAGGAAGCAAGAAATTCTTTCCAACACCCTTGCGTAGTTCTCCCCTTGCCGTTCTCAGAGCCGTGTCAGTGGGTGAGAGCAAAAGGAAGCTGTCTTCTGGGACCATTCATTTGTTTGTTGTTACAGATACGACAGCACTTGGGATAATTTAAGGCATAAAATCAGAAAGTGGCAAAGCACAGCTCTAGAACACACATATTTACAGTTTTGTTTGACAGACAAGATTGTTGAAAAAACATCTAATTATTTAAAGAAAAAAGTTTAACAAGTTTTATTTTTGTTTTATGTGTACGAATGCTTTGACAGTGTGCGTGTATATGTATTGTATGCATGCAGTGCCCATGGAAGAGGGCCTCAGAGCCTGTATAACAGGCAGTTGTAAGTTACCACTGTAGCTGCTGGGAACAAAACCCAGTTCCCCTGGGAAAGCAGCAAGTGCTCTTGACCACGGAATCAACTCCCAACCCAAGAAACATTTTTTAATGAATAGGAAAGAAGCCTTTATTTGTAAAAGAGGCCAGAAGAGGGTGCTTTTCTAGCTGGCTTGATTTCCATGTGCGTTGTACAAACTAGAACCAGTTTCTACCTTCTTGTGCTTGAGGAGCTAGAGTTTGAACTCGTTGGCACATTTGCACAAGTTCCAAACAGCTGAGCAGCCAGAGGAGTGTGGCTTCCTCCAGAGTCCCAGCCCTTCAGCCTTTTCTGCCAGCAAGAGAGGTTGTCTCCTCTTCAACCTTTTCTGTGACCCAAGGCTGCAGGCAGCTGTGTCCTGATAAGGACTCCCTGTCCACAAGGTGACAGATAGGGCTAGGCAAGGGCTCTGGGACTCCGCTTGTCCTGGGAGTGTGGGTCACAGGCCTGAGAGGTTAGAAAGCCCTCCTCCTCCTCCTCCTTCTCCTCTTCCTCCTCCTCCTCCTCCTCCTCCTCTTCCTCCTCCTGCTCCTCCTCCTCCTTCTCCTCCTCCTCTTCCTCCTCCTCCTCCTGCTCCTCCTCCTCTTCCTCCTGCTCCTCCCCCTCCTCCTCCTCCTTCTCCCCCTCCTCCTCCTCCCCCTCCTCCTCTTCCTCCTGCTCCTACTCCTCTTCCTCCTCCTCCTCCTGCTCCTCCTCCTGCTCCTCCTCCTCCTCCTCCTCCTTCTCCTTTTCGGCTGTGCTGTATGACCTGTGTATCAATGATTACATGATAGAAGCGAAGAACTCAAGTCACCATATTATAAATCAGAGAAAGAATAAACTAAAAGGGGAAAAAGCAAGACCGTGAGACACAGGGAGAGTCCTGGAGGCATCAGAGGCCTTGCTCTGACAATAATCCCTAGACTCCAGTGAATTCAGGCTCCTGGGTCCCATGAGGTTTTCTGATATTCTTATAATAATAAATCTTTCAGGTGGCTTCAATAATAAAGGAATCATATACTCTCAATTTGTTGGAAATTGAGAGAGGACTTAAAGGGGCTGGAGACGTGGCTCAGCAGTCAGCAGCAGGTCCTGTTCTTGCAGAAGGTGAGACTTTTGTTCCCAGTGCCCACACTGGGCAGGTAACACCTGCCTGTAACTCCAGCCCCCGGGAATTGCCTGAAGACAGCTTCACTCACGCACACATGCTCCACTCTCACATACACATAATTTCTTTTTTAAGAGAGGGTTGAGATTTAGAAGTGGATGCTTCTGGAATAAGTCAACCCAGAGCTTTCCTTCCCCAGAAGAGAGAGGGGTGCCGGCACCTTGCTTCAATGGAGAGCTCCACTTAGAGAGCCTGGCGTTATCCATTGCATTGTGCAGAACCCAGAAATGAGTCCTTCCTGCTCATGGAACCTCAATTCACGAATGTGAGCCTACGGGGAACAGAGGTTCCGAGAAGAGAGCCATGTCCTGCACTGAACCTCTACAAAGCTGGTTGGCTGATTAGAACTTCAGTGTGGTAGAGACTGGAATTCTACCAGTCCAGAAACAAGTGATCTTGGGCCACCTTTAGACCCCTTAATATCTATATATTGTCCTCCTCTGTATGTGACCTAACACCCTTGTGACTATTTGGAGCATACAGACAGATCCCTAGCTTCCATCAATGCGAAGACTGAAAATGACATCAGACAGCACCTGAGGCCTACAGCCGGGAATTCTCTCCTATGCTATGACTCCTGCCTGCGGCGCACACCGGTGTTCTTGAAAAGCACGTTGATTCATGACTTTCTTCATTCTGTTATTGCAAAAACTTCCTAAACGGCTCCAACATTGGAACACTGGAACACCACGTTTGTTGCAAGAAGCAGCACTCACCTACAAAGGGATAAAAGATAGCTAATTCTGGAGCCAAATATGAGTGAACATGGCCTAGGAATGCATATTCCATGGTGAACTGACCTAACACAGGCCCCGAATAACTTTGTGTGAATATTGTAAAAATATGTAAACATGTGCAAGAAATTACCAAAGAATGAAGATTTTTCATAAAAATGAAAAATAAATGTATATATAATTGTAAAAAGAAAAGTGAGGAGAGGGCGGCCAATAGGAAGGTGATGCAGAACTGAAGCCATCAGAAACGCTGTCTGTTTTCCCAGGGTCCCTTGTAAGTAAGGAAAGGCAGCTTTAGCCGTTTCCAGGCCTAGTTTCCTTACAGCCATTCAAAGACTGGGCTGTCGGGAAAAATCTTTCCTTTTTCTTACTCTACCTCTCACCTTGGATCCAACTCTTTGAGAAGAGGTACCTGAAAAGAAAGCAGGGAGCTGGCCACATCCCATGGCTCTGTGATAGGGCCCATGTGTACCAACGAAGCTAGGCAAGGATGGCCATGGTGGCTGAGGCAATGTCCTAATCTCATCAAATTCTCCTCAGTTTCTCTTTTTTTCTGAGGCACACCTACTTCCCAGCTCCTGGAAGCAGAATATCATCATGCTAGTTACAGGGAGGGAAGTGGGACTGAAAGCTTAGCAGCTCCCAGTATGACTCCGGCCCTGGGAGCTCTCTGGGAGGTTGGCTCTGGTCTCTCTTTTTGCAGTTGTCCAGGGTGAAATCATGGGTTAGTCATAGAACTGCGGATCACAGTGCCTGGATGGCTGAGTCACCCCATAGAGGACAGCTGCCCAGAAACATCTCCTGACCTTCAGGGGACCCCGAAAGAGTGAAAATTAATCACCAGACTCCTAGTGTTCTCCACACAGCACAAAGCCACAATAGCTTCATTAGCATATCATTGTATAAAGATCAATATGTTGATTATTATGCCAAGCCAGAGACTTATAAAACTAATTTGAGAACCTATATCGGTGACTTCAAATGGCTTATATCACCTAAAAGTGAACAGAGAAATTAGAGATTTTACCAAGTGTCAAGGGGAAAAGCAAACCTCCAAATGTGTTTAAAAGGACAGTAGCAAACAAAAATGCATTTTCCTTCTGAATTGATCTCATGGGTCCTATTGACTCAACATACTGGTTACCCTTGCAATGAGAATAATAATCCTTGCTTCGCAGAGTTGCTGTAAATTGAAAACATCTTGGCAGATGTTAGGTGCTTAATTAAAGTCAATGTCAGGGGCTGGAGAGATGGCTCAGTGGTTAAAAGTGCTTGCAGGGGGCCAGAGTTTGGTTCCAATACGAAAAAGCAGAGGCTCACAGTCAACACTATCTTCTGGCCTCAGCAGGCACCCACACACATGTATGCACAAAAAAATGAAAAAATAAAATCAATCCTTTAAAAAATAAACAAACAAAATAAAACCCAAAACAAACAAAGGAAAAAACCTGCTCGCTGTCTCTCAGAGGAGTGAGTGGAAACGATGGAGATGGAGGAGAGGCATTTAGAACACGGATCGCAGGAGGCAGATGGAAAGCTTAGCCTGCTTTGCTCTCTGTTCAAGGCATGACACACACCTAGATACACATACACACACCTAGATACACACACACAACAGATACACATACACACAGAGATACACATACAGACACATAGATACACATACATACACATAGATACACATACACGCACATAGATACACATACACAACAGATACACATACACACAGAGATACACATACAGACACATAGATACACATACATACACATAGATACACATACATACACATAGATACACATACACGCACATAGATACACATACACAACAGATACACATAGATACACATACACACATATACAAACAGATACACATACACACAGATACACATACACACACAGATACACATAAACACACATAGATACACATATACACACAGATACATATACACACACAGATACACATACACACAGATATACATACACACATAGATACACATACACACACAGATACACATACACACAGATACACATACATACGCAGATACTCATATACACAGATACACATACACACAGATACACATACACACACATAGACACATATACACACAGATACACATACACACAGGTACACTCACACAGGTTTAGAAAATCCTCTGAAGACATGGCATGTAGGGTTAACCTATTTTGGAAGGAAATCGGAATTGAAAGCTTCCACAGCTGCAGGTTCCTCCTCAATCCAGGCACAGAAACGGTCTCTGCCATCCAGTACAAACTGCATCCGACCAGTGCCACAAGAAAGTATGTTTTCTTGTAGTTCACACAGCACGGCCCTTCAATTTCTCCAGGTCTGGCCATAAAGTGGGCTTGGGCTCCAAGCTGTGCTTGAGAATATAACACAAATATTTACCCTGCCCATAAAACGCTGTGACAAGCTGCCCAGTGTAGCTGGGCCCCTGCGGTCTTGTAAGGCACAGACTAGCTACAACAGGCAGCTCCGGGCTCTGGGCTCCACTCAGAGGAACCGTGTTCAAAATGGACCCAGCTATGGGAGAGTATTTGCTACAACGGCAAAGGACAGGTTCTATTTCTGGCCTGTGGTGTGTATTTTTCTTACTGACTTTTTGTTTTCCTCAAAGCCAAATCAATACCGGGCCAACAGGAGATTTCCAGGGATATAAACCAGCAGGCTGCGAGGAAACAGCCTGTGGTAGGTTCCGCAGAACACAGCTCCCTGAGAGCCCCGAGCCCGGCTGGTGTGAGTGCTCACCGTGCTGGTGCTAACAGCAGAAATGTTATACCATTTTCCCCAAGGATCACAGCCTCCCTGTACCAGATATGCTCAGGGAATCATCTCACCAGTAGGGTGGGGCTGCCTCAGTGTTTGGGTAGAATGGGTTTTCTGGAGAGAAGGAACACACACACACACACACACACACACACACACACAGAGTCAGAGCTGTCAGTTCCTGGTGTTTTTTCCTCCAACAGGAGGTTTGTGTGAGGCATGAGTTTCTACTGGTCCCCCTGAACCCTCTCACAGAGGGACAGCTGTCCTTCCAAGTACCACAACAGAGAGAATTTTTGCCACATGAAAATGTCTTGTGCAGGTGTGGTAGACTCTGTGCACTGGGCTTCAGAATCCACACAGCTAATAAGCTTGCTAACGCTCTTCTCCAAAACCCCACCTTTAGAGACACCCATTCCTTGAGCCTCTTATGTCGCTGGAGTGCTGAGACAGAAACTTCCCTCACCGAGTATGATTTGCCGGACTGCTTCTCTGTTTGTTTACTCATCCAACAACTCTCTTGGGAGTACCTCCTAAAGATAGTGGCTGGGATTTGTACAAAAAGAGGCAGTGAGAGAATGGGGCCCAGGTGTCTGTAGAGTCAGGAGGGAATGCCAGCACCAAAGACACCTGGGTCCAGTTCATCGCTCTGAGTCGGCCTGACCTGGGTAACCTCTTAGCTTTCCTGACGAGGTGTTCAGAGCCTTTGGCAGAGGCTCCAGGTTGCAATGGGGGCTCCTAGCTCTTCAGTTAGTCTCAGGGTGACATGCCATGGGAATTTGGGACTCAGACATTGAAGTCTCCAGAGATAGGACATTGGGGAGAGTGACTGGGGTTGGGGAGGACAGAGAATGCTAGGGAGCTGTCCAACTGTGTATTTTCATCCTTGAACCCCGACTCACCGTCTACCATGCCCCCCTCCCTTTATAACTCGGTCAGAGGGCTCTGATGGTGGACTTAGAGGGCACAGGGATACCTCTCATCCCTTAGCTCCCAAATCACTTGACCATCAAAGCCCAGGGTTGGAGCTCTCCAGCGGCTATGCCTAACTTTTTCTGCCTTGACTCCTCAGAGCTCCCCTTTCTCAGGGGAAACAAAGTCAGGAGTCTCTCTCAGCCATTGTCCTTCTCCCCCAGGGCAGGTTTGAACAGAGCCCATTTGTTATTAATGTTGTTCTAAAAGCAGTAAGTTTGTGGCCAGGGGAAATCAATTGGCCAGAAATGCGACAAAGGGGGAAATATGTTACAGCATATGAATATATGAATTATGGATGCCTGTGGCTCCTAGGCTCCAACCCTTACCCGGAAGCAGCAGAGTGCACACCTCTCCCTAACCCCTACTTCACCCAGTGAACTTGTGGAGCTTTGTCCTGCAAACAGGTGTGAGTCCACGGCCAGGCATCTGAACAAGGGGAGAGAGGAATCAAGGACAGAGTCAATCGGCTCCTTGGAGTCCCCCGTTCTTGGCCTGATAGAGCCATTTTGGATTGAGACCAGTCTTGAAGCCTACCTGAGAGTGAACTTCTGATGCCTGCTTCCACAGATCGGATAGGCCAGGGCCTCCCTCAGGATTAGAGACTATGAAATCTACGCCTCAGGACTCTTGGCTGTGTGGACAAAGTCTTGCTGTGTAGCCTGGGACAGTCTGCAACACATCATCTTCTGTCTCAGTTCTCCGAGTGCTGGAATTATAGATGTGAACCACCACACACAGCCTTTCCTCCATTCATTTTTGAGGGGATTTAAATTTCTTACAATCGCTTGATCTTTACATGGAAAACAAAGGAACAATCTTTACCCGTGGCAATAAATAAATAATAAAATAAAAATAAAAAAGGACAACAACAAAAAGCAATAAAATCCTTTCCTTATCATCTTTAAACCATTAACCCAAGCCTTAATATTTAATATTCAGAATTATCCTATGTTCTAATAATTCCTGCTGTGAGGTATGTTGTGAGTTCTGCTGTGGTCTAAACGGTATTTTCTTTGAAGGCTCTAAGAACAGTAAAGTCTCTAGGGGCTGTCTCCGGCCCCTGCTCCCTTCTATGGCTTCTATTTTTCACCAGCCATGACTATTGCTCATAACTCTGTAAATAATCTCATTGCCCCCACAAATGCTGACTCCCTCTAAGAGGATCTGGTAAATCCTGATTACGAATCCGTGTGCCTCATGCTTCTAACCTGCCTGCCCACCTCTCCCGCCTCATCTGCCTCATTCGCGGTGGGTGGAAATCCACAGAGAAACTTGGGGTGACTAACTGAGCAAATGAGTGAGCACATTTCCCACCCACAGCATAGACCTTCCCTTGGAAAGAATCTCTAGCCTTGGTCTGTGCATCAGGTGAGAGGCTCATGCCAGGACCCTTGAAAGGAGGAGGAGGGACCACTCTAATGCAGATGAAATGCTACCTGCTGTCACTACCTTTCCTCAGCTGCCCACATTGCCTTCCCTGCCAGGCTATTGCCCTTAGTCTCTGTTGGGTCCCGTGCCGCTGACTGACACTCACTGGATTCCAAGAGTTTCTTTTGATTTCCGAGCACCTGCTAAAATGAATCTCTCGTTCAGGATTCAGGTTCAGTGCCGATTTCTTTAGGATATCAGAGGCTTCATCTTCATGAAGACAGATCACAGGAAGGTGAGGTCAGGTGAGACATAACAGGTTCATTCTGATGTACGGCAGAGAAAGGGCTGAGAAGGAGCTGGGAGGTTCAGTTGCATGTTCGGGGAGGTAGAAGAGGAAGCACTGTCGTGGAGTAAATTCTACCCTCACAATGAAGGTCTCGTTGGACCCTGCCATAGAAGCGAAAGGAAGCGGGGCCAGAGAAGCCGAGTCTGATGCTGGGCACGGGCTCAGGGCAGAGAGGGTCTGCAGACTTTCCTATCTCCACCCTGTTCCACCTCTGACACTTTTGTCTGCTTCTCTAGGCGTCTAGGAATGGCTGGCCTCTTGGACTGTCAGCTCGAGTTTCCATTCTACGGAACAGAGCGCAAAGAGATCTGTAAGCATCAACTTTCTCTGGACTTGGGACCCAATACCCTAACTCAGCACTAACTCCGGAGTCCTTTCCAGCTCTAGCTTGACTCAGTTTCCTCGGGAGGCTGAAGCAGGTACAGAGAGGGCAAAGCTAAAGGTGATGCTTAGATCCTAGGAAGGAGCACCGTCGCCTACACAGAGCTTTGTTCTACCAGCAATGGCCCAAGGACCTCACTGGTGGCATTCCCGCTGACACCTTGTTCCTCACGCATCAGCACCTGAACTGGTCACAATCCCAGAAACCAGCTGAAGTCTCACATCACTGCCCAGGCTGATGGTTTTTTGGCAGAGAAGCAGTTACATGTCTGAGTTTCTGATTTCCCTGGAGGGGTGCTGGGGCTCCTGTAAACAGTACTGCAATTTGCCTGTAAACCGCCAAAGTGGCAGCTTTCCCAACTCTAGACCCCACACCTCAGATGGCAGCAACAACATGGGAAGGGGCACAGGCTCTCCAAACCCTCCATTGGAGATCCACTTGCCTGGGCGAAGACAGTTGCTGCTTGTTTGACTGCTTGTGGGAGTCATGCACGCCAGCCGGCAGGTACCCAACACCATCATGCGGGAATCTTTCTGCCTGGCGAGTCTGCTTTAGTGACAGATTCTGGCTGGTCCATCAGGTTACTGCGAAAGTTCATTCTCCATGGAGGCAAAGAGGAGAAGAGGGCACCTGGGGGTCAGCTAGACGAGAGATGGAGTTAGGACATTCAAGAGAAGCAGGGCATGGTACATGTAGACAGCCACAGTCATGGACTCCACGGTAGAAGTACCACCTGATAGAGTAATGTGACTTTGGGCAAGGTTCTTAGCATCTCCGAAATAGCTTTTTCTCACTGCAAAACAGGAATTAAAAAAAAAAAAAACCTTCCTCATACACTGTGAAGATTAAAGATAATGTGTCCAGTGTATAATGGATTTTCAATAAATGTTAATTTACCTTTCCGTCCCTCCCAACCTGATGTGGTGGATTCTAAGTGAGGCAACGATGCCCAATCAATATTTGCCTATCCAATCAGAAACCTTTTACAAACACAATTCTTTAAACAACCATTAGAAGTCGACTCGGCCAGCCATCTTTGAGTGCTTGATTGCCGGTGTCTCTTTCTTATAGACATCTTTGAGCCTCGGCTTGAACACCCCAGGGATCATGAGCTCATGAGCTCCCAAGATAGCTATTTTTAGAGAGAGCTGCCTGTCTGAATCTTCTTCTGACCAAACTGCAGCTCACTTGCCTATAATTGTCATCTGTGTCAATTCCACCCCCAAGGCCACCTAGACCATTATCATTTTATTTTTCAATTGACAAAATTGTATATATTTATGTTAGTTGACTTAAGGAAGAAAAGGGTTTTTTGTTTGTTTGTTTGGCCCCTGGGTATGGAGGTTTTAGCTCTTAGTCTCTCGGTTCCGTTGTTTCTGAGCCTGTGCTGAGACAGAGCAGCTCGTTTCATGGTGGTCAGGGTGAAGAATTCAAAAGGATCAGAAGATAAGAGATAGCCTTCAAAGACAAGCCCTCAGTGACCCACCTCTTTCAAATAACCAAGTCGGCTCTGAACTCACTAATGGATTGATCTGCTAATGATGATCCAATCACCTCTCACTAGCACCACGGGCTGGGAATCAAACTTTTAACATATGAGCCTTTGGTGGGCATACTTAGATCTTATGGCTATAGAGCATTTATGTCACAAGATGATAGTTTTCTATATGGGTATGCTGTGGGGTGGCTAAGTCAAAGGATTAGCATATGCATGATTTCATAGTTATCATTCTTTTTTTTTCTTTCAAACTCAACAGTCTTTCTTTATGATCCTGCCCAGGCAGGGCCACTTCTCTCACCAGCTGGATCTATTAAATCCAGGTTGAGTTTAAACTTAGTAGATTGTCTCTCAAAAAAAGGAGTAAAAAAATAGGTGTACTTGCCCATCTTGTAAAAGACAATATCCTGCAGTGTTGCAGAAAAACATAATCTGCGTGCATTCAGTCCATAAAAACCAGGACCCTGGGGTTGAATCCCCAGCACTATACACACAAACCAACATCTGGCCTTCTGCTGTGGGAAACCCCAACCATAGTTATCATTCTTGTAGTGTTTGCTGTTTCTCATTAGTATATTCAACCATCTGAAGCAAGTGATACATTTATTAAGATTATAGTTTTGAAAAGTGAAAGTCCAATATCAGGGAACACCATTGGTTTAGGCTCTGGTGAGGGTCTAGTGGCAGATGGCATGGCAGAAGATGTGTATTCCAGAAGGAGAGCTCACATAACCCAAAAAGCTATAGAGCCATTGTGGATCAAGATCTCTCTTACAATTCTTTCTAGAGAGAACTCAGGGCCCATAAGAACTACATTAATCTGTCCAGAGGTCAACACCCTGATTACTTAGGCATCTCCCACTAGGCCCCACTTCTTAAAGACCCATATATCCCCTCCCAACATCACCACACAGAGGACTGAAATCCTAGCACAAGGATTAAACAATATTCCAATCATGGCAGTGTGAGAACACAGATCATATTCTATTAGTTATTAAGAAATCTTAATATTATTTATTTCAAGTTGCAGTGCATCCTTTCTAACAATAGTCACCGTGTTGCACAATAGATCTCTTGAACTTTTCTTCTCTCACTAAAATCTGGAGTCTTTTGACTGATATCTCTCGGGTTCTGCTTCCTGTGTGGTGGAATAGTACATCCCGAAGTCCCTGCCCATGTGGCCAGCTGGCAGCATGCACAGCAATTTCATAGAAGCAATGTTTATTTTGAGATGCATCTGGTCCTGTGTTCTGTGTGCACCAGCCGAGTTCATTGCTCTAGTGTCCACTTTGCAGGAGGCAATGGCTTGCTCTGAATCCTCTAGAAAGGGACCTGGAAGGTGGGAGACACGGAGACCGGGTTAGGTACTGTTGTGTCTGAGCTCCAGGGTAAAGAATCCTCTCTAAGCGTGGAAGGCAGGATGATGAAAAAGACGCGAGGCAGGTTCCTCTGTAGCAGGTTATGCTGGTGGAGAACAGGACTGTCTGCCCTACAAAGAGCAGAAGAGGATACTAGTGGGTCTGAGCTAGGATGTAGTAGCCATACGTGAAGGCCTTGTTTCTTCAGCCTTGAAATAAAATGCAGGGTGGCCTCCCAGAAAGAGCTGTGGACAGCTGGTGCTAGTGATCCTGGACTGTGGCCTGGCCACACTGTCAGCTCTGCAGAGCGAGAGCACCTGTGACCACCAGGAGACTGGTGTAGATCAGAGAGGGGCCTAGCTGGCATGTGGCTTCTATGGGCCCCTGACCGTCCAGCCGTTATGGAGCATATCTCCATGCTTCATCCACTGCTTAACCCCCCCAACCTTGGCTGGCAGCCAGGCCCATGGAAACAGCCTTTCTAATGTGACTTTACCCCAAAGGCAGTTGTTGGCTGCAAAGGCTGTGCCAGCCCCCTAATGCAGAGGCGGATACATGCATAGCCCAGATATGTCAGCTCTGTTCTTCTGGGGGTTTCCTCACTCTATCCCCCTTCTATTTGTGAGACTTTATGTCTCCCGGGGGGTATCTTTTCCTTGCATCTTAGGTGGGGGTTACTTTCCTGTCCCAGGCCTTGGTTCCTTAGCAGCACTGCCCTCCCTCCTCCCCCCAAGAAACTTCTTACTGGTCTCCGACTGGGAAAAGGCACAGTACGAAATGAGGAATCAAAACGCCTCTTGTCGCAAATATATTTCCTTAGACATGCTAGACGCAGGTGCTGGAATGCTCCCAATCCCAGTCATTTTGTTGTTAAGAACGATTTTTCTTCAGAAAGACCCTGTCAGAATGCAAATGCTACCAGGAGGGGTAGCACATTAACTTATTACCATCCATTATCACCAGAGCGCAGTTTATCAGCTGCCTAGCTGAGAAAAGGGCCCTGGGGAGAGAGAGATGCTGAACAGGTAGGGGCTGACACAGTGGGGGCCAGGGGCCAGGGGAAAAGCTGCTAGAGCATCCTGGGACAGAGACTAGAGGAGAGAAAGGAGGGGCAAGGAGGAGCTCAAGCTGGCCGCAGGGCTAGACTTCCTAGACTGCTTCCCCAGCCCTGGATATTCATAACGCTCATTCCCTGAGAACAGAGTCTTCAGCTAAAGAAGGTCCGGCCCCCTTCGCCAAGATAGAGGGACGAGAGTTCTTTTCCCATGGGTGGTTTGGAAATCATTGCACTCCGTTTTGTTCTGCGCTGTTACCTTCCCAACCATTTGTTACTTAGGCTAATATTAATATTAATTTATATTCCCCGAAGACATACTGCCTGACAGGGAGGAAGGCCAGGCACACACTAAGTGGCAGGGAAAGTCAAACTGAGATGAAAACCAGGCCGCATGTAATCCACAAAGACTGGAACTCACACGTCGATAATATCCTGATGCAGCCCCAGGCAGCTCTCCTATGGAAAGCCACAGCACCCACTCTTCTTGCTTGCTTCCGTGCCAAATAGGAATTTTGTGCTTATTTTGCAAAGAAGAAGCACGGCTATTTCTACAAGCCCGATTTCCAAGAAAAGCACCCCCTAACCATGCAAGGCCCATGTTGCTCTGCTGCAGTCAGTCAGTATAGGACATAGATATAGGAAGGGGCGTCGAGGGCTGATTCGGGGGCAGGGAGCCTAAAAGAGAAGAGGTTAGCATCCTTGGCAATGATCTAGAAGGTAAGGGTGTTTGAGAAGTAGTGAAGAGTCCAACAAGGGGAGGAAGCCATGGGATAAAGCCAAACACAGCTGCCTTCTGGCATTTCTGGAGGAGGCCAGTGGAAGCATTTAATAAAGAACTAATATTTATATCTATATATGTTATTCATATATATGTAATATATATTAGCTCTTATTGCATTTTAGATCACTATGTTTAATGTGTGTGCATGTACTGTGCATGTGTGCACATGTGTGTGCACGTGTGCATGTGTGTGAGATTACTAGCATTTTTCTCCATTGCTGCTGCCAAGCTTTCACCTTGCACACACGGATCAGCATCAGTACAGTATGAACAGAGCTTGCGCTCATAGATTACCTGTAGGAAACGATTCGACTTGTAGGAAAGCGCATTATGTCATTAAAGGTCCAGCCACCTCTTTAGCAGGTTTGAAAGTTAGTCTGACTTCTCAGGGGTCCTTTGGCCAGATAATAGGCCTGGCCCAAGTGGGCCCAACTGGAATGTTAGGTCTTCACCAGGCTGGAGAGCTCAGTCTCTTAACCAGTTTTGCCTCAATGGATCCCATTGCTACTCTAACCAGTCCATAGAAGATAGGATTCCCGACCTCTGGGTTCTGAATTTCCAAATGGTTCTGAATTTCCTCACTTCTAAACAGTGAATTCAGACCCCAGAGCATTGAGACCCCTTCCCTCCTCCTCTCAGTCCTACCATCTGAACCTCAGAGCTATGCCATCTCAGAGAAAAGGAGGAAACAGATTCAATCCAGCTCCTGGGATTCTTCTGACAATACAGATAATGCCGAACCACCCCCAGTCAAACTCCAGGCAGAGAGTGACTCACCCACAGTAACAAGGGCCAAACCAAAACAATGACGAGGCAGTCAGAACCATAGAGCTGTTAGCAGAGAGAAGAATTGTCCATGAAGGAGGAGAAAATGACCTTACAACAGACACTGAAGGTTGGGGTACAGAACCCAGGTCACCCCACTTGGCAGGTAGTCAACCCATACTCCCTGGAGGCTGGTAAGGATAACAGACATCTGAACGCTCTCAAGTCACCTGTCCCTTGGACAGGAATCTCAACATGGTTTAAGCTTTGGCTGGTGGCTGGCTGTTCCTTCTCCGACGGATTTCCAGAGTGTGTAGAAACTGCATTTCTTTGCCCTCCAAGGAGATGGGATGCCCCCCACTTTTTACTACATGCTTGTTGCCACTCCCAGTGGCTTTTGTACCACTTCCTTTGCCCAGTGGGAGCCTTGTATCCAGTAAGAATAAGTCAGTTCACAACTCGATGATTGCCCTTATGACTTCTCTTGGTTTTGTTTCTCTGGGTTTAACAGCCCCCAGTTCAAGGCTGGAGAGTATTTCCCACCTTGTGAGTACTTTCTGGCCAGTTCTTAGAGTATGAGGGACCAGGGAATGGACAGTTTCATCTCTGAATCCCCATCTTAAACCTTTACCTCCATATCTAGGAAGAAGTTGATGGCCCCACCCTTGCATCAGCCTAACCTTCGCCCCCCTCCCCTGACAACTCCTTCAGAGGGTTCCCAGCCCCCAGAGGCCAACCATTAATCACCTCCTAGAAGCCTGTTGCAGGGTTTGTAATGGAAATAACTCCGTCGCCATGGTAACTCTGGCTGGCCTGGCCAGGAGCTGCTCTTGGCTGCCTGGCCTTTCTGGGTCTCAGGTTTATTTACAAGCTGTGAGTTGCTGCCTGGGAAGTATTAAAGAGAAGTCCTATCATGTGAGACCTGTGCGGGAAAAGGCCGAGGATGGCCGCGTAAGCCTAAACTAGACCTCACTTAAACCCGACACTCATTTGGAGAGTGGAGTTTTCACTGTATCACTACCCAACTTCCCGTCAGCCCGCTGGAAACGTCGCAGATGGGCACAACTATCCATTTGGGCTTTGAAGTGAGCGAACTTGGTTTCAGGCTTTCTCTTCCACTTACTGTTGTGCCATCTGAGGTAAATTACTAAAACACTCTGTCTCTCCACACAGGAGAGTGGTGCCCACTCACAGTGCAATGTTCAGAATTAAATTCGGCAGTTGTACGACACAGGCGGGGCAAGCCCTCTCTGTAAGGGGCCAGGCAGTAAATCTCCACAGGCCATATGGACTGTATGGCAGCTACTCAGATCAGCCCTGCCCTTGTATCCTGTGAGCAAAATCGCAGCTGAGTCCCGCAGCACTGCAGTGCGCTGGCTAGCCCAAGGCCTTTGTTGGGTTGTCTGGAGTGAACACGCATGGGTTCTGGAAAGGCACCAACTACAAATGATGTATATAACTGACCATCACAGAGAAGGAGTAGAGTGGGGACAGCAGCCATAGGATGACCGACAAGGGTTGGCGGCACCATCTTGGCTCTGACAGACTCCATGGCCACCACTGCTGTCCCCGAGCTGGCATGTACAAAGGGCCACCTGGCACACTGAGCTGGGATTTAGTAGTTCTCTTCATCAGGGGACCTTTCTCCAAGAGGTTTGCTAGGGAGAGGGGAGGGTATGTGAGCACGTAACCCACTCTGAATACTCAGGTTTACCCCAGGCCTGGGCAGTGAGGTTTCTCTGAGACTCTCCAAGTATGAATGCTACAGATTTTGAACTCGGCTTTTAACTGTGCCTGCCCACTGGTTTCAAACAGCCAGTGGTAGAGATGAGCCAAACCCACCCTGCCCGATGAGCTCTCAACAATCTCTTTCAAAGAAGTGAGGCTTTTGTCATTGGAACCAGGAAGTTATGGACTGAAGGTAATCTCTCTCTCCCTTTAGAGTGGCCATCTATAGCAGGTGACCAGGGCAGTGTCCGAGTCGGGTCCATCATGGGATTTGAGGTTGAGGCTGACTGGCCTCAGGTCTGAGCCGGGAAGCTATTGTCAAGGACATCCCTCAGGAGGAAGAATGTCCTGTTGGTCTGAAAGAGTCTGGGACTTTTCTAGTCTGTGATCACATTATGACCACAAGAAAATGCTTCTCCCAGGAACTTGTGCCTCAGTTTGCCTCTCTGTGAAATTGGGCTATGTCTCCTGCACCCCCAGCCTTCCTGAGTTCGGGTTTGGGGTAGGAAAAGACAGCAGGTGCCATCTATGAGGACAGGTGGCACATGGCTCTGAGAGAGTTCTATTTATATGGCTTCTTTGGATGATGCTATGCTTGTATCCCCACAAGCTCAGAACACCTGGCAGCTTCCCCTCTCACCCCAGGTGTGGCACTGCCAGTTTCCCCACCGTGGGGATTTTATTCACAGTTCCCAGCAGGTCCAGAGGCATCGTCTGCTTTTGTCTGCCTAACAAACCTTCAGGGCTAGCCCAATAGGCTTGGCCCAGGGGTGAAGATGAGAGAAGTGCCCATCCTGTGACTCTTTGATCCCATGCTCCTTTCTTCCACTTCTAGGTGGCACCATGTAGGGCTCACCTCTCCATCCTTGTAGCCCCCAAGAATCTCAGGAGACTGACTTCTTTCCCTTTAAACAGCTCCGTCTTGTTTATGCGGTATCACTATCTGAAAGTCTGAAGGAATTTGTTCTAGAGAGGCAATGAGAAGGCAATTAAGAAGGAATGAGGTGAAGAGGGCTTTTATTCTGAAAAGGCACTCAGTCACCTGTCTTCATCACTATATTGGTCAGGTTTCTCTAGAGGAATGGATTTATAGAATAACTATACATAAAGAGGCTTTATTGGAGTGACTTACAGACTGTAGTCTTGCTAGTCCAATAATGACTGTCTATCAACAGAAAGTTAAAAAAAGCCAGTAGCTGTTCAGTTTATGAAGCTGAATGTCTCAACTGGTCTTCAGTATAGGGCAGAATCCCAACGAAGTAGGCTCCAATGCCAGCGAGAGTGAGAACACGCAGGCCAAGAGAGCAAGCTTCCTTCTTCCGTGTCCTCCATATAGGCTGCCAGCAGAAGGTGTGGCCCAGGTTAAAGGTGAATCTCCCCACCTCAAAAGATCTGGAATAAAAGTGGGTCTTCCTACTTAAAATAATTTAGTGAAGAAAAAAAAAATCCCTCACACATGTGCCCAGAGCGTGGGTTTCAGTGAACTCCAGATGTAGTCAAGTTGACTAAGAATAACCATCACAATCGCCAAAATGAATTTCATTTTCACATGATCTTCCCCTCCAGGCCATTCTTGAGCCAGAGAGGTGTGAGGGAGAGCAGGGGCTGTATTATACCATCTTCCCTTGGCGCTCTTTCTACTTCTAAGGAAAGGAGACAGTCGGAATTCAGAAAGAATTTACTCTGGCTCTGAATGTGTATCCGGCTGTCTCTACACATCCATGCTCACCAGTGCCCAACTGCTACACAAAACCAAACACGGGTCCTCTCTGCTGACCTGGTGTGTGTGTGTGTGTGTGTGTGTGTGTGTGTGTGTGTGTGTGTTTCCCTCCCTGTGGGCTCACAGCCTTACTACAATTTATAGGAATTCATGAGACCATGAATGTATATGTAAACTTCCTTGTATTAGCTTGGCCCCATATTGCTTCCAATCTCTATTCTCTTCACAAAGACAGTTTTAGTCAGTAGTCAAGTCTTGGGAGGGAAGTTTGTCTTAAAGATTCCATTATTTTTTAAATTATGTGCATATGTGTGTGTCACTGTGTGGATTTTTGCATATGGCTTCAAATAATCGCAGAGGCCAGAAGAGAACATCGGCTTTTCAACCTGGAGCTGGGATTGCAGTTGGCTGTGAGCTGCCTGACGCAGGTGCTGGGAAACAAATTTAGGCTCTGTAAGAGCAGTAGGCACTCCTAACAGCTGAGCTGTCTTTTCAGCCCCCTCCTAATTTTGAAAGAGAACAAAATTGGGTTTTTGTTTATTTTGTGTTTTAGTGGGATGTAAGAGTCCCCACACATTCTGGGCCTAGCAGAGTTTTGTCCCCAGGACCGTTCCTTTAGTAAGTATGGAGTACAGGCCTTTTGTGTGTTTCCTTTGGAGGCCAGCTTCAAGTTCTAGAATTTCTCATGTCTGCTGAACGTACTAATTTGTCAAGAGAAACAGATGACTGCATCTCCCTTTCAACTACCCCCTTCCCTACCAGGGCTTCCGTGTAGGGTCACTGTTTATAAGAGAAACCTTGCAAAGCTCATTCTTTCCCCTTCTCCTCTCCTTCTGTTCCTCCCCTTTCATCTTCTCCCTTCTTCTGTTTCTCCTGTGACCCGTCCTACTTTACTGACCATAGCTAATAAGGTTTGTATTTGCTTTACCTCCCAGGTTCAGTTCTATGAGAGAGAACAGTGAGTTAAGAACTGCAGATTTTTTTCTATGTTTTGTTGTGATTGTTTTTGTAGTAAACGTTTCAAACGTATCCAAACTATCCTTAGGACAGTTGCTATAGTATTTGCCACATTTCCTGTTGTTGTAACAGAATACCAAACAAAAACAACTTAAGGAAGGGGGTGTTTGGTTTGACCCACAGTTTGAAGAGGTGTGGTTCATCACTGTGGGAAGGTCAGCATAACCAGAGTGTGAGCAGCTGGTCACGTCACATCTGCAGTCGGGGAGCATTGAGAGATTAATGCAGGTGTTCCGTTCACTTTCTCCTCTTCACTTAGCCTGGGACTGCAGTCATCCACGGTGCCATCCACAGACATCTAATCTAGTGTGCTACAGGCAACAGTTCATTGTTAAGGAACATGTACACTGCTACCGAATGGGTGACAATGGCTAAGGATGGATACTAGACAAGAGTCTGGCTGCCCTGCTCTGTGGGATTTATTACCACACCACCCTCTGATGTGCTCTTCCGCAGTACATGTGGAGGTCACTGCTGCAGAGGACTCAGGGGCCAGCTCAGCTTAGGAAATTAGAATCCTGAGGGTCATGTTTCTGTATATAACATTGGGGCAGGGAATCCAGTTTGAACCAGTCAGAGATGGAAAAAGACCCCACTGGGTCCCTCTCAGATCCATCTTTGATGAAACTGATGTCTTCAGTCTAATTCTCTCTAGTTGTCATTAACCCCATAGATATGTTTCCCTTCCAGACAAGACCCTGGCAAAGGTTGCAGGAGGAGAAAGGGCTCTCTTTGAGGGTCCTGTCCTTTGCTCAATGAAATATGATCTATTAGAGGTTTGCCAATCAATAAAGGCAATTTAGGGCTCCTTCTGAGAGTCTGTGTGACTTAGAGAAAAGGAATAGTGTACTGGCCCAATGGTGTCATGAGCCCCTTGCTCCTTTTCCTCTCTGCAATTATAGTAAATTTGCCTAATGCACTAAAAGCCAATGAATCTTGTAGACTGGTGATGGGCCTGGGGAAGGCAAGAGGGAAGATGTCAGATACTGGCAGATGCCCTGCTAACCTTGGTTTTAATTAGGTTTTAGTGAATAGCAAACAAAACAATCCTTCATTTGTGACAACCCACCATTGTGAGTGAGGCTTGCATGTAGTTGGTTTCTGCAGAGGGCATCCCCCCCTACATTGTGAGAAAAGTCAAAATTGGCTTCCCACCTCTGGATCACATCTCATAAAAGCATGGGGCCTCTGCCCTGCCACTGGTGGGTACAGACTTTGGTTCTCCAAAATGAAGCCTAGGTTTAACAGCTCTTGCATGCCCTCCCACTACTAGCAGCAGGATGTAATCCCAAGGTGACTGGACTCATTGGCATTAATCACAAGCTAAATCACAATCCCTTCTCTCAGGCTGTGGATAGAATAGAATATTAATGGTCTAAAAACTCAACCTGAAATCATAAAAAATGGCTGGAGTATATTTGCCAAGCTGTCATGGTCAAGAAAGATAAGGGAGGACTTCAGAACTGTTCTGTGAAGATGAGACATCATGACAACCGAATGTGTTCATATCTTATGATACGTGGGTTTTCCTTGTCTATCTGCAGCACTGTTAGAATAATAGAGGAACTCGAATAAAGTCTATATATGAGCTAGCAGGTTATCACAATGTTAATTTCCTATTTTTGTTGTTATACTTGTTAATGTAAGACAATTCCTTATTTTTAGTAAATACACACTGAAGTATTGACAACCAAAATGCATTTACCCCTAAATTATTCAGAAAAAAACTCTTTTCCCCACCTCTTCTCTCTCTCTCTCTCTCTCTCTCTCTCTCTCTCTCTCTCTCTCTCTCTCTCTCTCTCTCTCATTGCTATATCTGTTCAAAGCAAATGCAGGGACCTCCTAAGTGTGGCCATCGGGTGGACGGTACATCCATTACACATCTTTTCTGTAATTCTTTACTAATGACAAAGTCAAAGCAGGAAGAAAAAAATCAGTCCATAAAAAGATTCTGGCACAAAGCAAAATGTTTCAGACTCCTTCCCTTCCCTCTTCCACATGGCAAAAGATGAGCCTTTCTCTCCCAATCATATCTGGGTCTGTGATTTAAACCTTCAAGCCCACAGGAGTGAAGCCACCAGCACAGCTCTGCAGATGATGAGGTTTCTTACATGATAAGATTAGATGAGATTTGCACAGAGAAGCAGAGAAAAATGAAAGGATTTGGCCTGATGATCACCAGGCTCCTTTCCAACCCAATATTCTGTGACCTCCTGATCCCATGAAGTAGAAAATAAAATACTGCCACAGATTTTAGCCTTTAAAAAACACTTCGAGCGAAACTCTGGCTTCCTTTGTTGCTGTTTCTTGAGACCACAGGTGGCAAGGTTAAGTGGCTGTTCCACCGGCCGCCATGTGGTTGGCTCAACTTACTTTGGAAACCTAAGGTAGTCATGGACCAAGACTGGCCTCAGCATAATCACTGCTCGGTTTTGCTGACCTAATGAGATGATTGCAGGGGTCGTCTGTACTAGAAGGGTCTGCGTGCACAATTAGGATGCTGGAGCTTGGGGGTGGAGAGATAACTCGGTGATTAAGAGAGTGGACAGCTCTCGCAAAGGATCCAAGTTTGGTTCCCAGTCAAGCAGCACATAGCTGCCTGTTAACTCCAACTCTGGTGATTCCACTCTTCTGATCACCACAGGTACCAACACTCATGTGTACATACACAGAGACACACACAGACACATGGAGAAAAGGGCATGCGCATGTGTGCACACACATACACACATATTTACAAAAAGAATCATAATTTTAAAAGATGTGAAGTTTTGTGCTATTGCTCAGTATAACTCAATATGCCAAAGGGGTAACACTGCTCAGTTTTCTAACATCTATCTACAGAACTATATGTCTAAAAAAGATTTAGAAATATATCCTATCATTAAATTTAGAACATTGCATGACTGTCTTAGCTAGGGCTTCTATTGTTGAGATAAAACACCATAACCAAAAGCAAGGTGGAGAAGAAAGGATTTATTTTGCCTTACACCTCCACATTAGAATCCATCATCAAGGTGAGGCAGGGCAGGGACTCAAACAGTGCAGGAACCTGGATCCAGGAGCTGCGATCTTGCAGATGCCATGGAGGAGTGCTGCTTATCAGCTTCCTCTTATGACTTTCCTAGTAGCCATAATACCCAGGGCCACCAGTCCAGGGGGTTCTGGGCCCTCCAACATCACTCATCAATCAAGAATACCCTCACAGGTTTGTTCTAGGTATGGTCATTTTCTTAATTAAGTTTCCCTATTCCCAATGACTCTAGCTTGTGTCAAGTTTTCATGACACTAGACAATACAACAACCATCACCAGTTTCAGTTCCAGATCAAGCATCTCTCAAGAAGACCACGGAATCTTTTACATGGGATGGTGGCTTGTAATTTTTTCCTAGAAATAATCCCAGGGAAGCTTAGTCCCATGCCACCAACAAGGATATTGATTCTCCATCTTGAGACAAGTGATAAGAAGTCTCTTTCAATGGGAAAAGGAGATACAACTGTAAGAGGTGACATATGGTCCAGCATATGCTCTTGCCTGTGTTTCTGTAGCTGTTGCTGACATTGCTCAATGCCTCCCTAATACCCATTCCCCTCTTCCTCATCAGTATCAATGTTTCTATTTTGTTTGAGAGATCCCAATGTCTCTGATTTAAAATACTCACGTTCCCCAAACATCTCAAAGCTAGAAACGATTGTATGACCCAGTTCAAGTAGAAAGGATATAACGAGAAATTTCACAGATAGATGTCTTTCTAATTAAAAAGTAGATACAACTGGCCTGGCCTTTGCCCTGCCCCTGTTTTGTGCTCGGAGTGTGTCAGTTATGCTTGGATGGCAGAACAGTCATCCCAGGGGCCCTGAAGATGGAACCACATATCAAGTAGGTAGGGCCAGGATCTGGAAGGGGTCTTGGTTGCTTCCTGGACAACCTTTGATAATTCCAGGGTATGATAAAAAAATAACTCTTCATGGTAAAGGTCTTCATCCATGTTCCCCTGGGTAATCCTCAATAGAGACCCCAATGCTGTGACCCCCCCACCCTTAGTTGTTGTGATTTTTCAATAATCCTTAATTTCATGACCAGGACTGCCCCTCTGCTCATTGCCCATTATATTCTCTGGCATGATTGTCTTGGTCCAGGTCCAGTTGCTTTAATGGAATGCCTTTGCCTGGAGGTAATTTATAAAAATAAGAAATTTATTGCTCATAGTTTTGGAGGCCGAGATGTCCCAGATCAAGGAGACAGCAAAATCCTTATAGATGACAACTTCTTTGAATTCCTTTATAGTATAAATAATAAAAAGTTAGGTTCAAACCTTCATTCTATAATAAGACTTCCCAACCAACACCTCCTGTTTCTTAATTCCATTACCTTTAAGACTGGCTTGCCCATCACCTTTAAGACTGGTTTGTCACATGTGGATCTGATGCTGGGTGATCACAAGCGTTCCAATCATAGCTCTAGTCTATACTCTTTGGTTCAGAAATACGTCCAAAACCTGACTGGAGAGTATAAGGGTGAGTACTGCTCTTGCACCTCAGTTCAAGTTCCCAGGTTGCTGTGGGACAATGGTCTGTACTTGTCAATTGTATTTTAATAAAATGCTGATTGGCCAATAGCCAGGCAGGAAGTATAGGCGGGGCAACCAGGCAGGAAGTAGAGGCGGGGCCACGAGAACAGGAAAATTCTGGGAAGAGGAGATTTAGCTGGTGTCGTCACCCGGACACAGAGGAAGCCAAACACAGAGCAAACAAGATGCGACCGCCTCACTGAAAAAGGTACCAAGCCACATGGCTAACACATACAAGAATTATGGGCTAATATAAGTTATAAGAGTTAATAAGAAGCCTGAGATAATAGGCCAGTTAGTTTATAATTAATGTAGGCCTCTCTGTGTTTATTTGGGACTAAATAGATGTGGGACCTGGCGATGGAAACCTCAGTCAACACCCAGGTGGCTCATAATTGCTGGTAACTCTGGCTCCAAGAGATAGGATGCCCTCTTCTGGCCTCTGCAGGTACCTGCAGTTTTGTGCATGGCCACTCCTCTCTCTCTCTCTCTCTCTCTCTCTCTCTCTCTCTCTCTCTCTCTCTCTCTCTCTCTCTTTCTCTCTGTGTGTGTGTGTGTGTCTGTCTGTCTGTCTCTCTGTGAGTGTGTGCATATCTCTCTGTCTCTCCCCCTCCCCCACCACACACAAAATTAAAAATAAAATCAGTCTTTTAAAGGAAGGAAAGGAGGGATGGAGTGAGTGGTCAGCCCAGAATTTAAAACTATAATCATCTGAAGATAAAGTCAGGATTTGTCTGCAGAAGAGAGGGACTTTGTAGATATGCAGTTATGATAACACAGCCTCTGCAATAGTGGCAGCCATGTGGCAGGGAGGAATAAAACCTTCTGAGAGAGAAGCTGACATAGGAGAATAAGAATCCCAGCTGATGATGAGACTGGATATGTGTGACATCATTTGTACCCCTGCTTCGAACAACGCCTAAAGCCAGAAATAACTTCAGACTTCCTAATTCTACAAGTGGTGCGTTTCTTCCTTTGTAGCGCTGGTGGGGGATTCCTGGATTCGGAGAGTACACAAGAAGCCCTTATTCCCTTATTAACACAGAGACCAAGGGTGGATGCTGACTCAGGGCTTGGCAGCAGCTCCCATAGAAAATACCTCGTGGCTAATGAGCTGGGCTCTGCTTTGCTTCCTCGGAGCAGGGCGGCTGGTTTAAGAAAAACTCCCCGTCCATGTCAGCGTTATCATTTTTCATCCCTGTCGAGTACACGTTCTGATCTTTGGGCCCCGCAAGAATAGTTTTGTTAGCTCTGAAAATGAGGTTCATCTTGGAGAGAAATGGGGGTCTATTTTGTTTGGCGTGGGGGAGGGAAACACAAGCTAATGGAATGTCCTGTGCTGAGTTATCTGCTCATCTTTCAGGAAACACAATCACCCGGGACAACGCTCACTTTCATAAAAACGGTCTCTGACACCATCTTAATTCCACAAATTACTGTCAACCGGAGCTGTGAGGAGTTATTTTTAAACTAAATCGACTTGGCAGGCCAAGGGGCAGACTTTCAGAGTGTAACACATAAATGCTCCCAGAATTACCTGGCAGTTTGAAACCCAGAGCAGGGAGGAAGGTGGTACTGCCTCCCGCAGGGCAAGGAAGCTCTAGGGCTCGGTGGACAAAGGAGAAACCCCGAGTGTTTATCAGTTAATGTCTCTATTTCCTAGGGCTGAGATGCGACATCTCGCAAGCAGGTAGTGAGACAACTGGGGGAAACATGAGAACCTCAGCCTACAAGGCATGCCAGGGTGGGCTCTGATATACTTACATGTCTTACTTATATGTCTCCCTATGTGTGTAAACCACTCTCTGGGAACAAAATACATACCAGATTGATTACATTGGTCTTCCAAGCTCACCAGCCTTAGTCTGCTGTCTGCTTACTCAGCTCCGAGTCCCAGGAACCCCCTTGACTTTTGTGGCAGTATGGGTCATATTGCTTTGTAACACAATGCCTGCTCTATGCAGTATGGTACTGTTCGTGAGTGGGGCAAGGGGCTGGAGATTGAAACACAAACATGGGTAACCCCATGAATGCCCCTTTTATTGTGTTCCAGGGCCGCTTCTATAGGGTCTCCTTGACTAATGGCCACGCCCTAACTCTCAGCTCCAAGCCCACCAGAAACCACTCCCCTGCCATCAGGAACTCCTGAGGGTCTCCTGCTCAGAGCAGCTGCAAAACAAGTTGTTTGCCCAGAGAAGCTGCAAGCATAGGAAAACAACTTGTTTACTCTGGCAAGGCAGAGGAGTATCACAGGAAATTTAGGGTCTGGGGGTCCACAGTCACCAACATGGCTATATTTGACTTTTTGAGACAGTAAAGACCTTGTCTCCTGTTCCTGGATTCTAGACTGTCAAGGACCACTCTCTTGGCCCCAAAAGCCAAACTTCTAGAGCAATATACACGCTCCTTCCAAGACTTGCTTGGGCTTTACCTGTCTCCTTTCCCTATTGGCCTTCATCCATTTCCACACTACCAAAAAGTGGCCACTTTGTATGGAAAAGTTTCCAGCACTCCGGTATCAAATATATGAAGCTGAATAAGCCCAGAGCACAAACTCCTTGACCTCTAACCAACCCTGTTAGCTTGTTTGCTTTCTCTTTCCTTCTTTTCTCCTTCTTTTCCCCGCAGACAGGTATTTGTGTGACACACAGTCATGTGGCTAGGATAGGGCGCACTGCCTGTAGGCTTCTTCTCAAGGGTCCGTTTGTACACTCTGAAGGGCTTGGAGGAGGAGAAGGGACTAGAATGTTCTTACTGCAGTCCTCCTCCACACCGCCGCCCTTCTCTTAATGAAGTAAATAAAGAGAGCATTAGTGCCTTTGTCCCTGACCCCAGGCCACAGCTGGAGAAGAATACAAGTGAAAAAGAGTCCTTGCAGCTCTGAAAACCTCTGGCTGCCTCCCTGGGCTTGAGTCATGTCTCCACTTCAGGAGAGTGCCATTAATTTGCTTCAAGAAATGAACAAACACGAGTACAGAGTGGTGCAGAGCTCCCAGCACGGACTGAGGATTTGCCGGGTTGTAGCCACAAGCACGAGCTAAAAGCAGAGGTTACAGATGGTGTGGAGGGGTCCAGAGCCAGCAAGCATCTCTTGGAGCAGCGTGCCAGGCAGCCCAGCATCTCCTAAGTTAGATGGTTTTAAAAGATGTCCTTTGATGGGTCAAGAAGGGTTTTCTTTCTTCCAAGACTGCCCTTTTCAAATCATAGTCAGTTAGTGCTGCTCAGACAAGGGCTGGACTCTGGCTCAGAGGTTGTGCTCAATGGGCAAAGGTAGCAGGGAAGAAATAGAAAATCACCTTTGGCTGTTCTGTCTTGGCAGTGGCCAGAGGTAGCCTGGTGGCATGAAGATGACAATGCTTTCTTTGCTTTTCCCCTGGAGAGTCTGCGAGTGTGAGCACCAATGCCTAGAGAGGAGTCAGACCTCGTCAGCTGTGGGGTCATGGTAGTGGTGGGACCTCCAAGAAGTATCTGCTTTCCTTACAACCTGCAGGGAGGAGTTCCAGAGAAGTTCTCCGTGTATCTAGGGTTCTTGTTTGAATGTAGAGAGGAAGCTATGACTGATCAGACCAGGTGCCTAAACCAGTGACAGCCAGTGCCAGGAGTGATGGTACCTTTGAGTGGAGGAGTTCCCGGCCGGCTCAGGGAGGACTCCAGCTTCTGGTTCCCCAGAGGCAACTGTTTTCATTGGAGTAAACACCCTGGGTTGTAGTGGGACTGGGATGGGGAAACAGAGTCATGTGAGGCTGCGGAGACAGCTCAGTTGGTAAAACACTTGCCGTATAAACATGAGGACCTGAATATCATCCCCAGAACACCCAATGAAAACAGATTAAACAACTAATCAGGTACTGTGGTGAACACTTGTACTCTCAGCCCTGGAGTGGATCCCTGGATCTTTCTGGCTACCCAGCCTAGCTGACTGCATGTTTCAATCCAGTGGGAGTCCCTGTCTCAAAAGCAGTGGGGAGGGTGGTGTCTGAGGTATAACAACTGAGGTGGTCCTCTGGCCACACCCACACATGTGCACCCCACCACACTCAGATGCACCCACATAGGCACAAACACAGAACCCGAGCTGGAAGACTGGCATCGCTCTTTTCTCTAGACGTGGTAGGAAGATGGACACAGGAGATGAGGAAATGGATGGAGCTCATCCCTGCAGAGGAATCTCGAGCCACCTCCATCCTCCCATCTCCTCTCACTCATTTCTTATCTCTTCTGTTTATAACTGTGTGTTACCCAACTGCTGAAGGAGGCTTTCCATGTCCTAAGGGAGCCATCTTCCATCCATTCTGTCCCTTGACTGCTTTAGAAAGCTCTAGAAGGGCAAGCCTTCCAGATGCCTGCCAGCTGACCTCCAAAATGATTCCACTTGAGGTGTGTTGATGGGTTGAACGGAACACTCTTATTACACTCCCTGCAGCCTGGCACTTACTGACCTGCCCCAACAGGCACCGTGAATGGTGTTAGGTCCAGATGAGTGCTACACAGATGTGGGGCAGGGATGCACCCTGCCCTATAGGGACAGCATACAGAGTTGCTTTGGGCACCAACCACAGCCTCTCTCCCAGGAACTCTGAGGTTGTGTGTGCCTGCTACCTTCTCACACTCAGCAGGCTGAACTGGCCGCCTTCCAGGGAGCCTCAGGCCCGGACTCCAATCTCTTCTCCCCTTCCCCTACCACACCACAGAGAGCGCTGATCAAAGTGAAAAGAGAAATAAAGGAGTTGCAGGGAAGCACAGGCTGGGAGAGACACGGTTAGCTTATCTGTCAGCAACTGGAAGCCAGAAGGCTTCCAGGAATCTCCAGACTGGAGATACTCACCCCAACTTCCTGGCTTTGTGCCAGGTGGGGGAGACTTGGTCAGCAGAAGACTGTAGCTTGTCATCCGGAACACACGACTCCATGAGAATCAGTCTCCTGTCCCAGGGTATCTCCCTCAGCAATAGCAATTCAACCAAAGCTTGGATCCCTCTGTACAATCATGAGGCATGCTCAGAGATTGGCCCAGACCTTGTGGTAGGGGATGACACACTGTCTAGGTGAATAGGAGGTGAAAGGAAGGCTGTTTCGGAAAGTCCTGGGGGTCCTGATGTGGTAATGATCATTGAAAAGAAGGTATTGGTCAGTGTGACAGCTCAGCTGGTAAAGTGGCAGAAACGGGATGACCAACCACACTGGCTGATTTAACACGAGAGAAAAACAAACAAACAACAACAACAAAAGAACAAGGTGGAAGGTGTTCTGAAAAACAATGCCCAAAGTTGATTTTTAATGCATGCATACATGTGTACACACATAGTTAATCTCTCTCTCCCTCCCTCTCTCTACCTCTCTCTCTCTCTCTCTCTCTCTCTCTCTCTCTCTCTCTCTCTCTCTCTCTCTCTCTCTCTCTCTCTGCATCCCTCCTCTCTCACTCACTAAAACCTGACACATCACATCTGAGTTCAAGCCTTAGTACTTAATGATCTTGGGAGAATTACTTAACCAGAACTCCAGCTTCCTTACTGCAGACAGCAATATCGCCTTCCCTTAGTGCTGCTGTTGTGAGGAGTGAGGTGCACCACGAACAAGGCTGAATATGTCGCCTGACAGAAATTTGAACCCCCACACACACACCCTGAAAGGCAATTAGTATTAGTTAGTCTTAAAAGTACCTTGCATTTCAAAGTCTACTTTGAATGCCCTAGAATTTTATTGTAGAAGATATAATTTCTACCTGTAGCTAGGAAAGTGTTTCTATCCCTTGATGAGGTAGTCTCTAGTGCCTGGAGGACATAGCTCCACTCTCCTTTCCAGGTCTACTAGAATTCTATGTGCTAGAATACCATACTATGTCAGACATCAGGAATACCTGGGGAGAGATCCAACCCCTAATTTTATCTCTCTTATCCTCCCAGACAGCTACTAACTATTTCTGTGATGTGTTCTGTATTGCCTCATGCAGTATACATCAACTCCAGCATGATACAGCATCTAACTACTCATCCACCTGTCCTCCACCCAACAAATCGATATTGATTACCAATTGTGTCCTCAGTATGATCAAGTGCTTGAGACACACCAGTGAAAACAGAAAGTACACAGTTTTTATCTTCGTGAGTCTAATTGGGGAGACACAAATATTAAATATGTGATAACACAAATATTTAATTACCACAGGAACACCTACAATCTATGGTAAACCCTATACCCTGTCCTGGTTAGTCTTTATTACCAACTTCACACCCCCTAGAGAGACTAGGGGAGGTGTAACCTCAGTTGAAGAGCTACCTTGCTCATATTGGTCTATGAGAGATTGCCTTTATTGATTATTAGTGTAGGGGGGCCCAGCCCACTGTGGACAGCTCGGTTGCTAGGCAGGTGGGTCTGGGCTGTGTAAGAAAGCATAAGCCAGTGAGCAAGCCAGTAAGCAGTGTTCTGCCATGGTTTTTGCCTCAAGCTCCTGCCTTGAGTTTCTCTCATTGAAGGGTTGTGTTCAAAGTCCCTGTCTTCCCTTAGGATGATTTTGATCAGAATGTACTATCATGGCAACAGAAAAGCAAACTGGAACCCACTTCAAAAGCTACCACACCCTGCTTCATCGAAAGAGAGAGAGTGACAGAGACAGAGACAGAGAGAGAGAGACAGGTCTGTGCACATGTCCTCCATGCTGTGGTCTTCACAGCCACACAGTCCAGCTTATGGGTTACCCACTTTTTTATGCATGCTGTTGCTGATCCAGACATGAACATCTGGGCATGGACTGGAGCCCATCCGTGATTTGTGGGTTATTAGATCTACACGTGAGAGATAATCAGAATAGGGTTTGCTTGTAGCAATCCCCACAGCTTCAGCTTGTACATTAAAACTTCCCTTTTCTTAAAATATTCTCCAGAAGCCCTGACATTCCACCACAGCCCAAAACCTTACTCTTCATTACCTGCTTCCTCCCAAGACTCTCTGAAATATAAATATCTCTCAGCTTCTCAAAGAATAGTTTTGCTATTTATTTTGCCAATATTCTCCTGAAACTCCCAAGGGTCTTCCTCTATTACTTGAAGGTGAAATAACACTCACATGTTGTGGTTTATTATCAATCTGTCTATCTCTATCTATCTATCTATCTATCTATCTATCATCTATCTATCTATCTATCTATCTATCTATCTATCTATCTATCTCTTCTTTTTATCTTTCCCTTACCTTTTTCTAATTTCTTCATTTCTCTCTTCCTTTCTTGCTGTCTGTCTGTCTGTCTGTCTGTCTTATTCTTTCCCTTCCCTTGGTCCCCTTATTATCCTCTTCCTTATTTGTGAGAAAACGTCTCACACAGTCCAGGCTGGCTTTTAACTTGCTCTGTGGCCTAGCCTGGTTTTGAACTCCTGATCGCTCACTTCTCTATCCCAAATGCTTGAATTATAGGAGTGTGCCACTCTAGTGAGTATCATGGTATGTTCTTAAGTAGAGGAATTTCTACCTGAGAACTTGATGCCACCAAGTATTAGTATCAGTCCTAGCCACACAATGTAAAATGATTGGTTTCCTGAACACATTCAATATGGCGGAATGCCTACCTTCATTTAGTGTTAAACAAAATGGGGGCTAAGAAGTTGGAAGAAGAAAAGAAGGAGGCTAGAGCATTTGGGAGGTCACTATGACTGGACTACAGAGAGAGAGGAGTACTAGGGATAAGGTTGAAGCTAGAGAGAGCTGTAGAGTGCTACTCATTCCCAGACTCCTCACATCCTAGAAAGGCCTGTGGGGAATCTTACCAATCCCTGAGATGAAATTTGCCTGCCTGCTACATCCAGCCCTCAGTCCCCGTCCCACTCCCTGTGGCTGCAGGAACCTCATAACTGGAGAAAGAAGTTTCCTTTGTGCTTTTCCTGGTAGGAAAGATTCTCAGTTCTAATACCATTCTTTAAGATACTAATTCTAATTTTTGAAGTATAGTCTCCCAATCATAAGTTAGCCAGTTCTTCCTTCCATGTGTTCCGCAGCCTCTGTGGCTTCCCTCTTTGTCACCCTTGATTCTGTTTACGTAAGTACACCTGGTCAGCTCCACCAGGGTGCACGCGCCCTGGTAAGAGCAACTGGTCGGCAGGCTAGTCAAAGGAAACCTCTTAGCACCTGGCCAGGAGCCTTAACTACAGCAAGATGTTTCCCTTGAAAACTTTCCAAGGCATTTAAAACCCAGCCTTTTCCAGGCTGTACGGAGACCTTCGCACATTAAAAGGAACAAGACACTGCCATGGGACCCATGCAGAGTTTGGCCAAAGAACCTGGGCTGGAGTTCAGTCCACCTTGGAGTTCACCCAGGTAAATTCATGCGGGCAGCAAATTGTACAACCACATACGGCAGGCCTGCTTATAAGAAGTTGTGAGGTCAGCCAGGAACTAAAGACCCTAGCATCATTCGGGAAGAAATGGGTTCCAGTTGGTGTGCAGGGCTGGGAATGCCGTCTATACGTAGCTAGGCCATGGACCAGCCTAGCAGGATACAAAGGGGCCAGACACGTGTTCCGGTGCTGTCTCCTTCAGCTATGCGAACTTGGGCTTTCCGAAGCCTTGTTTTGTTAACTTTAAAAGGAGGCTAGAGATTATTATCCCACAGGGCTGCCGTGAAGGGTTAAACTAGAGAAAGACTGGAAGGTAAGCTGCCCTGCTGAAGCTGCCTCCCGCCCCTCTTCCCCTCCTCTTCCCCCCCCCCCCCCCCCCGCAGATGTTACTTGGTCCCTAGCCAGAGGTGGGGGCGGGGACAACCTGAACCGAGTGTTCCAGTCCCAGGAGATGCTGAGGAGCAGCAGGTCTCCTTTCCTCTTTCGTGACTCACTGACGGTGACTAGTGAGTGGGGCTGGGAAGCAGCCCATCTTGGTGGGAAGGAAGCCACTCTGCAGCTCCATGCGACTGACATACTGTAGGGGGTGGAGGGCGGAGCTCCAAAAAAATCTGTCACAGTTTGAGAAATAAAGAAAAACAGGAGAAACACTACGGGTGATCTCAGAACAGTGTTTCTTTAATGTTGGAACTTGCAGATATGGCTGGGAGTGCGGTGAGGCACTGGGGATTCTGCTGATAGACACACATCTGTGCTAGAAACCCAGTGTGATAGAAACCCGGTGTGGAGGGACGCCTGCGCTCCACCTACTTAGACCATCACTGAAGATAAGGGAAAGGTCAGACGTCCCTGTCTGGAGTTTTGTCCTCTCTGTGTATGGGACAGAAGTTCAATTGCCAAGCATTCCAACTCAGACTCGAGTCCAAGAAATTTCTCTGGCCACCGGTGTGCCCCACTTATTCTTCCACTGAAAGCCGAAAGCATTCTCATTTCATCCCAGTTCCTATTCCAGATGCTAAGCTTTTGTTTGGTTGTTTGTTTCTTGAGACAGGGTTTCTCTGTAGCTTTGGAGCCTGTGTCCTGGAACTAGCTCTTGTAGACCAGGCTGGCCTCCAACTCACAGAGATCTGCCTGCCTCTGCCTCCCAGGGCTGAGCCAATACAGCCCAGTCCAGATGGTAATTTTACAAGAAGAAATGATAGGTGGGAAATCTTAATTACTAATGGGCAGGTGTGTGTGTGTGTGTGTGTGTGTGCGTGTGCGTGTGCGTGTGCGTGTGCGTGTGGTTTGGTGTCAGACTTTTAGCTGTATTTGCCTATGTTCATTCATATGGACATGTGTATGTTTATTAAACTCATACAACCAAGGGCCAGGTATAAAATACATCCTTTCCATAGGCACGGGGTTTGTGGATATAGAAAGGGCTGTTTTGGGGGAACCTTTTGCTGCAGGGATCATGGGATCTCTGCGCCCACACTGCCTTGCATCTGTTCTCCTCATGATTGGTTGGACGGGCACAGGTGAAAGAGAGCCAGGGAGGTTCTAAGTGACAGGCAGAGAACACAGCAAGGAAGAAGGGGGACGCAAAGACTGGAACAGGGCAGAGGTTAGAGTTCCTGACCATGGCAGAGGTCTCGCAGTTCTCAGAGAACGGAATGATGACGGTGATAGAGACCTGGATACACTGGCAAACACCAGAACACAAGGCGATTTTCAGGACCACAACCATCAGGTAGACCCTCATCCAGTTTCCTGCTGAGCAGCAGCCAGTGTTATAGGAATTGATTTGAGTCTCAGGACACCTGTTGAAGTGTCCAGTTTTTGTGTCCCAAGGCAATGAATTGGACCAGGGAGGGACTCATGGAGAAAACTAGTACAGACAGTTTATTAAGAAAGGGAAAGAGTCCTAAGAAGGGGAGTGTGCCAGCGCGTTTGGGGAAAGACCTGTGTTTAATGTGGTGGGTCAGGAAGGAAAGAAGGAAGGAAGGACTAAAGAATAAGATCGACAAAAGTATAGTAATACATTTATATTTTTAACTAGTTTCATCTTGCATAGGGTAGGAGTTCTTTTTTAAAATAATAATTTGCCGGGCGGTGGTGGCGCACGCCTTTAATCCCAGCATTCAGGAGGCAGATGCCGGTGGATCTCTGGGAGTTGGAAGCCAGCCTGGTCTACAAGAACTGGTTTCAGGACAGCTAGGCTGTTACACCGAGAAACCCTGTCTCGAAATACCAAAATAATGATAGTAATAATTATAACGATAATTTGTTAGGAGACAGTAATATCAGAAGCAACTCCCCCGAAGTCTCACCAACATTATCGCCCAAATGCGAGCTGAACATGGATGGCAAAGTGGACATGGCAGACTGAACGGGTCAAAGCCCTCAAGGCTCCCACCCTACACAAAGAACCACAAGCAACTGAAGGAAGCTAGGAGTGTGAGAGGGACCTTCTCCAGGGAGAAGCACACAAGCTGGTGTCCAGTGCCAAACGGTCAGTCCTGGAAACAGACATACCAGTAATGTTATATATACTGATCAAGCTAGATTTAGGCATATATATATGTGTGTGTGTGTGTATGCATATATATACACATGTGTATATATATACATGTATGTATAAATGTAAACATATGCACTCAATAGCAATTGAAAAAAAGAGGTCACAAATTTGAAGTGGAGTGGGAAGGGTATATGGGAAGGTTGGAAAGGGAGGAAAAGGAAGGGATAAATGTCATAATTAAATTATAATTTTAAAAAATTAAATAATAATTTGAATAAAGCACTGTATATTTCTTCTGTTTTCTAGTGGCACTACAGTTAGTTTGGGGTTTCTACAAGAACATTCATGCAAAATTTACCTTCATCATATCATTTTGATTTTTCACCTCTTACTGTGGTTTTAAAAACTACAGTCCAATGACATCAGTAATGGCAGGTAGCCTTAGATTTGCAGTTTCCCTCATATTAGTGTGTGTGGGGGGGTGCTTCTAGACTTCCATCACAAGCACAATTTGGAAGATATACTTTCTTGGCTGAGGAAGCATTTATTTATTTCTATTTTAAGATGTGTTAAAAATACCAAGAATGGATATTTAAGACAATTGGAAGCATTTTTCTCTATAAATGATATTATAACATTCCCTGACCCACCCTTCAGAAAAAGTTATGGTTCAGAAGTCACATGATGTTTTAGGGAACCTGTATGTGGTACCCGACTTTCCTACCTTATCTCCCACATGCTCTGTTTGTCATACGAAGGGCATCCAGTCACTCTCTGGAGACTTGCCCGGGCTGACTCTGTTGAGTGAAGACCAAGTGGGGAAGGGTTCCAGTCTTCCTCTGCTCACTGACTTTTTTTGCAGGTTAATCTTGATGCTGTGCCTCGCTCTCAGAACTCTTCTGCCAACCAACCCAGGGTACCAATCAGGGATCCGTATCTGCAGGTAGCTGGTTCTTCTGAGGTGTGAGCTGCTGCATGGAGATTGACACAAGCTGCCTGAGCAACCCCAATATGTCTTTGGGGGAGGAGGTGTCAGATAGGACACCAAGGTCACCTAAAAATATGACTCTTGTTTACTGTGCTCTTTATGATGGTATGTCACTTAGCTGGGTCTCTTTGAAATTTATGTTTACTTAATATCATTTTTATTATGCAGTTAATCAGCAGAGGGAAAGGAAAAAGGGAGTGTCTGTGAATGCTTCTATTTCATTTGCTTAATGGAGCGCTCAGAGCAGGAGAGAGAAAGTGCCCTAATCATTTATTTTGGTAATTGGAGTTCTAGTTGAGAGTTTCCGACACTGCCAGGCAGCCTCTCTGGGCAGGGACACCCACTGTCTTTATCTTAGTTCCCGTGAACGCATCCAGACATGCCTTCAAAGCTGTGCTGTCTTCTGGGAGAGCAGATAAGGGTGTGGATAGGAGGAGGCTGAGGAAAACAGCACGGCAGCCTTGTAAAGCCTGTCAAGGTTTGGAAGAGAATTAAACCTTATTTCCCCATGGTAATCCAGATTGTTGGTTTGGTGGCTACAGGAAGGATTTCAAATATTAATTCCAGGTTTGTTCTGCCTGTCACTGGATTTGCTTGGGAACTTGGGTTGACTTGCTTGGTTGCATGAGTCTATTCTCGGCACAAGACCTAGAGGGAATGCAAGGGATGCTAGGAATGACCTCAGAGTTGGGTGGTTTTTCTCAAGCCCGCTTTCTCGAGCTGATCACTAGGCTGTGATAGTCTGAGCAACAGCGCATGCCTGTGGGAGGAATACTGGCTAACTTGGTTCAAGAGCACAGAACCACTCAGAACACAGTGGTGTAGGAGTTCCTTCTGTTTGTATGTTGCTTTCAGTGGATAATGAATAAAGAAACTGCCTTGGCCTAGTTGATAGGGCAGGACTTAGGTAGGTGGAAAAGACAGATCTGAATTCTGGGAGAAAGAAAGCAGAGTGGGAGAACCACCATGGAGCCGCCGGAATCAGACATGCCAAATCTTTCCCAGTAAGCCACGACCTTGTGGTGATATACAGGTTAATTGAAATGGGTTAAATCAAGATGTGAGAGTTAGCCAATAAGAGGCTAGAGATAATGGGCCAGGTGGTGATTTAATTAATACAGTTTCTGTGTGGTTATTTCAGGTGTAAGCTAGCTGGACGGCCAAGAAAAACAAAGAGCCACCCTCCTCTTGCAACAACACAGTACCTTGAGTACATGCAGGAGTTCATGTTCTTGTCATTTTGACTAAATACTAACAGCAACACCTCCCAACTAACAACAAGGAAGGATTTATTTTGGTTCCTGGTTTCAGGAGATTCAGTCTACAGTGGCTAGGTATGTGGTTTCTGGGTCATGGTAGGGCAATAGGAACACTTGGCAGAAGCTACTCACCTCATGGTGGATAGAAGGTAGAGGGGCAGACAGAGTGGCCAGGAAAAAATACAGTCCTCAGGGATGCGACCCCAGTGACTTCCTTCCTCCAGTTAGTCCTACCTCTTCCTGCCTCCAGTACCTTCCAAAGTAGCTTCAGCAAGTGAGGACCCAGCATCTAACACCTGATGCTGTGGGGCATGCATCATATTTCATTTGTAACAGCTGTGACTTTGGGAATCTCAGTTGCTGGACTAGTGAGAAGCAGTGGAGCCAGGTGCTCAAGGGTTGGTTCTAGAGCCTGGTGTTCTAGCATGTACTTGCTGTGTGACCTTGGCCAGGACACTGATCTCTGAGTCTATGCTTACTGATATACAAATCATCATAGTATCTACCTTATAAATACGCTATAAGGATTGGACAAATGAACTTATGCGTATATGTTGTATATACATTAAATATAGTTGTTCTTTGGTGTGTGTGAGGAATTAGTTCCAGGACCTGCATGGAATACCAAAATACCTTGATGCTCCAGTCCTTTAATAAAATGGCTCGGCTTTTGTACACAAGCTGCACACATCCTCCTGTATACTTAAGTCCTCTCCAGATTACTTAGGATTCCTAATACAGTATAAATTCTATGTACATAGTTGTTATAGTATACTGTTTTGGAAATAACAACAAAAAATCTGTGCATGTTCGGTGCAGATGCAATTTTCCTCTCGTATTTCCAGTCCCCAGATGGTTGAATCCACATATGCAAATCCCCTGGGTATGGAGGGCTTAGCTCAGTGCCTGGCGCATCATTTAAGCATCTGATGTTATTTACTGGGCCATATAGAGTGGAGGTTTGGTAGTATCGCCCACAGAGAGTTCTCATCAAGATTAAGTGAGGTTTCGCTTACAGTTTTGGTCTAGTACCTGGCAAACTAAGAGCCTCAGTGAATGTAAGTGGCTGTGGCTTGCTGCTGTCACTAACAAGCACAGACTGGATGACCCGGTCAGAGACCCGACAGCATAGTGGTCCCAGTGAGATAACCTGCCTATCACCCCTCCCTGTGGGGGAGGAGGGCAGAGGCTGGTCACACCCTGATGGCTCTGCAGAGAAATGCACCCCTTCTCTTAAGCTGACTCCAGGGCTGGCTGAGCCTGAGTCTTATCGACCCAGGGAGGCGTCAGACTGGAGGGGGCTGTTTCCTTCATGGAAGAAAAATGCTTGAGCCTCTGAATTCCTGCTGTGTGTGAGACAGAGGAGAAGTGGGCCAGGGGTGGGCACGAGGCCAGACAAGTGGAAGGAGGAGGAAGGGTATGTGGGAGGAGTGAAAAGATGGCTGGGCTCCCACCACTGGAGACAACACACCCTGTCTGGAGGTTTGCTGAGTGCTGGATTCTTGCCCGGTGCTTGCTCTTAAAGACATCATACATGTGACTCAGCTGCCATCCCCCCTCATGTCCCAGAAGATGCACTCGCAAAAGGCCATAGGAAGAACTGGATCAGAAGCCAGTGTCCTTGAAAGTCCTTGGAAGGACTCGGGCATCTAGGTTGATACCTGCAAAGGCGCAGCTTCTTTCTCAGTTATTAAAAGAAGTCAAATCTGCATGTGTCTGCGCCGATGATGGGGGCTGTGCAGAGGGCACAGAAAGTTAAAACATTTGCTTTAGAGACACATCCTAAACCCAGGTGTCCTACCCTGGACAAGAAGCCAGAGGCAGGCATGCTATCCTTCTCACAGCTGATGCCAGCAAGCCTCCTAGGCTAGCTTCACTTCCCAATTACCTAGAACCTACTTTTTTACTTCAGTATCTTGTCAGAGCAAAGTTGGCTCTTCATATTTGAACGGCGTCTTACATTTCAGCATCCTGCAGTCTATTTAGCAAATGATAATAAAAAATAATGTTAGTAATAATAATGTACCATTTAGCCAATGCTGAGTGATCCAGACTGCCCTGGTGGTTTATGTAGTTTTGCCCTTAAGTTTCCTCCCTCTCCTTTCTAAAATCTCAAAAAAACTTTTTTAAGTTCTAGAGTCTCCCCAACCCCTTTAGTGGGACTCAGCTTGCTGTGACGTACTGTTGTCTTGCATATAGATAAGGTATGGGTGTACATGTTTAGGTCACCTTGCTACCCTTTCAACGGGGAAAACCTTTTCAACAGAAAATTGGTCTAAAGCTTCAGCTGTCAGCACCTGAAGGGTCTATCTCAGCTGCAGAAGGCTCTCAAATATCATTGGCCTTTGTGGGGTATTCCCGGAGGCTTTGGTCTAACATACTGGTACAGAACACGACCTCCCAAAAAATCTAGGAAGATTCTGGGACCAGCTGAATCCATACGTTTTAGAAATCAGTTCTAAGTTCTCTAAAAGAAAAATCCATGAACCTCAAGATAATATAAACTGAAGCAAAGTTCAGGTACCCCAGGACAAATGTACAGATGAAGTTAGTGGGCTTTGCATTTACCACATGTAACCCAGTCTTGGACCTAAAGAAGTTGGAGCCTAAGAGATGCTAATGATTGCAGATGGAACAACAAAAGTAACAGCTAGAAATGCTTACACTAAGGCCTGCTCTCACCAGCCAAGAAACAGGGACAAGGCAATCTAGCAAGGCAGGTGCCTTTAGATGACTGCTATGCTTTAGCAGGAGAAACTGAGTCGCCAGTCTCATCCACAGGATCAAAGGACAGAGGGGTCTCAGCTGGGTGGTATAAAGAAGGGACCAGCACAGAACACAGGTTTCCATGCCTCATCTTCCTTTCTGTCCCGTCCCTACAGCTTCAAATAGGATTAGATGAGAAGATGAAATTAAGCCTCACCTTCTGCTCGAGAGTGATATCAGAGGAGGTCCAATAGAGAGTCAGCACTCTGCCAACCTCTGTGATGTCAATAGTAACATCACCTGAGCTGACATCAGTAAAGACCTAGAACAGGGGACTCGACTGCTATTCAGCACACATGAGGGCCTCTGTGCTCCAGGTGTCCTGAGCTGGCAGCTGTGGGGCAGCACCTGCTGGAGCACAGGGTCAGAGGAAGCCAGCTCACACACTGTTTAAATATGATCCAAGTTTTCACAATATCCCAAACCTTCAGGTTTTAATAGAAATGCCAGACATCCAGGTCAGAAAGGAAGAAATAAAATTGTCTGAGTTTGCAGACAACATGCTTCTCCACACAGAAAATCTCCAGGAACCCATAAAACTTTCCTAGAATTAATAAATCAATTCAGCAGTGTTACAGGGTAGGGTATAAGACAAATACATAAAAATCATTTATATTTCTATATACTAACAGGGAGCACAGGGACAGAGACAGAGAAATGTAAAATATAAAACCCATTCAACATCTCTCAAAACAACAAAGGAAGGGTAGATGCTAACCTAGCAAAACATTCACAGAACTTACATGCTCCTGAATCCAGAAAACATTTACCAAATAAATAAGCAAATAACCAGAGCACATTCAAGGATTGGTAAACATCATAGAGACTATATCAGTTTTAAGTTGATGTACAGGTTTAATGTAACTCCTTTCAAAATCTTACAAAGATTATGTATATGTACACACACATACCAACTAGAAGCTAGAAAAGTTAAATTTATTTTTGAAAAAGAGAATAAAGTAGGAGAGACCAGTCTGCATGGTTTTATAAGATTTTATTTTGTTTTAGATTTTGTGTGTGTGTGTGTGTCTGTGTGTGTGTGTGTCTGTGTGTGTGTCTGTAGGACTGTGTATGAATACCCACAGAGATCAGAAGAGGCATTGTTCTGGAGCTGGAGTTAGAAGGAAGTTGTGAGCTGGCTGACTTTGTTGCTAGAAACTGAACTCTGGTCCTTTGCAAGAGCACAAATGACTTTTAACTCCTAAGCCATCTCTCCAGTTTCCAAAGATTTATTCTGTGTGTGTGTGTGTGTGTGTGTGTGTGTGTGTGTGCGCGCGCATGCAAGGGAGACTAGGAGAGGATGATGGATTCTCTAGAACTAGTTACAGATGACTCGAAGCTGTCCGTTGAGGGTTCAGGTTCTGGGAACTCAGTTTGGATCCTCTGCAAGATCAGTAAGTGTTCTTAACTGCTGAACCGTCTCTGCAGTCCTGGTCTGCCAGCTTTAAAGACTTAACCATTCATCTAATGTTATCAAAGCTATTTGGTATGAGGCAAGGACTAAAATGATGGGGAAAAAATCAATGTGGGAATGGAAACACACAAATGCCTTCAACTGAGTTTTAGGGAAACTGCAGATGCAGTTCAGCAGGAGACGATGGCCTTTCGGCAAATAATGCTGGAGGAATTAAACACTTCTAGGCAAAACCCCAAAAGCAACCAACCAAAGGATGTAGAAACCCTTGAATGGAAACCTCACAAGTTCCAAATTAGCTAGCTCAAAGTGGATCACCGACTCTGTGGTGGTTTGAAAGAAAATGGCCCACATGAGGAGTGGAATTATCAGGAGGTGTGACTTTGTTGGAGTAGGTGTGGTCTTGTTGGAGGAAGTGTATCACTGTGGGGGAGGGTTTTGAGGTCTCCTTTGCCCAAGCTATGCTCAGTGTGAAATGTAACTGCTTCGGCAGCCTGCAGATCAAGACGTAGAACTCTCAGTTCCTTCTCCAGCACCATGTCTGCCTGCCTGCCACTCACCATGAGGATAATGGACTAAATCTCTAAAACTGTAAGCTAGTTTCAACTAAATGTTTTCCTTTATAAAAGTTGCCATGGTCATGGTGTCTCTTAACAGCAATAAACACCCTAAGAAAAACTCACACATAAGATGAAAACTCTATTGGCTTTAAAAAACAAAAGGAAATATCGTCAGCGTTGAACAAGTTCTTGGATTTCTTATGAAAAACACACCCCATTGCTTTTCCTACATTCTGTGATTTTAATTTCTCTCTTTCTCATATATATAATTTCTATATTCTCTTTACATATATATGTATATACATATATAAATATATACATGTATATATACATATATACATATATATATACATATGTATATATGCAGTAGTGGGCTCTGCAAAGAAAACAGAAACCTCACACAAAATCACACACAGTGGATCTGACTAGAGGACAAAGAAACCCGGTTCCATTTTGTGTGTGTGTGTGTGTGTGTGTGTGTGTGTATACACATACATATATATACATACATATATATATATGTAAAGAGAATATAGAAATAATATTTCAATATTCTATTTTGATATTCTATGTCTTCAAATTGACCCGTTCTAGGTACCTCATTAAATAAGATCATTCAATGACAATTTTACTGAGAATAATTCTTTCAGAATTTTTTGTGGTAGTATGTATTAGAAAGTCCTTTTTGTGGTAGTATGTATTGGAAAGTCATGAGTAAAAGTCCATTGTATGTGTATACAGCATTTTGTTTCTTCATGTTGATGAATCTTGGGCTATTTCCACTTCTTTGCTTTTGTACATGGGATGTACAAATATTACTTGGATTGTTGACCAACTTTTTTTTGTCATTTGTCTAAGAAGAGAATTACAGAAACTGTTTCCACTCTTGAGTCAAGACTTTTCAATCACAAGAATTTTTTTTGCACCCTCCACAGCCATTCCTTTCACTCGGTTCCATCCCCAACGCAACCATCAGTCACAAGAATTTTTACACAGCTCCCACCTTATGGAAAGGGTTGACTTTAGAGAATTGAGTAAGATGAGAGTGAGAGGGGCTCTTAGCTTTGCTCACTGGTGACAGAAGTTTACAAATACAAAATGGAACCGGGTTTCTTTGTCAGATCCACTGTATGTGATTTTGTGTGAGGTTTCTGTTTTCTTTGCAGAGCCCACTACTGCATAACAACATGGCCTCTCTTGCTAGTGAGGATGAAAATCAACAAGAATAAATGGGAAGGGAGAAAGAAAACCAGAATCTGTGAACACAGAAGAAGATGAAGAGAAACAAGATGGTGAAGAGAAAAGATAGTGTATAGAGGAAAGGGAAGGGTCTTGTAAGATGGTATCCAAGGCAGCAGTCACTAAATGCTACTCCTGGGTTTCAGAGGAAAAATAATAACCCATCACTCTTAGTGATTGGCACTCCACTTTATGGGGCCTGAAAGCATAAATGTAGCTGCACTGACAGATCAGGCATAGTTAAATCAGTGAAACAGAGCAGTCTGCAACCTGACTCTCCTGGAGTACCTAATATATTATTGACAAGGCTGGCTTTTATCAAGACGTTCTGGCCTACCATGTAATAAACGTGTATCATTTGCTCTTTATCACCCATTAACTCATTAAAATAATTGTCTTAATCTCATTGTTAAAGTGATTAATAGGACAAGTGTTAAAGGAAATTAATATTCAAAAGGAAGAATAACTGTAGCTGAAAAATAACTTCCGTGAATCAATCTTATGGTTAAGTTAGAAATTTTGTAGTTAATGAGACTTAGAGAGTTAAATATTTAAAAAAAAGTCCTGTAGAGTGGTCAACTGTGAGAGATACGGAATAAGCCAGGAGTGGTGGGAAGCATGAAGAAAGAAAAAGATAGAGACTCATAAATTTCTGTCCACTCACTGTGAACTCATGGAGTGGGACAGAGACTACTAGCATCTGTGGCTTCACATGCTAACCATAGTAGGCAACACCTATATGATGCTGGGGATTTAGGATCTGACCATCCTAGTGTGTAGTGAGCAGGGAAAGACTATTGTGCCTTATGTCATGTGACATTATAGACTTAGGTTGAGCAATTGAAAATAGAATCAGGACCAGTTCAGGAACAGGCTGATAACATTTCCTGCTCTCTGAGTCACATGAAGACTGTGCCCTCCCTCTGTATCCAGCCACAGTCCTACCACAGTAACTGAGATGCACGGAGCACCTGCTACATTGACCAGATAAATGAAGGGTTGGTTCCAATGCCCAAAAGTCTGTACTGGATCAGGTTTTCCATCCCTAGAGGCATGGTACATAGGAAATGTTTATTTTGATAACCCTTCACTCCTTCATTCTTCTCATGTTTTTGAGCCTCCCAAAACATAGCAGGTTCTACTTTTAAGAGTTAGACAAAGGATCTGGGGATGTAACTCAGTGGTAGAGCACTTGCTTAGCATGTACAAAGTTCTGGGTTCAATCAGCAGTAGTAATAAAAAATGAGATAGAGTGTAACTTTAGTCTGATGTAGATAAAGACATATGAAAACAGATAGTCACTGCAAATTTATTGTTTAATGTCAACTGTTTTTGGATTATAAATATATAATATATATGTATACACACACACACACACACACACACACACACACACACATTCTCCCAAAGTTGCCATGGACTCTCAGCCAAAGAAAACTTCCCAGTAGGTCTTTCTGTGTGCCTTTGCCATTAGGTGGGTTATAAATACTCTCACGGTCTTCGGTATACACTTTTTATTCTTCTCTGATGTACTTCTAGCTCCTATTTCCCTGAAAATAACTATTTACTAAGTGGATGTCAAAGGTGTTCAGTGCTAGAGGTTATGCTACAGAGAAACAGGAAAATGAATGCCCAGCAGAAGTTACACTGGCCCAGGATACCGTCTATGAAATGAATAATGATGAACAGGCTGTGGAGGAATATAGAAGATGGGGTGACCACATATTGTTTGAAGGCAGTTGGAAGAAACTCTGGTTCAAGACAGATCAAGACTGTAGAGGCTAAGAAGACAATGAACTGTGCGGAATCAATGGAAGCCAGTTTCCCTGATGCCATTTAAGCATGGTATTACCACTTCGGATATTACCTGACACTGACCTTGACTCTGGCCCAAATCCGAAAGTAATGAGCAGGCATGGAGTTCAATGCCCATATCAATCTCATTCTGAAGTTTTTGTAGAGCTATTGTGACCATATAAGATGCTAATATATAAATCCAGCCTTCTAACACTAGTAATATAAGCAGCGATTGCATCAATACTTGTTTCCATCTAAACATTCCATTTGAAATGTAAATATGGAGGCACTCACATTTATGAAAGTTGTAATGACATTTCTCCTATGTTATTTCTATGCTGAAATGTTGTCTATCAGTCCAGGAATACGCATTTATAACTGCAAGGCTAATTGTTGTGACAGTTCACCACCATTGTGAAAGTTGTTACTTTTAGGTTGAAAAACATGATTGTAACCCTTTGAGGAATTCAATGGAAAAGAAATCAAACATGCATTGTTTAAATAAGTTTAGGAAGATGCTTCTCTATGTCTTGAATGAAGGAATATTTATAAATGTTTCATCATCAATACAAGCTGAATATAGAGATTAGATTGGTAGAATTATTTTCTGTTTTAAAATTTAGACAAACTGACCTAAGATTTGTGGCTAGTGTCTCATTTTAAAATTTTATTTAGACCAGGAGCCCTTCCTTCCCATTTACAAATCTTTGGAGTTTTAAGTTTGAATTAAAAGAAATATGTCAATCTCAGGATTTCAAGTAAAGAAAAAAAAACCCTCAACTATCATAAGTAACAATATCTATGATAAACTATTTTCTGTCAAGATGTAATAAAAATATGAACATGAAAGGAAAAAGGCACTGGGAGGAAATGAGGCACACCCTTATTTAAATATTCTGCTTTCCCATTCACACCAGTTGAAAATGAGCATTTATCAGCGGCGCATGGGCTATGACAGCAGCTGACAGCTCCTTGCTGCTGAATGACAATGCCGAACTTTTGAGACTTAACAGCCACAGCCCTTAGTGATGCAGAAGGAAGTCTGATCATTGCCACTAACATTACAGATTTATCCCTGAATTCCAGATGTTCATTTTATGATGGTGATGCTTGGTTCTGGATCAGTGTTCATTTTCATGTGGGATTTGGTCCAAATGTGAATTCAGTTAGCATATTCTCGTTGGGTGATGTGAGGGGAATGCGGATGCTGTCATGCCTGAGGTGCAGCAGGAGGAGCAGGGAGAGCTTCTTCTAGAAGCCAACATGAAGATGAGTAGAGAAAATTCCAATGTTTCCTGGAGAACACGCCAGAGTTGCATCTTCTAGGAAAAGTGAAGTGTTGTTTGGCTTTTGGTTTTTTGAGTTTTTGATTTTTGTTTTTGTTTTTGTTTTGAATACCTTTTGAATGTTAAGTGCCGTGATAGAATTTTCCATGTTATTATCCTAACCTAACAAGCTGCAGTAGGTATACCCTGCTCTTCTTCTTCTTCTTCTTCTTCTTCTTCTTCTTCTTCTTCTTCTTCTTCTTCTTCTTCTTCTTCTTCTTCTTCTTCTTCTTCTTCTTCTTCTTCCTCTTCTTCTTCCTCTTCTTCCTCCTCCTCCTCCTCCTCCTCCTCCTCCTCCTCCTCCTTCTCCACCTCCTCCTCTGCCTCCTCCTCCTCCTCCTTCTTCTCCTCCTCCTCCTCCTCCTCCTCCTCCTCCTTCTCCACCTCCTCCTCTGCCTCCTCCTCCTCCTCCTTCTCCATCTTCTTCCTCTTTTTTGCAGAGGAGCTTAAAGGCTCAGAAAGGGGAAGTGATGGCTCTCTGATACACTAAAAGTGTCTGCAGAATATTCTCCCAGTCTCACAGAAATTGCTCGAAAATGCCAACAGACCTGCAACTCAGCCCCTCCCTAGCTGGGATATGATGGAGCAGATGGAGTTGCTGAGGGAGTCTCTATCCTTTGTCTTATGTCCGAATCCTTGGCCCAGTGCCCATGACCTTATTTTTAACATAGTTGTGTTTCTAATATACCAGAGCCATACACAGGGGTAGCCATTTTCTGTTCTCAAACAGGCCCTGAGTACAGTTTTCTCAGGACCTTGACTCCTCCCATAGTTCAGTCATCTGGGCCTTCCTAGCTGATCACCCTCCCCAACATCCCCCAGCCTCTTGCCCTCCCCACACACACCATGCCTTGCTTTCTTCTGAATCTTCTTTCTTCTTTGTTTTGTTTTTCCCCGCTTTTGTCTTTCCTGAAGACGGCTGCTGCCTGCCACAGCTATTGTGTTTGGAAATGAGCCTCTTGTACTGGTGAATAAATTGCATTTCATCCCTCCCTGTCACTTCTTGTTGGGGAACCAAGCAGGAGATGAAAGCAGAGACTTCAAAAGCACTTCTGACACGGAGCAGACTTTCACTTCCAAGCCTGAGTGTCCATGCTAAGCCTGGAGCCTTGCAGGCCCTGGCAGAAGCCACACCTCGGTTAGCTCAGAGAATATTGGCCTCCCTGGAGGTGCATCATTACCCTGAGGGCACTTGGTAGCCACTGTCTTCACTGAATTACTACAAGGACAGAATGCATAACAGACAGAGACTGTCCTGTTTGAAGTAGCCCTGTTGAGTAAGTGAGCACTTCCTTTTGTGTTCTGATTCCAACACTAATACTGTGACACCCCCCCCTCCAAGGCTATCCATTTGGGAAACGCTGTGATGGAGTGGGTCCCCAATGAATCTCTGGGATCTCCTTTCCCTGCACTGTCTGGCCCTTGCCTTTGTACTCCAGACTGAACATTTAGCCTGTAATCTGCTTTCTTCTTTTACAAATGGGTACCTACCAGGGTTTGGAGACATGGTCATTAGTCCTCCATCAGTCTGGCCCACGGACACCTGCTCAGTAGAGAAAAGTCTTCCTGATGCCAGATTCTGAAGGACCGGACCTTCTCAAGCATTCTTATCATCGAAGTAGCTGGAGCACACCAGAAGCAAGTGGGCTTTGAAAATAGGCCATGTTCCTTCAAAATCATCAGAATCAAGTCAGCCTGGCTTGGCTTCCCAAATACCCAGGAGCACCCCATCTCTGATGTAACCCTCAATGACTTCAGAGCCTATCTAGAACATAGTGGGGTGCTGGGTACAGAGGTGATAAGCTGGGTAGCAGCTGGGACAGAAGCCCACAGTTTGATCTTGATACTAGATCATGGAAAGATCCCAGTTTTCTTCAGTACTTCCTATCTAGAGCCAGATAATATGCCTGAACACTCAATTTCCAGGTCTAGAAATAAAGAGAACAGTAGCAGCTAGTCTATGGTTGTTGAGGAGGTAGAAATGACATCATTTGTAAAGCGCCAGCCTGATGCCTACCATAGCATTGATACTCAATAAATGGCTATTCTCATCATGTCAGAATCACCCATATTAGAAGATCATAACTCCACAGAAAGCCCACAGACCCTGCACATAGAGGGTTCAGCTTTACATCCCACTTTAGGATCAGGGGCAAGAAATGTACTGCAAAAGTAACAGCCACCATCGCCAGCTGCCAACAATGAAATGTTCATGGCATATAGTGTTACCTGTGGGGCCAGCTTGCTATGTCTCACAAACAGGGATAAACTGTTTGCTCAAAAAGTTGCTGCTAGAAGGAGAGATGAAACTTAGAGATGACTCAGCGGTTAAGAGCACTGACTGCTCTTCCAGAGGACCCAGGTTCAATTCCCAGCACTCACATGACAGCTCACAACTGTCTGAAAATCCAGTTCCAGGGAATCTAACACCTTCACACCATAAAATAAAGTTAAATAAATCATAAAAAAATTTTAAAAAGACCCTGAACAAAATATTAGCAAATCAAAGTCCAAGAGGACATAAGAAAAAAAAAAAAAGTCAGCTTCACGCACTTAGTCCACACTTGTCACCACCGCATCTGCTTTCAGTACAGTCTCCCCTAAACCGAGTCTCAGTTTCCTCAGATGTAAACAGGAGTGACAATCCACTTGTCAGGCCTAAGGCGAGAAATGAGAAGATGATATATGGGCACCCTCCCACAAACAGGGCTTTTCCTACTGTGACTATTATGAATCAAGAAATGATGTTTTATACTAGATACTTTGGGGTGCAGTGTCCCAGACCCTGAGAGGAGGAAACTTTACAGGTCACTGACTCTGGCCTCCCTCAGGTCTGATAAAATGAAAGGCATCTGGCAGACCTGGTATGGCCTGGCTGACTTCCCAGAAAGCAAAGAATAGAATGTTCTAGAAGATAAAGACATCCAATTTGGACTCGAGGATTGTCTTAGGACAGGTGCCAGAGCTTCCTGTTTTGGGGTTCCCACTGCAAAACTCATCCTGGCTGGAGAAGACCAATGATCCCTTCAGTTCAGTGATGTGACTTTTCCATCACTTAGGGACATACCTCCACCTGTCCTTGTCCTTCTATAACTTCCTCATAACCTGATGATGATGGAGCTTCCTCTCAGGAACCCTCTCCCCACTGGAAACATGGCTTTCATTTTGCTAATGAGTAATTATGAAACTCCTTGTCAGGGTCCTTCCAAAGGTTTCTTGGGCTCATCTAGATGGGATAGGAAGCTGTGGGCAAGAGAAGAAGAGGGTTCATTGCATCACTGGGCCTAACCTTCCCTTTGATCACACCTTGTTTCCTGAGGAGGGTTGGACCCTTGCCCAGCCTCTGTCGCCTGAGGTTTGCAGGGACAGCAAAAGCTGTGTGAAACCAGAGAGCTTCCATACGTCACCACAAGTGACAAATTCATGGGAATGGAAAGAAAAAGAACCCTGAATACTGATGGCTGTGCAGCTGTGAGGAGCCAGGTTTCCAGAATTGCAATGAGAAACCCTGTGCTGGAGTTTTATGTCATTTGCTTTCAATTCCATTTACAGTTATTTCTTGTTTTTATATCATGTTTTATTGAAACCCATTTTTTACTTTAATGCTTGAGGCTCAGCCATGGATCTCTTCCCCCCTCCCCCCACTGCTTGTCTCCTGAGCAGGTGAAGGCTTCACATTATGCAAAAAAAAAAAAACCCAGAAAAATGTTTGAAGCATCATGGAGCTTTTGTTCCTGCCTGTCTGTCTCGACAATGAATATTTACTTTTCTGAAGCCGGGTTGGGGATACAGCTGAGAAACCTGGGCTGTGTTTCAGAATCGGTGGGCAGGTTTGTTGGCCTGGGGTTGAAATCTGTGGGGCTCTTCTCTAGGGAACTCAGACAAGGCCTGTGCTCTCAGTGAACTTCATCCATGACACTTGATGGCTACCAGGCTGACATTTTCCTACCTCCATCAGCAGACCCTTGAAGGGAAAGGAAAGAAGAAATGGAAGTATGGTCTTTGAATTCCTGTGGCAAACCAAAGTGTTCTGAAAGGAACCTCAAAACAGGCATAAAAGTCCATTCCATTTCCTACTGCCATATTCAAGCCTCAGCCTCTTTCCCATGGGGCTCCCCACCTCCTTCCCTTCTCCTGGCACTAGAAGATGTCCCCAAATTCCTTGGGTATCAAAGCCTTCTTCAACTCAAACACCCAGGGTTCCATCATGCCAGAACTTCTCTGTCTGGGTCTCAGGACCACCTCACACCCTCTGTGAAAATCAGGTAGGTCTCAGTCTCACCCATCCTGGATCCCTTCTGCTTCCATATTGTTAGCCATCTGCCTTCCGTCTATAGTAGGAGCCCGCTTGTTAGTTCCCAGATGCTTAGACTCAAAATAACCACACAGAAACTGTATTTATTAAATTACTGCTTGACCTATTAGCTCTAGCTACTTATTGGCTAGCTCTTACATATTAATTTAACCCATTTCTATTAATCTGTGTACTGTCACATGGCTGTGGCTTCCTGGATCCTTCTGGCATCTGTCTCTGGTGGGGCTACATGGCTTCTCCCAACTCTGTCTAGTCTCTCCCAGCAATCAGTTTAGTTTTCCTCGCCTACCTCTATTCTGCCCTGCCAGGCCCAAGACAGATTCTTTATTAACCAATGGTGTTCATAGCATACAGAAGGGAACTCCACATCACCTCCCCTTTTCTGTCTAAATAAAAAGGAAGGTTTTTAACTTTAACATAGCAAGATTAAATATAATAAAATAGATATCAATCAAGAAATACAGTAATAATATTTAAATCTACTTTAATCATAACTAAGGAAAACTATAACTACAACTATCTATTCTTCAACTCCATCAAAGACTCCAGAAAGATATAATATTACCTAAGTAAACAGGAAGTACATTGTAAACAACTTCCAAAAATCTAGAATTGACAGAGACATCTCGCTGCCTGGACAGTCACCCAAAGTTCTTCTGTATCATTGGAGCATGCATATTCAGTCTACCAGCAGACTTTTCCATGAAGCAGGAAATTTCAGAGACAGTTTTGCCTATATTGGCAGTTTGCCCACCACTTTCTTCTGTATCCTGCAGAATATCTGGTAGACTCTTTCATGAATCATGAACCCTGAAGGACAATCTCACCTTCTTTAGGCAACTTCAGCAGCCATTTTTCTATGGGTACTGCATGTCCAGTTCATACAGCTTAACAGTAAGTAGTACAGGCAAGAGCAGTTTCTTGCCCAAATGGCTAACAAACTCCATGAGGAGCCTGTTCAATGCCCATCATCCTCCTGAAGTAGATTTGTGCTGCAGGGAGCAGCTGTGTCTCATTGTCATGAGAAGTCCTAAGTTTTAAAATGTTGAACACCAATTTGTAGTAGGAGGCCACTTGTTATTCTCAACTGCTTATCTAGCCCTGAAATAACCACACAGAAACCATATTAATTAAATCACTGCTTGGCCTATCAGCTCTTGCTTCTTATTGGCTATCTCTTACATCTTAATTTAACCCATTTCTATACATCAGTGTATAGCCATGTGACTGTGGCTTACCAGCAAGGTTCTGGCTCATCTGTTCTCGTCTGTTCCTGGCAGCAGCTACATGGCATCTCCTGACTCCACCTTCTTTCTCCCAGCATTCAGTTTAGTTTTCCCTGCCTACCTCTATTCTGCCCTGTGCAGGTCCAAAACAGCTTCTTTATTCATTAGCCAATAAAAGCAGCACATATACAGAAGGACCTCCCACACCATCTGTCTATGAAAGCTTCCATCCTTGTCTGACTCCCCAGAGATAGCTCTGCCCTTCTGCTCTCCAGAAGTGCCCCTGACCACTCTGGCTTCCCTCACCTTCTTCCAAACTGTGGTCCTTTGGACATTCTGTTCCATAGGTGTTGTTGCTATAAACTATAAACTAAGCAACTTGTCCCTTGATGAAACTTTCTTAAGTAAGTTATAAGTAGAATCTTAATATGGATTATGGAGCTGTATAGCTTTATGTTATTTGACCTATATAATTTTAGTTATTTCAGTCTTCTATGCCATCATTCCTTTGTCTATAAATTAGAGGTCATAGTGGTATCTACATGTAAGGGTACTACACCCAGTACTCAGGAGACAGAGGCAGGTGGATCTTCAAGTTCAAGGTTATCCTAGTCTACGGAGAGAGTTTCAGGACAGTCAAGACTACATCAGGATACCCTGTCTCACCACCCTTACCCCCAAATTGAATGAGTTAAATATATAAGTATAATTTAGACAAAAAAGTGACCCACAAAAGTCAACTCTATATAAATATTTTTGTCATTGCCAGGTTCCATATAACAGCAATAAACTCAAGGCAGCTCACATTTTTGAAGGATAATTTGTGATTCTGAAGTTATACAAACATATGGTAGAGCCCAGGGACAGGGATGTATTGGGACCTCAAGTAGACACTGGTGCCAGAGGAGATATTTGTTACTGATTTGCTCATGAGAAGCCTCCTTCCTCACAGAGACAAGTTACCCATCCAGCCACAAGGAAGGAGTGAAATCCCTGCATGACTAGTTCTTGGGGGATTGCCTCTGACTGGACCATTAGGGTCAAGAACAGTTATCCTATCAACTCTGCTCATGAGTGTGTAGCAGGATTATGTTGTAGAAAATGGTTGGAGGTTTAAGTATATTTAGCATGTGGGTTGTAGTCTAAGAATAATGAACCTATCAGCTACCTCAAAGTAGGCCTTCACTAGTGCAGCCAGCGGTGCCTACCTGTACTCCTCTTGTGTTTTGGAAGCACACAGTACCTCACATAGCTGGCTGAAGATAACTGAACCAGAATTGAGATGTAGACCCAGAATACCCCAGCATGGTCATTAAAACTGCAGATGAATTAGTGTCAGAGACGTTTCCAGAGCTCCCTTGAATTCAAAGCCATTTGAGATTCTGTCCTGCTTCTTGTAGCCCTCTGCCCTCCCTTGCTATATGTCAAGATATTGGTTGATGTGAATAGTATGAATGAGTTCAAATTATAATCAGAATTTTTCAGTTCCCAACAGCCCCTTTGTCTAGATAGCCAGCAGAGGCCAGTCCCGCCCACTCAGCAAGGCCTGACCTCCCTTTTCTCACAATAGATGGTCTATCAGGCTAAGGCACTAGTGCTTCCTTCTGCCACTGAAAGCATGGGACTGGGGGCGGGGCACTGGCCTTGAGGCAACAGAAGAAAAGGCACTGGAAGGATGTCAAAGCTCAGCTCCTCTTAAGGCTGAATTCAGCCGGTAGAGAAAGTGTGAGGACGGGTCACTTGGGGCACCATCTCCTTCACCTTTGCCTTCACACCCCTAGGTCGGTTACATTGACAGAGCAAAAGCTTGTAGGCTTCCTGTTCTTACCCCTTTACCATTACCTTGTAGGGAGAATCATGGCAGCTGCAAGAAACCTTCATTCCTGGGCTGTACCAAGGAGACCAGACTCTGTAGAAAACCACACATATATCATTACGTTTCTAAGCTCCCTGGAGTTTCCAAAGTGAAGCCAATTAAAGCTCCTACATTAGACTATTTCTGTACAAATGACCCCAACCATTCTTTGCTGCCCGGAGAACCTCTACCACCAGGCCTAAACACCTGTGCCCTCAATGGCTTGAGACTTTGATTGCACAAGCGTATCTACTCATGAGTAACTCCTTGACACCACAGGAATACCACAGGCTCAAGATCAGTGGTTCTCAACCTGTAAGTCGCAACGCCTTTGGGAGTGGAATAACCCTTTCACGGGGGTTCCTAAGACCATTGGAAAATGCAGGTATGTATATTATAATTTATAAGAATAGCAAAATTACAGTTGTGAAGTAGCAATGGAAATAATTTTCTGGTTGGGGCCATTACAACATGAGGAACTGTATTAAAGCGTCGCAGCGTTAGGAAGGTTGAGAACCACTGCTCTAAAGTCTTTTCTTCCCCTCACTTTTTTCCCGTTGCTAGAAACTCTTTTTGTTCCTCCAATTTTGGCTTAAAACATGATCAGCTTCGTTCTATCCCCAGAACCCTTATTTGGTGGAGATGGTTGACTTATACCACACTTGCATTGCTCTATAAAAACATTCATCATAAGACTTTGGCAAGCAGTGGGGGTGGGCATTGCTTCTAACAGTGATTTCTATGTATTTCGTTTTAGAGTACCAAGTAAAATGTTGATTAAGCGACATATATCTCTCCAAAGCTCGAGGAAGGGTGGTGGTTGCTGACAGTTTACTAGGAGTTTCTGAAGGCTGCTAGATCTCTACTGGCCATGTTCCTTTTCTTCCCCAGGGCTCTTTTTCTTGAGTGTGGGAATGGCAGGGATCAAAAAATTTACAGCCATGCCTGTGGGAAGTTGGGTGGGTGCCTATCACAGTGACAACTAATGCTAATAGGTGTCCCCTCCCAGCACTGAGTTTTGTGGCCAGTGCCTTACACACTGGTCACACTGATTAAACATCCCTAAAGCTCAGAAAGATTACTTGTCCAAGGCAAATGACAGCACTCCCAAGGAGTGTGCGGTTTGTCATGGCCAGGTGCATGTCAAAGCAGACGTCAGGTGGAGATGAGCATTAGGTGGGTGTCTCTGTCCTTGAGGCATGACCTTATTCCTCACACTAATATCAGCGGCTGAGGCTAAGTTTTACCAATTGCTCTGAGGCCAAGCACATCGTTATGATTTAAAAACAGACACAAGGCCAAATTCTTAAGAAGCTTGGGGATGCAGATGTCAAAGATATATTCAACCTTTGTCTGTATATAATCATGATTGCAAGAGGGGCAGCATTTTCCCAGTTAATTAGTTGCCAGAAGTAGAAGCCAACTCACCCCAGCAAAGTTGCAGGTTTGTCTTCTAGCAGCCAAAGGAAAGAATAGGTCTGGGCCCCATCCAGCGACTGAGTCCTGCCTGTGTGCTCCGTGTCTCTTTCTAACAGTGTCTCCTCTGACATCTATAGGCGACCTTCTCCCTCCGGCTACACTACACAACACTGAGTTCTAAACTACAGTCCTGGCTTCGTGGTAAGCTTAATTTCTCTCTTACTACATTTCCAAACTTGTTGGAAAGGAACAATATTGCCAGAAAAAAGGGAGGGTGATTAAATACAGGAAAGATGTTCTAACTAGGAATACTGGCATGTACTGTAATTTATTGATGCTGACACTAGCAAGGGATTCTGTGTTTTACTCCAGTCTCCAGCTGTTTCTCCAGGTAGGCCTTGGTGTTCTTTTGCTGAGATGAAAAGTGTGGAGCACTAGGCATGTTAAGATCCCAGGACTCTGCTCCTGGTAGTGGATGCAGGATGAAGTCTTTTCCTGATGGAAATTCAGCTGCACTATTGCCAGATGTGCCTAGACTCTGGTGTCTGCTCCTATGTCTGTCTGTGCATGTATCTGTACATGTCTATAACTCTGTGTCTGTGTTTATGTGGTATGTGTCTGTATATGCTTGTATGCATGCATCTGTATGTGTGTGAGCGTATCTCTATGCGTGCACATGTTTATGAAAGTGTCTCTGTATGTATTTGTGTGTTTCTATCTGAATATGTATGCACATTTCCATGTACATGTGTCTGTGTGTATTGTGCATGTACACGTGTGTGAGTGTATGCGTGTGTGCGTGCGCATGTGTGCACCTATATCTCTATGGCTCTGTGAGTCTGCAAGTTCACTCTTCCATGACCGAGTCCTGAGAGTCTGAGCTGCTCATTTGTCAGTGGAGGGAGAATGTGCAGCCTGAGCCTGGCAGCCTGAGTCAGCTGGAGCCAGAGGCCTGGCAGCCTTGGACAAAGCCTTTCTGTATCAGTCAGGAATGCAGTGACCTCACTGTGGCTTTCCTCTCCTGGCTTGGGTTTATGTTAAGCAGAAGGGAGGGAAAGCTGGACCGGAGCTCTGTGTCTGTGCCTTCAGGACTGCCTGGTCACGTACTTCAATACTCCGTATTCCCGCCTTGCCCCTCCACAACTGCTATGGCCTGGAACTATGGCTCTGGGCCAGTGCCATGTGGGTAGAATAAAGATTCAGCAGTGCTCAAGGTTCCAGCTGACCAAGAAGCCAGGAGGCTGGAGCGGCAGGACCAAGGAAGGGTCGGAGAAGAAGGCTTGGTTTCAGCCTTGCTTTCCCCAGCTGGTTGTAGGGTTCATAGCAGCCGTTCAAGATTTCAGTTCTCAACAATGTGAGCCCCAGATGATTCTCAAGAGATCATAGGCAGAGCTAGGAGATCTGGTGTGTCTCTATTCGCATTCTCCCCTTGTTCTATGAGGGAGTCCTGGCTTAGAATAGCTGTGGGGATGGATGTGGTGGTCTTCCTTGGGCATGAGTAGAAAGTGGGTTCAAAGGGTGCCATCCGAGTGCACTTTCCTGTTGGAGCTGGAAGAAGTGGGTGAAATCATCTTTGGTATAGTTTTGAGGTCAAAGAAGGACAATCCCGGATCATTACCATCTTTGGGTCTCAGTTTCCTCTACTATAAAAGATTAACCATCTAGACCATCTCCAAGCTTTTTGTTGTATATAACCCAAGAAGTCTGGGGAACCTCCACTGCACACTTCTGCTATGTATCTGCTTCATATATACCCATTGTCTAGCCTATGATGTTCCAATTGTTATGAAAAGAATATTTGGGGTGCATGTGGTGTGATGAGTGTGCGTGCATGTGTGTGTGTGTGTGTGTGTGTGTGTGTGTGTGTGTGTGTGTGGGTAAATGAGAGAAGGGAGAGAGGGGGATGGTGGTAAAGAATAGTAGGACAGAAAAATAAGAATGGGATTCCTGGAATGTGTCATGCGTTAATTGGTTCTCATAAACCAAAGCCATCAACCCTTCTCCAGAAAATACATGGCTGGGTAATAAAGCAGACATGACGGTAGGGATGGTTTTAAATCCTTCATTTTCAGGGCACAGTCACCCTATTTGATCTCAGAAGTTGACACAAATGTTGGTTGAGAAGCCAGCAGCCTCTTCCCACTCTATCTCTTTGCCAGTTGGAGACATCAGCCACAGAAGAACAGGCTCTTGCTAATCTTTCCATCCTGTGCCTATCATGACATTGCCAGTTGTCCTTCATCTTAACCCTGCAACATAGTGACCATTTACAAAACATCAGAGCCTTTGCCACAAAATCCAAGTTGGCATGCATTTGTCATCAACAAAGGAAGTGTGTTTGCACAGGTGACTCCTCCTCATGGGGATTTTTTTGCCTTTTTGGGCATCTACACTTTGGGTGAGTGTAATAAGGGATAGACATAACCAACTGGGGAGGGAGAGCCTATTTCTATTTATTTTGTAAATGGCATTTTACCCAGACATCTAAAAGGATTGCTGGAGAACTGAGCTCATGCCTGAGAATGAATTATATCCAGACACCGAGCTACAACGTAGCCCGTTATGCAGAATATTCTGATGTCTGCTGGGCGTTGAGTGAAGCGGTAGATGAGACCAGGGTAGTCTTCAGTCTAGAGCTCTTTTCTTTGACCCAGTTCTGATCGTGGGTCTGCCGCACCCTGGACTGGCCCCCATCAAGAAGGTCGAATGTAGGCTCAGGACTGAGCGCAGATGGTGCAGTTTACCCATTGCCAACCAGCGGCTGCTCCACATGAAGAGTGTATAAGGTAGCTGAGCTTACCAAACACGCTCCATCCATCATACCCTCTTCCTCCTTCACCTGCCATTTTCCCTTCTGACTGTCAGAGCACAGCCCTCCAACACCAGGGGCTCCTCACAAATGACTGGTCCAAATGAAAAAAATCTGTGAAAAATCCCTTTGCTTAGGATGCCTTTATTGGAGTTTGATGTGGTGGCTCATGCCTTTCATCCCAGCACTCAGGAAGCTGAGGCAGGAGGATTGTTATGAGTTTGAGACCAGCGTGTGTTACAGTGAGTTGCAAGCCAGTTTGGGCTACAGTGTGAGACCTTATTTTTATTATTTTTTTAAGATGAAGGGTATTTCTACTTTTAAAATGAAGATTTTATTGTAAAGAACTTTCAAATAAAAACACCATATAGCAAGATTAGCCTTATCTTGTCATTAAAGAGAGAAAAAGAGATCATGAAAGAAAACAGGCAGGAAGGAAAGCCAGCCAGCCAGGCCGTCTTCATTGGTAGTGGGAGGGGATTTTCTGATCTCTAAAGTGTGACTTAGAACACTGTCTACCTTTGGAGTTTGGTGATGTATTCAAGGATTTCCCATTTTTATTCAAAAGCCATTTGCTCTACAGCTTCTCTCTTCACCTCCTTCGAGGAGGTCCCCTCCCATCTTCTCCCAGCTCCCCTATAACATAAACCTGTGTTCTGCCTGGAGTGCTTGAATTAAAAAGGAAATTGCACACCACAGATTCACAACTTTCATCTAAAACTCTTGCATTTTAGTCACATAAAGAAAGTTATCCGGAAGTGCAGCAACTTTCCACCAACAATCAAAGTAAGGTCAACTACACACACAAATGGAGTCAGAATTTGGTTTGGTGTGAACTAAGCAGTAGTTGCTCATTTCTGCCTTTTACCCGAATAAATGTTCTCAGTGACCTCCTGGGTCTCCCAGATTAAAGAGTTCTGATTGGAGGAGGCATGCTGGTCTACACTGGGCCAACTGACAGTCAAAGTAAGACCCTGCCTGTTGCATGGACTGCACAGTTGTAGCATGGGGAGGATTCTCACTCGGTTCTTCATTACCTTGTAGCTGTGGGCACCACTGCATAGGCATATGGCTCCTTGATAACTTAATTGATCAAAAATAGTATGTACAGCCTAGCCGAGCATCAGAGTGAAAAGACCCTCTCTCACTGCCTCCCACCCATAGCCTACTTTTCTTCATTTCTTGCTACTGAGGATGTCTTCTTGTGGATAAAGTGTGAGACTGGAGAATGCTGATGTAGCAATGTGTCAGACCATGAGTGACAGGGGCTACGACAACAGTGAGAAAACATCTGTGACATACCTTGGCGACAAAGGAGTTAGACAAGAAAACAGAGGGGGAAAGATGAGACAAGTGACCTTAGGAAACAACACCCAATCTACCAGAAAGTATTGATTCAACCAGGGACCAAAACATCACTGAGCAGGCAGATGAACTGCATTGTCTGGGACCTGGAAAGAGGCTTTGTTCTGGCCACTGCTGCTTCTGGAGAAAGGTAGGAATCCTAATTCTCCTGGAGGGCCGGGGACTGATCCTGCCATGGGAGCTTCAGCCTAGAACTTACTGAAAAGTGCTTGACTTCCCGAAGTGTGGAAGTAGGGAGAGCGGGTGAGGGGTTGTCTGGCATGAGCATGGGGATACCTTTAAGTAAAAGGGGATGGTGCCCCATAGACTAAGATTAGTCAGTCCTTGTCATGCCCAGTGGATAGGGTGAATGAGGTTAGATTTCGAATCCCTTACACACACAGTTATCTGCATGAATCATGGGAATCCTCACTATAGAAAAGTCATTGCAAATGAGATTGTTGGTTCTCTAGTCTAGGAAGCTTTCCCTCAACTCCTCTCCAATCTTCTTCTTCAAAACTTCCTCTTTATTTTCACAACCAGGGTGGCCAGATATTCCAATTTACTCAGCATGGCTCTACCTGGCACCTGTTGTCCCGATATAGTCATGAATAATGCTCCCGTTCATTTTCTTAAGTATCTTGTTTTAGACAGCTCACATATGACCATCCTATCAGAACTCTCTGTACCTTTTCATATCATAGAGCTCATTGCTCTGCATAGTATCTGATTTATACCCGTGTAACCCTTCATTAAACTGAAAGGCCCCCGATTGTAGACATCTATCTGTCTTCTTCAATATTTGGTTCTCAATTCCTGAGCCTGAACTGGACACACCGCTGACGCTCGAACTGTTTATTAGGAAGATGGATCAGTGCCCAGGAGCCAGCTTAGAATCCCAGGGGTTGCCTAGCTTTAGGGAAATGCTTCACTGAGGGCTCTATGCAGGAAAATGGCTACACAGAGAATAGAGACATTGAGTAATCACACTTCCCCCTCCCCACCCTTAGGTAAATCATGCCCATTGGCAAAGTCTTGCTGTCTGTGCTGCCAGAGTGCTGCCTGCCTGTGAAGCCTAGGTTACCGTCACTGCTCAATCCCAGAGCCACTGTGTGCACATGAGCAATTCCCTGGAAACGACACTCTCGCAAAGGACACCAGCATGGAAGCAAACAGAAAGGGAGAGAGGCACTGATAGCTCAGTCTAACTTAGCCAGTCACAGATGTTGTGGTCTTGATCAAAACCCTTGGCTGCTAGCCTCTCAAGAGAACAACCCTTCCAACTGTAATCTGGCAATATAGTGACCATTCTAATATTCCTTCATAAATTTTAGCCAAGGTCCATGAGTCATGATTATGAAAAAATGGAGAGCCTATGCATAACCTTGTCAAAAGCTAAGAACTAGAGATGGACTTTGAAATTCTCTGCCTTAGTTTCTTTCCCTGCCCATCATACCCAATGCTCAAATGCATTCTACAGCCTGTTTTCGTCTGCTTTTCACAGCTAAGACAAAATACCAGAGGCTGTGCAGTAAGTTCAAAAAATAGTTTGTCTGCTTCACAGTTCTGGAGGCTCAAGGACATAACTAACATGTGGCTACATTGAGGGCTCTCCTGGTCCCATCTAGTATGGCAGAAGCATGTGCGAGAGGGAGATTCAACATAATCATGAGAGAGAAAGAAAGAATGAGCAGAAAGGTCTAGCTCATTTCCTTATTATAGCCCCTTCTCATGAGACCTGTGGAGTCACATGAGAACAGTATTAACACTTAGAAAAGGCTGTTTTTTTTCAAAGGTTCATTTACCTTTATTAGTCCTAACCTCTTAAAGGTCCCACTGTGTCTTGATATTGCCACACTGTGACAAAACTCCCCAGTCATGGACCCTTGAGACCAAACTCAAACCATACCCAGATCATGACCTAGGCCCTGAAGCCCTGGTTTGCTGCTGAGCAGGCCCTTCCTTTGAGTCCTTCATTCTATCCTCAAAGATTTAATAGTGAACACTGAGATCTTAGAATTTCTGATCCTTTAAAGGTCAAGTAACCGTGGGAAGCATGTAGGAGACCTTCTTTATGCACATGTGTGTGAGTCAGAGTATATATGTGCCATGGGCTTCCCTATGTCCTCGGATACCAAAGGAGGATGTTGGGTACCCCAGAGCAGGAGTTACAGGTAGTGAGCCACCTGATGTAGGTGCTAGAAACCAAACCCACGTTTTCCACAAGAACAGCAAGTGCTCTTAACTGCTGAACCACCTCTCCAGTCCATGGGAAATACTGAGAGCATCCAGTCCCATGTAACTAGCCAGGCATCTAACCAGGAGTGTATGGAACAGAGCAATTGGAGGAAACCATCCTGACTTGAGGTGGAGAAACAAGCACAGGGTCACTCAGACAGGTGAGGTGAAATGGAGAGGGGAATGTGGCTGCATGAGGTCAGTTGAGAAAACTCAGCAAGTTTGTGCTGCTGCTGAAGGCTGAGAGGGCAGCATGACAACTGTGTGCCAGGGAAAGACCCGCACAGCGCATTTCTATGGAGCTCTGGTGAGAGAGACACAGCTGCGGAGAGACACAAATGGCTACTCATATGTCACAACTGGGGTCACTGGGAGTTTAACAGGAGTCCTCAGAGACAGTACTTTTTTCTCCCAGAGGGCTCCTTCAAGTGACAGAATTTCATTTTTTAATATTTTAATATTATTAATATTAAAATAATTTTGATAATATTAATATTTTAATATTTTAAAGTTGATTCATGGGGAGGAAGATGTGTGCATGCATGTGTACACATGTGGGAGTGCATGTGAGTGCATGTGTGTACATACCTGTGTGTGTGTATGTGTGTATGTGTCTGTGAATGTATAGGTACATTTGCCTGTGTTGGTGTGTGTGCTTGTATGAATGTGTGGTTTCATTTGCATGTGTTGGTATGTGTGCTTGTGAGTGTGTGTGTGTGTGTGTGTGTGTGTGTGTGTGTGTGTGTGTGTTTGAATATGTGGGCACGCGTGCCTGTGTTGGTGTGTGTAGAGGCCAAATTTTGGTGTCAGGATGTCTTTCTCAACCACCCTTTATATCTCGAGACAATCTCTCACTGAACTCATTTCAGCTAGCCTGGCTGGATGGTGAGCCTTTGAGAGCCCCCTGTCTCTTCCTCCAGCACCAAGGGTTTAGGCAAGAAACAATCCAAATTTTTTATGGGTCCTGTGGATCCAAACCCAGGTCTTCATTCTTGTACAGCCAGTATTTTACCCACCAAGCTATCTCTCCAGCCCCTCAGAATTTTAGAAGGTCTGGTAATCCCAGAGGAAGAGACCTCAGAAGCTATGAAGACTGGATTCTGAGCTTCCTGGTTCCTCTGCCTTCTACTAGAGTCAGCGTCGGAAAGCTGACCAGTGAGAGCTAAGGGAACTGCTGAGGAAGGTGCTTGGAAGGCTTATCACCTTTATGAAGTATCTCCTAACTGCTTGAGAGAGGAGGACAGCAATGGCAAATATGACCCAATGGCAAATTTCTTCCAGGATCCCAAACAGCACGGAAGAATGAGCCAGATGATCCCTGGAGTAGCAGAGAGATAATTCCAAACATGTTCTTTAAGCAACTAGAGATTCTTATGGGACTTGATTGACTACTAAGAAGCTGGTGGTTCATATTCTGAACGCAAAGACTAGGTCAATCCATGATGGGCCTCTATATCCTCAATGGTGGCCCGAGTCCATGCAGGTAGTAGCTTTGTCTGTTTTCTTCATTGTCATGAAGTAGTATACGCCAAGTGCAGAGTCTGGCAGGTGTCGGCATCTACCAAGCTGTGTCTGAACCAATGGTTGGATGAATTAAATCGCCTTCATGAGTCAGACAACTGCCAGATGCCAGGCACAGTGCTGGGTTCCAAGAGTAGGACATGTCCCTGTCATCTAGTCTCTCAGCCAACATCTGTGCCAGCCCACTGGTGTTCCTTGAAATTTTTCTGCTATACCCTTGATTCTTGCACCGCTCATAAACCATCCTACCGTGTGTGGGCTATTCTCGCTGCACAACAACAGATGGTGGCTTTACCAGGCGGGATTATTTAGAGGCCATCTTCTCCCAGCCACCTTCCTTCCCAGCTCCCACTTAATTACCCAGCATGCTTTATAAATAAAGGCGTTGGGAGGGATTGCCTTCATCTTGGGAGCATAAATGTTTTCTAAATGATATTGTTACTGCAGCTTCTGAGAGCCTCATAAACACGCCTGGCCTGGGATTTATTGTGTAACCATAATCCTGCTTAGCCAGCTGGTGAGGGGTATGTCTCTGGCCCCTTTTCTCTACCTTGCCACATGCAGATGTGAACCAAGGGTGAAAGGTTGCAGGCTTGGAAGCAATGGCTTAATTCAGCTGCTTACAACTAATGCTTCTGACCGAGTTGGAGAACAATAGCCTATCCCCTCGCAACTGGTTCTTAACCTTAGCCAGTCTATCCTGTCCAATCCCTAGCAACGCAGGTCTCTCTGCAAGAGTCGGGGAGCCATAGACACATGGCTGTTCCTCTAAACTGCTCTCCTGAAAAAGAACAGCCTCTGTCATTGGAGCCAGCCCACACTGGTCCATACTAGAATAGCCACAGGTCTCAGCATCTAGCTCCAGGATTCCTTTGAGACACTGGCTGCCCACCAGCTTGGCTACTCCTAGTTGCCCCTTTTATGTGCTGAAGCTGCTGGCCTCACACTTAGTTTTAATCCTTATTTCAAGTTCTCTACCATTATGTCATAATTTGCTTTCTATTACTGTGGTAACGATCAATGCTAAAAGTAACTTGGGGAGAAAAGAGTTTATTTGGCTTATCTGTTACAGCCTGTCAGTGAGGAAATCCATGACAGGACTTCACGCAGGGAATGAACCTGAAGGCAGGAATTAAAGCAGAGACCATGACCATGGAGGAATGCTACTGGCTGACTTTCCCTCATGACTTGCTCAATTTGCCTTTTTTATTCAATCCAAGACCACCTGCCCAGGTATGGCACCACCTCTTGTGGTCTGGATCTCCCACTTCAGTCATTAATCAAGACCATACCTCACAGACTTGCCTACCGGCCAATCTGGTAGAGGCATTTTCTCAATCTTGGCTCCCTCTCCTCAGAAGATAGCATGTGAGCATGTGTCAGGTTGACAAAAAACCAACTAGCACACCTTATAATAACATCTTAGCTTTGACACAGTGTTCCCTGTCAGCCCCCAAGTCTGATCTTATCCAGACTTTGTCCTCTGTGATTAAGATTCTGACACTGAGACCTTGGTAGGAGATCATACAGGAAAGACTCAAAAGTGCCGGGTCTCTTGATGGACCACAGACTTTAAAGACTGATGACTGACAGGGAAACCAACCTGACATCAGTTTAGAGTACACACCCTAAGCTTGTTGTCTCTACAACCAATGACAGTCATTCGAATAAATCTCAGCTATACTGATCCAGCCTTAAGGCCTTGCTGCATACAGGACACATTAAAAAGAAAACAAATCTAACTCCAAAAGCTTTGAAAAAGCAATGCAATCTTCCCCCTAAAGGTTCTCAAGAAGATGACAAAAGAGAGACTATATCACATCCCACAAAGAAAAGAACTCAAAAGCCCTCTTTAATATTCTGTCTACACAAGGTCCTGTGACAACCAGGAGCTATCCTGCACTACCATGCACTGCCAAACTCTAGGGGACACTATTCACATTAGTAAGAGTAATGGAACTTTCTATAATGTTTTTAAGAAGGGATGGCTTTTGTCCCTTAGATAATGGTATAGTTAGGTATTGATCCCTTCTCTCGTTCCTGTTTTCCAACTCTTTCCCCTCAAATCTCCAGGCTCCGCTAGATTTTCTGCCTTATTTCTTCTGCACAGTCCCCTCACCACCATCTTTAGTTTGGACAATAGGCTATGTCCTCACCAATCCATGAGTTCAACTTTAACCTTTTTCTAGGTGTTTGTATCTCTTTGCCACTGTCATTACCTGGGGTAAACATGCAGAAATGAAGGCTCCTCACAGAGTGACATGAATTCTTTCTCACTAGAGATATCTGAATGCTAACATCATTCTTAAGAAGACTTGAGAACTTGGGGGAGACACAGGGAAAAACTTTACCACTACAGGAGACCTCTGCCATCTCTCTAACTTGGTGCTTCAGCCAGGCACGGCCAATGGTTCTGAACAGTACCATGGATGGGTTCCCTGATGCCGCCGGCCCCCATTATAATTGCTAGTGATTTTCTTTTGCTTCTCATGCACCTGAGTCTTGGCCCTGGTGGTGGAAGGCAAGGCCTCATCAAGAGCCATTTGGGGAAAGGTGTGGTACTAGCTGTCTCCAACTCATCTCTGAATAAGATTTTTCGATAAGCCGTATCAGCCATCTTCTCTCCTGGTATTTTTCCCCAAATGTGGAGTGATAAGAGAAGAAATCCCCTTAAATATACTCCTACCCTGGTGCTACTCAGAGAGAGCAATGACCGTGATGAAGATTGGCCGCTGTCCTCCTGCCTCTCCCTTTGGAGCAGCCTACTGCGTATCTCTCCATGACAGGAGCCCTCCCTAAATTCATTCTGTTTGCAGGAGAGGATTCTTAACCAATATACCATCCCTTAGCCCTTGTGTCTGTGAGCACTTGGTTCCCTACTGCTCGCCATGTGACCTCCTTCTGTGGGGACCCTGTCTGCCTGGTCCTTGCTCTTCTGGCCTCTGGTATGACCCAGCTGGCTGTTCCTCAAGGCAGTTGATTCTTATCTGAAGCCAGGGTACCAAGCCATAAAACTGCAGCAACTCCAGCAGAGTTGCTACAGGAAGGGGCCCCCTGCTTCACCAGGCTTCTGCCTTCTGTCCTGATCTGGAGCACCAGAATCCTCAGCCACATGATGACTGCTTTCTCTCCTTCCACTTCCTCTCTCTTCCATGCTCCCAGCTCCCCTGTCTTCTCCCTAAATAACACATCACAATCTAACCAAATCAATCACCTTCTCTCAACATCCTCCCCAGGGGGCCTTTTTGGAGAATGTGGTACAATCTTCCTGTCACTTTATCTTCTGCTGAAACCCAGCAGTGGTGAGCAGCGGTTCCTGTCAGTACAACATTATAAACAATCTATTTGGGGCAGGGTAGGAGGAGAAGAAGAAGCCGAAGGAACACAGGCTCTGCTTCTGGCTCCGTTTCCACACTCTTCCTCATTGCACACATTTGTGCATCCTGTATCCCCAGATCTACTGAGAATTCCAGAGTCAGAGTCCCAGGCCCAGTCCTCAAGGATTGTCAGGTATGTCTGCCCTGCTCTGGGCATAGAGCAGGAAATAGAGTTGGGAATAGAGGCTGGGGCAGAAGCAGAGGACAGAGGTCATGACCGACAATGAGAACCGGGAATGCTGGAAGGACAATACCACTAAAGCCCACACAGAGGCTGCAGATGGCCATGGAGTGCTCAAGGAACTGGCAAAGAGGTGCACACTTAATTCTGTGAGCAGCTGGGTCACTGCTTGCTGTAGGTGGCCTCGATTTCTAGTAAACAGTGTCTTGTTCTATTTTGTGTGGCTCTAACAGAGTACCTAAGGTTGAGAAAGCCATGATGAACCACAGTGTATGTGTCTCATTTCTAGTAAACAGTATCTTGTTCTATTTTGTGTGGCTCTAACAGAGTACCTAAGGTTGAGAAAGCCATGATGAACCACAGTGTATGAGTCTCATCAGTCTAGATAGCAAGAGTTTAAGATAGGGAGATTTGGTGAGGACCTTCTCGCTGTGTTATCTCTTGTGGAAGGTGAGAGGTGGAAGGTGAATGTGATGACCTCAGCCCATCAAGAACCCAGCTCTTCAATAATGGCAGTACTTTATTCACGAGCTCAGACCTCTTATAGCCTTTCACCCCTCAAAGGTTCTGCTTCTTGCTGTTATTCAATTGGAAATTACATTTCTAACACATAAATTTTAGGGAGACCCGTAGCAAGAAGCCAAGAGCACCTACTTAGTCTTTAGATAAGATGTACTTGCCTCTGGCCCCACACCACTGCCCATTTCTGGGTTTTCATCCCTGTTGTCTCCTTGTATTTTATGTCTACTGCTCCCAAGCCATCCACACCCTGCTGCCATTGAATCCTACCTCAAATCCAATTCTAAATGCCGTGTATACCCAGAGTCCAGTAACAGATGCCTGCTGGGCAAATTCCTCATGCCCTTTCTTGCTTTTGCCTTGTTTTAGTTTTGTGCAATCTAAGATAGGTCTAAAACAAACCACTGTGTTATTGTTCAATAACCCGAGCAGTTTCAGTCCTCTACTATTAACGCCATTATTGAAGGAATGTGTTTTCTCCCTCTCCCTCTCCCTCTCCATCTCTCTAACCCCCCTTCACTCTATCTTTCCCTCCCTCTCTCCATCCCTCCCTCCCAAGCAAGTTTCTCTGATGAGCCGTCCTCTATTGTCATAGGATTTGGTTTTTACCTCTTAATTATTGTTATTTATGTCCCTATCCTGCCATCTTACAACACACCCAGAGGGTCAGGGCCCACATCTGGTTGCTCCTGCTGAGTTCAGAGCCTGACAGAGCTCAGACAATCCATAAATATCATGTAATCTCTTCCCAGTTGGGGACTTCCCTGTGCCATGGTTAGTAGACAACTGTGTTCACCTTTCCTTCCACAGGACCGAATAAAGAGGGGAAGGACAAAGAGACACGCACAGGCATCAAAGGCATCTCCCAGGGACAAAAGAAAGGGAAGAGCCAGCTGTTTATTTCTGGCTGGAGTTGTTCGTTATCAGCTTCTCTCAGGTACAACATACCCTTCACAGCCTCACCGACAATTACCAAGGAAGCCTTTCAGCTAATTTCCTCAACTCCAACTGCCTCCAGTGCAGTCTAATTTTAACATTGCTCTCAGTTGCCTGTTTAAGGATGCAGGGATGTCGAAGTGACAGGTGCCTGCCTGCCAAAGAGTCTGCTTCTCTGTCTCTTGCTGGGAGGAGCAGGAATGTGTGGAATTTAAGGACTGGCACTTGACCTTCGTTCTTGACAGCTTATCAGATAGAGCACAACAGTGGCTCAAGAAAGGAAAGTGGTTCCAACAGGACATGTCCTTTTTCAAAACTGTTAAAGATTTCTAAAGTCTCAGTAGAGAGCCAAGAACGTAAGCATTCACTTGCCTGGAACCTTAAATGGGGAAAACAGGTGAGTCTAATTTCTTAAAGCGAAGGTAGGGAGTGGCAAGAACTGAAGGCAAGACTCAGCTGCCCTTAGGAAAATAGCTAAGTCTTTTCTGCAAGAAGCCTTGAGGTGAAAAAGGCTTAAGGGTGTTTAAACCCTAGCACCCTATCAGGGAAGAAAGCTTCAGGCTTCTTTGCCACCTACCCCAAGCTGTAGAGTGCCCATACAAAGAACTGCTCCTACCTGTCTAACTTTCGTCCTCCTTGCTCTAGCTCCAGCGTGGGCTTGTTTCATTCAATAGAGACAAAAGGCTGCTTGTTTGCTCAATTTTTCTGTCTATAAAATAAATTGCCATTTAAGTGGTTATACATCGCAAATGTCTCCCGACTTCGAATAGTGTATATATTGTCTAAATAAAATGAACAAACTAAAAGGCACATTTTAAATATTGTTGTACTGTGCCTCCCAATGTGCTACTTCTTCTGTTTACTTTGCATCATTTAGACCTCATACCAACCTTATGATCTGAATACATAGGCAGAGCTCTTTATAGTTAAGCAGCTCCCCAGTGCTTCCATTTATAAGCCATCCTGGGATGGTGTCTCAGAGTTCATGAGCCTACCACACTGTCATGTCTCTCAGCATATCTTAAAGGCTGCTTGGAGATTGAAGGCAGCGTGCTCTTATCATTGCAGGCCTCTCCAATCTGTAGAATTTCCCATTCTTCCCCTTACTGGTCCTGACTATGTGAGAGGCACTGTGTGGACACAGCCATGTGTCATTGGGGCTCACTGACTAACAAGTCTAGTGCATTCTGTCTAGAACTGTCCTGGGATTTACCGACTGGTCCTTTCCCATTCCCTTACGTTTTCTCTCTATAGTCAAACTCTCCCTCATTCCCTTTCCTCCTCTGTCCCCCTACAATTGCACCTCACAAACTGCACTAACCAAAGGACTAATGCCTAAAAGCTGAATACCTCTACTTTCCTGTCAGGCTTTCTGGAAAGTTCTTTTTTTTTTTTTTATTTATTTTTAAAAAGAATCAAGTTTCCAAGACAGAAAGTTTTCTAAAGAGATTATGGGCATGGAATCCATTTCCACATTGGGAACAGCCATGCGCATTCTTCCTCAAGACTAATCTACCACAAACATGCTTCCGGTGACAAACTGTCAGCAGACATTGTTCCCTTGATGGGCTCTAGCATCGCTTGAGAGACGGACTCCTGGGCATGTCTGTGACAGAGTTTCTAGACTGAGTTAACTGAGGTAGAAAGGTGGACCTCACAGATAGGTAGCACCATCCCATGGACCCGAGTTCGAGAATCAAACCGAGAAAGAGAGCTGAGCACCAGTGCTCATTTCTCTTTGCTTCCTGACTGAAGACCAGACTGCCACTTCTGCCGCCACATGTCGCCCACCATGATGGACTGTACCTTAGAACTATGGCCCAGAAGAAGCCCTTCCTTCTTAAAGTTGGCTTTGTCGGGCAGTTTTTGGAACAACAAGGAAAAAAGAAACAAATAAATGCTGTTCCCCCCTTCTCACTACCTCTTTCCCGGCAGCCTTTCCGTTTTAATAAGGAAGGCAGTTTTCTCTCATTTGTCCTAAACCTTACTATGACATGTGATTTGCACAAAGACAACAAGTCTCTTGAGTACTAAGGAAAGAGAATATTTAAAACGTCAATGTACCAGCTGGGGTGTAGGCATTTTTAGATACTTTAAACCAAAAAGAATTTCACACTAAGAACTAGGTACTTAACCAAAGCACAAGGATGAATGGAAGCACGGGTTCTAGACACGGTCTACGGGATGGCTATGTAAGTTAGACCGGCACTCATCTGAAGCTGAAGCTGCCATCATTTCAAGAGAGCATCCGTATACCAGGAAAATGGCCATTCCGGGTCTTAGAGATGTGGTTCTCAACCTTTCTAATGCTGCAACCCTGTAATACAGTGCCTCATATTGCAGTGACCCCTCCACCATAAAATTAGTTTGTTGCTATTTCATAACTCTAATTTTGCTACTATTATGAATATAAACATCTGATATGCAGGATACCTGATATGTGACCTCCAAATGGGTCACAACCCACAGATTAAGAACTACTGTCTTAGAGAATAACATCAAGAACTTACTGGCACCATGACCCTTTCCTTACACACAGAGAGATAGAGAATAAATACTAGAACCTGGTACAGAAATCTGCAGGGAGGTCACTGGGAGCCTTGAAGAAGATAATTCTCACTCAGTTCCATCTTTTGTGTCTCAAACAATTGCACTGGCTGGCAGGTATCAATCATGTCCCTAATCCTGTGTGCAAGGGAACACAAACCATGTGTTTTCAGCTTTTGCCATCTGTAAAGAGAAGGGCCAAGTAGAAACTGAAAAGTCCCCAGCTACCCACAGAGAATGTTCATGAACCTCCTTCATTCCAAAGCTCCATAAGCCTAGAGAATGCTCCTGACTTTGGATATTTCTTGCTTCTTTGTATTTCTATCAAAAATCAGATACCATGTGTCTGGGTTTCCTGAATTCAAAGACTATTGAGAAAGATGAGTTTGAGATAAAAGCCCCACATTTTCCTTTGTGACTCCCGAGGGACAAAGCCACAAGCAAGGGCAATGAGAGCATTGTTAAGGAATACTAAGATTGGCTTCATTTATTCAGGTAATAAAAGCACAGCGTACCTCCCTATGCCTTAGAGTTAGAAGGCACCAAGTTCTCCAAAAGTATGGGAAGTCTGTCTTCACTGTCACTAATAAGAGGAAGGGCTGAGGTAGGGCGTGCTAGTCACCTCCCTCAGTGTCCCAGATACACAATGTGCAGAATTTTGAGGAGAGGGTGCAAAGGTCCACACCTCACTGCAGCTACTCAGCACCACACCCTTGAGGCAGTAGAGGCACACCGTATTCATTTCTCCCACCTTCCGTTATCAACCATGTGTCTACACCTTTATGCCTACCCACCAGGAGCTTGTGAGATTCAGCTTAGCCAAACTAAACCCAGCACAGTCCCACCACAAACAATGCTCGTAGCAACGGTCACCAATAACTAGGTGATGCTGAGCCTCCCATTTAGTAGTGGTTCAAACCTGTTACAAAGGTCACAGAAATGGTTGATATGCATCTGTGGCCGCATCAATTAATTGTGAGAGGGAGCTTCAAGTCTCTCAGGTAGAGATGCTTTCCCAAGATTGTTTTTACTTTATGTTTTAAAGATTTTCATCAAAAATCTTTTTGGGGGGCTGGAGAGATGGCGCAGTCATTAAAAAGGCTCTTTCTAAGGACCTAGGTTCAGCTCTCAGCATGCACTTGGTAGTTCACAACTATCTCCAACACCAGTTCCAGGGGATCTGACACCCTCTTCTGGTCTTTACTGGCACCAGGCACCATTTGGTACACAGACATATGCAGACAAAACACTCACACATGCAAGATAAATATTTAAAAATTAAAAAAATATTTCTGCATGTGCATTATTGTGGTCAGCTAGAACGTTGTAATACCAATTACAGAATATGTTTCAAAGAAGAAAACTGTTTGACCACCCAGTATTATGGCTGCAGGCATTTTCAAGCACTAGGTTTAATGTGCATATACACTTCTAGAGTCAGATGGAATTCAATAGGAAATAAAGACAAATTCCCAAGTGCTTAAGAATTTTTTGTATATTACTTATTTTTGGTCATTGTTGTGCTTTTCCCACTATGCTTGTTTCTTTTTTTTTTAATGTGTGTGTATAGAAAATGGTAGGCATCAAGTGCTTTGCTATTTAATTTCCTTTTGACACATATAAAAGAAGGCAGTAGTGATTTAGCTACAAAATGGCAATATTTATAAGAACTTGGAAATAACACCTTATGAGGCTAAGCGTAATAAAATAAAAGTAGATGTCAACTAAAAATACACAAGGGCTCTTGCTCATTCTTCTAATGGGTCCCTGAGCCCAAATTCCTCAGGATTTCTTTTCTAAATGACATAGAAACAACCAAACCCAAAGAGGACGCTAATAAAGGAATCATGACCAGCGTGGGAGGGCAGAGGGGGATCTTGTAACCAGGGCAATGCAGACATATGCCCCAGACATACCACTCTAGCATCTTGCTTTTGCTCTGCTTGTGCCTGGTGCAAAGGAACGAAGCATTCTGGGTAAAGACCATGGGCTCTGGGGTCCTATTGCCTGCATCCTAAGTGTAGCTCTTCCACCTGCCAAGTAGAACACTGTAAGCTGCATAATCCCCCAACTCCTCATCTACCATATGACAGACAGCCCAGACTTTCCCTCTGATGGCTAAGGGACCAGGTGTCCTCGTGCACAGAGTCCTCAGAGTGACCACAGAATCAGGAAAGACTCAGCCAGCATAATTCTTTCCTGGCTCATTCTCAATGGGGCAGTTTGTTTGCATGTCCTTTGGGGGATTCCTGCAGACTCTTCCCCTTCCTTAGGGGCCTCTGGCACATAGGAACATAACACACTACAAACTGTCATATTTTCTTGGCCTGTGTTCCCCGCCCCCATTCTACTCTGAGTCTGTGGGGCTCACTCATTGTATCGTTGGCTTCCTAAACCTGCTCACAAAAGCCAAACTTGGAGCAAAGACCAATGTATAAGGAAGGTGTGATCCACCGTGGGGGAACAGTTGGAGGAGGCTCTTCTGATCATGTGCGGACACATAAGCCTTCCGCAGGTGCACAGGTGGGCCCTGGCTTGCAGGGCCTTGCCCCTTCTGCCTCTCCTCTGCTTTGGCTTCCCTCCTCACAGAGCTGGCTGCTGTGACCACAGATGGTGGGAAGAAACACAATTTATATTTCATTATTTGGTGTGGAGAGTGCTGTGGCAGATGGAGATGAATTATCTCCTCACTCTCCACCCCACAACACCTTCTCCTTTGACTTGGGAATCTTTAAAGACAACTGCCTGAAAGGGGTCCAAAGGCGGGAGTGTAAGATAAGAAGCAGCTGGGGAGAAGGTGTTTTGACACAGAGGAGAGCTACAAATATCTCCATGGCTGCCCCCAGCACGATAACAGATATAACCGTGAGGCCTCTGGGGGAGGAAGAAGAATAGAGAGGGAGGAGAAAATACCGACCTAGGTGTCAAAGTCAAAGATCTGAAGACCTTGGAACCTTGTACTGCCTCTAAACTTCTCGAACAAAACACTAGGAGCAAAAACAGTTCTGTGTGACCCTGGAAGGGGAGGCTGCAAGCTGGCTTGTAAATGAACTGGGGTACCCTGTTCTCATGGCTGCTCCTTCTGGAACTGGCCCTGCTGATCTGCCAGTGGAAATTATGTAGGACTGGGGCGATGGCTTGCTCTGTAAAGTGCTTGCAAAGAACATGAGGAACGAGGTCAGACTACCAGCAGCCATGTAAAAAGGTGGGCATGTTAGCATGCATACATAATCCCAGTGCTGGGTAGGCAGAGACAGGAGGATGTCTGGGGCTTGTTGGTCAGTCTAGCCAGGTTGGTGAGCTCCAGGCTCAATAAGAGACACTGTCTCAAAACAAACAAACAAAAATTGGTGGGAGAAACCTAACAACATTGTCTGTGACTTGTAGACATATATAGACCAACACATATAAATGCCTCTCCCCTACACGTACAAGGCATTGCTAGACTTAGTGTGCGGCTCTCCTTTCTGTCCTGTTGTAATTATGAGGGCACTTTGAGCCAACCCATACCTACCCTCAAACTTCAGTTAGTGTACAGTGATCCCATAGCACTCTCTTCTTCATGTACAATCTTGTTTTTTTGTTTGTTTGTCTTCCATTTCCATGGATAAATTGAGAAAAACCCTAGTATTAAGAACATGGCAGAATCATAGGGACCATTGGACTCCAAGGCTCTGCACAGAACCATGGAGGGATGCACAGTCCAGACAACAGAACAAATATAGCATAGAAGACATGGAAAAGAGGGAGAGAGAGAGAAGGAAAGGGAAAGAGAGAAAGAAAGAGAAGAAGAAGAGAGGGAGAGGAAAGGGGCAGGGAGATAGAATGGAGGGAGAAGGAAAAGAAAAGAGAGAAAGGAAGAGTGGGAGGGAAAGAGGGAGGGTAAGTGAGCTTGAAAATGACGCCAGAGCTGGAGAATGTTACTAAATCAGCCATGACTGCTGAAGGCATGAGGGCAGCATGGACTCACAGTACCCCACTGCCCTGTTGGCCTCTGTGGAGGTTACACTCTCTCGGAGACAGGCAAGTAGAAGAGCCCCAGACAAGAGCAGTTAGACAATCTCTGTCATCAGACTCTACCAAGGCTGGAATTCTAGACAACCCCATTTCCTTCATTCCTACAGGGCTGAATCCTGTCCCTACCTACACAGGCACACAGATACCAAGATCAACAGCATGGTTTTTGCCAAGCAGCTCCAGCTAAATGGAAGAAGCTGAAACTGAGTCTCGGATCTGGCTCTAACTCAGCCCTATGAAGATCTCCAATCACTGCGAGTCCTTACCCAGCCCAGAAAACAGCAGTCAGAATAGCTTGTAAATATTCAGAGCTAACTATGGGTAGGCATGGTGTTAAATATTGTAAGACTTACCTCTATAATTATGACTATAATTCTCAGAGGCAGGTTTAGCTATTAGCTCCATTTCATGGATGAGCAGACAAGGCTAGATGCTAATTTGATAAACAAATGAAGCTAGCCCAAAGCCATACACAGTGTCTAAGGGTCTTAGCCCTAGGCAGCTTCTCCAGTTCCAAGAACTGACTTACATGCTCCTCTCTTGGGTTCTAGGAAGGATTTTAGTACTTGTCACATAGTATTAGAAATAAAGGTTTGTATATCATGAATAAATCCAACAGAGTATCAGTGGAAAGTACATGTATTATTGGCAGGTGTGTGTGCACACCCATGTGTGTGTATGCGCATGTGTGTGTTTGTCTGTGTGTGTGCACATGTGTGCACGTGCATGTGTGTGTGTGTACTTGTATCTTCAGACCCAGAGATAAGGACAATGCCCTATGACAGTGGTTCTCAAAACTTGATTGCCACAGGATTTAATATGTAGTTACATTTGAGAACTCTTGTTTTTAAAGATGATGGAGAAACAAAATAAAAAGGGAGTCTGAGTCTTTGGACGATGGCATGGAACAGAATCTTCTGCTAGCTAGAAAACTCCCCCTTGATAGACGCCGAGAAGGACATGGCAGCCTGTATCTTACTAGTTCTCCAAAACCCACAGAAAAGGAGAATGACTGGAAGGAGCCCAGCTCTTGAATGTTTGGAATGCCAGTCATCAGTTGGAAGTGAAAAAGCAACAGCAATCACATGCTTGCAAACACATACATGCACGTAGCCCATACATATGCACAGCTCATACAGTTCTGCTGTATAGTGCTTTCTCCACGTCACCATCAGGACAGCAATCAGTCACAGCCACAGCTTTCCTGGCTTCCCACTGGGCTCTGATGAAGAAGGAACTTCTCAGCCACCTTCCCCACTCCAAGGCAGGCTGAACTCCAGTTTCCCTCAGTACAGCCTCTTCCTTCTCTAACACAATAATAAAAAAATTCCCAGGGGGAGGGCTGTCTTTCCTGCTATCTTTTCGAGAACCTGCCTCATATTTTGTTGAGTTCTTGGCCTGTAAGTGATGGAGGATTGTCATTGGCTAATAAACAAACTGCCTTGGCCAGCCCTTAGGTGGGTGGAGTAGACAGAACAGGATGAAGGAAGTGAGGTAGATGGCTCAGTCAGATGCCACGCCTCTCCTAAGTTAATAAATCGCCATGCCTCTGCTCTCTGGAGCAGACTGCCATGCCTCTCCTCAGGGAGAGAGATGCAATGAAGCTAGCCACCAGGTCAGACATGTTGAATATTTCCCAGTAAGACACCGCTCGTGCTGTTACATATATTATTAGATATGGGTTAGTCAAGATGTGAGTAAGAGGCTGAAAATAATGGGCCAGGCAGTGTTTTAAAAGAATACAGTTTGTGTGTTGTTATTTCGAGGCATAAGCTAGCTGGTGGCTGGGAGCCGGGCAGGATGAAAAGCAGGCCTGCCCGCAGCCCCTCACTACATGTAAGTTTCTTCTTCTAGCTCAGGAAACACCATGAATCAACCTACCAGCTGTGGACCCACGGCTCCAACATAGATCTTTGGTATAAAACTCCACCCATTGCCTGGAAATGTGAAACTAGGCCAGGCAGAGGGCCTCAGGATTGAGGCATGAGGCTCCTGGAAATCAGTGGCCTCTGAGTGAGGAAGGGAAATTGTATTTATTCTCCAGAGACCCAAAAAGGTCCTGAATGCAGGACCATGGACAGAGGAGAGAAAACCTCAAATTCATAGGGACAGAAAGTGAGTGTACTTTTGACTATTGAAAAAGACTTATGATCCATCCTGGGAAGTCAACACTTAGGTACCTAGGCATTCAAGGGCAAATGATGCCTTTTGGGAATCTGAAATTAAAAACAGGAATGCCAGCAAAAAACCCAAGCGTGCAACAACACAAACAACATAGCAGCCCTTTTCCATCCACGAAAGTGCCTTTCATCATGAGAAATGACAGAGTCCCCGACGAAGATGCTACAACCCAAGGTCAAGTTCTGAGTCCTCTACCTTTCCCTATAGGGCCTAGGGCAGGTCACTGGTAGCATGACCACCATTTTCTTTATCCACAAAGTAAGGACCATGTTTTAATATGGTTATTAATATGTTTTTAATAAGGTTAGTTTTTAATAACATGACACAAACTGGTGTTAACTGGGAAGAGGGGTCCACGGTTGAGGGACTGCATCTAACAGATTGGCCTGTGGGCATGTTTGTGAGACATTTTCTTAACTAATGATGTGGGAAGTCTACACTGTGGGTGGTGTCACCTCTCGATCCATGGTCCTGGGCTGTATAAGAATTCAGACTGGGCCAGGTGGTGGTGGTGCATATCTTTAATCCCAGCATTCAGGAGGCAGAGGCAGGAAGATCTTTGTGAGTTTGAGGCCAGTCGGGTCTACAGAGCTAGTTACAAAACAGATGGGACTATTATACAGAGAAATCTTGTCTCAAAAACAACAACAACAACAAAAAAAAATCAAGTGAAGGAGCTGTGGAGAGCAAGTCCATAGGCAACATTTCTCTACGGTCTCTGACTCAGTTCCCGGCCCCCAGGCTCCTACTTTGAACCCATATCCTGGTTTTCCTCAATAATGGACTCTTGCCTGTAAGAGATAATAAACACTTTTCTCCCCAAGTTATTTTGGCTCATAATTTTATCACAGTAACATAGAACAAAGTAAGACAGGTGGTAAGATAGCCAGCCCTCTCGGCTCTACTCTGTGATGTTAATTAAATGACATCAGACAATGTATATGAAAGCAAAGTGTGAAAGATAACTTGGGATCAATATTTGCCTGCGTTGGTGTTCTGCTGTCTTGAGATGAAATTCCCGTGTCAAGTAGAGTGACTTTAGGCTGGAAGCTACTCCTCAAATATTTGCTAAGGCGTTGTTGATTTTGGTTTTTGAAAAGAAGTAAGGTAAACTCAGTTGCTTCTATTTCAAGGCTAACAGAAAGAACAGGAGAGGGGGGCAGGTTAGAGATTCAGATGCTGTGCAGATGGGCGGGTCGTTCAGGTACTGTGCAGATGGGTGGGTCGTTCAGGTACTGTGCAGATGGGTGGGTCCAGGTACTGTGCAGATGGGCGGGTCATTCAGGTACTGTGCAGATGGGTGGGTCATTCAGATGCTGTGCAGATGGGTGGGTCATTCAGGTACTGTGCAGATGGGCGGGTCATTCAGGTACTGTGCAGATGGGTCATTAAAATGCTGTGCAGATGGGTGGGTCATTCAGGTACTGTGCAGATGGGTGGGTCATCAATAGGCTTCCTAGCCCTGCTTCAGTGCTTTCATGGTTATCCTGGGATAGCTGCAAGGACAGAGCAGAGCAGGGAGGCAAGGGACTGGGTCCGGGGAAGGCCTCGTGGCCTCCAGACTTCTTCTATGATCTGGCTCCATTGCTGTGACGTTTGGCACCTCTAAGCAGCCATGAGATCAGGTAACCTTCTCTCCGCTGACTGCAGCTGAGTGACAGACATCTCGCCCAGGGTCATTGTCTTAGTCCATTTCATACTACCACAAACAGAATACCTGAGATTGGGTAATTTATAAAGGAAGAGATTTGTTACATTCCCAGAGGCTGGGAAGTCAGAGTTTGGCAGGCTCCATCTGGTGAGAACCCTTTATTATCTCATCCTATGGCGGAAGGCAGAAGAACAAGGAGTGCACAAAGGCATGAAAGGGCTGAACTCACTTTTATAACAAGCCCACTCCTAGAATCACTGCATTAAGGCACTCACAAAGCAGAATCCTCATGACCTAGTCATTTCTTAGTGATCACTCCTCCAAAATGCCATAGCAATGGGGATAAAACTTCCAAGACATGTACTTGCACGTGGAGAAGAGAATGTTTAAACTCTAACAGACAAGCAGTCTACAAAGCAGCCCATACACAGGGAACTGGTTGGGCATTATATAGAAAGTATGAGGTTATCTGAAGAGCCATGGTCTCAAAAGAGGTTTGGTATACAGGATTCTAAGGGTCCATCGGTAGATCAAAGTTCTGGGCAAACAGAAGCAAGAACGACGTAGGAGTTAGAGCAAGGAATGAAGAAACTGTGAGCATTAGAAAGAGGTGGAATCGATGCGGAGTAAAGCAAAAGGCACATTTGAAGGGTTAGGACCTGCAGGGCACTGCCTCTTGTGTATGATGGGAGTTCTCCCCTCAGCACGCCGCCCCCTCTCCCCAGGTCCATCTCACTGGGCCTCCTCCTTCTAGAACCTGTTTATCTTCTCCAGAACAACGTGGAAGTCTAGGGCTATAGCTTATTTTCTCTTTTCCCATGCCTGCTTTTTGCCATTCTAAAGCCTAATCTAACAGTCTGCCTTGAGAAGCCGGCAGCTTGAGTCTCCATATGTGGGGTCGTTGATGAGTTCCTCGAGTCTCTAGCATGGGAGTAATGAGCTAAAGCAATGGAGTACCAGAGCCCTGCCAGGAGCCCTCCACACTAGCACTGACAGTGAGTCCTGTGGACTGGTTGGTGTTCATTATGAATGTCCATTGCCCAGATACTCTAGTTAACTAAGGACACCCCTCCAGTGCCTCTTTCCTGCCTTGGCATTAGAAATGTCATAAACTAAGTATATTGGGAGGGGACTGGTGCCCAATCCTCTGTCCCTCCTCTAAAATTTTTAGAGCCTGAAGCAAAGGTTAGGAAGCTCCCTGCCCCACCCCCTTCTCTCATGCGTATGAGGGTGAAGTCCCATCCCCAAATTCAAGCTCTACCTGTTCTTGCGGCCACTCTTTTAGCAGTCGCCCCATGGTGGACCATCAAGACTAGGGGTTTGCATACCAGTGGTGAAGTCCACACAGAGAAAGGGCCCAGGAAACCATGAAAGGTGGTTCAAGTCAGTTAGATTGTTTGTTCTAAACTTGATGGGATATGTGAGTAGACACACTGACTTATTCCCTACTTCCAGCCCCCAGGAGGAGCAGAAACTTGAGGTCCGGTCTCTTCCCAGACTGAAGAGATGACCCAGTATAGTGGTAGCTGTACAAATATGAAGACACAGCACCCACGTTAAAAGCCGAGTGTGGCAGGAGGGTCCTGTAATCCCACACAAGCACACACGCATGCATACACACCCTATAAAACACTACACACTATGTCCGATACTCTGACAGTCTCCAAGGAGACAAGCCAAAGCATTTCGTGACAATGTCCCAGGATTAAAGGGGAGTGGTGGATGCATGTGCACATACATGTGCGTATGTGTGTGTGCATGTGTGTATGTGTGCACACGTATGTGTGCATGCATATGTGTGTGTGCACGAGTCAGAGAGATCTCAGCATTGCTGAGGGGCTGCAAAGTGCTGCACTGGTGACAGCTTTCTCTAACAACACCCCTTCCAACAGCTGTTTAAGAAGAAACATCTACAAATAAATATTTATAAAGCAACTTAGCCACGGCCCACACACTTGGGCACACACGTACTCAGTCTCTCTAGGCACCCATGTGATCCTGAGTCGCAGAAACTCTCCTGCTTTCTCCCCAGAATGCTGAGCCAATGCAAACGCAGACGAGAGAGTCATTCGGAGTCATTTGCTAAAGACTAGGGCAGAACTTTCTTCAGGCCTCAGGGAAGTGGGAGCATCTTGCCTCTAGGGACCTTAGTGGCTCCTCTAAGTCAGGTGACTCCATAGACCTATCAGGCTCCATGGAGAAGGCAGTTTTTGTGTGTGTGTGTGTGTGTGTGTGTGTGTGTGTGTGTGTGTGTGTGTGTGTGTGTTTTCCTATTAGAGAGCATTGAGCTGCCTGGAATGTCTGAGCTAAGAAAGGCTTTAGGGACTGCCTCCTGTCACTCTGTTGCATGCAACATCTAAACAGAATAAAGCCACAGGCAATTCCAAACTCATTGTGGCTTGGCTGAATGTAAAAGCCTGGGTGGGCTAAGGGTTATGACAGACAACATCAAGTTCTCTGCAGCTTGACATGTCAAGGAAGTTCACAGAAAGCCAGCAGTGGTGAAGGGGAAGGTTCTCTTCCACAGCCACACAGAGACCCAGCTTTCAGCATCCTTGCCATCACCGTCTCTAACCAGGTCACCTAGCTGGATGAGAAGACAGAGGGTCACACATGCGAGGTGTTGATTTGCCAGACACCCAAGTAGAATCTGTTACTCCCACCAGCATTCCACTGGCTAGAAGCCACCATGTAGCCACACTCCCTTACACGGGAGGTCCATGAAGAAGAGGATTATCTTAATAGCGGGGAGCAGCAAATAGCGGGGAGCAGCAAGATCTGTTGCTCTGTAGAAGGAGGCATGGCCATCTTTTCTTTCCCTTAGAAGCCCCACACTTAAACTGTCAGACACGTGTCAGTAGTAGAGACGATAAACAAAACAAAGCTAGCACGTCCTGAGGGCTTATTACCTACAAGATCCGTGCAAAGATTGTCTCATTTAATCCGCACATAAGCTCCTCGTGCTTTCTCTGTTCAGAGGGTAGAACACGCTGAAGATGTTCCTGGCATCTCCCGGGTCACACAACACACAGTGGGTGGCCCTGCTGGGATGTGAAGCCAGCTCCAGCAGATCACAAGAGTCCAGTACTGAGGGTTGAGGGCTAAGGATGGCTGGAACTGGAATTCAATGACAGCCGGGTCACTTCAACCTGCAGCAGACGACGGACAAGCTGGACCATTGTTCCCCACAGCAGTAGCCTCACCTCTTCCTCCCAAGCTGGTTGTGAGTGAGGCTCAAGGCCTCTGAATCACCAGGCATCTTGACAGCTCATCCCCTGCTGAGAAAAACTGCTCTTAAAAGCACTTACTTTTTATGATCTAATTCGGCATGACATTGAATGTGCTCTAGCACATACCTCTGTCCCTTCCCCACCAGTTCCCCCCTTGCAGTTCTTCCTTTCTTTCTGTATCCCCTGCCCTCTCTATCCTTGTGGGTATCAAGGCCAATGTCTTCAGTCTAATTTTTTTTTTGTTCTCCACTGGTTTGGATAGGTTGTCCCTAGGCTCCAATCCGGCTGCTTCTCTCCCTCCATGCACCCACCCCACCACGTACCCATGTTGCTGCACCTGTGCTGCATGCAGGCCAGAGCACAATCACAGAGGTCATAGGGCTGGGGGGAAGATAGGCAGTAGGGTTCAAGGCTGATTCCGTCACTTATATATTAGCTATAGGAGTTTGGTACAATGTAATGGAGGTTCAGCAGGTCCTGGAGCCAGTCATTTGACAAAAGGTCATAGGTCATATTGTCCCCCAGAAAAGGATCTCCATCAGCCTTAAACTCTGCTTACTCACTGGAGAAAAGAGGTGTAGAAACAGAGTGTGGTCTGGGTTCTTGGGTCACCCAGTGCTAATAGGAGATTCATGAGGCATCGTCTGTGGTCACCACAAAAGGAAAGAGAAGGAGCTGTGTGTCCAGACAAGCTGGGATTGCTAGAAGGTGCTGTGAGATGGAGTAATATGGATCAAAGTGGGAAGAGAGGAATATAAAAGTGTTTGGACATCATTACAACTTCTTTAACGTTTCTTGAAGGACACAAGCTGGGGACTGGGGATTCCCTCTTACCATCTGTGACCACTTGTGCTATCTTCCTCCAATGATGTTCATGCTCAATTCCAAACTAGTTCTGATAGTCAACAAACGATTTAGTAAAACATGATATCCATAAGGCAAGGCATGGTTCCATATACTTTCATTATTATTTATTTTTATTTTATGTGTATGAGTACTTGCCTGCACACACACACACACACACACACACACACACATACACACACACATACACACATGCACCATGTGTGTTTCTAGTGTCCTTGGAGACTGGAAGAGGGCACCGATTGTCTGGACTGGAGTTCAAGATACTTGTGGCTTTCCATGTGGGTGCTGGGAACTGAACCCAGGGAGTCCTCTGAGAGAACAGCCAGTGATCTCAATACTCAGTCATCTCTTCAGGCCTCTGTGACTGTTGTTTTAAGTTGTTTAAGTTATTGCTTAATAAGCTAGAGATTAATTCTAAATTCCAAGTGCATTTCCATCTGTGTGTGTTCATATGTGTATGTGGAGAGTATCATGTGTTTGTGGAGGCTACAGGACAATCTTAAGAGTTCCTCAGGAATGCTGCTAACCTTCTCTGGGCCAGGGTTTCTCATTGGCCTGGATCTCACCAATCAGGCTACACTGACTGGCCAGTGAGCCCCAAAAGTCTGTCTGTCTCAATCTCTCCAGCATTTGGGGGTACAAATGTGCACCACTATGGTAAGCATTTTTACATGGGCACTGGGGATTGAACTCGGGTCTTTGTGCTTCAAGACAAGCACTCTTCCTACTGAGTTACTTCCCCCGCTCGCACATGCTTCCTGACTAGTAGCTCATTTCACCCACATCACAAACCAACAGAGTGAATCTGAAGACTACATGCCAGTTTTATAGCTAAGGAAATGTCGGCCCAGGGGAGGTAACCTGCCTGAAGCCACAGTCAGGAAATGGCAGAGATGAGACTTGAACTCTGGCATCTGTGCTCCTGTGTGATACACACTCCACCCTGGTTCCCGTTTCTCATTCTGTTCCCTGAATGATGTCTGTATCTCATCCCATCATGAGTCCGGCACTATGTAGCCACTTCAGACTCTGATCAGATGTCCCAAAGGCAGACTAGGGGTGTCAAAGCCTTAGAACTGGACACAGGACAGCCTGGCTTAGACAGATCTATTAAGGCTAGCTTTGGTCCACCTTCCAAAGCACCATAGCTCATATCCCCAACTTCCACTCTTGCCTAGCTTAAGAATTACACTCAAGCGTGGCTACTGTGCAGTCTGTATAAGCAACAGGGATGCGTCACAGAAAGTACAGCCCAGCTTTTGCATGCCTATCTGTATCAGGTCCCACAGCTCTCGGAAGGTCTGACCACTGCTCTACCTAACTCCCTCATGGTTTCTTTGCCTAGGCTTAGCCCTTTAAGAAACAGTCTTTTGCTTGTCCATAGAATCAGAGGCTAAACTCAACCCCACGACTCCAATGGGTTTAGATAGAATGCATATTCTATAGGTGCTAACAAATTAGTCAGTGAGACAAGGAAACCTGCAGCGTCACGAAACACAGCCTACTTATGATTCCTTGTGTGCCACAGCACTAAACCCACCTTCTAGGTATTCAGGTAGGCCAAATAGATGGTTTTTATATAGAGACATGAACCTTTGGTCAGGCAACACTCTCCTGACTCTTGAAGACCCTAACTGGGGCTCTTCCTAGGCGGCCATTGGGTGTGCAAGGGAGGGGACTCCTCAGCAGAGGGTATACTGCATGGCACCCTCATGCTAACCCAAGTTAAAGCTTACATCTGGGCAGTGCCCCTGGGAACGGAAGTTATGAAAATGACTCCCTGAGGATGCAACTATGAGGGTCAACAGAGAACGAGCACAGGTCACCAGGCTACTCTCCTGGCACGACACCCACGGAAGGTCTTCTGCTATGTCACCAGCGCGGCAGGCCTGCTGACTGCACGGGGACCAGGATCATCACTGCAGCGGGCTCCAAGGCCTCGGCGTCACACCTGCCCTCTGCCGCCCTCAGCAATGAAGCTGGCGTCTGGACTCTGCCGGAGAAAATTGATTTCGATTTCCTCCTGTTCCTGTGGGGCTTGGCTGTTGTGACAGGAAGCCGAAACCTAATAAAGACAGTGCTGGAGCCGCTTGGGCCGTGAGCCCACTTGAGTGCTGCATTAGAAGAGGAGGGAAGGAGGAGGAGAGAGGAGCTTGCTTCCTTGAACAGCCTCAGCTGGCATGGCTTGGGGAACTCACACACAAAAGCCCGGAGAGGCAGGCAGGGAACCGGGTTTCCCAAATGCTTCCTTGGCAGCTGTCCCTCTAAGGTGGCCTTTTCACAGGAGACCAGCTTTAAGACAGATGGCTGGAATGGTCACATGGGTGTCATGCTTACCAGTTAGTGTGTGACTACTGCCATCTTGAATTACTTAAGGATTTATCTCTCTATATATTTATTGTTTATTTATTTTTTGAGCCAGGGTCTCATGTAGGCCAAGCTGGCTTTGGACTCCTCATGGTTTCCTTCCTCCTGCATAGGGCTGGGATTATAGGCATGCACTACCACTTGGCTAATTAGGTTTTATTTTTTAATAGATGTTTTGTAACTGAAGCCGGAAGGAACACTGCAACATTACCCAGGTCTCTTTACCATCCACCATCACCCAGTGGCTCCTAAGCTATGCCCAAACTCCCCATCCCCAGTAACCATCACCCTCCAGGTCTGACAGACTTAGGGGTAGAAGTACGAAGAGGTTAGATTTGGATGAACAGCCCTTGGAATATATTGAGGCTAGGCACAGGCAATCAGCCCTATCCTAGGCTGGCAACATTTAAAATATTACAATGCACTTGAGGTAGGTACAGCTTGGCCACCTCTGATCCAGGCACCAAGAGTATCCCGTTATAAGAATGTCAGGACCTCAAGTCAGCCACTCACCTCTTGATTGGGCTCTGTATGGTGATTCAGCACCCAGTGAGCAAATGCATGTCCTGATGCCAAGACTCCTCAAAGCATGGCCTTAGGATCTGATGACGATGGTCTGCAATTGAAGAACCTGTCTTAACCAATAAAGAAAAAGCATCATGGCAAGGAGAGAGAGAGAGAGAGAGAGAGAGAGAGAGAGAGAGAGAGAGAGAGAGAGAGAGAGAGAGAGAGTTACAGTTAGATGTTACAGATTTTTACATGTTACAGTTTTTAACAGGACTTTCACCTGTTTTTGGAATAACTAGCCCCACATTTCCATTGTGTACCAGGCTCTGAAAGGGTGAAGTCTTGCTGTGTTCACTCCCCAGTCAGAGTGGTATGCCCCATCAATATGTATCTCAATGGGCTTGTAACTGAGCATTGCCAGGCTCCATGAAGATAAGGCCCTCTAGACACTGAGGTTCTGCCAGGGGTTCTGCCAGGTTCTCAGACCCCCACATCTCTGAGGGTAAGCTTATTAAAACGTGTGTGCTGATGCTGTCGTTCTGTGCTGGCTGATCTGAGAGCCAGTTGCTCTCTCTCAGTTTAGCATTCAGAACATCTCAGTGCCTGTCACAACAAGCATATCACTCCACTGCTAAAGCCTCCATTGGCTTTTCATTGCTAGAGATAAATTCTAATATGACCTGTATGCATGTGCACACGTACACATGCTCATGGGCACACACACGCAGAATATGGTGGGGAGAGTCACTTTTCTTGGCTCAGTGATTCCTGTCCATCCTTCAGAGCTCATCCTCCTTACTGTAAAGGTTATCACAGTTCGTATCCATCCCGGAACCCTTCTTTCTATTGTTATTAAAGTGGGCCATACCCGAACTAGTTCCGCTTTTCATATTAGATCACAAACTGCACAAGAGTGAGATGGGGTTGGCACGAGTTAGACAGATCCCTCCCCCTGCCCTGCTGATATATAACAGACATTTTGGAAATAGCGGTTGAACAGATGAATGGGCTACCATTTATTGAGTGCCAGGGATTCTGCCAGGTGCTTCATCTCATTTAATCCTAGAATAGCCTTTTCAGTGTTATTTCTACTCCATAGAAACCTAAAATATCAAAGGTCAGGTTATAGACACAAAACCGCTCTGCACCCCAGCTAGACAAGTCCTTCCACTAAGCTCCAAACACACGCTTGCCAGCTTCTGCTCTGGCACACCTCCTGCTGGAATATCCCTTCTCCCTCCACCTGCTGACATCAGCGTCACCTTGAGAGCAGCCCCTACTACCTTCTGGCGTGGCCTTGAAGACACGCACTCAGTCATGGCATGGGATCCGGGATCCTAGACCTGAGAGATTTGAATCTTAAGTGCTCATCCACTTCCAAGCTTTACAGCCTTGCACAAGTTACCTAAGCTGAGGCTAATAGTAAGTGTGCTCTTAGTGAGGTTTGCCATGAAGCATATGTAGATATAAGGACTAACCCAAATGATGTTTCCTCCTCTCCTCTTCCTTCTTATCCTTGCTTCCGTCTCCTTCAGATCTGATCTGTTTTGTATTTCACTTCCATTAACTCATCATCATCTACCAGACCCACCCAAGCCGGCTTAGAATGCACAGCATTGCCTAACATATCAGTACCATTTCACATCTCATTATTTGACAGCAGCATTGGCTCTCAGCCAGTTGCTGGAACATTCCATGGCGATCGTCTATTCATGTTCTCCCTGAGTACTTGCCCTTCGGCACCTGAAAGGACGCGCCATATTTCCTTCACATCCTGACCTCAGATCTTTTAGTTCATTTGTGAAAGCTTGTGAAGGACCCAGGTCTCAACAGTTACAACTGCATTGTAAAAACTGAGGACAAAGTCGCGTAGACACACGGAATGAAAATTAACTGTGAAATGATCTGGAAGCTTCGTTCCCAGTGTTAGCAGAGGTCTGATGGCGGTGTGTTCATTTCAGGGAGTAGGGATTCTCCTTTGGGAGTCATAGGAAAGAGGATGGACATTTCCAACCACCCACTGTGAGCTGAGTCCTGTGCTTGACCATTTCCACCGCTGTCATCCTTACAAGGCTATCACAGTTGGCAGGTGGCATTGGTACCACGTTAGTTCCATTGAGGGTATTAAGAGAGGCTTTGAAAAGGTAGTCATTTGCTTTGTATATCTTTAGAAAGATTTTAAAAATCAGCATGATACCCGTCATTATAGGGGGCTGAGGCAGGAGGACTGTAAGTTTGGGGCTAGCCTGAGCTACATAGCAAAATTGTCTCAAAAAGACTTTGTAAAAACCATGATCACTAGGTGCTTTGAATGAGAATGCCCTCCCCCATATGCTCAAAAATGTGTTGATCTGCAGTTGGTAAAACAGTTTGAGAAGGACTCAGGGTGTGGCCTTTTTGGAGGAGGTATATCACCGGGGATGGGCTTTGAGGTTTAAAAATCTTATGCTATTTCTAGTTAGCCTTCTACCCTCTCTCTCTCTCTCTCTCTCTCTCTCTCTCTCTCTCTCTCTCTCTCTCTCTCTCTCTCTCTCTCTCTCTCTCTCTCTCTCTCCTTCTCTCTCTGCTTCTTAGTTGTTGTCTCTACTGCTACTCCATGCCTGTCTACCTACTGCCATGCTCCCCTCCAGGGTGGTCATGAACTCACCCTCTGGAGCTGTAAGCAAGCCCTCCTCTATACTCTTTCTCCTTTGAGTTCCCTTGATTCCTGTGTCTCTTCGCAGCAATAGAGAGGTCATTAAGACATTAGGCCCCCTCCAGGAGAGTGGTCCAGTGCATCCATTATATTCTAATCTCGCAGGTGGAGCCTAGGGGAGAACTATAGCGAGAAAAAGGCATTTTGTCTCTGGACAGAGGCATTGGGGCCAGGAAGAGATCTTTGATCAATCCTAAGTAGGCCCAGTACTAAACAAAGCCTTCTTCATGGTGCAAATGATGCAGCTAATTCAGCAAGGAAGCTGTTTGCAGTGGTAATTTTTCAAGGGATTAATACGAACAGCCTTTATGAAAAAGAATTAAGGTGTAAAAGAGCTGTGTGGGTCTCTAGAACCTGCTGAGCTGTTTCTGTTGATCTCCAAAGCACTTAGGATGTAGAAGAGGTGTTTTGTTTTGTGTTGTTTTTCCTTGATTATTTATTTACTCATTTTTTAAGTAAAACCTGGCAATATATGCAGGGGCTTTTCTTGAAGGGTGTAATCAGCTTTATATAATCCCTCTGGACTGTGCTCAACACGGATACTCACCCTGGAGAGCAGGCTTCCTAGAGAGTCCAGGTAAGTCCTGCTGGACCAAGTGGACTGAGAACCCAGACATCTGCTCAGAGGCGCCACCAGCCCAAGCGTGATTCCTACAAGCCAGATGTTGCGTTGACACTCATTCCCACCCAGCTCTTGCCTATTGAGTGAGGAGAGATATTTCACAACATATTTAATTATTTAATCCTGTCCTGTCTACAGAGGGAATGACCAAACTTATTTTCTTCCATGATGGCAAATTGTTGGAAAGTCAATGATTGGCATGGATTTGAATAGGAAAGAGTTTGCAGGAGAGATTGGCTGTGTGGAAAAGAGGGTCAGACTCCATAGGCACAGCGGGGTGTGCTCTAGACAATGGAGGGAAAGGAATAAGGCCGCTGAGTCCTGCTTTCCATACTCTATATTGGCCTTCTCAAACCAGCCCTGCCAGTCTCCTTACCCAGGGATTCTCTCCTTCTCACCTCTGTCCTGTCTTTTCTTCGAGCTCAGTGACTTCCTGCCAAGTGTGGATGCTCTTCCTAACCTGAGAATGGATACTCTTACTAAAATGAAGTAGCTGGCCTTGTGATGCAGGCCTGTAATGCCAGTTACCAGGAGGGCAGTGGCAGGAGGATTATGAATCTGCGGCCAATCTGGCCTACAAAGCAAGTCCAAGACGAGCCTGGGCAGCTTAGAAAGATTCTGTCTCAGTAACAAAAGTATAAAGAGTGCTAGGAATATGCCTCAGGGGTAGAGAGTTTGCCAAGCAGGCCCAAGAACTGGAAACGAAAGGAAGTGAAGACGGTGCAGGTGATTGTGACAGGATGGACCACTGTAATCCTAAATCGTAGTATCCAGAACACTGGCGTTTGACAGAGAGAGGAACTAACAGCACCTGCTGCAGGACTCTGCCATCATGGCCACGAGGCTGGGAAGGCTTGGGCTTAGGTGGACTTGAGCAACAACTCCAAGAGAAGGCTAAGCAGAAAGTGGATGGTTCTCCCAAAAGGGACAGAGAGGTTCAGCTTGGGAAACCGTTATGACTTGTCTAAGATTTGCAGCATAGATTTGTGGAACTCTCTCAGCAACAAGGGAAGAACAGTGGGATTCCCAGAATAAAAGGGCTGAGCAGCAGAGAAAGCCTGGGGGCTGACTGGCTAAAACCGTATCTGTTTTTATCCCCATGCTGCCGGGGCTTGGCGAGTTTGTCATCTGAGTTTAGAAGGGAGAGTGGGCTTTGTAGAATCTTGTAACTTCTACTCGTTACTGTTTTTATACAAAGATAATTTTTTTCCAAGAAAGCTGTTGGAATGCTCTAAGCAAAGTCTCCAAGGGGAAAAGTAATGTTTTCTTTTTACCCAAAGCTTTACAGAACGTTTGCCAACTCCTTGGTCCCCTGTGATACCTTAACATGTCGCAGGAAGAGTCAACTCATGGTGTACATGTAAAATGGCCAAATATTTGTTTACCATGAAGTCCTAATGGTACTCAGAAGGTGTCAGCGGTCGGGTCACAGGCCATCAACACAGATGGCATGCAGCTAACTCATTATGGCTTCCTTGACCTCTGTTCTGGAAGCTTTTTGAAAAACAAAGCTCTTCTCTCAAGCTGGGGGTTGCCACACACCAGGAAGGATGCGGCCGGTGGCTGGAGCTCAGTTACTAGTGTAGCCTCAGGCTCACACTGTCTAATTAGACACCGTCCATTTCAACATAAAGCTTTGCACTATGCCTTAAAAACAAGGAACAGAAAGAATAGTTTCAGTTGGAGAGGCCATTTCGCTGCCTGCCTTCTGGGACTCCCACAACACAAATGATCTCTGATGAGGTTAACACAGCCCAGCTTTCTCGGGATTCCCTCCTCCTTTGGGGAGAAAGTCCTTGCCTACTCTGAGCCAAATGTGTGTTACCTTAGTCTGCTTTCACCTCAGTTAACGGGAAGAAAACCAAGTATGAAAGTACCAACTGGCTGGAGGTTGCCATCCATGGTCTCCATCTCCTAAGTCTCCTATAGCCCCACATCTAACCAGTGCCTCATAGTCATCAATGCTTCTGTTGCTTGTCTTCTGTGCTTCTAGAACATGTGATTCACTTGCAGACAATGGTCAAGTCAAAGGATATCCGGGGAGGCTTTTGGCAACATCTCCATCAACCTCCCCAAACCCAGTTCAAACTTTAGAAAGAATCTACTACTGGAGAAGGATAGTTTGCACGTTATCATTGAGACATAAATAGCATCCTTGCTACATGCTACGCCTTTCACTGAAGTGCTAGAGTCACTACAAAACAAAGCAAGACTGGGCCCATACTAACACCCCTTCATAACAACTCTGACCCATTTCCCACCAGATGCCCTGTCCCTAAGCAAGTGCCATCTCTGTCTAACAAATATCTTCCCTCTGCATAGGCCTTCCCAGGGGAGATGGGAATATTATGTTCTGTTTGCTTCAAGACCTTTAGGTCTCGCTGAAGAAAAGCAGCCTCTGTTGACCATGTGTCCTAGCTTCATTTCTTGGCTGTGATAAAATACCCTGCACAAAAGCAACCCCGGGTGAGAAAAGGTATACAACTCCAGGTTACAGTCCAGTCCATCCCTGTGGGAAAGCCAAGGCCAGCATTTCAAAGTTAGTCACATCACACCCCCTGTCACGGGCAGAGAGAAAAACGAATGCACATATGCCCACTTGCTTCTTGTACTCAGCTCAGTTTCTCCACCCATGGACAACCCAGCCCCCCCCCCCGCCAAAGAAATGGTGTCACCCTCAGTGGGCAGGGTCTTCTGACTTCAATTAGCTTAATTAAGACAATCTCCCCATCACACCCACAGGCCAACCCTTCGCGGAGACTCTTCCCAGCTGATTCTCTTTTGTGCCAAGTTAACAGTTAAAGTTAGCCTTCACCTGAGTCTAGCTGCATTTCTGCCAACAACCAACCTGGTTTACCTGACCTCTGTCTTTTCTAGTCACTCATCCTATATGATAAATATGCATAAGAATAAATAGCACTGTTTTATATGATTTTAAAAATTTACTTATATGGGCTCAAAATGCAAATGTTGCGCCAAAACCGAGTCCATGATTAGAATTAAGATGTACACAGGCGAGCATGCCTTATCACTTTTAGTTGCTGCAGACTACATGACACATTTCCTATCTCTGAATCCACGGTGTTGGCTCATCCCAATTGACTGGAATACGTTTTCTTTCTCCAAAGCGTAAAGCAAGGAACTTCTTCAGCCAGTCAAGCTACAGTGACACAGGCTAGACTTACCTTCCCACCCCAAACAACTAGTAATAGGAGAAAGAGAGTAAAAGCTGGTGCTTTCCAACATGTCAAGACTCTGATAATGTGATGTCGACATCCTAGAGACATCGGGTGAGCTAAAAGATGGCCCCAGTTTCCTTCGCCACACCGTAGGAATTCAGGCAGCAAACTCCCCGATTTAAGATGAAGTTGAGAGACTAGGGGGGAAATGGGCTAGAGTTCATCTAGTACAGTGTAAGAAAGGGGTGAGGGAAGGAAAGAAGGAGGGAGATAACAGAGAGACAGAGACAGAAAGACAGACAGAGACAGAACAAAAGAGGAAGAAAGATATGGATAGCTATAAATGGAACACTACAAAGGGTCTTCCTGACAATTCAGCAGAGATTTGATGGCTCATACATGGAGGTGAAGAAACCAATATCAGTGAATAACTGTCCTATGTATTATGGGAAGGTACCCAGGGCTCATACAGAGATCTGACAGACTGGGAGCTTCACTATCCATGGGGCATTTTATCAGATATTCAGAGATCTGCTTCAGTAGTGAGAATGATTTGCTCTAACTTAAGTTTTGCTCTAGACCCATTGGGTGAATCTTAAAAACACCAAAAGAAAGCACTAACCAGTGTCCAAAAATCTTAACTGTATCATAAAAAAGAAGAATTGGGAATATTTATCAGGGTACAAAAATATTTAGTATCAACAAGGTAAAGCTCACAGTGCTGGGCTTTTGATTAGATTAGCAAGCTTGCACAAAGCGGGAAATCTCAACAATAGGAAAGAAATGAGCCCATCAGTTGAAACTGAGTCAGGATGAACATAGATGTTAGAACTATGAAGTAAGGATGTTTCACATTATTTATAAATATATCCTACATGGTTAAAAGACTAAAGAGCAAGGCTATAGGGAACATTAATTGTCTCAAAAAAACATGGAAGATAGTGTTTAAGAGTTAAATTAAACTGGTACTAATGAAAACTAATAATTATCATTATTTTAGATGAGTTTATTACATGTGGTTAATAGAAAATAAGATGTCAAAGAAGAAATGATTAGGATACTTGAAGACTAGCAATAAAACTGGGCAAGTTGAGCCTATTGAGGCAGACCTACAGTCTAAGCTACTTTGGTAGCTGAGGGCATTCTGGGCAACTAAGGAAGACCCAGTCTCAAAATAAAGAGAAAAAAAGAGAGAGCTGGTGAAATAGCTCAGTTGTAGAATGCTTGCCTAAGTGTGAAGTGCTATCCATTCAATCCCCAGTACAGAAGAGAGAGAGAGAGAGAGAGAGAGAGAGAGAGAGAGAGAGAGAGAGAGAGAGAGAGAGAGAGAGAGAGATAAGAGGATAGAGGTCTTGCTCTGCTGACTTGATACCCTGAGTTCAATACCCAGAACCTACATTAAAAAAAAAAAAAAAACAGATGTGATGGCTTGTATCTGTAATCCCAGCACTCCTAAGGCAGGATAGGAGGTAGAGACAGGAGAGCTGTCGAGAAGTTTGTGGATCCTCTAGCCTGGACTAGGCTGAAGCATGGCAGAAACACTGGTAGAAAGAGAGAGTCAGCTCCTGATGGTTGTCTTCTGATTTCTCCCCCCTACTAAACAAATTTAAAAAGAAAGGCAGAAAGGAAGGAAGGAAAAGATAGAGGTAGAGATGGAGGGAAGGATGGAGGAAGGAAGGAGGGAAAAGATTTAAAATAGAAGCCAAAGAGGAGAGAAGACTGCAACAATTTGAAAATTGCATCTGTGAGCAGCATGCCAACACTAATTCACATAGAAATGAAAATGCTACAGGAGTAGGAGGCAAAAGACCTATTCGAAGAAATAATGAACAAAAAATTTCCAAACCTGATTAAAAGTGTAAAGCACATATTCAATAAACTCAGTGAGCCTCAGGCACCAGAAAAGCAAGCACTTATACCACAGCACATGATCAAATTGTTCAAGGGAAAACCTTATAAGTGTGCAAAGTAGATGGTGTCTGTGTGGAACGGAGCAGAGAAAAGCATGGCATTAGGTTTCCAGCTGAAGTCTGCAGGTAGAGACCCTGGAGGAATGTCTTTAAAGCACCAGAGAAAATCTTTTCTAACATGAAGGCTAAATAAAAATATTTTCAGCCATTCAAAGGCTGGAGCGGGGAAGGGGAAATGACTAAGAACAGATACGCATAAGGAATATAAAACGGCAGCTCTTGGGAGGCAGACCATTGGTACCAGGTGAAAATATCTTGAAAGGAGCAAAGAACTCCAGGAACAGTAGCTCCCCACGTCACCATGTAAAATTCGTAAAGTGAGTTAGTGTCTTTAGAAGACTCCTGACTGAGACTGGGGAGGTGGCTCGGCATCTGAGAGTGCTTGCTGCTCTTGCAGAAGACCCAGGTGTTGTTCCTAGCATCATTACCAAGCAGCTCACAGCCACCTCTAACTCCAGTTCCAGAGGATCTGATGCCCTCTTCTGGCCTCCAAAAGCACACACACACACACACACACACACACACACATACATACACACACACAGTGCATATAAACTCACAAAGGCACATGCGTATACAAATGTATAAACAATAAAATTTTTAAAATGAGAACTCTTTATGATAATGGTTATCATCATAAAGATTATAATATATTCAGAGGTGAAGTATTTGATAATATTTAGAATTCAGGAGGGGAGAAGCTGAAGGCAACTGCTTCCTCATGATTCTTATGGTATATGTTTATTGGCACACTATCACTTGGGGATATTTTGTAAAACCTTTAAACTTTACTGTAACTTTTAAAATGACAACAAAAATAAGAAAATAAAGTTTTATCAGTTAGAAAGTCAATAGAAAAGAAAATACAAAAATAATAATAATTAAGCTGAGAGAGAAAGAGCCTCAAAGGAAGAAATAGAGGAGAAAAGGAACATATGGGACAAAAGAAAATAAACAGCAAGATGTTAGATTAAAAACTACCCAATCAATAGTCACATTAAATAATTGGCACACTCCAATTAAAAGACATAGTCAAATCAGATTTTAAAAAAGTAAAACCTAGCAATATGCTCTCTAAAAGAAAAATAGGTTAAAAATAAAATGATGGAAAAGATATTTTTATGAGCACTAATCAAAGACAGATGGAAGGCAATATTAATATCAAAGTAGAATTCTCTGTAGAGAATATTAACAGGGATAAAGAATATCACTCTGTAAGTATAAATGGGTCAATTCATTTTGAAGAAGTAATCTTAAACATTTATGCACCTAATAACAGAAATTTAAAGTACATGAATCAAAACTGAGAAAATTATAATCAAATCTACAATTATAATGCAAAAATTCAACTTCAATGCCCATTTTTTTCCGACTTCAACTCCTTCTCAATAACTGGTGGACCAGTAGATGGGAATCTACAATGATATGGAAAAGTGAAGCAATACAGTTATCCCTTGTCACCCATTGGGACTGGTGCTAGCAATACCTCACTAATACCCAAATCCACAAGGACTCAAATCCTATACATAAAATGGAGTTGTTTGCATACAGCACACACACCTTTCAGCACATTTGAACTCACCTACAGATTATTATAATTCCTCATACAATGTAAATCCTAAGTAAATAGTCACTATACTGTATTACCTAGTGGACAATGGCTAGAGATAAAAGTCTGCACAGATGTAAGTTTTGTTTTGTTTCCTTTGATTCAAGCCACAAACACAAAAGACGAGTTCTGATATTTTATGTATCTCAACTGATACTTACCTAGCCTGCGGCAGGAGGTGGCACAGCCTTTCAGGTGTGTGGGCATTTCTAAGAGGTTGTATGCTAGACAGTGAACTAAATCCCTATAACTGTAACAGTTTGACATTATTCATTCTCAAGGAAGTGCAAGATCAAATTAGAGCAGAGATCTGTATTACATTTTTGTCAGTGTGACCAGGACACCTGGATAAAACCTGCCCCATGGGAGGAGAGGTCTGTTTTGAATCACAGTCTCAGAAGGGTCCAGTCTATCACAGCAGGGATGGCATGATGGAGAACCTCAGGCCTCCATGGCCCAAACTTGTGGCAGAGAGTTCACATGGCAACAGACCAGGAAGCAGAGTGAGGTCAGAACCAAGGGCCTAGCTGTGACCTACAAAGCCATCCCACACTGATCTACTTCCTCTAGTTAGGCCCCACCCCCTGAAGGTTCCATACTTCCCCAAATGGTGCTAGCAGTTGAGGACCAAACATATTATGAGAGACATTTTAATTTCAAGCTGTAACAGGACACTTCTATTCAAGAGGCTCAGATTGAAATTTCTGACCATCCCATGTCCAGCAAGTAATTGACAGGATGTAGAAAAACTTCAATTTCCAAATACTGTTGTTGGGAATCTAAAATTGTATAGTTACGTTAGAAAACTCAAATTCCTTAAAGTGTTAACTGGGTACCTACTAGGTGATCCAATCATTTTACTACTCTGAACTCAACCAAGAGAAATAATAGTACATATGCCTACACAGATTGATATGTGAATAACATAAGAGTTTTACCTGGGGTAATCAATGAGAGAAACAACCCAAATGTCCATCAAAGAAAGATTGAAAAAGTAAAAACCAAACCTAAAAGTATTTTGTGAAAACTCCACAGTAAAGAAAAGGAATGAACAAATGACTCTCACTGTACTGTGTAAAAAGACATACAAAAGGAGCACAAACTATAAGATTACACTTACTGAAAATTCTAGAAAGTGTAAGTACAGTTATAGTGACCAAAGGCAGACTGGTAGTTCTCTAGAGAGGGAGAAAGTAGAGTTGGGGAGGAAGGCATTCAGAAAGAGTTCAGGGAGACCTTCAGGGATGATGCATATTCTTGAATCTTCATGTTGACTTGACCACATGTATAAGCACACACACATATCTACACACATATAACACATGCACATGCAAACATGCATATATGCACACATAAACACACTCATGCACACATACTCACATACATATACACACAAAAATAAATAAATATAACAAATAACCACCTAGCATGAAAACCTCCTGAAGGGGATTTAGTCTGTTTACTACAGAATCCCCAGTGTATAGAGTACACTTTGGTGCATTACATAAACTCAACAGATGTTTGCAGACAGAGTGAATCGATATTTGTGGTACCAAAATCTCCCGTTCACTGAAGTGTTTGTGTTAGTTTCCTAGGATTTCCTTACTATGTCCAACTTACATGTGGTTTAAACAACAGAAATGTTTTGTCCCATGGTCCAGAGGCTACAGTCGAAGACCAAGGAGTTACTAAGTCCTTGCTTCTTCTGGAAACTCTAATGGAGAACACCTCTTCCTGGAGCCACGAGGGTAAGGGGATGATGACATATTTTTTCTGAGATTTCCATTCCCTCTTAAGTTCTTGGTAGCCCGGGTGTTGATTCATAGGAGCATAACTCCAATCTCTGCTTCCCTGTCTATGAGGCTTCCTGTCAGGGACTGGCCTTGACTAAAACACTTCTTGCCAGGATAGGGGTATGGAAATTTAGAAATATTAGTAAAGAATATGGAGACACATGAAAAACACTAAAACAGAAAAATATGGAATAGTATTGGGAAGGAGTTCCAGTGAATACTGAAATCTGCTACATTAAATTTTCTATACACTTTTATACCCCAATACCACAGGAGGAAGGAGACAAAAGGCTGCTTTAACATGATACAAAGGGCAACTAGAACAGTTACTTGCTTCAATACTTTGAGAAATCAAGTCATTAGCATTCTTGTTGAGGTAAACACACCCTAGACCAAGTATCCCAAGGGCAGCCACTCCCAAGGTTAAACTTCCTATTTCAAAAGAAGGTGCAGAAGTATGCTTGAATTTCCTCACCTTTGGTCAGGATGGAGTGGATCTAGCTATATGGGCCATCTTAATGTCAAAAAGACCAAGTAGCCATATCCTGATTCAGGATGTGTAGCCCTGATTGTTGTTAACAACTGAGCAACTTCAAACTCTCTGACCTTCCAGACAAGGTGGAAATAGGCTCACATTTTTGGGCCTCCACAGCTACCACCCTATGTATGGCTCACAAGCCACGTCCTTGTCTGCTTCTCCCCTTTTCTTCTAAAAACACCAGTCATATTGGACTTGGTGCCTAGCCTGATCCAGTGTGGCCACAGAGAGCCTACTAAATCCACAATGACTCTAGTGTCAAATAAAGCTCCATTTCCAACTCGGTACTGCAGTAGGACTCAGACATATTTTCCGAGGGTCATGATTTGCCCCATAACTGTGATATATTCTCTTTTTAAAAATGTATTTTCTTTTTGTACTTCAGAAACAATTATATTCATCTTTTTGTAGGGCTCATCTGGTTTTTGTTAAGTGTAGATTTTAGGTAGCCCTATACCATAGTTTTTTTTCCCACTGTGGAACTATTTGAATTATTTTCTCTGCTACATTTTTAAAGCCAGTTGTTACCATGTACAGGAACTCTGTTGATTTCTGTACTTGTCTTTTATCAAAAATAACCTGCTGAACTCTCTTCACACACACATACATTCTCTTCATACAGTGGAAAACTGTATTTTAACCTTCATATACCTTAATTTCTCTGCAATGGAAAGAATAGTGGAATATAGAATTTACTGGTTGATAATTTAATAATAATAATTTATAGTTTAATAATAATAAGTACAAAGTTGAATACTGGTTTAAACATTTTCAAAAAGACAACATTGGGCTACTTATGCCTTCTCAGATAGTAGCTAAGAGATTAGGGAAAAATTACAAGTTGATTATATGAAAATTTCAGTTAAATCTCTTTTTAATCAGAGTCTCACCAAAATAAATTTGAATTTTCCCCCACATCTGTTTGCTAGAAAGGCCAAAAAGCTTTCCCAGGAAATTCAAATATTTGTTTTGTTTGTTGGAAGAACTTAGTCTTACTGTTTTGAGGCTGGAATACTCCTGTTCCCATGAAGTAACTCTGAGAATGTCTACTAGGAAGAACTGCTCCCTTAAAGGTTGAATTCTGCTTTCACCATACCTGGTTGATTTTGTCAACATGTTGATACTGATGAATTCCTTCTTTTTAATGCTTTGTTAAAAAACAGTTGAAGTTTTCTCATAATTGAAAACATAAGTGAGAGACTATTTCTTCCTATAAAAATTATCTACACGTCAGTGCGATGGTTCAAGGGTGAAGATACCTTCTGCTAAGCATAATGACCTGAGTTTTATCTCCAAGTCCCACATGGTTGAAGGAGAGAAGTGAACCTGCAAGTTCTTCCTCTGCTCTCCACATGTGCATGTATGTGTGCTTATACATGGGTGTGTACACACACCTACACACATGCACACTAATAAGTAAATTTAATAACAAGTAAAATATAGCCTCCAGTCAATATATGACATGCTTACAGATTTGTGTTGAAACACAGGCAATATTAATGTGTTCTAAAAGCAGAATTCTGGGCCAGTTAGATGGCTCAGCAGGTAAAAGCTCTTACCATAGATGCCTAATTGTCTGAATTGAATCCCCAGAACCCACAATGGAAAAAAAAGAGAACAATAAGCTGTCCTGTGGCACCCACACATGTGACAGACATAGCATGAGCACACCAATACACACACATTCCTACACAATACACATATACAACTATACATGCACATATGTACGCACGTACACACACATACCCTACACATACATATACACACACCTACATATACACACAGCTATATATACATACATTACACACACAGATACACACAAATATGTACAAACCTATACATACTACAAACTAAATAATAAATAAAATTTAAATATAAGAGTAGACTCTTATGGATTTTATATCTAAAAGATTATATCATCTTGAACTATGAAAATGACCCTCAACTCCAAGTTTTCTGCACTGCTTTGTTTTCTTACCTTATTGCATTAAGGTCATCAGGATAATGTGAGTAGTGGAGAGCTTCACTGAGATGAGAGCACAGGGCTGAAGATGGAAACCAGCAGTATTTTGACAGGTGCCATTCACTGAGTCAAGGATCTGAAACAGAAACCCTGTGGGTTTTGAATTACTTTGATCAAGTCCATCCACTACGACCTCCCTTCAACTCTTTCCAGTGTTCCCCACCTGTCTCCCTACAAATTTCACAACCTCTTTTGTTTCCCTCATATGAATAACCACCTGAGTTAGACTGGTGCCTCTGCACATGGGTCTGCAGCCATCCACTGAAGGGTGAGCAACCTACCTGTGGCCATATCCCCAAGGACATTGATTGGTTGTCCCTTACAACAGCTCCCAACTGCCAATAGTTCCTCAGACAGGGATGGAGAACCTGGGGGTCCCTCACTTATCCACATTGGAATTCCGATTCCAATTTTATTTCTACTTTGCTAATATTTTTAAAATAATGATTTATGTTACACTTTAAGTTTCTTTTTCCATAAATGTTGAAATTTTTTTTGTTCTTTCAACCCACTAATGAGCATTTTATTAATAGATTTCACTCATAATTTTGAATTTCAAAATGAGGCTGTATTTAATTGTCTTAACACCTATTTGTTGACATTTATTTAGAAATTTTGTATGTTTCCAGTAAAATTAATTGATGATTGTCATGTCTTCTATGACTTCTTGGGGAACTATATGCCAAGATTTATACACATCATTTAAAGCCAGTGGTCTTGTCTATTCCCTGAACAACTTGATGGAAGCTATGGCACCTGTTTGTAACTCACATAGACTGCCCTACAGCCCAACCCTGGTTTCTGTCCAGTTCTTAGGATTCTTATCAGTTATGAGTATGAAGCATAGAGGACAAAGAATATGATGTCCTTTATTTAAGGTGCTCAGAGACCAACTGACAGGAAATTCCTTTAGACTTCAAGATTACAGCCCGTGGCATGTTCCCTGAAAAAACCTAACTGAACAAACAAATCACAAAGACTTGCCTCTTCTTTTCCAAACCTTAATTGCCTTACAGACATTAGGTCATTACCCCAATTAATCCATCCTCTTTCCTTCCCACTCCTTTACAATCCTTTACACCCAATTCCACTAACAGTCTCCCTGAGAAATGCTTTGGAGGCTGCAAGTTCAGATCAAAACCCGGTTCCTCTTGCTATTGATGGTTCTGATCTGTGTTTCTACTTCATGAAATCCGGCAGGAAATTTTTACAAAGAACTCATATTGTGTCCCCTGTTGTAGGCACATTGCTGGCAAACACCCCCAGTAACATCCAATTTTTTGGTTCAGTTCAAGAAATACTAAGAGGTTAGAGTGTAATACCATAGCTTGGAGCGTGTTCAGGTGAAGCTCATTTATCTACAAAGATTTCAAGGGTAGAATCCAACAGAAAATGAGTGGACTATGCTCACAAACACATTTTCTGGTGCTGTGCTCATGTGTTTCCTTTCTGCCTTTGAGCCTTTAGAACAGCCCAGGGAAGCATGTTCTGTAGATGGAGGCTGCACTTTCATTTCCCAGCCATTCAGACCCAAATAATCACACAGAAACTATATTAATTATAAACCATTTGGCTAATGACTCAGGTATATTTCTAGCTAGCTCTTACTAGTTAAATTAACCCATAATTCTTATCTGTGTTTAGCCATGTGGCTTGGTAACTTTTCTCAGTCCAGCATTTTCATCTTGCTTCCTCTGCATTTGGGTGGCAACTGCAAGACTGAGCCCTTCTTCTTCCCAGAATTCTCCTAGTTTGGTTGTCCTGCCTATACTTTCTACCTGGTTACTAGCTAATAAGCATTTTATTAAACTAATATAAGTGACAAATCTTTATAGGGTACAAGAGCATTATCCCATAACATTTCCCCCTTTTTCCTTTTCAAAACAAGCTTTTTTTCCTGGCCATTATCAATAACAACTTGTAACTAACACTCTAAACAAAGACAAATATCCATAATCCATTTTAGGGGGAAATGGATGTAGTTTTCTATGCTATTTCCTGCTGATTGGGGTGCTGATAATCTTATGGGGATCCATAGAAAATTTACGTTTATGGTCAAGTCCTGATTGGAGTATTCTGTGAGCCTGGATCATCTCAGCCAGCAACCGTGAGGTTGTTCTCAATCCAAAACTCAGAAGAAACTGCAACAGAGGTGCTCTGAAACACTGGATCATCTGGGCCATCTGTTCCCTCTTGAGATTTTTCAGGGGATCTTTCTTGATCAAACCTTATTTTTCTGAACTCAGAATGAATCCACAGTCCCTAATTTTCTGGGGAAACAATAACAAAACCTCTTCTCCAAAGTAACTTATCTTTTTACTTAAATTTTGAAGTCAAGGTATTTTCTTACACATCTTCAGTCTAATATGAAACAAAGTACCAGGTCCCAGCAGGTCTGCCAATAGGCATAGACTCTTATCCAAAAAATAAATGAGATCCCTTAAGAGTTCATGGGAGTCTTTAGGACTCAGTATTTGCTGTCATCCTTTAGGATGCAGGAGTATGACAGGGCCCATGAATTGCAGAGGTAACACCCTTAGGGTCAAAACCTATTGCCAGGAAGGATATGTTCACTGAAGAAGGGTAGCAAGTTATATCCGAGATGAGACCAGACCTCAGAAGACTGACACTGAAGTTAATTACCTATTTGTAGGGTCTATGGTCTAGATGAATAAAGAATAACAAGCAAAATTTAATGTGCTTTGAATAATTTCATAAGTTTTCCTTTAGAATTTAAAGCAAATATCCAGCCTCTGTAGACCTCTTGCCTGCGGTTGTATAATTTTGCCATGCTTTAGTGAAGTTTTTATTGCTAGTATTATGTCAGGTACAGGAGACAGAGATCAATGATTATATGTGGCTTAATCCAAAATTTTACCTAAAAGAAGGCCTGAAGTAGAGGGATTGCAGTGGTTCACAAACACAAGTCCTTCCATTCTCACATCCTTCCCTCTCCCATTTCTCAGCCCTGTATGAAGACCATCTCTCAAGGTCAACCCACGTTATGCCAGTCTCAGGCAAAAGACAGAGGCACCTGTGCCCCTAACAGTCTCTCTGTGTATCTCCCTAATAAGATGCACTATCCAAAGAGACTCCAACAGCCTTCCTTTCAAGACTCATTGGTCAGAATAAAGTCACATGCTATCCCTAATCCAGAAGTGAGCCAACATGATTGTCTAAAGACATTAAGAATTGAGTCTGGAGGTGGAGCTGGTCTTTCTTGAAGCAAACAGCTGAGTGAAAGAGACCACAAGTATGAAGAAAATCAGCACTCTTAAGGATGAGCTGCAGTCAGGATTCAGTGGAGAAAGGGTATGAGGTGGAAAATAAATATAAACCAAGCAATCAATAGTAGATATTACACCTGATTTCTCCTGAATAAGGAGGCTTCCCAGCTCATGCTCAAACTAGAAAGGGATCAATATTTGTTCTGGTGGTAGTTAGAATAGGATTAAAGCATCTATAGAAGAGAAAAATGAATATTCCAGTAAACACAGGCAATCAATGTGATACCACCCATAGATATTGACTTGTTTCCTCCAGGGCTATTTCTTCAACATTAGATGCTGCTGCCTCCATCTCCCTTGTGAAAACCAACTTAATAAAGCCAGAGGGATGCTTGGAAATTGCTGCGATGGGGGCTTGGGCTCCTTTCAAACAGCAGGATTGGCAGAAACCTCTGGAAGCTGCCCCATAAAGAGCCATTAGCCCAAGGCACCAGCAGCTAGATGGCTGCATGCATTCATCGGGATGAACCCCATCAGTCGTGAGTGGGTTAGACACCACTGTGCCAGATGAAGCTTGTTGGAGTCCTCAGGCACTGTTAACCTTAGGAACAGGGACATGGCTGGACTCCACTTTCTTTCCTAGAGGCATTTTCTTTACATAGGTCAGTGGCTGAAAATGGGTACTAAGAGCAAAGAGAAAAAGCAGAAACTGGATTTTCAAAGGTCACTTTTTACTGATTGAAATTGTTTTGGACAAAGTCTATTTAAAATGCAGCAGAAGCAGCTACTGCCACCTCAACTGGTTGAAATACAGTTTTTTAAGGCTACACTCAGAGCTGTTGAATCAGACTCTACTGTAGCAAATATGCATCCTAAAGTTCTCTCTGGGAAGCTTTCCAAGTTTAAGAGCTGTGCTTTAGGTACTTGATGTCCCTGTGGTATTCTGAGAACAATAGTAACACTAAAACAGTGGTTCTCAAAATGTGGGTCACAACCCCTTTGTGGGGCTCGAATGACTCTTTCACAGGGTCACCTAAGACCGTCAGAAAACACAGATATTTACATTATAATTCATAACAACAGAAAAATTAGGGTTATGAAGTAACAACAAAAATAATTTTATGATTGGGGCTTACCAACATGAGGAACTGTATAAAGGATCGAAGCCTTAGGAAGGTTGAGAACCACTGCTCTAAAGGAAAGGAGGTTGGATTCAAGGTAGGGATAATGAGACCAAAAAGGCTTTGGTTAAAGCTCCAGACAACCTTTTCTGAGAAGATAATCGACTTCATGGAGAAAAAAACGTAGTGAAGACAAGCAGGGACCAGAAGTATGAGTTAGTGACCTGACCGTACGTGGACATGGGCTATAGCAGAGATTTCACCCATCTTCAACCCAACTGAATCAGAGACATGACAGACTCCATGGGAGAAGACTTCAGTGAAAGAAAGGTACTCACGCCACTGAATCTGTTCAGTTGGCTTTGCACACCGAGCAACTCTGGGAGTACTGAGCCCTGGTACTGCAGTGTGGCAACCAAAGATCACAGGACTAGTTGAGCAACAAACTCAAGACCTTGAAAGTCCAGGTTTCTATCTTAAGAGATTTGTCACCAGAGACTAATTTTAAAAGAGATAAAGAGTTAAATGATGAAGAATATTAATTATATTTCAGCAACAACAATAACAAAAGCACCCACCACACATACTAAAAAGACAAGAATGATTAGGTAAATGATATTAGATCGATTGCATAATGGTTTGTATTTTAAGCAGGTCAAATAATTTAGAGCTGCATTCTAGGAGGTTTCTCCAAGCCCCCGTGCTGTCATTGATGACTCCACACCCGCAAGGTTCTCCTTGTACCAAAGCATCCACCTACACATCCTGGGGAGCCCAGGAAGGAGCCATCCACTGGGCTGAGATGGTAAGAAACTTTGAAAGCAGTATTACTTAAGCCCAAGGATCAGACATCAGTGGGAAATCCTCAGATGTCTATATTTAAATTTAAAAAAAAAAAAACTTCCCCAGGTAATTGTGTAATTTCTACACCACAAAGACTGAGTGGGCTTCCAAGTCAACTGTTTAACCTCATGCGACCTTCAGGTATACCTTGATTTTTGACTTCAGAGGACAACACAGCAGGAATCTAGAACACTGTTTTTCTTAAATTAACAAGCCTAAAATTTAGTTCTTGTGCTTTCTCTGACTTCACCGACTGTTTGGTTAGGGTGCGTTAAAGATGGTCACAACTTCTTTGCTGGTTCTCCAATGAGAATCAGAACGTACGGATATTCTTTGGAATTCATAATGGCTTTAATGGCCCGCTTGAGTGGCAAAATAGCATGTACAGAGCAGGAGTATTTGGGGATTTCTTAAGGTATAAGAGGTTTTAGACCTCCCACCTCCATTCCTTGGCCGCTTGCTCTAGGCAAGCCAGCTACCATGTGAAAAGTCTAAGTATCTTGAGATTACCATGCTAGCTCAGACTAGCCTGGTGGTGGTGGTAGAACACGCCCTTAATCCCAGCGCTCAGGAGGCAGAGGCAGGTGGATCTCTGCAAATTTGAGGCCAGCCTGGTCTACAGAGTGAGTTCTAGGACAGCCAGCTCTACATAGAGAAACCCTCTCTTGGAAAATAAAAACAAAAACAAAAACAAAAAAAAGAAGCCCAAGCCTCTAGGACAAAAAAGAACCGCAACAGTCACTGCGGATGAAGTTAAAGATGCCACCTTGAAAATTTCAGCCCTGACAGATGTTCCAACTTCCCTGACGGAATTGAAACTGTCATCAAATGATTTTGTTGTTTCTTCTCTCCTTAGCTAGTGGTGTTCACGTCATTACCATGGCGATCACCTCCTCTTATCCTGCCTGTCATGTCCTGTTGGGTCCAGGATTGATGTTTGTGATGCAAAGAAGCTTAGCTAAGGTGTCTGTATGATTTAGGACAACGGATTTTTGAGGCTTATGGAGTTCAGATAGCTATTTCCAAAAATAGGTGCTTGACCCTATGGCCTCTCTGTCGAGTATGGGAAAATATAACATGTTTTTCACATTATTCACAGAAAGTTTACTTGAACCAGTTTCATCTGGGTAAGTGCATAATGCATTGCTGGTTTTCTGCCCTAAGCAGGTTTGCCTAAATTCAATATATAATAATGTTGAGAGGCTCTTTAACAAATTTAACAAAAGACATTAATAAACAAAATTCAGTCGAGTTCAGGTGAATACCCAGCACCACAAAGCTGTGACTTCCCAGTCTCCTCACACTTGAAGGTGAGTTACAGAACAAGGCCTGTCTGGCCCCATCTAAATGCTACTTCCTTTTTTCCTTGTGGGGACTCTTCCAGACACCCCTGATATTTGAGAAGCAAGGCTGACTTTCCAGACTCCCTTGTTTCTCATTAGAGAAAGTTCTAGTCTTGCTTAAGCCATTTTCCAAGTGGAGCCATTAAGAACTAGTAACTTGCCTGGAAGATTGGATTGCTCTACAAAATGGTCTCTGGAATACTGGATGCCAATTTTGTTTGTTAATTCCTAGGATTTTTTTCCTTTCTCTTTACCCCAGGCACTATTTATGTGTCTGTACTTTCACTGGTTCTCACAAATGTTCCTAGAAGGAAGAAATAGCAAAAACTTCCTTTGTAAGAATAATTCCTTATTAAAGATCAAGCTTAATTTTTGACTTTCCATGAAATACTCTAATATCACCATTTTCTTAATAATTAGAACTCTTGGCATAATACTACAATCCCTTTGCATCAGCTCTCATGTAGTCCACATGAAGAACATGTAAAATCACATATATGAAAGACTATCAGAAACCCATTTGCTGTGGTCTCTTATAAGCTTCTGTATTATTTAGATTTTTGCACATGACTTGGACATACCTATAGAAGGAGCGGTGGGGCTGCATCCTGCCACGCAGCTAGCTTTACCCAAAATAATTACACGGAAACTGTATTTATTTAAATACTGCCTGGCCCGTTATCTGTAGCTTTTTATTGGTTGATTTTCATATCTTGCTTTAACCCATATTTAGTAATCTGTGTAGCACCATGAGGTGGATCGCTTACCAGGAGAGATCTTAACCTGCGTCCATCTCAGAGAGGAGAAGCATGGCGACTGCCTGAAGCGTCTCCCCACTGCCTGCTACCCAGCATTCTGTTCTGTCTACTCCGCCTACCTAATTTTCTGTTCTCTTAAAGGGCCAAGGCAGGTTTTTTTTTTATTAATAAAAGTAACACATAGACACTCCTCCATCACATACCAATAGAATGATATACTCATCTCTGACCAAACAGCCTTCTCATGGGCTCCAAAACCCTTTATTAGAAAAGTAGCAAAAATACCACTAGGTCCACTTACAGGTAATTCTATTTTAAATTTTTAACAAGTTCAAAAACAAATCAGAGTGACTAACACTAATATTTCTCTCTTGGTGTCATGGATCAGATTCCTTAGAGGGAGGCGTTTATATATTGTTACCTAGGAACCCAAATGTGGAGAGTATATTTCTTCTCTCTTTAATTTTTAAAATTAATTTTCAGAACTTCTGGTCTCGGTTGTCCGTTTCCCTGAAAACAGCCTGGAGAACTTTAGTCCGGGGAACAAAGAATTGTGCTTGTACTGAGACAGCACATTCCCTGTGGTGGGAGGTGGGAAGGCCCAGGGATAACTGAGACAGCAAATTCACTGTGTGGGAGGTGGAAAGGCCCTGGGAAAACTGAGACACCACATTCACTGTGGTGGGAGGTGGAAAGGCCTGGGGATGGCTGTAACAGGTGCTAGGTGTTTGAGCCAAGAAACGCCCCTGAGAATTGTTGAATTTCATAACACCATCCTTAGAAATAGGTCAGAACTTTATGTGACTTCTCCAATAAAGGTCCTGGGAGATCATGAACTGTGCTGTTTGGCTGCTGAATAGTAGGCTTGACTCTGTCGCCCAGCTCCCTTGGAAATGTCCAGGTGATACACACTCTAATAATGCAGAAGCTTAAAAAGCAAAACAAGTGAACAAAATAAAACTGATTCAGAATACGGGTTCCTTATAAGCAACCCCTCCACCTGCTGTGGCTCTGCCAGCCCTGCGAGGCTGCCACAAGGCCGTATCCCAGTCTTGTGCTATTGTTGAGCTTATTTGGCGGCTGGGTTGGCCATAGGGCTCACACAGCTTTCCCCTCTTGGCTGGAGCTTACATACAGAGGGATGACTCTGCTGGCTTTATTAGTGCTATGTGACCCTAACGATGGACCTACTCATCAATCCCAGAGTGAACTAGACCTAATCAAGAGTCTTTCTACAGGATTTTTGAAAACGATTTAAGAAAAGAAGGTCGTTCCTTCACTGAGGGCAAGATTCAGGCCATGAGACTTGAGAACTGTTGGTGACTTCATTTTCCTTATTTCTGAGGAAATATGATTACTACAGAAGGGAAGAAGAGACTAGAGGCTATATATGATAAAAACCAAAGCAAATTGTTAGGGTTATTTAAGTCCCCGGTTACAATGATCCTTGAGACTTCTTTTTATCCCTTTAATTATGTGAAACATTCTAGTCCTCTAGTGCCTTTCTGGTATATTTTCATTTGTGTCTAAGGTAGTTTGAGTTGGGTTGATAACATATTATGATCAAATGTGGCCTACTACAAGATCCCTGGGCTGTGGCAAATCACACTTACTAGTGTTGTAAGAACCCTAACCCTAGCCACAAGCTCTGGTCTGATGTAGGTGTGTCTTCTATCTATCTGATGATTTCATTGGATAATTAATAAAGAAACTGCCTGGCCCACCTGATAGACCGGTCGGCCCTTAGGTGGGTGGAGTAGACAGAACAGGAAGAAGGAAGTGAGGTAGATAGCTCAGTCAGATGCCACACCTCTCTTAAGTAAGACAGACTGCCATGCCTCTGCTCAGGGAGAGAGATGCGATGAAGCCAGCCACCAGGTCAGACATGCTGAATCTTTCCCGGTAAGACACCACTTTGTGGTGTTACACAGATTATTCGATATGGGTTAGTCAAGATGAGAGTAAGAGGCTGAAAATAATGGGCCAGGCAGTATTTAAAAGAATACAATTTGTGTGTTGTTATTTCGGGGCATAAGCTAGCCGGTGGCTGGGAACCGGGCAGGATGAAAAGCAGGCCCGCAGCTCTACACTACACTGGTCCCTCTGCCTTCTGAAGAATTCGGCTTTGCTCAAGAGTTACCATACTGGCAAGTGTTGTGAGATATCCTGCTGAGGAACAGTGAAAAGGTCCCACCTGGCCTCAGGCCAGACCAGTGTTTGGTTATATGCACATTTCTTTACTGTTTTGACTTCCCTGAGTGAGAAACACCGTACTGTCTGCATCATTCAGGTGGTCAGTCTTTGGCACTTTCTATTCACATATCCTGTGAGATCCCCAGGACTGGGATAAGGAAGGTTAAAATAAGAAAAACGCAGGGTGTGCCATCGAAATAAAAGCCCTTCTGTGAGTCTTGCAAATTCCCCCAGTTCCTTCCTTGCCGCATCCTAGTCCCATTTTAGATGTCCAGATGCCTTCAGGACACAGGGTGTGAACTTTCAACATAGTGGACTGTTAAATTTTTTGGACTGAAAAACCAAAACAAAGAATTTTCATCTGATTTTGTCACCTATTCAATATAATCTCAGGAAAACTCTGTAATCCGTCTGGGACTCTGTTTCTTCTTGGTAAATTAAGAATAATCGCTTCTACTCTGGTTATTTCTGGGTACTATGATAAGAATAACATTAAATCATGCACTGAGTGGCTAACAGACATGTCAGGGGCTGTAAAATCCATTCACTGGAACATTAAACCTAATCTTTTACCTAAATGCTAGGTTTGTCTGTGACTCATTTCTTATTTAATTAATTAAACAAATAGGTATTAAGTGCCTACCATGATCAAGGCTGCGAGAGGCACCAACAGAGAATGCAAAGAAAAATTCAAGACATATTTCTTTCTATAGGAAGAAGTTAGGCAAAATGAGAAGGAACCGGCAGCAGGACTCTCTCTCATACCTTGATTGGAGGCCAGTGATTCTTGCCTTCCAGTCGTTGTCCTCAGCCTTTCCATAACTCTTAAGGTAGATCTACATTTAGTATCAGGTCCATCTTTGCCCACAGGCCAACCAGAAAGGAGAGCCAATGCTGCTAGGGGAAGAACCCTTGATTCGAATTGTCTTAGAGGAAAAGGAATTCACCTCAAAGAAGTGTCACCTATAACCTTGATTTACCCCTAAGCTTCTTAGTATCGGACTCATGAGGCAAAATTAGCCAATGAACATGTCTAAAGGAGAACTCCAGGTGAATATTCTTTTTTACTATTTTTTAATTTTTCTTGACCTTCAATGATACAACCTTATATTTTGAGTCTTGAATAATTGGAAATAAAATGAAAGTTCCAATGTTCAGGGTTCCGAACCCCTCAGAACACTGGTAGGGGGTGGGATTGCACTGCATGTCCAATACTCAGCAGTAACAGGCAATACATAAAATCCCTAAAAATTTCTGCTCCTCCACTGTTCTATCTGGGGTAAGACATGCCAGCAATTTAACAAGCACAAGGGCGTAAATCACGCAGTGGGATCTCTGTGAGAGGACAAAGATTTCCTAAAAGAATGGGGGAGAGAAGTCACCCAGTGCTAGGCATTTTAGGAGTCAGTGTTGGTGTCTAAATGTTAAACGTTTACATTTTACGGCAAAGTGACATGTTTAAATGCATTCTATTGCCCATTTGCAGCCGTTACTCGCTGTTGGCCATGGGCTTGGGGCTGGAGCTGGGCAATGAATCAAAGACACCCTTTGTATCATGTCACTAAGCAACTGCCTCCTCTTCTGTCTTTCACAGAGCCTGGGCTGGGCACACAGCCTGTGTCATCCACATGGTGGGTTTACGGGTCTTGATTTATGCCAGCCAAAGTTTCCCGAGGAAAAGGCAGCTGAGTTTGGGCTCCAGCCATATCTCACCGACGCGCTGGGAAGAAAACATGGAGCAAGTGAGGATCAGCACAAGTAGGCAAGCCAGACCTGGTGTTTTGGTTCAGATTCCCCTATCATCTGTAGAATAATAGTCAGTTCAGAGAAGGCCAATATATAGCATAAATGCTGATGAGCTTCTTCATTATTCAAAACGGGTATTCCTGGTCCATCATAAAGTACATTATCATATTGAGCCAGATATAGCTTGGAATTGTCCATGATATCTATTTCAGGCATTCACTACCAATTGGCCAGTTGGCATATGAGATGAACCTGTTTGTTACCCTGTCTGTGTGCCAAAAACTGATTTCCATCTCTCTTTTACAGTAAGATTATGGGCTTCAGCATTTCTTCATATGTAGCTGTCTCTGTAACAGAAACAATAATGGTAGAGACCGCTAACCTGTACACTTCTTTATATGCATAAAAATCACTTACTCCTGCTATCACTGAACAGTGATTTGATGTTGTCCACATCATACAGAAAATCATAATGCTTGTCACTTAATAAACACCATGCTGTGGATCAGGTATGCAGATGGGTTAATTGCCTGGTATTCTCCTCTCATCATGAACTGAAAGCTCAAAGAAATAAAGCTGGCCACACTACCTAGCCAATCAGAGAAAACTGGGTCCCAACTCAAGAATGTCTAGCTCCAAACACTTCATTCTTACGTAAGAAGTAGACATTTTGGGGAGTTTTGGCACACGCTTTTAATCCCAGCACTTGGGAGGTATAGGTAGGAGGACCTCTGTGAGTTTGAAATCAGCCTAGTCTACAAAGTAATTTCCAGGACAGCTAAGGCTATACACTGAAACCATGTCTAAAAAAATAACAAAATAAAAAAGTTAGACCTTAACCCTTTGCACACTGACTCACCATCTTGACATTTGACATTCAAATTTTCTTCATTTTCCCAAAAGGAAAGGGGAGATACTTGATTCCTCCAAGCTCCAGATTGTCCCCAACTCTGTCACATCCCTGGAAGGTCCTTTAATCTTTCCTGCACTCAGCCTTCTTTTTAACTAGGTTATAAAGTCCCACAGAAAGAACTAAGTCTATAGACTAGCAAGGACTGAATGACAGACGTCAATTGTCACTCTGCTAACAAGGAGGGCTCCCAGCAGCCCCATGGAGAAAGTATATATTCTTCATGATTGGCGCCTGAAAGGAATATGACACTCTTATTCCTGTCCATTCCGGCTGAAGACTTCGGCCAGACTAAACTGCCTGTATTCCTTCAAGGTCTTCCTTAGTGTCCAGCCCTTATACCTGATGTTTGATCTACCAAGAACTATCAGCTCTTGCCTGCCCTTCCTTTACTGGTTCTTCGGCTCCACACTCTGGCACATCTCTCTGGCCGCTCTTGCGCTCATGTCTTACCTCTTTGTACCTCTTCCTTGGGAAAGATAAATTCTATTGCCGTATCACGTTCTTAGAATCCAGCACTTCCTCCTAAACACAAATGCTATTCTACTGTTCTTGGTCATCCTCCTCCACTGGGCTAAAAACTTGGTTCTTGTGTGTGTGTGTGTGTGTGTGTGTGTGTGTGTGTGATTTGTGTCTCTGATGCTCAGTACTGTCCTGATGTCTGTCCTCAAAAATCAACTGATAAATATGTAGATGATTGAGCAGAATGGATGGGTGAACCTACTGCCAGGAAACTAACTAGATTGGCACATGTAGGAAGATGCTCTCTGCCTCACTGCAATGCCCACTTAACTATGATTGGCAGATGCCCCCTGAACTGGAGGAAATGTGCAAGCAGCCAGCACAACCCACAGGGAGTTCAGTCTCAATATCTTAAACTGGTAGGAAAATAGTTCCAGAGAGATTGCCTTATTCAGATGCTGTCCATCAAACGACTTTGGGTAGGAAAGAAAGCAAACACAAGGGATTATATCTTAGTTTTATTGCTTAGCATGGCCAAAATCCATATCAGAGGTTAAATGAAAAGTTCAGAATTTGGCCTCAGCATAAAACTGTGCATTGATTTTTCCAAAGTAGGTATGTGTTCATCCACACCAAAGTACTGACATCAAATGAGAATCGTTCTTAGAACTTAAGGAAAGGATCATTAAGTAGTGTCATTTTACCATAAATTTAATGAGATTTGCTAACTCAAGCTAGGACAGTGAAGAAAGGAATGAGTGGGTTCTTAGTAGGAAGCACAGGGTGAGCGGTCTTGGAGCCCTGGCTTACACCAGCAGCATCCTGTCCCTCTTTCTGCTCAGCTTCGCTTCACACTGGTCTTTCTCCTCATGTTCTGAGGTCTGGTATCGATAGTCCAGTCAGAGTCTACACATTTCCTTTCCTGCCATGCCGGTAGTCTCACACATGAACCTTTATCCTCCTCTGAGTACTTTTCACTTTTGGAAAGAGTTGGGGGACACTCTGGAGCTGTGAGCTGGTTGACAGTATCCCTTTTCCTGTCTCTGGTGCTTCCCTGCTCTATGGAGTGGCAGTCAAGGAGAGTCAGTCCAAGGATATCCTGACGCACCATGTGGCTCTAGTGTGGTTTTTAGGTCCAGAAAACCCTCTGTGGGTGGAAACACTTGTCTTAGATATTTGCAGAGGTGAAGCTCAGAGCGGGGACAAGCCTATGGTGACTCCACCATAGGACAGAGACTGGGAACTTCTCTTTTATTGGCCACTGCAAATAAGTGACCTCCTTGGCTTCTTCTCAAATACTTCTAGGAACTTTGCTTCAGGAGATGAGCTGTCCCTCCTCCGCTAATGATGCCTGTGGGGTTACTTTCCTGCTATCTCTCAGCGGCACTGGGAGATCTGTCATCTGGGGCCTGAAGACTCCATTTCCCCAGACCTCTTTGGCAGCTGGCTTCCTGTCACATGTCTGTTGACTGGGTCCTCAGAGTGAGCAGAGAACAGAAGAAGAACAAATCATATTTCCACCCATCTTCATTTCTGCTCAGCTTTCTCCAGCAGACAATTGCATAGCCTCTGCATCTAGCTTCTCTGTGTTTCCCAAGCTGTGGCATCTGTGAAAGTTAATCTTCTCTGTCAGCTCGAGTGAATTTAGAATCATCAGGAGACGCAGTTCTGGACTGTACCAGAGTGGTTTGATAGAGGAGGGGAGATACAACCCTAAATGTGGGTAGCACCGTCTCATCGGCTGGGGTACCTGCCTGGATGAAAAGAGAAAGGGGGGAAAGACTGAATACAGGTGTATGCCATCAGCACCACCAGCCACAGATGGTTAGTCCCCTGTTGTTCTCTGAACTGAATACAATAGCCAAGGTGGCTGCAGGGAAGAGTCATTCTCCTTTTGAGAGTCACCTCAATAGCTCCCTTGAAACGTATCATGAGAAAGACTTTTCTTTGGGTGTCATGTCAAGATTTATTTAGAAATACTTTATTTTTTTAATATAAAGTAATGCTAGGCATGACAGAGCTAGCACTTGGGAAGAAGATCCAGGGGGAACTCAAGGAACTGGAACTCAAGGCCAGCCTCATATTCAAGGCTAAGGCTAGCGTAGATTATATACTCCATGAGACCCTGCCTTAAAATAACACCAAAAGTAACCTCCCCCCTTTAAATAGGATGGATATAAAGTCTAATTGTTTTAACAAGATAAGTGTGCCATCTCTTTGTTGAAGCTAGGGGACAATCAGGATGCCATTGCTCCTCTGGTTCCCCAATAGCTTACCTTTGCCCTCTCCCCACCTTTACCAGAGCCTCAGAGACACATTCAGGAGACAGACCCCCAAAGAGAGCTCTGAAAATCATCATGAGGAGATCTTTCTGAACAAAGAGTCTGTGTCCTGTCCCTTGTCTTGTAGAGACACCTGTTATATAACATTCTGGTTTAAGGGGCTCCTTAGGTACCAGTGTAGACTTATATAGATCCACAGACCTTCCCATGCCACACAGGGGGAGGGGGAACCTTTACTTCGTCCCTTCCTGCACCTCTACCCTTCCCATCTGCAAGTATCCCCTACCCTTCAGAAGTCTCACCATGACCAAACACTTCCCTCACCCCCTCGCTGCCTCTACTATTCAAGCAGCCTCCCTCTTTGAACTCATAGGCTCTCAACCTTCCCTGAGGAACACGTGTGTGTTTATCCCCCATGGTCTGGATGGCTTGTGCCTATAATGGGTGAGTAGGAAATATTGCCCATGTGATCCTGAAGATACTGGGGACACATTTGCCCCATGTGTCCCTCCTCAGAGCAGAGAATGGTTTGGAGCACAACCTTCTCTCCAGCCTGGACTTTTCAAGGGCAAAGAAAGAAAGAGGTGGGAGGGCCCTGCAGTATTTATAATGGGTGTGACATCCTCATCTTGCTCCTTATAAAACCAAGGTTGAAATTTTATTTCTTCCCTGAAGTTTCATCTTTTCTAGATTTAGTTTCTCACTCCGTGCACAATAACACCATATGCTGGAATCGTAGTTATAAAAGCACGAGCCTTACTCTACAAATTCAGGTGTGCAAGACATTCACACTGTTTTATTCTCCATACATTAAAATAAATCTGACTTCACCTCCTCTTCTATCTGCCAAACACCAGCTTCAGGAAATTCAGCGAATTATTACAGCAGTTTCTTCCTCTGACCTGGATAATCTTGGCAGCTTAAACAGGGGTGGAAGATTGTGCCAATTCCCTCAGTCCAGACATCCAATCAGTGTGAAATCCTAGAACCTCCTAGATACCCCCTTAAGGCCCGAGACCCAGTCCCAGCATCTCTAGCCTCTTTTGGTCTGAAGTTCTGGCCAAAGAGCAAAACTGGTAACTATTTGTTCCAGATTCACAGCAGGCAGGGCCCCTTGGCCACCTGCATCATCTCATACAGCCTCTTGCTTCTCAGCTGGGAGCTGAGTGTCACCTGCCTCATTTCATAGGTAAGAAAGTAGATGTCTGAGGAAGACTTGCTCAAGTTCATGCTGAGAGAACTTCGGCACAGGGCCCAGGGTCTCAGTGTCCTCTGTGTCCCCTCATCGCCATTCTCTGATTTACAGCTGAATCAGCCTTTCCTTCTCCATGTCCTTCAGAAGCTGGGCTGTTTCTTTTCCTGTGGATGATTGAGGATTGCATCCCAAGGCCTCAGGACACTTTGTTCTTCTCCTCCTTCTGTCACCAGCCTGTTCTTTCTTCTGAGTTCCTTCAGATCCTCGGCTCCCTCACGCCAGCCTGTGCCATCTGTGCTCACTCCTCAGGACATTTCTCCATCACCATTCAGGCTCCACATTTCTTCCTTCAGAAAGAATTTCCCAGAGTTCCCCAGTGAATCAGGCAGCTGACTAATGGGATTGGGCTGTTCTGCAAATGACATAGAGCAGAGTTTGGGAAGACACATGACATCGGTGCTCTAAGCCTTGTTTTACAGAAAGCAAACAAGATAAGACTTGGGCAAGGAATGAGGTGTGCTCGTATCGGGCAGTCAGAGAGGCTGGTAATCATGTCTCCACGTTCACCTCCACTCAGCCAAGAAGGCCAGTGGGCAGCTAATCTCTCCCTTTGGGGGCATTAACGACAACCACAGGTTCCCTTCAAGGAACAAGAGTGACCCAGAATGAAATGAGCTAGACACCTACATCAATTCCCTTCCACCATTGCACGGCCAAGGAGCCAAACCCCAAACTAAATGTTAAGTTATCTCAGTCTCTTTGGGGTGACAGTTGAGAACAGCAACAGCAACAAAAGCGCCTGTGACAAATTTGTACACATTCTAAACTTGGAATCGGTGCGCAATTCAAATTAATGGCATTTCCACTAATCACAGAGACAAAATCGGCACAAACTCCAGATGAAACTGCTACAGGACTGACATACATATAATTTATTTGACAGGCACAGCCTCTTTAAAAGGAGAAAACCGCTATTACATGTTACCAAAATCACTTTCAATTTGGAATATGACAACCCACTCAACACATTTGAGATGCCAGCCACCCAGGACCAAGCTCTGCTATTGTACTCTCTCTCTCTTCTTCTCTCTCTAAAAGCCCCAAATCCACCTTTGCTGCCCCCTCTCCCTCATGTCTCTAGCCACCTTCTCCCTGTCCACCAAACCATGTACAAGGACACATCGCATCTCCCTTCAGAGGCTCGGCACTTGACATAATAATTATAGGAAGGGCTACATAATATGACTGTACTTTATTCATCCTCATAAGATGTTGAGACAAGCATCATCATTATCTTAAAATCAAGAAAACTGAGGCCCAGACAGGATATACAAATTGTCATTGCTACCATTAAACCATGGAGGTCCATGGACACCTACCTGGTGGTCTGGCTCTACTTCGCCATAATGCCTGCTATCGATGGATGAAAGAAGACCAAATGAAGAATGTGCACAAGAGACTGGTCCACTCTGTGCTAAGCGTCTGTTCGTTCCCTTTCTGCTACTGAGCAGTGATAACTCCCTCTCTTTCCTCAAATACCGCCCTTTATTTCTGCATTAGAGGTGGGATCCTTTGGGTTTTTAAGGCATGAGGTTTTAGCAATGCCATGGGTGTATACTTTGAACTTTATTGTCACTTTTCAGACATTCTGAAATAGTTTCCACAGTTGAACGTCTTCCTCCTGTCCACACTCCAGTTTCCTGTGGTCACTAGAAACACAAATGCCCTCCTCCGTGTGGATAGCTGTCATTAGTTCAGAGTTCTTGTGTATAGCAAGAACTCAAGCAGGCAGGGTTCTGCGCACTGGAGGACCCCAGTTACCTAACTCCCTGCAGAAATTTCTTGCCAGGTCGAGATTTTAGAAAATACCATGGGCTGATCTGGGTCATCATTAAAATCCATCTCTCACTGTTTCCTTGGTCCAAGCGCACCAGGCACTCAGTGTGGAAGCACATGGGTTTGGAACGGAATGGTCTCCTATGTTTACCAGATGCAACGGTAATTCTCCAAGTCCCCGTTTCCTCATCTCTAGCATGGGATGATAATAACGCCTTCATGGTAAGACTGATACCAAAATGATATCAAGTGACTCATAAACACTCAACGCAGTGCCTGAGACAGGCGTTTGGAAAAAAATTATTATTATTATTATTATTATTATTATTATTATTATTATTATTATAGCTGTGGCTACACTAGTAGCAGCTGGAGCAGGTCATGCTCTCTGCAGAGACAGAACCAAGCACACAAAACAAGGCCAGGAACCACTCTGATCCCTAACTATGCTTCCAATTTGATTGGATGCATATTTTATTCATGATTTCACCCCAACTTCCTCCTCGGGAGAATTTAAGACATTATAATATGACACTCTTAAATTAGAAGTAAAAGTTTGGGAATCATGTTGAAGGAGGAGTGAGTGAACGTCAGAGATGACAGTGGGTGACCATGACTTTCAGGTCAGACTTTTCTGGCAGCCAATAGGAAAGGATGCTGGTTCTATTGCAAAGTTTTGTTTATATCAATTTTGTGTGATATCCATTTCAACAGAGCTATTTTACGTAGGGTTTGCTATATACTAACTGTGACCAACAGAAAGTGACTTTCGTGACAGTCTCTGCAGTGAACATGTCTTTCCAGTGTCCAGCAATCTGTAGATTCTTTGAGAGAGAGCTGTGTTCTCAGTTCTACCTCCTAAACATACGCTTTGTCCTAGATTCTTTAAAAACATTGAGCAAAGAAACAAATGGTATGCAAACTGCTTAGCTCTCCAATTGCCAAGTGGGAAAATGTTTACACGTCTTTACATACAGAATTTGAGCCCAAGCTCTCAGCATCTGGGCTGTTTTCTAATACTCCATTGTTCTAGTTTCCATATTGCAAGCGAAAGCAAAACTTAGTTGCTTCCCAACAACTACCTTCTTCCATAGTTCCACAGACCGCATGGACTCACGGTTGGTGGTTGTCCTTTGCTCATAGTTTTTACAAACTTCTGGTCATTCAAGTCTGGACAGTCGTGTACAGACATGTCTGAGTCTGGGCAGAAATGACCAGAGTAACTGGAGCTGGCCCCACAGCTCTCCCTACAGCTAGCCTTTCTTCTACAGAGCTCGGTTTCCTGAGAGCAGAGTTGAGATAATCGGATTGCTTACACACGCCCTGATTTAGTCTAGAGGGAAATTTCTAAGGCACAAATGTAGAAAGCCTTGAGGTTTCTTTTGGCCAATCTAATGAGTCACACAGAGATGTTTTTCTTGTGTTTTATTAGTCAAAATAATTAAGGATTAGAAGAATAAACTCTACCTCTTCATGGGAGGAGACCTATGTGTTTGGTTGTAGTAATCTGAATAGTGAACTGTTTTCAGCACAAGGCTACAATCAAGCCATCACAACAGACTGATATTGGTGTTAGAATATGCAAGGTAATCAATAGCGTAAAAGAAAGAATCTGGAAATAGACCCACATATTTCCATTTAATCAATCTTTGACAATGCTTCAAGTATTTCTTTCAACATATGTTACTGAACTAATTATTCATAAAGAAAAAATATGAAACATATACCCATAGCATAAAGTTTCGTTTGTGTGATACACAAGAACTAATTTTAAATGGATCATAGAGTTAAAGCTAAAATGATAGAAGTTTTAAAAGTAAACCTAGATAAGTATATTTAAAGTTGTATTTTAGTTTTAATTATGTGTATGTGCATGGGTATGCACATGTGAATGTAGTGCCCATGAGGCCTGAGGCTTAGAATCCCCTAGAACGGGCATTAAGGATACTATTGATCTACCTTATCTGAGTGCTAGAAACTGAACTTTTGTTCCCTGTAAGAACAGTACATGCTTCCAACTGCAGTGCCATCTCACAAGCCCTAAAAGGGAATTCTTGTCATTTGATTATAGATAGACATTTTAGACATTATGTCATACAAGAATAAAATCCTTAAAGCTGAGAGGTCAAACCTTCTCATTTTGCTGAGCTAAAATATCATGAAAACAATGTCTAAGAAAGCCACACTAGGAGAGAATGTATGAGAAAGCCACAGACTAGGAGACTATGTATTGGATGTTTCTGTGACAACAAAACTCTTATACTGGACCTATATAAAGGGCATGAGGATGGTTTCATACACGGAAGCAATGGCCACCTATTAATGTCCCCTCCCCAGCCCACCCAAAGTAAACTGAATTTCCCTCAGCAGCTATCAACTGTTATTAGCTCCTCAGATTTTTAACTCCTATGTCTTACAGAGAGGTCTTGTGCCAATAACCACAGCTGCTTTGAGCTCAAGGGTATAGCAACCATGTCATGCCCAGAGGTCAGCTTTTCTTGGGATTAGATATGGATGCTTTATGTATATGGCTGAGCACTCACAAGTGCTTATCTTCAGCTTCAGAAGATTCAGTCTGTGAGGTTGGACCCATGATCTTGGGCAGAATATCATGGTGATGGAGGAGGCTCTTCACCTCATGATAGACAGAAAGCAGAGAAAATGGAGGGACTAAGACCCAATATAACCTTCAAGGGCACTTCTTTAGCCCAGGAACTTACTTCTTCCAACTAGGTCCCTTCTACTAAAATTTTCAGAAATTTCTAAAATAGGGCCACCAGCTTGGAACTAAGCACTCAACACATGAGTCTGTGGGGAAAGAATTTGCATTCAATGCACCATACATAAAGAAATCTCAAACATTGTGCCTTGTGAAAAACTGGTACATAAAAAGAGTATCATTCAAGTGACGTTCTAGAATAATCAAGATGAGCAAGTAGAATAACATTCACAGAAAGCCTGGAGCTGTAAGGAGACTGACTGGAGAGAAATGCAAAGAACTTTCTGGGTTCACAGAGATGCCCTTTAGCTTGATTTAGTGAAAAAAAATATGGAACTGTACATTTTTTGTTTGATTCTACCTTCAAATATCTGCCCCAAAACAGACAAAAAATAGAAAAGTGAGCAGGCAAGGCAGTGGAAAGCAAATGATGAGATAGTAGATTTAAACTCAAATGCAGCAGCCATTGTATTACATGTAAATGTGCCAGATGCTCCAATTAAAAGACAAAGATATGTCAGACTGGATGCTTAAAATTCCAACCATTTGCTGTTGATAGGAGACACATACTGAAACATAAGCTGCAGAAATATTGAAAGAAAAACAATTAGGAAGTAACATATGCAAATGTGAACAAAAGAGAAACTATTAGGTCTATATTATGATCAGATAAGGTGTGCTTCAAATTTAAAAATCATTACTAAGGAAGACACATCAAGCTTTCAGTTCCCTGGGGAGAAAACCAGCAATTCTAAAACTATGTGCACCTGGCCTCAACAGCGAGAGCAACAAGGAAAATAGATAAGCCACAATTACAGTAGAAGATGTTTAATTCACTTCTGTTAGTAACTGTTAAAAGTGTGGCTCAAGAAGTCAGTAAGACTATGAGCTATTTTAATCAAGTGTAAACTTAGTAAAAGGGATAAATAAACACCAAAATCTGAAATCAAAAAGTACAAAAAACTTTCCAATGTTTGTAGGTTATTTAAAAACCTGATCATGTATGGGGCCAAAAATTAAGTCTTAATAGGTTTTTAAAACTTGGCACTGTAAACACATATTCTAGCTACAAAGGACATAGATTATAAATAAATTACTTTAAAATGCAAAACACAATTTTATATTGATAATTTAGGAAAATCTTGTCAAAATTCATCACAATAAAACAATGAAATATTTAACTGTGGGATTATTAGAGTACAATAAACTAAATTCTATAAGATGAGGCTAAAAATGTTTAAAGGTAAAATTATTGTTTAAATATACATTGTAAAAATTTAAAAAGCATTCTTATAATCATTGATGGAAGCAATCATCTTGGACTCAGTTTAAAAAAATAGAAAGCCCAGCAAATTAAAAGCTAAGAGAATAATAGGGAAGAAGTAATAAAAAACAAGGGCAGAAGTTAATGAAATAGCAACAAGCACAAAGTAGAGAGGAAAAACTTAGCCAAAAACTATTTCTTTGAAGAGTTCAAGTTTTAATAAATCTTTGGCAAGGCTGATGAAAGCAAGAGAAAGAAACAATGTCAGGAACAAAGAGGATGACACACTGATTCATCATACAAACATTAAAGAGGGGCTAAGAAGAGCCTGAATAGTTTTATGACAGTATGTTCGAAAAGTTGATGAAATGGAAAAATTCCTAGGAGAAATACATCTTAAAATTGGAATGAGAAAATATTGAACGTAGCTTCATAAAATGATTAAAGAAATCAAGTAAGTATAAAGTCTTTCAAGGAAAACATTTTTTGACTCAAGTTGCTTCAGTGGTGGAGGCTGGAATCTGCCTGGCAATTTAAGAGAAACAAGCAAACTCTTCAGCAAATTCTTCCAAAGAACAAAGATGAATCAGAAGTAATTTTATGAAACAAAATAATCTTCACAGAAACATTACAGGAAATTGACCAAAAGGAAACTTAGCTAGTGTGGTGGCATAGGCATAGATAGGGTCCACGTACTTAGGAGGTAAGAAAAGGTTTAGGGGCTCAAGACCATTCTTAGCTGCCTAGTGAGTTTGAGGCTAACCTGAGTTATGTGAGATCTTGTCTCAAGTAACTGAGAATTAAAAAAAAAAATCTATCAGCCATCTCCTTGAAAATATAGTAGTAAAAAATTAAAGAAAATCCTACCAGATGGAATCAACAACATATAGAAAGAAAACTAACCAGTTCAAATAGAATCGACTCCAGAAAAGGAAATTTAATTTGTGTCTTAGTTACTTTTCTATTGCTGAGAAAAGACACCATGATCAAGCCAACTTACAAAAGAAAGGGTTTAACCTGGGGCTTGCTTATAGTTTCAGAGGTTGCTTAGAGCCCATGGCAATGATAGTGGGAACCATGGCAACACGCATGATGCTGGAGCAGCAGCTGAGAGATTACATGTTGAGACAACAACCATGAGACAGAGAGAGCCAACTGAAATGGTGTGGACTTTGGAAAGTTTAAAGCCTAACCCCAGAGATACATCTCTAAACACGCCACACCCCCTAATCCTTCCCAAACAGTTCCACCTACTGGAGACCAAGTATTCAAACATAAGAGCCCAAGGGGTCATTCTCATTCAAACCATCACAATTTAACAGTCCAAATTTATTTATTCTAATTCACAGTAATTGAACAAAAGAGAAGAATGTAAATGGTCATCTTAATATATGATTAAAAATACAATAAAATTTAACATTCACTCATCAGTAAAACGAACTTTTTTCTTGTTTTAAAATCAGTAAACAAAGGAAAAGTAGCAGGAACTTGGTAGCCCAATAAAATAAAGCACACCAAACACTTTGCAGTCATCAGGCTAATGGTGGAATGTTGGAAGCTTTCCTTTTGAGATAGAGAATGAAAGATTTGAATAACACGATTAGCTGGTCAGTAATGCTCTTAGACACAATTAAGCTAGAAGTACCAGAGACGACAGCATAGGAATTAAAAAAGAAGGCTTTCTATGTGTCTTGACAATCTCAATGAGCCTATAAATCCTTAGCAAAGTTCCAGATAAAATGTGGATGAATAAGAACCAACTGGGGTTAATATAGTGATCACAAAACAGAAACTTCAAATAAAATGTCACATCTGCACTGTCAAGAAAAGAACAGAGGGCTGGGATGGAGTCAGTGGTGGAGTGCTTGTCTAGTAGTCTTCACTAATTACTGGTGACTCTGAATTCCTTGTCATGTATTCACTGGGCAATTGGATACCATCTTTCATGAGGTATTGAATCTGGATCTCCCAGAATTGGACGGAAGAAAAGAGAGCAAAGCAAGTATCTATGAATGAAGACTAATAAATAGAACTTACACTGATTCTTTTTTGTGTGCAGAAACCTCTGAAATTTATAAGAAAAGAGAGCAATAGACCTGTGTCAGTGGGGTCTACCACAGTCATGAATTGGAAGTGCCGTGCACCGCACCCCCGTGTCTGCGTTCGGTGCGCTTTTACCCAGTTACCAAGCTTCGGGCAAGGTGCTGGAGGTTAGAAAACACAGACACACACAGACAGAGAGACAGCGACACGGGTCATCCTTGAATTCCCCAAGAAGGCCCCTTTATTGTGTTCAGGGGCAGATTATAGAGAGATAGGCACGCCCCAGCCAAACTCACCAGAAACCACTCTCCTGCAATCAGGAACTCCTGAAGGTCTCGTGCTCAGAGAAGCTGTAGGCACTCAGATCAGGGGATTACAAGAAATTCAAGATCTAGGGTCTCATTGCTCCCAAGAGGAAGATTTACCCCTGCATAAATGGCAGCTCTCTCCAAATTTATAAAAAGAATTACAAATCCATATCAAAAGTAAAAGGGTATATCGTTAATATTGGTTTTTAAATATATAGGAGATGAGAAAAATTGAGATGCTTGCAATAAAAAAAAAACAGTAGGAAGAACTGTTCTACAAGGAAGTAACAGCCAGGTAACAGTGAGGACCTGGTGTGATGAGAGAGAGAATGAAGAGCTTTGTAGCCAATAAGAAGTCTCGTAAGTAAACTGGTTCTGACAAAAAACACTTGATTGATTTTTTTTAAAAAAATCCCCTCATCAGCTTAATAATTATCAATTGGAAATGCATTTTAGATATGAGTAGTAGATTATTGTTGTGCATAAATAGATCAGAATCAGTTAGATATAAGAGATAATGTCTTGCATATAAAAGACAAAACAGCAAGGCTCCTTGAAAAAAAATTTTATGTCCTTGTGATAGAAAAAGACATCTTACTAGAACAAGATAGAAACAAAGGGCACCAGGAATAAGGAAAACTTCAGTGAGTTTAGCTACATTAAATTAACAATTTCTGTTCATCACAAAGCACTATTGAGCTGGGTGTCATAGTATGGGCCTTTAATCCCAGCAATAGGAAGGCAGAGACAGAAACCAGAGGATCTCAGTGAGTTTAAGTCCTGTCTGGTCTACTTAGCAAATTCCATGCCAGCCAGTGCTATACAGTGAGACTTTGTATCAAAACACAAACAAATAAAAGGAGAAAGTGAAAAGAGATGTAATGTGAAAGAGATTTTGGAACACACACAACAGCCAGAAGCCTTGCAAATACAATATTAAAAGGTATTTCACAAACAATAATAGACGACTAAATACAAAGACATGCAGAGATCACCAGTAGACAGCTCATGAAAGAAAATAACTAATTGCCTAATAAGTACATGAAAACTGAGTCGGGCTCATTAGTAATCAGTGACATACAAAAAAATCGAATGCAAATTGAAGTACATTGTAGCGCACACTATCCAAGATGGCTAAAATTAAAAGAAATAATCATAATGAATACTGGCAAAAATGTGTAGTCAAAGGACCCTCGTACAGGACTGGCGGGAGTGAAAAGTGGTGTAATCTGTCCACAGAATAGTCTGGCACTTCTACTAAAGCTAATCAGACATATACTCTATTACTCAGGAACTCCACATGGACACCACGAGTCAGGCTCAATAATGGTTCAAGCAGCTGTGTTTGCAATAGCGCCATACTGGAACTAAACCAAATGTCCATCAATAGCATAATGGTTAAACAATGCACACTACATTCACAGAAAAGAATCTAACGTAGCAATGAAAATGAAAGAATTGCAGTCATAGCATGCATGGATTTCATAAGTGTAACAAGCATACTGTGTGACTTCATTTTGTGCTACTCTCAAATATTATAGGATTTAGAGATGCCTGATTGCATCATAATTTAAGATGTGCAAGTAAATGATTATCATAAAGATTTGGCTAGCTGTCACCCCTGGAGGACCAAGAAGAAAGTGACTTACAGTAAGCCCAAGAGGCTACTGCATCACTGGCCCATCTTGGGGAGATGAGGTGATGATTCTGTGGGTGGCCGCTTTCTGATAATTAATTGCTATGTCCTTTAGTTTCATTTTGCTTTGCTTTTTGAGATCAGGTATCCCTATGTTGCCCATGCTAGCCTTAAACTCACAATCCTCCTGTCTCAGCCTCCTGAATGCTGGGATTACAGCATCTGTCTCACCAAAACTGGCAAACTGTACATCCTTAGGTCATTCCCTGTATAAATACTACATCTGACAATAAATATTTAGGAGACAAAGAAGACGTACTATCGATGACATAGACAGGAGCCCCAAGAAGACTACCATCTCGGATAACACCAATTCATTTGTTAGTCTTCTTTAGACTGAGAGACCTTCCCTAAACAAAAGAAATATAACCGGAAACTTAAGTGTCAGTGCCTACCTAAGCAGAAGTATCTTCATGTGGATTAGGGGTAATGCTAGCTGGGTCTATGTCACAGCCTGGCTGGTAATAGGTCAAAGACAAGCAATCTGTATGAATGGCATGACAACAAATGGCAGACTCAGGGTTACAGAGAAGACTCTGGTGGTTCAGGAAACGGTGATAGATCAAAATGGCAGCCATCTTAAATTCCAATCCCAGTTTCGTCCCTGAATTCCTGACTCTGCAATACCTGACGCTCCAGGAAAGCTAAGGAGGGAGCATTGCAAACCCCATGGACAGGCTTGGAAAATGGACAGAGGACTTGTCCTGTCCTCTGCTTCTGGAAGGGACGGAGCTGCCAAGACGACTGAAGTAGGAACACTAGGTCGCTCCTGTGCCTGAGAAATGCACCTGAAACCTGTATCACCAAAGCATCTGTCCCACGTTGCTCCTTCTATTGCTTCTCTGAGCTCCCATGGTAAACGTTATTTCGGAGACCCTGCACTGTTCCACACTATATTTGGGACTGGAGCCATGCTGTGTTTGGTTCCTGGGAATGCTGATTGCAGAAGTAGCTAAGATACATACAGTCTGTCTGGAGCTGGAGTGTCATTGTGCAGTGGTCAGGAGACTTCTGGATGAGCCATCTCTTTCTGTTTAGTCTAGCGGGAAAAGAATTGTCTCGAAGATTAGCCTAATTTGGGCTTGAAGCCAGTGTTGCCATTTCCTGGCAGTGAACTGTGTGAACTTAGTAAATTATTGGGAATACACAATTTTTAAATAATAATGCAGAGAAAACACTTAATACTGGGTCTGGCAATAGGAAGTACTCAATAAATGCTATTGTTTAATTATTTGTTATTTTTATTGTAATGGTTACCATAATCCCCATTATCAGACTCAGGAAATCACTGAGCAATATCTTCAGTAGGAAACAAATAGAAAGGAGCTTTGGGTGACAGGAATTTCCCACTTTCCTGTGGAGTGGAAGAAGAGAGCCCAGTTAGGTGGTGGCCTAAAGCTCTAACCTCTCTCCATATGGTGGGGGGAGTAGGTTGGAGTTGGGTGGGGTGGATCACTAAGTGTCTTGAGCCTTTGAATGAGAGTCTATTTTCTTCCCAGGCTGAGATAACAGGCTGTGTCTCAGGAAGAGAGGATCATTGGCCTGACACCTTGTTGCTGCAGCTATGCAGATTTCCCCGTAAGACCAGAAGGTAGAAAACACACCAAGCAGGTGCTGCCTTTCACTGCCTTCTCGTGTGTGCTATTCCATACCTTCTTCGCTGTCTCTGACGTCATCCCATCAGACTCTTGAGAATTATCAGATCGACATGGTTCCTTTGAGCACATTCTGCGGAGCACAAATTCGGGATCACATGCTTAGAAGAGCCATGATTACTCTGTCCAAAGCAGGGAACCAGGGTGAAGAGGATGATGGGAGCACCAAGGACTATGAGCTCAAAAAAAAAAAAAAAAAAAAAATGGAAGAAGTAAAAAACCCACAAAGCCAGGTTAACAAACGGGAGCCATGGGCAGCACTGCAGAACAGAGACTGAGAGAGATGCTGGACTAAGAGGGTGGTAGATGGTTTGTAAAATTGGTCATGACCCCTGCTCCTTCTGTACACGGATGCCGTAAAACTCATCAAAAAATAGCCTGTTTCTACTCCCTTCAAACACAGGCCAATCTGTGATTTGCTTTAAGTAACAGGGCACAGCAGAATTTAGGATGCGTAACTTGCTGTTCTAATTTTAAGAGGTTTCTGCAGCTTCTTTGGGGATGCTCCTGGGCTCTAGCCTCCAGAGAATAAAGACTCCAACCACCCACCGACTGTGGACAAAGAATGGCCCAGCCAGACAGGGTGGTTCTAGTCATCCCTGATGGAGCACCAGGCGTGAGTAAATCTAGTCCAGCTCTCATTAAAGAAACAGCTATATCCATGATTCTGACCAATGCCAAGGAGAGAAGAATAGCCCAGACAAGCATGGACTTCACAGGGAACTGAGAAAAAGATAAGACTTTCCTATTATCTAAACTGCTAAGCATTAGGCTGGGTTTTACACAGCAGCGGCTTGCTGAAAGAGAGGCTGACTCACAGCAATCACTTAAAGACGCTGAAAGGCGGCTGGGTTAGCATCCCTGAATCCCCAACTTCAGAACATCATGCTTATTGATCTTTCACGCTTGTGACAAAACGTCTGCTTTAAATAAACACTGTGGCCAGCATGACTGCAAGAGGGGAGGTGGTGCCAATAAATGAGACTTCTCTTAGGACCACAACCAGAGCCAAGCTGAGGGAAGAGTAGCACACACTGCAAGCGATGATGTCGTTGCTGACTGCCTCTTTCCCGTGAGACCTGGAGGGCATCTTCACCATCATTTCCTCTGTCCTTCGAAGGTAGGACCAAGGAAGTATCCTATTTACAAATGAGGACATGCTGATGCTTAGACAGCAGACACTGCTGCCCAAAGTTAAACCATTAATAAGTGACAGAGCAAGCGTTTGAACTCTTAGCTTTGTGGCATCCCAAGGACTGGCTTACTTTGATCTCCAAACTATAACCTTTCCTGAACCAGAACGTCCCACTGTTCTTTCTGACAAGAGGCAGAAGCTGGTTGCTGAGAGGTACACTCTTGGAGAAGGCTTTTCTCTTTGCAGAGGAGGCAAGTGGCCCCGGAGGCTTGCACAGAAGTTGGGTACCCTTCTCTGTCTGGAGGAGGGGCTGGCATCTAACTGCAGAATCTTACTTTTCCCCAGAAGCAGCATATTTGGTATTCCACAGTTTCAATCCTGTGCTCTCCATTTCTAAGAACAGAATTTTGGCTTTGAAATTCACGGTTAGCCCCAGGCAACTCAGAAGGAGCTCTGTGGAGCTTCCTCCTGTCCTAGCAGGAAGGGGCCTCGTTTAATCTTGGAAGCCTTCCTGGGGGAGTTCAGCTCCGAGTTCTGTTTGGAAAGCAGTGGAGGAGGCAGCTGGATGAATGCTAACTGGCGTATTCTGAGTTTCAGCAGAGACTCTTGAGATGCTGCTATGGCAAAAACCTCAGGAAAGCAGAAAATAGTTTGTCTGTTGTGCTGCAGGATGACAATGCAGAATGACAATAGCTGCAGCAGGGTCCGCGATGCGCCAACACCAACAAGAGAACGCCTTGCAGAAATAAATGTATGCTCCCAAATGGAGATGCAAATGGCGCTTTATCCAATTTTAGATGGAGAGGCACTGGCTTGAAAGCAATTCACAGGAAAGCTCATTGAGCGGAGGGCTTGGTTGAACATGTATACGTTCAAAATAACCCAGTGGTGAGAGGCAGCTGCTAAAATAGCTAGAGCAATATCATGTTGCATAAATACATGTTCACTGTGTTGCTGGGTACAGGGTCTTAAAGATGGCATGAGTACATTTATGGGCGACTGTCCCTGAAATGGCTATAAAATTTGGCCTTTCAGGGTAACACTGAATTCCTTTTGTCTGATCTCTACTGTGTTTCCTCATTCCTAACTTGAAATGATCAGATTCAGATTTAACAACCTTTTTGTTTGTCTGGTTTTTTGGGGTTTTTTTTGTTTGTTTGTTTGTTTTTTGGGACGTGTTTTTTCCGGAACTTTGGAGCCTGTCTTGGAACTCGTTCTTGCCGACCAGGCTGGCCTCGAACTCACAGAGATCCGACCTGACTCTGTCTCGAGTGCTGGGATTTAAGCCATATGCCACCACCGCCTGGATGATAACTGAGTTGCATTTTCAAGTGGTAAACTTTCCCTAAGGATCTCCAGGAGTGGGATGTGATTTCATCACTTTGTTCTTTAAATTCTCTTGACTGGGCCTGTAACAAGACATCTTTCCCCCTCTCTTTTAGTTTTGGTTTTGGTTTTGTTTTTGGTGTGTGTGTGTGTGTGTGTGTGTGTGTGTATGTGTGTGTGTGTATGTGCTCACTTACCTTTCCCTACCTCTTCTCCCATGATTGTCTTCAGGATGAGACTGGACCCATAAAGCTCTAATACAGGAAGCCAGGACAGGTTTTCTCTGCACATCACAGCTGGTAATCTCTCTTGCTTTGTCTCCCAGTCATTCCCTCCCAATATGGCAAGCCATGTTGAATCTGCTGATTCTCACATTGGAGACTAGGGTCTGAGACTCAAGTGTATCAGGGTATCCGGTAGACTTCACAGACTTCCTGGTTCCAGGATCCACACTGACTTGCCACAGTCTATAATAAGGTGTTTCCTTAAGATGCTCTTTCAGCACATGGGCTTCACAAACCTCAGAACTGTAAGAAATAATGTCTGTTGCCTAAACCATGGATCCTATAGTATTGTGTGGAGGCTGTTTTAGGGCTTCAGGATGCTGCCCCAACTCACAGTGACACTTCCTTATTCATTTATGTATATCTATGCCTTAGAAAACTGGTTTTGAGGGGCTGGAGAGATGGCTCAGTGGTTAAGAGCATTGCCTGCTCTTCCAAAGGTCCTGAGTTCAATTCCCAGCAACCACATGGTGGCTCACAACCATCTGTAATGAGTTCTGGTACCCTTTTCTGGCCTGCAGACATACACACAGACGGAATATTGTATACATAATAAAATAAATAAATCATATTTTTTAAAAAAGAAAGAAAATGGTTTGGATGGAATTGTTACCCTCCACCATGCCTAATCTGATTCCTATGGAAAATCCTAGCCTTATGTTTTAATGTCATTGTATTTAGGGGATGGGTATCTTTGGGACATAACTAATTTAGATGAAGTCATGAGAGTGGTTGTCCTCATAAGGAGATCAGTGCCCCTTTAAGAGGCCACCATGTGTTTCCTCTTTCTCTACCATGTGTGGACTTGTCAAGGAACCCAACCAGGTGGCTCTGTCTTTAGACTTCTCAACTACCATAAGTATGAGAATAAGTGTATATAGTCACACAGACTGTGGGTATGTTATTCTATCCGTCCAAACAGACTATGACAGAAACCTTTAGAAATTAGAGGCTGATTGGGAGCAGGATCTGATAAGCTCACTAACATGGTTCTCCAAACTGCCACTTGAAAGCAGAGGATACCTCATAGCAACATTTTTTCCTTGTGAGGAACTCAAGAGGGAAGAGTTCTACAAGAAGGGGAGAATTGCAAATCCTATCCTAAAGATATCCTCAATGAGACAGAAAGTCAACAGATTGGCCAGGGAGCTAAGATGGCAGACATTACAGACCAGGAGCCATGGTGTGCGAAGAGTGAGATCCCCACCCAGCCTTACTACTCTGGTGCTTTTGTCTTCTTTATCCATTCTGGTCAAGAAGCCCAAATAACTCCTTTCTCCTATAACCCAGGGATAGGAGGAGGGTCTTCAAATACAGACAAGAATTTGAGAGACTGGCTCCTCACGTCCTGCTAACTGAATCTGAACAAGAGTGTGCAGAGGCCCTGTCAGAGAGATCACAGGATGAGGGCAGAGGCCAGGAGGAAGAATGGTTGAATGGCCAGTTTCAAGATCAGAATGTATAGAAAGACACAATATCTAGCTCTCATATTTATAAGGCCACTCTGTATAAAGTGGTCCCAGGTGAAATGTGACCAACAAAGAAAGTCCCAGGAAGGCAATTTTGGGGAATTCCCAGGCAAGACTTTGCTTCACTAAAAGCTATACAGTACTAAAGGCTCTCACTCTTGGAGAGCTAGATCCTTGCCATCAAAGAATTTAAGAATTGGGCAGGGACTCTTCTACTCTCTGTAACATTGGACTACATGCCTGCAGCTCTCGAGGTCCTTTCCAGCAATGATTGTAGTGTGGAGCTGCGGGCCGCCTTCCCGCCGCCCCAGCTCCCGGCCACCGGCTAGCTTTACCCGAAATAATTACACGGAAACTGTATTCTTTTAAATACTGTCTGGCCCATTATTTTCAGCCTCTTTCTCACATCTTGACTAACCCATATCTAATAATCTGTGTAGCACCACAAAGTGGTGCCTTACCAGGTAGATTCTAGCGTACGTCCATCTTGGGCTGGAGCTTCATCGCATCTGGCTTCTCTCTGAGCAGAGGCACGGCAGTCTGCCTAACTTAAGAGAGGCGTGGCATCTGACTGATCCTTCTACCTCACTTCCTCTTCCTGTTCTGTCTACTCCACCCACCTAAGGGGCGGTCTATCAAATGGGCCAGGCAGTTTCTTTATTAGCCAATGAAATCAACTCAAACAGAAGACTCTCCCACATCAAATGATCAAGAAAAGTAGCCTCATAGAAACCCAGTACCAGTTACTTACCTGCCATCAGTCTATGAGGCTCCTCTTTTCTTACAACCTCACTAAGATTTGCTGCTATCCTTTGAAGCCGCCAAGGAAATCAATATGGTGGTTCCTTAGCAAAACTGAAAATAGAACTACTGTATGATGCTAACTTCAGTCTTGAGTGTCTATCACAGGGATATAAGGAGTCTAGGTCAGGGTATCACAGAGATACATAGATGCTGCTATATGATGTTGCCCTCAGTCTTGTGTTGTAAGAAGGCCACTTGGTCATTTCAGCTGCTCAGCAGCTCAGACCCGAAATAACCCCACAGGAACTGTATTAATTAAATCACTGCCTTGGCCTATTAGCTCTAGCTTCTTATTGACTAGCTCTTACATATTAATTTAACCCATCTCCATTAATCTGTGTGTCGCCATGTGGGCGTGGCTTACCTGGTAAAGTTCTGTCCAGCCAGCCTGTCCGCCAGTGGGGATACATGGCTTCTCCGAAACTCACCCTCTTCTTCCAGCATTCAGTTTAGTTTTCCCTGCCTAGTTCTACTCTGTCCTATCAACAGGCAAAGGCAGTTTCTTTATTAACCAATGGTATTCACAGCACCACATCAATCTTGGGTGTATATCACAGGGATATAAGGACCCCAGGTCAGTGTATCACAGGGATACTTAGATGCTCACGTTTATTGCTGCACTATTCATACTATTCACGTTGCCTAAGAAATGGAACCAGTTCAGATGCTCAACAGATAAATGGATAAAACAAATATGCTTCTTACAAACAATGGAATTCTATACATGCATAAAAAGGATAAAAGCATCACATTCTTGGGAAAATGCATGAACTTAGTATCATTGTGTCAAGCAAAATGAACCAGACTCAAAATACTGAATTTTTCTTTCATTTGTACAATCTGCACCCTGCCCCCACACATATACAACATGAGAGTAGAAAGGGAACTAGAGAGGGCCATACAATACAGGTGACACGAAAATAGAAGGCATGACTATGTGCAGGAGAAGAAAGGGTCCAGTAGGAGAAGAGCTTGGGGGATCAGGGAGGACAATAGAGAAGAGGAACTAGCAAAACAAAGAGCAAGAAACACATATATAACAGTGTCATAACAACATACATGTATGACAGCACCATAATGACACACATGCATGACAGTACTCACAATGAAGAGGAGGAGAATGGCACACACCTTGAATCTCAGCACCCGGGAGACAGAGGCAGCGAGATCTTCATGAGTTTGAGACCAGTTTGGTCTCAAATTCCAGGTCAGTCGGGACTACATAGTGAGACATTGTCTCAAAATAAAAAATAAAATAAATAAAATAAAAAAGAGAGAGTGCTATAATGAAAGACATTATTGTGTATGACATGCTACCTTGAAATTTTAATTCAAAAATCAAAACCAAGTTTCGGGACTTGGAAACAAGCATAGACAGAAGAAGAGCAATGAATATCTGAATGCTAGTGATGATATGTACGGGAGAAATCATTGGTGGGCTGTGACTATATTTCTGATTGCTATTTTATTACAGACTCCTCTGGAAATGATGCCACCTGATAATGGGGCATGCATATGTGACCTGTTCTGCCTTCTGTCCCTGTCAGGAGGGCCCCTCTGTAGGATATGAATAGAAAAGCTTTGGAACAGACTTAAGGGAATAATCTCATTCATTTGCAAATATGTGTGAAGGGTTTTGTCTACTCTAGCATTTTTCCTGCTAAGGGTTAGAAGGGAGAGACAGTCCTGCCGCTACTTACAGAACAGGCAGCAATATGGGAGGCACTTGAGATTCAGGTGTCCATTTGATTAACGTGGACTTCCAGGATCTCTGTATTAGGCGCTGAGGATTTAACAGGGATGGAATGATGTTTGTTAAGCACCATGTGTGTGCTTAGTGCCTACAGAGGCCAGGGGAGAGCACCGAATCTCCTGGACCTGGATTATAAATACTTGTGAGCTTCTGCGAGTGTGCTGGGAACCAAACTCAGGTCCTCTGGAAGAGCACTAAGTTATTTTAGCCTCTGAGCTGCCTCTCTTGACCCTGGACACTTATTTTAAAAAGAATAGCTGGGGAATTCCCACTGACAAGAAGACAGTTGGGTTTCAACCTAAATTTGAATGGCAGTAGGCTAAATACTGAACATCAAGCCAAGTATTGTAAAGAAATAGAACAGTCACCACAGAGAAAGGAAAGATTCGGTGCCAAAGAAGCAGAAGGAAATCATGGTGCTGGTGGCATCAAATAAGGCCAGGAGAAAACAGAAGGAAGGCACATCAGAGCATTGTGGGGCTGAGATTTTCTTCCTTCTGAATCCACGTCAAGTCTGGGGCCAGTGAGAACCTGCAAAGGACAGATGAAATGTCCAGAAACTCCCATTGCCAGGGTGCAATAGCTCTCGTGAAACTGACCCCATCCTGCCTTTGGTCCTGTGTCCTTCTTCAGCAGAGGAAGAGAGAGGTTCTCCCAGGACACGGAGGGGTGTGGGTGGATTGGAGACTGCCTGGCAAGGGTTTGAAGAAATAAGGAATGTCCTTAGGAGACACTGGGAGAAAAGGAAGGTCCTGCAGGTAGCATCTCAGATGCCCCTCCTGCCTGGTCCTCCCGAGGGTTATGAAGATGGCAGCTCTCTGCACCCTGCTTCTCCCTTCTCTAGCTTTCCCAGGGAGAGAAAGCTGCAGGATTCCTCCAAGAAGACTGCATTTGAGGAAGGCCTGGCTTTCTCTGTGCTAGGGCGACTGCAATGATGCTTACCACATCCATTTAGAAAGGCAGGGATAAAAACCTGGAAGCTGGTCCAGGTGGACAGCAGGAAACTTGAAATCATCTTTGCTTTAACCTTTTTTTCTGTTTTTTTTTTTTTAAGAAAAAAAAAAAACTTCACTTTGCAAAGCTAGATGGTCTCCAAGTTTCTGAAAAAGGAAGCAGCATAGGAACTCCTTCTGGTGTGAATGAAAAGAATTACATAAACTACAGTAAATTTAGTATGAAATTACATTGCCAGCCCCAGAGGAGAAAGATGCCTTTCCACCATGCATTAGCCATGTTCAAGGATCCATTATCCTGAGTTCCCTGCCTGCCTGCATTTAAAGGGGCAGAGTGACATGTAAGTCCGGCCTCTCTCACAGTTTATAGGCTGCTGCAGGACTTAATTACTGACCCTTCTTATAGTGCTAAATTCTTCAGAATTTCCTCCTTGTGTTTAAATTTGCCTTTTCTTTAGCTTTACACGGAGAGTTGGACCCCTGCTGATTTTAGACTCCATTGGATCAGAATTCCATTCCTCTTGGGGTTTTATACAGCCCTGGCACTTGTAAGATGGGGGGGGGGGGGGTTCTGACACTACAGAGGCTCCTGGGAAGCTTCCAGACTGGAAGCTCCTTTACATGGATTTCAAATCCAACTTCTACCAACCTCCATCTGCGGGGCCTTAGTAGCGAGCATCTCCCGGCTTGTTTCCTCATCTACAAAGTGATGAGAATAATAGTTCGCAATCACTCACTGCCTCGCGGAAGATCTGTAAAGTTTAAGCGTGGAGAAATGTTTGCAGCACAGTGCATGACCCCTGGTTGATTTCCAGCATCGCTTAGCTTCTCCTACAGACAACCTTTCTTTTGTTGTTCTGGGGACATCTGCCATCCCTTCCCAAGACGCTAATCTTCTCCAAAGGGTATTTTCTTAGTTTGTTTTTTGTAACTGTGACAAAAAAAAAAACCAACAACAGTCGGGCAAAAGTACCTTAAAAGAGAAAGGATTTTATTATAGCTCACAGATCAAGGCAGCAGGAGTTTGAAACAGTTGCTCGTGGTGCCTCCACCATCAGGAAACAGAGAAGAATGAACACCAAGCCCTACTCAGCTCACATTCTCTGATTATACGCTATGGCAGCCCTGCCCAGGGAGTGTTCCCAGCCACAATTAAGACGATTCTTTCTGTGTCAATTAATGTAATCGTGATAGTCCCTCACAGGCATGCCAAAAGGCGCATCCTCCTGGTAATTTTAGATCCTGACAGGTTGACAATACTCACCATCACAGATATTATGTAGACTTTATTATGTGGCATTTCTGAAACTTGGAGATTTGTCCTTATGTGCTTCATTAATTCATTCATATATTCAAGAACTCTCAACATTTTTAAGTTCTTTACTGAGTTTTTGCTAGTAAATGGATGAATAATACACCATTCTGGACCTTTAAGAAATCATTGATATTAGTCAAGGCAGACACAGAAGCAATATGTTGAGCTGGAGCAAGCCAGAATGAACCGGCGGATATGAGTCCTGAGGTTGTGCTTTCCTGAGCCAGTCTAGGTTTCTGTGGGGGTGAGATCAAGGCTTAGAGGTAGCCAGGGGTTCTTCTATGGGATTTTCTAAGGCAGGTCACCATCAGCAAAGCGGAGGCTAGGGATGCTGTCACCCATGTGGATCCAACTAGAAGTCTGCCGTGATTGTAAGAGGTCTGTAGCACCAGCAAAGCCAAAGGAAGACAGAGACCATCACGACTGGTAGGATACATGTTCTATAGTCAAATTAAAGAAATAAACTTTTCAGATTGAAAAAAAATTACAGGAGGCACAGACGTTACTTAACATGCCAACAGAACAGAAAAATAGCCTTGAGGACAAAAGATGAGTCTCTGGAAGGCAGAAGAGCCGTATGGAGAACCTGCAGTGACCTCCTCCACCAAGGGATCTCATGAAGCCCACTCCCTCCTTCTGTCTTAGGAAGAGGAGTAAGAGGACAGAGGAATAACGTAAAAGACTAAACATCTTCTGCCTGGGAGACTGGCATTTTATAAACAGATGACTGCCCTATGGGATGAGATCAAGCTGGACACCAGCTTGGACATGAACTACTTTTTCCAATCCTTCTGTTGTAAGACAGGGGGTGGAATACCAAACTCTCTATAAAGAATAGAGCTTATTTGTCTTGCATCCGTGTTGTAAGGGGGTCAAATCCAAGGATTCCTCTTCCCTTGTGTAAGTTCAGTAACCAGCATGGTGTCTGGACAAAGCAACGCTTGATAAATGCTGCGGATCTTCGTGTAATGAGGAAAAGTTGAAGAACAACAAGTTCTATGTGACTTCTGGCCAGATCTAGATCTGAATCCCCCTTTGCAAAACAGAGTCAAGTCAGCATGCATATTTTATACAGAAGTCAGCCCTGGGCCCATGACCATCTATTCCCCACTCTTGATGTCTGGGCTACACCAAGAGCCTCATTGTTTGGGGCCCAAGGAGACTGAGCAGCCTATCTGGACCTGATGCCAGCATCCAGCCTCTGTGTGCACTTAGTCTATTTTAAACCAAGTTCCCAATGACAGATCTACGCAAGGGTCCCCACTACACACACACACACACACACACACACACCCAGCATGTGAGATGGTCTGGGGTTGCTGTCTAGAGCTGGGGAGAATGTGCTGAAAAGGGGATGGTGGAATGTGCAGATGGTATCATAAGGAGAAGAGCATTTTCCTGTGACATCACAGGCATGTAGGGACTGGAGGGGGCCTACTGAGCTTGGAAATCCCATGGCTTTCATAACAGTTCTGGTGGCAACCAACCACATGAATCTGGCACAGGCAGGCTGCTCTGTCAGGCAACAGTGGCTTCTCCTGCTTAGAATAAGGGTTCCCTATGAGGTCTTGGTGGCCTTTAATGCAAGGCTGAATGGGGAATATGGGACGCATTTTTAGTAGTGAGAAGGCGCAGGTGCCAGACAAAGAAGGAAAAATGGTAGAAAATTGCTCTAACAATAAGGCTTCAAAAGAGTCCAGGAAATACAGCAGGGAGGCTGAGTGCACACAGCACCACAGATAAGGCAGGGCGTTTGCCTCTTGCTGGCTCCTATTCTTGGGAGTCTTTGAGTCTCCCTGAATCTCAGTTACCTCTTCCATAAGATAGGGATAAGGATAATGCTTATGCCAGAGAATGGTGGAAGCTAAATAAATGAATACATACTTGTAAAAACTTAGGGTGGCTCCCGGGACATAGTCAGTGCTTAGGAAAGGTTAAGCATTAGAACAGTACAAAGAGTGTGGGGTGCAGGATGCTTCTGCCTCCTGGTATGTACCACCACTCCCAGCTCAAAGATGGTCTAATGCCGACTATAACAGTGACCCCATTAATGCTTCTTCAAGCCTCATTTTCCTTGCCCATGAGAGGAAGGTGTCACCTAGGCAGCCTCAGTCCTCCCTACCAGTGCCATCCAGGACCTTGACCATAGATAGAGCTGGTAGAAATCTACTTGGTTCCAAATTATCCTGCATGTACCCTGTGCCCCAAAATCCTACCCTTAAGGATTTAAGCCTCGGAGTCATGCATATTCATTACCCTCCTGCTCTCATCTACAGAATCAGTAGGTCCCTAGGGTGATTGGTAGGTATAAGTCAGTAATGTATGGGGGTAAATTAATTCCTCCCCCACATAAATAGAGCCTGGGTCAGGTGCAAGGATATTTTGTAGGAGGATGGGACACATGTGAGGGTAATGGACTCAGAAAGAAGGAAGATGGGAAGATTCTTGAGTCCGAAGTCTGAGTATACGCTTTTGTCTAGAATGAGCCATGCTCTGACAACATTTGGAAGAGGCTCTAATTAAAAAAACCATCGTAGCATGAAGGATCTGTGTTTGAGAGAAAGAAAAAAGGAAAAATAGCAGCCTAGGAAGAGAGGAGAGACCAAGCTTGGGAGGCTGGACCTTGGTGATTCACTAAAGAACTTCCCAGGGTTCTTTGCACCCCTTTGATACAGAGCAATATCCCGCTGCCCCAGCTGGGGTAGACATCTGTCTAGCCCTGACAGACCCTGTCTGTATGTGAGGAGTTCTGCAGCTTTTGGAGCAGGAGCTTAATTGCCCTTCCCCAGAAAGCTCAGGGAAGGACAACTTTCTATAGTGACTCAGTGAATGAGATGCTCCCTGCCGGGCCCAGCAAATTGAGTTCAAAGCCTTTGAAAAGATCTCTCCAGATATCAGGCAAAGATCTGGGGTGACTCAGATGAGACAATCCTGTCATGCAAACTGTGGCTGAGGATTCTGCATCTGGTTCAGCCATGGAGGAGAGGTGTGTGTGTGTGTGTGTGTGTGTGTGTGTGTGTGTGAGAGAGAGAGAGAGAGAGAGAGAGAGAGAGAGAGAGAGAGAAATATGGGTAAGAATGTAGGAATTCCAATGGGTTATTACTTGTGTGCCACCACCCAGCCCAACATAAGAGATCAGGTTGGAATCATACCACAGGGTTACTACTCAGAGGTCAAAGAAAGATGATGTGGGATTCCCCTCTGTATGCTATGAACATGTTTTTTTACAATCAGTTATTAAAGAAGCTGTTTTGGCCAGTGGCTTAGTAAAGGCAGGCAGAAAGACACCATGTAGCTGCTGAAGGAGACAGACACCAGAGAACCTTACTGGGTAAGCCACAGACTAGTAGTGATACACAGCTTAAAAGAAAATGGTTAATTTAGAATATAAGAGTTATCCAGGAATATGCCAAAGCTATTGGGCAAGAAATGTTGTAATTAATATAGTTTCTGTGTGATTATTCTGGTCTGAGCAGCCAGGAAAAGAGAGAGCAGCCTTTGTCTAAAAAATGGCACGCTAATGTAGGGCAACTACATCCACATAAAACTTGAGAGAGTTTGGAAAGGAATTCTACACACAAAAAACTGAGTTAAGCATGGCTTCTTGGTAGCAGCATATTTTTAGATAGGTATGTCTGCTGGCGGAAAGCAGAGGAGCAGATCCTTTAAGAGGTTTCCTGACTCAGTTTTAGTGGCAAAAACTGTGCTGCTTCTTTAAGGGAAGGCTTCCTGGTTCATGCTAGCAGCATGAACTCTGGCTCTTTTTGGAGGTCTTGCACTTAAATGGAGTTTGTGAGCAGCCTGCTACTAGTTGCTTAATAGCTGCATAGACCTGCTGTGTCCCTGGAGCTGGGGTGGTGAGCATGGCTTGCAGAGCTATCGGTGAACATACCTCTGCCATGTTGGACTGGGCAGGGCCAAAAGACAAAGAAGTCTTAGTCCTAGTCATGCTGATCAGCATTTTAAGAAGTGCTCCTGGTCAGAAAATGATGACAGATATGCAATAAGGACAGATTCAGAAAAAAATAAGCCTCTGAATGGATCACAGTGTGTTTAAAAAATGTACGTAGGCTTGGGAGAGAGAAGAAAAAGAATATAGACAGTTTTAAAAGAAATAAATAGTTTAAAAAAGTAAAACAAAGTCTTTAAAGAGTCAGAGTACAGACAGTCATAGATTAAAGGAGTAAAGAAAAATAAGCCATGTAAAGATGGAAAATACACAGAGAGTCTGGATAATGCATATTATTGCATTTTTTTAATTCCTGACTGCAGAGAGATATTTGCTTCTGGGGGTTGCTAAGTTAAACTAACATAAAGATGTCTTGACTTCAAATTTTGGGTCTAAGGAGATGTTGCCTTGGGAAAAAGTTCTGCTTTCTTTCTGTGGACTCCTTCCAGGATAATGTGGTTTGGTGGAACAAGACCCCTCTAAAGGTCTCCATAAACCCTAAAAATACTTCACCCAACAAACAGCAGGAAACAGTTTGAAGAAAACTATGCCCAAATTCCCAAAATGATTGTTTATAAATGTTCATTTTCATTTAATGGTGTTTGATTATAAGTGATTAGTGGTCACAGTCAATTTCTAAAAATAAATAAATAAGGGAAAGATTATATAGAGATAAAAACTTTGCGTTGGTATAGATCTTGGTCTATATATATATATATATATATGTTTTATTTTGTTATACTATGTATATGTATTTCTGTTCTTGTTTAAGATATTGTATTTGTGTATCCCACTTAAAATGTAATGTATAGTTAAGAAATACAGAATAATAGTCATCTATATTAGCCAAACTTTAGTCATGTTAGTTAGGTTTTCTAGATGTACAGAGATATATTTCAAATGGATATGTATTCTTCAAACCTTTTAAAGACCTACAGAATATGGCATTAAAATGTTTTAAGAACTTAGACTTTTTCTGACAGTTAGACATCTGCTTCTGGCAGCACTAATTACTTCAGAGAGGTTGATAGGCATTGGAAAGAAATTCATTATGGAATTTCCCTTCAATGTGACAAAGATAGCCATTTGGGCAAGAAACTGCTCTTGCCTGGACTTTATGGTATGCTGTATGAACTGTACATGTAGGACCCCCATGAAAATGACAGATGAAGTTGCCTAAAGTAGGTGAGACAGTCCTTCAGGGTTCCTGCTTCCTGAAAGAGTCTGTTAGACATTCTGCAGAACACAGAGGAAAGTGACTGACAAACTGCCAATATAGGTGGATCTGTCTTTAAAATTTTTCACTTCATGGAATAGTCTGCCAGATACTATGTAGGCTGAAGATAGATGCCCCAACATTACAAAAGAACTTTGGGTGACTATCCAGGCAGCAATATGCCTGTCAGTTCTAGAGTTTTGGAAGTTGCTTACAATGCACTTCCTGTTTATTTAGGTAATAGTATATCTTTCTGGGGTTTTTGAAGAGTTGAAGACAGTTATAATTTTTCTTAGTTATGATAAAAGATAAATTAGATATAAAACTTTCCAGATACAAATAGACTAAATATTGTAAGTGTAATTCTTGCTTGATACCTGTTTTGTTATATGTAATTTTACTATGTTAAAGTTAAAACCTTCCTTTTTATTTATACAGAAAAGGGGAGATGATGTGGGATTCTCCTCTATATGCTATGAATATGTTCTATTACCATTGGTTATTAAAGAAGCGGTTTCAGCCAATGGCTTAGTAAAATATGAACAGAGATATAGAGAGAAAGCAAGCAGAGTTAGAGAGACACCATGTAGCTTCTGAAGGAGACAGACACTGGAGAACCTTACCCGGTAGGCCACAGCCTTGTGGTGATACACAGATTAATAGAAATGGGTTAATTTAAGATATAAGAGTGATCCAGGAATATGCCAAAGCTTTTGGCCAAGAAGTGTTGTAATTAGTAAGTTTCTGTGTAGTTATTCAGGTCTGAGCAGCCAAGAAACAAAAGAGCAATCTTAGACAACAGAAAGAAGTCAAACAAGAAACAGCATTCTTGTTTGTTTCCCATGGATGTAAAGAAGAGCATATGGAGAAGTGACTTTTCCAGCTATTTACACCAGTTGGACAATTCGGGGTCCTTTTGACTGGTATCTTACAGTGAAGAAACTCAAATGAGGATAAGGGGAAGAAAGTCATTCACTCGATCATTCATTCCTTGCTCCTCCATGTTTACTGAGATTTTGCTAGCTGTTTGCAGCCTGTGATAGGCACCAGAACACAAAGAAATGAGTTACTATTCTTATGGATGCTGTGAACCAAAGAATCATAAGGCATGGATCTGGGAGATAGCTCAGCAGTTAGGAGGACTGGATGCTCTTCCAGAAGACCTGACTCAGTGACTCATCCTCTGCAACTCTAGTTCCAGGGCAACGAATTCTGTCTCCTAGCTGCTGCAGGTGTTAGTCATGCATATAATGCACAGACATGCATGCAGGCAAAAACCAATATGCACAAAATGATTTTTCTTTTGAAGAAGCTTTGCAGGGTAAGCCTGAGCCTTCCGGAAGCTGTAGCTGAGAAGCAGCATTATGCAGGTGGGAACACAGGGCTGAGGTGAAGTTGTAAGGCATGTGGGTTGTCACAGGACCTGCAACCTGTAGTTTTTGTGATTAAGGATGTGGAAGGGGAGAAGGAGTAGGTAGGGGAGAAGGAGAGGGAACTGGCCAAGCTGGGTTATGGCGGGATATACAAATAGCTTGCTGCCTGGTAGAGAAAGTGCTCATCAATTCATGGGATGCTTTAATCAGAGTCTACACAGTAGAAGGGATCTTCTAGGTGACTTACTTTAAGATCTCATCAGCATAGACATCTCCTTAGCACTTCGTGTGCCCATCATCCATCCAGCCATCCAACGCCCAATCATTGTGAATGCACATCACACCTGTGTCTACCTGAGTCTCTGGGGAGACACTGTGAAAGAGCTGGTGGTGGGGCTGGGGAGGTAGCTCAGCGTTTGCTTCGTAAAGGTAAGCATGAAGACCTGTATTTCATCCTCAGAAGGACTCATGGAGAAACAAACAAACAAAAGCAGCCATGGCAGGGCACTCGTGTAATCCCAGCACTTGGGAGATGCAGACAGGTGATCCTTGTGACTCCCTGGGCACCCAGTCAACCTTCCTTTGGAGAGTTCCAGGCCAGGGACAGATCCTGTCTCAAAAGGGTAGACAGCACCAGGCAAATAACATCCTAAATGGAACTCTAGCCTCCACATGCATACACATGTACATGCTGTGCATATTGTATGCATGTATGTATTCACACATCCATATGCACCTACATATACATGTTCATATATATGGTTGGGAGTCACATATATGGTCAAGTATCTTCTTTAATAATCCAGGGTTTTGGGGAAAAGTCTTATTTAAAAGATCCTGGGGGTTCTTGAACCCCCAGATTAGAACAAGGGAGGATATAGAAGCATCCTTCGAAAGAGACTGATGGAAGCTTCCATTTCTGTTTTCTGCATGAAGGCATGAAGGGACCTGGGTCTAATGCAGTGTTTGTCCAGCCAATGACTAAGCAGATTTAGCATGAGAGATGTACAGGGCGAGTGTCCCTAGCACTCTGCAGAGATGGGAAGCCTATTAATGGATGCCCTGAAGGCTCTGCATTTGATCCAGAGCTGGGTCCTATCAGTAGTTAAGGCTCCCTTTTTAACTTTGTATTCCAGCAAATACTTTCTCAAAGAGTCTATGATTTACTATCACAGAAATAAAATCCCCATTTTTCTAAATGCTCATGTTGTCATGTTATTTTATACATGTAATTACTGTCTGTGCCAGAGCAACCCCACTGAGAACACAAGGCCTCATATCAGATGGTTTTGTCTCCTTGAATTATTGAATGTCAAGTCTATAAAAAAAAACCCAAAAACTTGAGACCCTCTCCTCCAAGGGTTACAACTCACAACTTGGAGCAGAATTCTCCCATCATCTGGTGTGATCAAACTCACAAAAGGGACACCAGGAGCATTCTTAGGTAGAGCTTGTTCTCTCTCCCTTCCTCCCTGCTGCCAGCTTGTTGAGTCCTACCACCTGGTGCTCGGCAACTTTCCAGGACTACACAACTGCTTAGAGACAAGATCAGCACCTGGCCAGGGCCTCCTGAAACAGAGGGTCCCCTCTTAGCACCAGGACTCTCTAGCTCTGGTCATACCTGCATGAAAGACAAATAAAATCCATAAACCATCTTGTTACTGGGATGAAGCAACCCTGCACAGGTCCCAGTGTCTCCCAAGAAACACACACACACACACACACAGCTAGACCTCTAAACTGAGACACTAGTCCATATTAGTGTGTGCGTATGTCTCTCTGTGTGTGTATGTGTGTGTGCCTGTGCACAGGCCCAAATGTTCATGTAGGTACACGTGTATATAGATGCACAAGAATGATGTGTGAGGGCACACACGTGGAGGTCAAAAGTGAGCATTAGGTATTCTTCCTCAGGAGCCATTCACTTTGCTTTGTGAAATAGATGGCCTCTCTCATTGGCCTGGAGCTCCCCAAGTATCCCGGGCTGACTGGCCAGCAAGTCCCAGAATTTTGCTTGTTTCTGCCTCCCTAGTGCAGGGTTACATGTGGGTGCTGTCACACACAGCTTTTGAAAGTGAGTTCTAGGGATGGAACACATACCCTTGTGTTTGCACCACAGACACTTAAACAACTCAATGTTTGGCATACTGTGTTACTCAATAAAGGCTTATTAAATAAAAAGTGAATGAATAAATAAATAGCTAGTGAATGCTAATGGATGTTTACCTTTCTAAGATTCCCATGGTCTAAGCCATAACCTTGATTTAAAGTCTCAAATGCATTGTTTTTGCATGGGATAAGGGACAAGGAACAAAAGAAAACACATTCATTCACTTCCTATATGTATCGTACTACTGGGAACTTAGAAAGGTATACCATCCCAGCTAATATCATTTTAAAATGAGCAATACAAAATGAGCAGACATTCCTAGAATGGAGTAGACCCACAGGCCCCCGGTGCCCATAGATAAAGGGTTCTAAGTACGGCAGGCTAATGGTTGGCTCATCAGTTTCTGCCTCCACACATCCCCAGAAGATCTGAAAAAGAAAATAACATCAGGACTTCTGAAGACCAAAGGCTCAGACTCCTAAGCTTGCAGTCTTCCTTTTTTTTGTGAGACAGAGAAGCAGGAGAATATTAAGAGGAGCACAGGAAGCTAAAAATATCTTCAAAGCTTATGTAAATTCAGTGCACAGAGAGGCGCTGGCCTTTGGGCTCCAGCTGTTCTCAGGACTGACTTAGATGCCCTTGGCATGTAGACCCAGACAGTCTCAGAACCCACCCACCATTTGTGACCTTTTAAAAATCTTCCTAATTGTGTTCTATGTTCTTTAAATGTATCACCCTTGGGAGCTGAGCTACCATATGCTAATGAAACCATTGAAGAGTCCCAGACACCCCTCCTCCTCCGGGCTCTTAGGAGAAATGTACAGGTCAGAGACATCCATCCTTGGAATAGCAGGCGCCTCAGAGAGGGGCTGTATCCCTCACCATTAGCATGTTAATAGGGATGGAATCAAAAGATCACTCAATCAACATCCAATGAGGGCAACATTCAATCAATGGCACTGCTCATAAAAGTCTCAATGCCACTGACACTGCATAAAAACAATTACTAATTGAGAATTAAACAAACTTCCATCTGATGTCATCTTGAACTTCCCCCTTTAAAATATGGCAAGTTCTGAAACATATTTGGCTTCATGATTCCCTCTGGCCAAATTCAGTATCTGCAATAGGTATTTCTTTCACAGCTAACTCTGCCCTCCCGGTTCACTTAGGAAAATGAGAGGAGTGTTGCTTTTCCAAAGGCCATGGGTGCTAAGTGATGAGATTCTAGGTGAAAGGAGGCTGTCCCTGAGCAAATTTTAACCCTCGATGATCCAGAGGAGGCTGTGATGGTGCTTCATTGTTCTATATCCAGCATCTACTGTGTGTAGCTGGCCTCTTAAGTATTTAGAATGCAGGCTGCTAGACTGGGGGACAAATCGTTTTGAGTATAGTGAGGATGCCATCTTACTAAGATCACAGGGGTGGCCATGAACCAGGTGGCCAATTACTCTCTGAAAGAACAGCTCCATACCAATTGTGCTAATTCAGCTAGCACAGGCTCTTTGGCACCCAGATGGATAAGCTTTGAATATTCCCATTGGACCATGCAATTTGTTATCTACAGTCTTTGTACAGCCTGATCATGCTTGTAGGGCTGAGCACTGGTCCTGGCTGAATTTCAGCATGCTCAACCAGAATATTAAAACAAAAAGGCGTGGTGATTCACACCTGTAATCCTGCATTCGCAAGGCTTTTGTAGGAGGATTGCCATGAGTTGGAGGCAACTCTAAGGTACATAGTGAGTTCTAGACCAGATTGGTCTATAGAGTGAGATCTTGTCTCAAAATGGAGGGTGGAAGGCTATGGTGGAAACAAACCAAACAGGAATTCCAAACCTTTCAAGTCAGGGTCCTGTAATGTTTGTGTTCATTTGGATGGTTAGAAGGCTTATGATTCCCACTGAAAACCTGACCATGCTTCACAAACAAGTGCAAAGCATCTCCTCAGAACCAACGTGTGAATCTCTTGGAGTCTTCTGCCTCCTTGAAGGAATGGGCTAACCTTCGATGGTAGTTCTCACCTTCCTGCTCACCGCTCCTCATCTCTTTCCTTCTTCCCTTTGGACAGTCAAGGTGAGGGTTTGTGTATGCCGCTGCCACTGGCAAAATGTGAGGCCAATGCCCTTTCCAGCTACTCTTTCCGCTATTCAGATGTGATACATTGGTTGTCAGTGCGCTGAATTTGGTCACAGACTTGTGTGAAAGTCTCCCCTACAACCCATATGTGAATAAGCATACATATCCACCCCACACAGCCTCGTTCTCAGAATTGTAGTGTTGAATGTGCTTAGGTGAGGTCTTTGGCTTCCAGGTTGTCATTGTCTGTGCTGAGTCTCATGGCCACACCTGTTTGGCTTCATTCATTTCCTCTATCTGGCCACTGAGAATATCTGCCAGTGTTCCCCAAGTTTTAGCCCATATTTTAATTCTCATCCACAAGTGTTTCTATTGTAACATGCAATTTCTTTAGGCCACACTCCAGGATTACACCCACTCGTTAAATTAATAAGCAAGACTTCAGGCCACGCAGTTTCTTTTCTCTGAGGCACAAGCAGAAAAGGGCTTCTGTACAATGGCATCTCTTCCTTTTCTCCTACTCCATGGTGTGACATTAACTGCCCTAGGCTATTTGATTCAACACTAGTTAGAAGGCTCATGTGCAATTGTTAGCATCCAAAATTAAGAATGGCAAACAATGTTAATTGTATTCATGTCTATTAGTATATGAATGCTGATTATATTACTGTTAATTAATGGTAATTTTAGGAATTAGCTGTGTTGCTTACTCTGATCGATGTCTATGGTAAAAGGTGCTTGAAACAATGACACTCATTCCCGTTGGACCTATGTGGGCCCTCAAAAGCTTCATGCAGTGTTTGATCCAGCCTTCATTGGTCAGGTCAAGTTGGTACAGAAGTTATAATATACCTGATTCATGTTTCCTACAGGCAGGTCTCCCCTTCTTGGGTAAGAATCCAGGAATTGGATGGAAATTCAGAGGTAGCTGGAGGCATACCTGTGTTGTTAAGCTGTGGTATCCCATCAAGACTGCACATTAATCAGAATCTCTGACCTCCAGGAACATTTGAGTGACAAAATCCTGCTAGAAACACCCCTCAACCTTTGTCTCTAGGTTAAGCATTTTCCTACAAAGCTGGAAGAATCCCCAAGCTGCAGACAACTGATGGGGTCCTCAATCTTGCTTCTTGAGTTCTCTGGTAAGCAGCTTCTTCTCAGTCTCATCCAAAGCACAATCGGGCAGCGCTTGCCCACAGATTTCCTGTTCTCCAAAGAGATGAGTCTCTAGAGTTGGCCGGGCTCTTCTCTAGCTGAGGATGGGCCTTTCTCTGAATGAGGCTGAAGAGAGGCTCTGTGTCAGAGGTAAATATCACACAGCCTCTCCAAAGAACCATCTCCCCAGAAACAGTGTTTAATTTTATAGACTTGGTTTAAGTAAAAGAAGCATAAGAAGAACGGCATATGCTCTTTTATATGGTTGACTTCGAAGAGATTCTATCTTTATTTATTGAGTCCCTCCTTGGATTACATGCTAGGGAAGCAGACTACCCTCCTTGATAAGTGTTTTATTAAATTAATCCATCATATTTTCTTCATTGCAGCCAAGAAACTCAGAGGGTTTTTTTTTTTTTTTTTTTTTTTTTGCTCAACAATAGTCCTTATCCCCGTAGCTAAAGGCTTCTAATGAATTATCTCCTCCTTTCATTAGTGCTCTCACTCCTTTTATTATGAGCCGTCTCTTTCCTGAAGAATGAGTTGGGCCAGCAAGATGGCATAGCAGGTCAAAGCGCTGACCAAAGCCTGATAACCTGAGTGGGATGGCAGAGTCCCACGTGGTAGAAGGAGAGAGCAGACTCTCTTCCACAAGTTACATAACCTTTATACTGGCACTGTGGCACCTTTGAGCCTAGGCGGATCAAGAGTTTGGTTTTAACCCCAATGCATGTCACCAGAATTCAATTGCTATATTTGAATTTGAAATGTGGCCCCAAAGACCATTTGAAGTGTAGTCCCCAAAATCATTTCAATATTTGAAAGCACTGCATACCTTTCAGAGTTGAAGCCCAGTGGGAGGTTTTAGGTCACTAGTAGGCAATGCCTTTGAAGGATATTTGCAGATGCCAATCTCGTTTTCTCTTTTTGTTTTCTGAATACAGTGAGGTGAACAGCTTTGCTTCAGTATGCAATCCCTGTCGTGATACGCTCTTTGCTGAGGATTCACAGCAAGAGAGACATTTAACTAGGTTCTGTGCCTTCCAAAACTATGAGCCAAATATTTCCCCTTTTTAAGTTGGTTAGCTAAGGTATTTTGTCATAGTAGTGAAACTCTGGCTCAAGCATCATTTAACCTCAGTCGCAAATTCTTTCTTACTAGTGATGTGCTCTACAGGAAGAGATGCTGAAACTAAAACAATGAGAGATTCTTGACTTGAAAATCGAGCAACAGGGGCTGGAGAGATGGCTCAGAGGTTAAGAGCACTGCCTGCTCTTCCAAAGGTCCTGAGTTCAATTCCCAGCAACCACATGGTGGCTCACAACCATCTGTAATGGGGTCTGGTGCCCTCTTCTCGCCAGAAGGCATACATACAGACAGAATATTGTATACATAATAAATAAATTAAAAAAAAGAAAATCGAGCAACAGTTTGTCAATAGTCGACATGCTCTGTTTAGCACAATAGTAGATCCAAAGTCTCAATTTGCATAATTTGCAACTGCTGCCCTCAGTGAGTTTCTTAGCATGAAAAGAAATTCAACAAAAGTCTATATTTGTAAGATCAAAAGAAGACCAAGAGCTGAACCACTTAGTCCACAGACTACAGACTCTAAAGAAATTAATTCACAATTTATTTTTTCTCAGAAGAAAAATAAAATTGTGAGTTTATTAAGGCCTCAGTTAGGAAATACTCACGGGGAATGTGTGCTGCCATGAATGGGTAAAAGTCTCTCAACTGGCTAACTCTGAGACTAGGATTTCTAAATCCTGGCTTATGTGAGGCTAAAAAAATAGACTAGACTATTGGCTACATTTAGATTGGTTGACCTTTTAAAAATATTTATGTTTTTATTATTCATATGTTTTACCTATATGCATATATGTATGTATGTGCGTCACATGCATGCCTAGTGTCCACAGAGTCTAGAAAAGAGCATCACTTGCCTTAGCACTAGAGTTAGGAATGGTTGTGAGTTGCGGTATAGGTGCTGGGAACCAAACTCAGGTTTTCTGTAAGAGTAGACAGTGCTCTTAACCACCGAGTCATCTCTCCAATTTCTAGTTCATCTTCTTACGTGATTCCATTCCTTGTGAGGCACATATCAATCAAAATGCATGCAGGAGGGGATGATAACCTCAAAAGTCAAGCCCAAACTACTAAGTTGTACTTTAGTGAGCTCTGCAGCAGAGCACTGTATGATCATTTCTTTTCCTTTAAGAAGCTTCTTTCTTTTGTCCTCCTCTATTTTGGACCAGACCCTTTTATGTCATAGATAAAAATGACGCCCACATAAGGTCACAAAGATGTTTACCTGTGTTCTCTTCTACAAGGACTAGAGATTTAGGTTTTATATATAGGTCAAAGGGGACAGAAAGATGGCTCAGCAGGTAAAGGTGAGTCCACAAACCCTGAGGATTCCTGGGACTCACATGATGGAAAGAGAGAACTGACCACCACGTCATATATGTGTATAAACACACACACCAAAAAGAGTGCATGAATGCAAAAATCCTAGTTTGATCTATGGTCTACTATGAAATAATTATTTTAATGATAAAAATGAGGACAATGGCTCTGGGCTCTGATTCTTCTGCATGGACGGGCTCTGTGGGAGCCTTCTCAGCTTGGTTGATCACCTTCCTGGACCAGGGGGGAGTTGGGAGGACCCTGGTCTTAGCATAGAGTGGGGAACCCTGATGGCTCCTTGGCCTTGAGAGGGAGGGAGGGGAGGTATGGGTGGAGGGGAGGGGAGGGGGGGTGAAGAAAGGGAGGGGTGTTTTTTGTCTGTTTTGTTCTGTGTTCGGGTTTCCGTCGCGGCTTTGCCCTTTTTCCCTCTCCCCCCCCTCACCCCTTCTCCCTCCCCGCACCCTCCTTCTCCTCCTCCTTCTCAGCACCCTCCTTCTCCTCCTCTTCCTCCTCTTCCTCCTCTTCCTCCTCACATACAAACATACAAATACTCTAGCACCTTTTAAGGAAAGGATTAGTCTCTCCTCCATACTTGAAAGCCATATATTAATATAGCTGTGTTTCTGTCTCTAGGCTGTCCATTAGCTGTCATGACCTAACAATAGCCAACCATCTTGACCATTGTAGTTTAACATAGCTACTAGATTTTAATCTTGAGATTCAATGGGTTCAATCCTGCCTCTCCATTTCCTTTTTCCACAATTTTTCTGTCATTGATAGGTCCCTGGTATTTTCATTAGAACCTAATCAATTCTCTGGGGTGTCATTGGGATTACATAAATTTGTACATAAATTTGGTAAGATCTAGCATCATTACAATAATTAAGTCAGATACTGTTGCACACAGAGATCCATGCCTTGCTCAGCCATCATCAGAGAAGCTTCCTCCTGCAGCGGATGGGAACAAATACCCAGACCCACAGCCAGACATTACACACAAAGAGAGATCTTGGAACACTCTAGAGGGTATAAACAGCTCTAAATGGGATGTCTCCATCAAATCCCTCCCCTCAGGGCTCAGGGAACCCTGCAGAAGAGGAGGTGGAAAGAATGTAAGAGCCAGAGGGGATGGAGGACACCAAGAAACAAGGCCCTCTAAATCAACATGAGCAAAGCTCATATGACCTCACAGAGACTGAGGCAGCATGCACCAGTCTGCACCAAGTCCTCTGCATGTATATAGATTATGGCTTCCTGTTTAGTGCTTTTTATGGGGTTCCTCAATGTGCAAATGAGTGTGTCTCTGATTCTTGTGCCTTCTCTCGGGTTCTTTTCCTTCTGTTTATTCATCTCATACAGCCACGATGTGATAATTTTTGTTTTATTTTGTTATATTTTATTTTGTTATATTTTTATTGTGATCCTGCTTGTTTTCTAATGAGAGACAGAAAGGGAGCCGGTCTTGATGAGAGGTGAAGAGGGGAGAAACTGGAAAGAACAAAGGGAGAGGAACTATGATCAGGATAGACTATGTGACAAAAACCCCTTTATTTTCAATAAAAAGGAAAAAAAAACTATTGAGTTACTTGGCCTAGAATCCTAGCATTGTTGTCCGTGGAGTCAACTCTAATTTTTCTCAGTAATCGTCTAGTTTTTAGACATGTATGTCTAAGCATTTCTCTACTTTTCTTTTATTACAGCAAGCAATAATACTATAGTATTTCCAACTAATTAACGGTAAGTTAAAAATATCACTGGATTTTCTAAGTAGGCAGCCATTCAGTCTACAAAGAAAGACAGTATTACCTCCTCTCCACAGTGAATACCTTTTTGTTTTCTTTACTTACTGCTTCCAGTGAAAAGCTGGCCCAAAGCAATGCAGATCTCCTGGCCCCACTCCTTTTCTTTAGAGAGTAATAATTCTACCTTTTTCTGTCTATGATGTTAGCTATAGATTTTAACAAATGCTATTATAAACCATTTCTCTTCTACTTCCAATTCCATCTATCCAAGTGACGAGTTTTACTCTTCTTTATGACTGAATATTACTCCATTAGGCATATATACATGTTCTTATCCACTAATTTGTTGATAGGCTCCTGGACTGGCTTCATAGCTTGCCTATCATTGTGAATGGTGCCACAATAAATGTGGGTGTGCAGACATCTCTTTGGTGTGCTGATTTCATTTGCTTTGAATAAACACCCTGTAGGAGAAAAACTCAATCAAACAGAAGGTCTAATTGTAGATCCTCTTTCTGTTTTCCATATGGCGGATCTAATTTGCATTCACCCTCCACAAGCAGTGTCCATGAATTCCTTGTTACCATAATCTTAACAGCAGTTATTTCCTATTTGCTCGTTAGCCTAATAATAGTCATTTTGATTGGTATGAATTGATGTCTCATCACAGTTTTTATTTATTTCCCCGATGACTACTAAAATTAATGATTTTTTTTCCCTTTTGCTAGCCGTTTGTGGTTTATCATCAGAGACACTCCACAGAGAAGCGCTCTGTAGCTCACTGACTGATTCTTTAACTGGACTACCTGCACCTCATTGCTGAGCTTTTTACGCCCTTCGTTGCTTCAAAGAGGCCAATCCACTCTCTGCTGCTGCTGTCGATTAAGAGGAGGGCTCTGCTGTCATCTCTCACTTCGTTGCTGTGCGAGGAAAGCCTCTCACTTCATCCACAGCCCTGGTCCGCTTTGAAGGCTTCTCTTTTAGCACCGGTTCTTAATGCAGCTTGATTACGATGAGCTTTGATGGAAAGTTCTTCGTGTTTGTTGTGCTTGGGGCTTATTGATCTTTTTATATTTGTGGATCTATGGTTTTTTATCAAAAAAATTAAAAATTGATCACTTTTTGCTCACGTGGTTTTTCACTCTTCTTCCTTCAGGGACTCCAGTTGGATGAATATTAGATTTTATGTTTTCCCGCACCTCATGAAAGTCTCTCCCTGTACTCCTCTATGTGTTTCTCTATATTCGGGAAATCTTTTGTTTTAGCTGTAGGTTTTTAACTATTCTGTTATCAAGAATTTCTCTTCTACTTCTAGTTTCACTCATTCTACAACAAATGACAGGCTTCATTCCTAAAGACCCTTTCTGTTTACTATTTTTTCTTCCACAAGTACACTGTTCATCCTGTATAATACATAGCTATTCTGAACTAGCAAATTGTATGTTTGTTTTTGTAAATTTTAGTCTTCATAGTTTTCATCTGTAAAATTATTTTCATGTCTTTACCTAACTTTTTCCACATACCGAAGTAAGTTCTCAGTGAGGTTTCAATCCCTCTTTCTGATAGTCTAAGATCTGTGTATCCTCTTGTTTGGTTTCAGTTGATTGATTTTCCTCCTCATTAGGAATCCTACTTTTTGGCTTCTTTGAATTCATATTGGGCTTTTTTTTTTAAATCAGTGCCAAACATGATGAAGTACCTTGCTAGATACTGTCAGGATTTATATTTATGTATTCATAAAACTATTATTGGCCTTTTCCTGAAACTAAGTACAGATAGTTGGAAACTCATGGGTGCTTTTTCATCTTGCCTTTAAGATTTCTTAGACAGCATCAGAGCACATTTAGTTTAGGAATAATTTTGTCAATTCTAACTTTTCTTACTCTACCTTGAAGAGAAGCAGAAGTTCTTTTGACAACTTTGTAATTTTATGCTGACATGCTGTAGGCCCATTTGAAAGTGGACCACCTCAAGGTGGCCAGCCCTGTCCGAAGTGCTGCTCTACTCCCTCAGATCTTTAAGCAAATTTGTGGCCCTATGAGAGTCTGTTTAGTTTAGTTAGGAAACATATATCCATAAATCTACTCATATGATCACCATTGACAGAATTTTGCTGTCTTCTTTTGCCTAATTTACATATAGAATGTATCTAAGATACATGTGATATACATACACATGCTTTTGTAGTTTGAGCTGTGATGCTGGGCTCAAGACATTTAAGGGGACATGGTTTTCATTGAGTTGATAGCTACGTGTTCCTCTGTTTACTGGTGTGTAACCATTTTCTTTAAACCACTGTTCTTTTTAAAGAAAACACTTTCCATCTTTACGGATTTTGCAGCTCGGGAGCTGATACAAAGCACAATGGCACTGATTTATCTTTCCTCCATGATGCCCAGCAGACAAGTGTTTTAGTGGGTGGATCCTGGAAAGCATCTAGAGATCTCACCACCCATGTATTTAGGAACTGACACAGGGTACCATCTGCGGTCTCCTATGAGGAAACAACTGGAGCGTCACAGGCGGTTCCTCCCTGTGGCCTGTGGAGCCAGTAAACAGCTCCAGTGCCATGGCAGGACGAGAACACCAGCATACAAAAATCACAGCGGTGCCATGTGTCAGAATTAGCTAAAAGAGAAACCAGAAAGCAATTCTACCAATAGCTACCAGATAAAAATAAGATAAAATGCCTGTGGATACATTTACATGAACCACAAATAAAAGAAATTTAAGAGAACACTTCAAAGCCATCTTTAGATCCAAGGCAATCCAAATCAAGTTGGCAATGACAGTCCATATGAAACAGAGAGAAGCGATCCTAAATTGTATACAGAGTTACCGAAGAACTCCAACAGCCAAGACTATACTGACGGAAAAGGACAAGGCTGAGTGCATTACACGATCTGACTTCAAAATATTCTACAAAGCGATAGTGGCTACAATAGATTGGCACTGTGGTCTGTAAAATCAGATGTGTGGAGCAATGGAACAGAATAGAGGATGTGCTTATAACAAACTGACTTTTGATTAAAAAAAAAAGTGTCAGGAATACACACTGGGGGAAGGTCAGGCTCTGCAGTAAGTAGTGCCTAGAATTCTGGGTAGCTATAAGGGCAAGATAAAACTAGACACATACCACTTACTGCGTACAAGATCAATTCAAAATAAATCAGACTTCAATGTGAAGCCAGAAACTATGAAAGTACTACACATACACACGCACACACTCACACACACGCACACAAAGGGGAAAGACTTTAAGACATTTGTCAAGGCAGAAAATTTTTGGAGATGACTATAAAAGACAAGGCATTAAAGTGAAACAATAACAACAATAACAAAATCAAGTAACCAGTTCTAAAAAGCAAAAGAAACAACTAAAGGAGGGAAAAAACAGCACACTCACAGGGTGGGAAAGAAATATTTTCAAACTATCCATCCAACATGACACTAATACTCATGCTATATTAGTAGCTATATATATATATATACATATATATATATAGCTATATATATATATATATATATATATATATATATGAAAAAGTATAATTCCTTTTAATGGGCAAATGATCTAAATAAACATTGATCAAAGGAAACTTGCAAACATCCAAGAGACATGGAAATGTAAACCCACACCTTGAGGAGATGCCATCTCACCCTAGTCAGAAAGGCCACCATCAAAAAGATCAAATATAGCCAGCGAGATTGCTCAGCAGCTAAAGGCACTCACTGATAAGCTTCATGGTCTGATTTCTAACTCCAGAGCCTACATGGGAGAAGGAGTGAGCTGACTCCTACCAGTTGTCTGACTCCCACATATGTGCCATAGCATGCACATACCAACTTGCACATTCACCATTAACTAACAAAGTAAATAAATACAAAATAACACAAAATAGAAAACAGTGTAGCAAGAACGACTGGAAGGAAAACTCTTCTACACTGCTGATAGAAATGTAGAGTAGTGGAATCTCCATGGAAAACACTGTACAGGTTCCTTTAAAATGGAAATAGAGATATCGTGTGATTCAGAAATCCCATTACTAGGTAGGTAGGCGATGACAAGGGAATGGGTATTAAAGAGACACCTAAAGTCCAACCTTCATGGCAACACTATCCACAAGAGCCAAGATGGAATCAACAGAAAAGTTTATCAATGCATTTTAAAATGCATACTATATTTACAGTGAATATTATCCAATGAGAAAGGATGGCACTTGTGGCAATATGGATAGAACTGGAGGACATTATGGTAACTGAACTGGTTTAGGCATAAAAAGAAATAACTGTGTGTTCTCACATACATACAGAAACCAAAGAAATAACTGTGTGTTCTCACATACATACAGAAACCAAAGAAATAACTGTGTGTTCTCACATACATACAGAAACCAAAGAAATAACTGTGTGTTCTCACATACATACAGAAACCAAAACAGCTAGCTTCCTAGAAGTAGGGAGACAACAGTGGTTATGATAGGCAGGGGAGGGTAGTGGGAGAAGAGAATATAGGGCGAGCTTGCTTAAAAAGCAGGAACTGGGGGTTTTCTGGAACACATTAGGGTAGCTGTAGTTAGCAAGAATTTATTATATTGTATTTCCAAGTAACTGGAAGGTAAGGTTTTGACTGTTTTTTTCCTCCAAGGAGATGATAAATGTTTGAAGAGATTAATATGTTATTTATATGTATTCTTATCTTCACACATTATGTATATGCATCAGAATTTCACATTCTGTGCCCGAAATATGTACCATTATTGATGTGTCATTTGGACATGTTGCTGAGTAAGAGAACCCAGATTAAAATATAGAGAAAGGTATAAAAGGAACAGAGGTCATTGGGGGGATATATTCATTATCTTGCTCTGTGGAAATATTTTAGAAGTGCCTATATATACATTAAAAGGTATTAAACCATGTATATTAAGCATCTGCCACTCATCATATATTTGCTATTCAACCCCCAAAGTTCCTTACAAATCTGAATCTTGAAAACGTAAAACACCTGCCATTTGTACCACTCTGGCCTTTTTGGAAAATATGCACACAGCTGAAACCTGGTAGCCTGTTGAATGCAAGATCCCTCTCTAAGGTGGGAGAAGGTAATAGGAACCCTTCATTTGAGAGGATGCTGAAGGGAGCAGAGACGATACCCAGTATGTCAGGGGCTAGGGGCACCAAGAGCTCTTTCCCTCCCCTCACCTGTCATGTGACTGATATGAAGGCTAACAGTTGATCCCATACTAGATAAGAGAAGATCAGAGATATCCAAAACCTGGGCAACTCCAATTAGGAGTGAGATGCAGGGGTAGATGATGACACCCAGTAGACAGGAGACTGTCACTGTGAGCTAGACATAGCTTCAAAACTGAACGAAGGAGGGGACTGAGTGGCTCCAGATGCAACTTGCAGCTGTCGTGGGAAGCCAGCCCAGCCCAGCCACCATGGTGCTGTGTGTGCCCTCAAGGAGAAAAGGGGCAGTGTGTGTGAACTGAAAGGATTGATTCACATATCTTCCTAAGATTTTGGGATCTGAGCCACCCAGCTGGGACATGCTGTCCATCTGAATGGAAGCTCCCTCCCCACAGACTAACAGTTCACCTCATTTCAGACTGTGGAGTGGCTGGGGCTTGGTAGCACCAAGGGCAACCTCTGACTTCTGTGAATCTCCTGCGGGGCTATGCCAAGGTAGAGTAAGGAGACTTCATCCCAGCTCACTGAGATGGACAACAATGGCTTGTTCTACACAGCCATGGAAGGGCCCAAGGATAAGAAGACAGCTGTTAGCAATGATTTCTTTAAAAATACTTAAAGGGCTCCAAGCAATCATCCTGTGTTCAGTTCTGCCTCCCACCGACGCCCTCACTGGAGAAAAATAGAGAGAGAATTACTCTGTCCTCCTTTCTTCTCTGAAAGCATTATTGTGTAGGGTGTCCCAGATGCCATCTTCTCAGACTCCCATCTCTGCAGCATTAAGGTCCCAGGGCCCTTCTTTTTTTGATATTTATTTATTTATTATGCATACAATATTCTGTCTCTGTATATGTCTGCAGACCGGTAAAGGGCACCAGACCTCATTACAGATGGTTGTGAGTCACCATGTGGTTGTCGGGAATTGAACTCAGGACCTTAGGAAGGGCAGGCAATGCTCTTCACCACTGAGCCATCTCTCCAGCTCCCCCAGGGCCCTTCTTAAGAAGCCATGATGTGGACAGTCAACGTCTTAGTGTTTCTATTGCTGTGATAAACACCACGACCAAAATCAACTTGGGGAGGAAAGGGTTTATTTCATCTTGCATCTTATGGTTCATCATCAAGGCAAGTCAGGGAAGAAACTCAAGACAGGAACCTGGAAAAAAAGCTGATTCAGAAGCCATAGAGGGATGACATTTACTGCCTATTCCTCAGGGCTTGCTCAGCCTGTTTTCTTAAGTAACCCAGGACCACCTACCCAGGGTGGCACCACCCACAAAGTGTTGGGCCCTCCCACATTAATCACTGATGAGCAAATACTCCACAGACTTGCCTGTAGAGTAATCTTATAGAAGAACTTTCTCTCAATCACGGCTCCCTCTTCTCAGATAACTCCAGCTTGTATCAAGTTGACAAACAGCAACCAGAGAAAGAACTTCAATCATCAGTAGATCCTCCTGAGAGTCCCAGCCAGGCTGCCATAACACCAAGGGATGGCCGGACTGATCCCTTGTGCTTATGAGGCAGAATAGCCTGAAACCTGGAGACAGATAGTGCAATCTATTCATGCTCTTGAGATATGAATGTATGATAACCGTCAACGCATAAATTCTAATGCAAATGTGATGCCTTCCACTCAGCGGCTTAGAAATAGCTGAAAAGAACCTAAATTAGTATCTCAATGAGCAGGAATATTTTTTCCTCAGAGGAAAATAGCAGCAAACAAACAACAACAGCACCAGCACCCTCGCACTCCGGTGACGCACACAGAGGGAAGAAGCAAGCCCGCAGATGAGGCTCAGATGGTCTCCTGAACGATCTCTCTGCATGATGCTAACAGCAAACTCCAGAGCCTGCTCTGAGGTAACATCCATGAAATCCAAGAGAACAGCTCTGTTTAGACAGAGTACAGTCTGAGAATTTCTCAAGCATTTTCCCTGTGAGCTTCAAACCCATTTTCTACTGAATGCTCAATATTTCAATGAACTCATGCTTGCCAGTAATGAAAAACAAAAACACTATCACAGATGGATAGGGGTGGCCAAGAGAGCCCTGCCCCTCTTAATAAACAAGAAGAAAATGAAGCTTCATGGGAAAAGATTGTCTCTAGGTGGCAGGAGAATCGCCTAACAGAAACACAGTTAAGTCCTGGGGTAGTTGTCTAAATGACAAAAGCACCCATCGCTTGGGAGCAGACCACCTCCCACAACCTGACAGTTCAAAGAAACATTTTATCCCTTGAGCAAAACATTCTTGAATACCCATTTGATGTGCACAGGAACAAAGGCAAAGAGCATGCTTTCCACTAACAAATAATTTTGTGAAGGATGCAAAGCAGATCCAGCAGAATCTTCCCTTGTACAGATTGCTAATGAATTTTAACCATGACATATATTCTTACATGTTCCATTTCAACAGAGCCTCTTTCTCTCAGTGGGAGATGCCAGATTTGGACTGCGTATGTTACATCCAGCCAAGAGAACATATTTCCTCTCGAAACATGGCCTTGACAGCAAAGCAAAGTGTGATTAAGTTGTGTCACAAATAGGTGCAGCTCCATCCATCTGGCAAGGGGGGGAGTCTGTGCTATCTAATTAAGAAATGTAATGATCTGGTCCGATCAAACATCCCTTTACAGTTTGGATAAGTGAAGTGATCCAGTTAGATTACTGCAAATGGGAGGGAGCTGATGTTGTCCTAACAGAACAAAGCTAGGGGCAGGGACCTAGGAAGGATGTAATTTGTACACATTTAGGTCAGCGATGTAGAGGCGGCAAAGGCAGGCTGCACAACTTTCTGAAGAGTCTTCACCAGTACCTTGTGAAACGCTGATCTGATTCGCTTGGAAATTTTTAAAAAATAATTGGCTCCTGCTGGCTGAGGCCCCGTGCCAACACCTCATGGTAATTCGTTTGTGGCATTCCAAGAAGAGAGACTGTGCTGCAAGAGCTGTCCTGATACGTTTAGGGAATAATCATGTCATCCTCCGAAAAGTGTGCAAGGAAGGTAGCAAGCCACGGGAGGCCAGCAAGGAGGCCTCTGGGTTTCCAGGAAGAAGATTCTCAATTTAAATGGAAGTCATATGACCCTTCCCTTGCTCCCTTTCGAGGCTCCAAAAAAGATACCTGTTGGGACTTTTTCAAGAACACATGTATACAGGGTTAGATGCCTACTGGCCAGCTCCAGATATGGTGTTTCTAAAATGCAGGGTTCTTGGATTATTACTTTGCAAAGAATCCAGCCAACACATTATTTTTCAGGCTTTTGTAGCAGTAGATAAACACTTGGGAAGCACCTTGTGAAATACACGCAAACTTTAGGAAATAATGGAAAGGTTCATATTGGTTTAATAAAAAGATGACTGGTGGCTAGGTAGGAAGTATATGCAGGACATCTAGAGGCAGAGAGGATTCTGGGAAGACGAAGGACAGAGTCATGGAAGAGAGCCGGTCACCAGCCAAATGCACAGAGAGCTGGAAGTGTACAAAATGAGGTGACAAGCTATGAGTCACGTGACAGCACATAGATTAATAGAGATGGATTAATTTAAGTTACAGGAGCTAGCTAAAAACAAGCCTGAGATATCAGCTGAGCATTTATAATGTATATTAAGTTTCGGAGTCACTTATTTGGGAGGTGGCTGAAGGTTGTTTGGGAGCAGGCGGTCAGAACAGGAAAACTCTGCCTACCATACACTACAGGTACCCAGATCTATCGTTAGAAAGAAAACGCTGGAAGTGGGCTGGCCTCTGTGTTAGTTATTCACCTTGCTGCTGTGACAATATATCTGATGAAAGAAAGCCACTGAAGGAATGTGAGGGCTTAGTTTGGCTTCGAGGTTGAGGTACAGCCCTTTGTGGCACAGAAGACTCAGCAGCAGGAACCCAAGGGGACTGGTCACACTGCCTCTGTGGGGTTAGGAGGCAGCTGGTGACACCCCAGCCTCAATCAGGAAGCAGAGAGCAATTATCAGCTTACTTTCTCTTTGTTAGTCAGTTGGGGACCCCAGACCACAGATGGGTGTCCTCCACATTTAGGGTTCTTACATTTACCACATTTAATCTAGTCTAGAAACAGTTTATTAAAATGCCCAGGGATCGTTTCCATGGTTATTCTAAATATAAAAGTGGCATCAAATTTAACCATCACAGCCTCTTAAAAAAAGGGGGGGGGGATAAGTTTTGAAAATAGTTGTGAAAGCAGACAATGTCTGAAAGTTCTAGACAGAACAGTGAGACGACATTGTCTTGTACATATTGGGTCCTAGGACATACAAACATAGCCTCAACCTATATTTGCCAACTGAATAAGAACCCCAAACGGAAATCATGTTTTTCAGTAATGGCACTATCAAGGAAGCCATCAAGGGAGCAACAGACACGCTTGAGATCTGAGAAATCTGGATGTCTTATAGTGTAAACAAGGCACTCACACAGTTATTCCCCAGAGCTTTCTTCTGGATGCTAAGATTATGGATAAAAGCAGTAAGGTGGAATTCCAGATCTAGGAAACATCAAGAAAAGTAGGCCTACTAATAATGCTGCAATTGTCTCCACAGCTCTAAGAGATCACTACAAAGAGGACAGAGCTATTGAGTAGGAATTAGCTAAGGCTGGCAAAAGTTACTAAGAGCTAAGTGGACAGACCAGAATCAGCCTAGCTCCCTATTAGAAATAGGAAAGTCTCCCTCGTCATGTCTGAGGAACTCAGTCTGGCAAAACAGGTGAACATGGAGCTGTTGGTATCAAAGCAGAGATCATTTTCAGGCCATCAGTTGCTAATGGCATGGAGTCTGGTTGAGTTAGGACAGACGTTGGGGTATAAAGTAGAACTCATCAACCAATAAGAAAGGGATCCTATTAAACAAGGTACCTATGATTATTGACCTAGGATTGGAGCCAGGCTCTAAGATAAGGGTCCTGGGAGAAAATTGGCTCCATAGGTAGTAACAGGAAAGAAAGATCCAAGGACTGGTTGCTTTTTCTAGCTCCTGGAGCTCTGAACATCCCTTTCTGAACCTAGGTGGTCTGCCCTGAAGTGTGGAACGAAGGTAACAGAATTCTTCCAGATCTTCCATGCTCCCCTTGGAGACGCAAAGTGCTAATAAAACATGAAGCCTTGCTCTCATTGGCTCAAGGACTGGAAAAGCCCGAGTGCTCAGGGAACAGGCTATTATTGCTGGCACAGGACTATGCTGAGTCAGGCAAGGAAGCTAATAAGAATCTACACACCAGGAGCCTCCAAATTCCCTCAATTTGGAGCTAGCTTCTTAGAGAGACAAAGTTGAAAGAGAGATACAAATATAGGGCCTGCAGTTTAATGGAGGCTTTTGATTTATTTATGAATGCAATTGAATAAGAAGTATTGCAAAATATAAACAGCAGATTATCCTCTCTTACATACTTGGTGGATAAAAATATAATGACATGAAATTCATTCTGTCCCAGGAAATTGTAGATAGATGGAGGCAATACTGATAGACCATCAGGAAAAAGCTGCTAGCAGTGCCATTAATTAAGCAAAGCATAAATATTTATTGATCATTACTATGTGCAAAATATTGCCGTAAGTGTTGTGTGAGATTTGAAAAGGGATAGAGAATGTCTTCTATACTTGGGGATTTCTAACCAGTGTTAAGGGGAAGAAAGGGAAACGGGAGAAGGAACACTCAATAACCCTGCAGGTTCTGCCTGTGTTGACTGGAGACTTTCCATCCAGGTAGGACCCAAAGAAGGCCCCACTTGTGCAGTAGACTGGAAATGCTGAGAAATAACCCATCAGAAGCAACCCTTCACCAAGCACTTTCCGGAGTTACTGCATAAATATTCCAGTTCTTTTGCTCCATAGGTGGGATAATTTAGAGCCATGGGCCTTGTGCCTTTTCCAAGTGTTTCTTCACGGGATTAAGCTCCGATCAACTGCTGTGCTAGTCCCTTAATGACTCAGTCTTTATTTTCCCTTTCCCCTGTGTACTTCTCAAATAAAGGACGTGCCCTTGAATCTCTAGCTCAAGAACAAGGGTCTGGAGGGAAGAAGAAAGGGAGAAGGGGAAAGAAAAGGTACCACTGCTTCTGGGGAACACAAACAAGACAACCACCAACTGAATATTCTGAGCCCCACCCAGGCTCCTAATGGCTTTTTCTACAAAGCTGATCATCCAACGTTAGAAGGATGGGCATGGACAAAGCATGAGTGAGAGACATGCTTCTGTCTGACAGTACCACTGTCCCTCCCCCTCCAGCACATCGGTCTTAGCTTTGTGGTCATCAGTCAGTCATGCTTCACCCCCCCCCCCAGTAGCTAGGCTGTGCTCCTAGTGGTTCGCTACATAAAGCTGATGGAAAAGTCTACTGAGTGGAAGACATGAACCTAGTGCAGAAGATGCCAAGAGGCTAGGTACAGCTCTAGGGGAGCTTTTCAGGGAAGTAAGTTTTACAACTTCACCAGGGGTTCAAAGGGAAGAGATGGGGGATGATTCTGACAGTGCAATGGGAGAACAGAGATGGAAGAATTCAGATACAAGGAAATAATGCTGCTGCATTCTGACTACCCAAATTCCAAGAATCTTACTGTTGGGGGGCAGGTGCTTTCCCGTTGTGTAGAGTATAAGTGTGGTTCTCTGCCCTGTCACCTACATAGTTATCAGATAAAAAGTCCTTGCTCCATTTCACTGGATTCCACTTGGCCCCTAGAAGCTAACATACAGCCGTGACAGCCAATCAGACAGAAGAACCTCCAAGGTCTTTGGCGGCAGTGAACGTACTTCAAAGGTAAGGGGGAGATGTGTTGGCTCTCTGTTGCTGGATAACAAATTATTCCATAATGTGTGGTTTTAAACAAAAACAAAACTAGTTATGTTCTTGGTTTTTATGCTGGTCTGGCATTTGGGAGCCTCTTAACTGAGTGGCTCTGGCTCAGGACCTCACACAAGGTTGCAGTCACGGTGTCAGAGGGATCTTCAGCTACCAGAAGGCTTTGCTGCAGCTAAGGACCTACTGCCAACATGATGGACTTGTGCGGTTTGAACCCTGCATTTTATCACTATTGCCTGGGTGCCCCAGTTTCTCTCCACAAGCACTTTCATTGGACATATTTTGAGTGACAGTATGACTTCATAGCTTGTGTTCCCCAAACCAAAGGATATAGTAAAGAGAAATATAGAAACCACAGTGTCTTTTAGCACTAATACTGGGAAGTCACACACCATCTTTTCTGTAATATGTTAGTTACAGGAAAATCCAACCCAAACAGACAGGGAGCATTCAAGGGCATGCGAACCAGGGTCAAACATGAGGAAGTGCTTTGGAAGTTTGCTACCACATTTATTTCTGGACAGTCAGCTCTCCATCACCGATGTCCTTCAGAAACCAAAGGCAGTAGCCATGGGAGCATCCAGCTGGAAGCATCCTGAAGCCGATCTCCAGTAACTTATTAGGCTCTACTTGTTTTCCAAGCTTGCTCCTCTGGTCTCCCACAACCCACTGTTCTGAAGATTCAAGACAAATTTGCATATATGTTTATGTTTGTTGTGGGCTATTTGTTCACTATGTGAAGAAGTGCTGTTGTAATTTGTGTAATAAAGAGCTGGATAGTCAATAGCTAGGCAAGAAAGAATAGGCAGAACTTCCAAAAAGACAGAGGACTCTGGGTGGAACTTTTGCCCCGAATTCAGCCATGGAAGTCCTGTATTAACTCTCCCTGTGAGTCCCTGGCATCTCTTGATGAACCTAGAGCACCCACATAGGCACACCTGGAACCTCTCTAACAGAGCCGAGCTTCTCCCAACCTCCAACTTGGCACTGAGCATATTGCTCAAGCCCACCTCTCCAAGCACCAAAAAATCAGATGGCCACCAAAACTGTATAACCCATACACAGCAAGTGGGGAAATGAAAAAAGGAAAATGATTCAAGAGTAAGGGAGAGTGGGCCAGCTCTGGTGTCACTGTCCAATGAGGAAAGAAGGTTACAGGAGTGTGGCATATCTGACGCTGGAAAGCACAGAAGAAGATGAATTATCCTGAGGAGACTGGATTTCAAACAACCACCACCACATGAGCAGGGAGCCCAAAACACCTCCAATTGTGACTGATTCCCTGTCAACAAACAATAAACCACCGTTTGGATGAGTTTATACTTGCAGGAAATAATCCTGCTGGTTGTTGTGGCACAGGCCAGCAGGATACACTGAAGGGGTGGAGCCAGGAATCACAAAATAATGTCATTAGTTCAACAATTAGAACAGCTCTACTTAATACCCCCAGTTTATGATGCATCAAAGGATCAGAGAGTTTGAATGACTTGCCTTAAATCCTATTGTCAGTAAACTGTGGAACAAAAGAAAGAAAAAAGAAGAGAAGAGAGAGAGAGAAGGAGAGAGAAGAGAGAGAGAGAGAGAGAGAAAGAAAAGAAAGAAGAAAGAGAAAGAAAGAAATAAATTAACCTTGGCCATGGTCACAAGGGTGATTTATGATATACTTATACTAAAAAATTCCACTGATGTCAAAGAATTTGGAAAGACAAATATTTTCATGGAATTTGATCCAAGTAGCATCAATAAACAGTTAAATAGAATAAGTTACATTTGACATTTCCAACTTTGGGCACTGCTTACTGGAGAGAAGAGAGAGAGAGAGAAGAGGTGGCAATACCTTTGCTTGCTCATCTGTTTCTACTTACTCGACCATAACTGAAGTTACTTCATGGGACATTAAAAAAAAAAAAAAACTCCTATCTTGTTCTCCATTGTGGAGATCAGAAGCCATCTGCTCTCCACTCCCAACTGTGCCCAGCTGTAGCTCATAGTGCCCCTGTGGGTGTAGCCCCCTAGGAGATCCAGTGCACTGAGGGACAGGGCTTCAGTAGTTCTGGCCACAGAGAGGGAAAGTTTGAAAATGCAATGATTCTGTGAACCCAGGAAATATTTACAAAAAGGCTGGGAGAGAAAAAGAAGCTGTGTTTGATTATAGACAGAAACGACCTGTTGTAATCCCTGCCCTGTCGGAACTCTTCCCTGGTGCTCTCAGAGTAATTACGGGCCTGACTATTGCTCTGTTGTTGCCCTGTGTGGCTCACATGGAGGCTGGAGAAGCAGGTCCTTCTCAGGGCTCCATCAGCCGGAGGGACTGCTGGAGCCAACCCCTGACCTCTCACTGCACAGCCCTCTCTCTGGGATAAAAAGATTGGCTCAGGCAGGAATAATCTCTTGAACGTCCGTTCCAAGCTCCCATAATCATATAAGAAATGAAAACAAACCTGGATAAGAGGTTATGCAGATCAAAGAGAGCATAAGGCATGGTAAGCTTGGCTTGGGTATGAACACCACAGTTAAAAAAGTGTCCACTTACAGTGAGCACAAATTTGGCACTCGTGGATCTGGTGATGCTATTACCTTCAGAATTTATTTATCCCAAGGAAGACAGATGTGACTACTTTGCTGGAAAGCTATGCTGATTTTGTATTTGGATACACATCTGTCACTCTTACAAGCTGGTACAAACTTTCTATGGAGGCCCTGGAGCTGATGCTGAGGATGGGATCCCAGCAGTGTCGCAAAAGTGGGGGCATCCAGGAAGCTGGGAACTTTCCTTTCTGCCAGGCATTCTTTTCTCCCTAAGCTTGACTCACAAAGAGAAAGAGGGGATGTAGTTTATCAAACCCTCAATGCCTCTCTTACCCTCTTAGCCACTGTGATTGTTGATTTTGATTGCCAGTTCAATTAGATTAAGAGATTAGTAAACATAAATCTGGGTGTGTCTGTGATGATACTCCTAAAGGCAATTAGATCACAGAGGACTCTGAGCTAATTCTTTAATGTGTTCATAATACTATGGCATTATTAGGAGGTTGTGGAAGGAAGGATGTAGGGTTGGAGGAAGTAAATCACTGGCTTTTTCTTGAGGCTATGTCTTGGTTTCTTTCCATAAAACCCTTCTCTGCTTCCTGTGCAGCAAGATATGAGGACCTTTCCCCACTCTATACGGCTGTTGCCATGGTGTTCCATCCATGAATAAAAGACCAAGCAGCCATGGGCTTAACCCTTTGAAATAATGTCAGGTGTCTAGTTACCATAACAGGAAAAACAAGTAATTCATCAAATTGGCACCAGAGAAATGGTATCCTCATTCTTCTCTTTTGAAATGGGATTGTGTGCTCTGTGCCACTCTGCCCTAGAAGCACGCAAATTTCTCTTCGATTTTATAAGAGCTCACAGCCAAGAGTTTGCCTTGAATCTCAGAGGTGACTTGGAACTTAGACTCTTCCTAATGGAATTGTTGAGGCTTGGGAACTCTTAGAGATAGGCCAAATGCATGTTTTCATTTTGAAATGGACCTGAGCCTTGGAGGGCCAGAAGGAAAATGTGGTACATATGGGTGTTAAGTTGACAAGGGGTGAGTGGAGAAAGCTCATTCTAATTGTCAACCTGATTGGATTGAGAAGGCCTAGGAGGATTCTCTGTAAAGCATACCTCTTGCAAGTGCCTGTGATGTTAATTCCAGAGACAGACACATCATAAGGGCTCTGACCTAATCAATGGATTAATCTCCTGATGGATTTATAATAAAAATGGATTTTCTGGGATGTGGAATTTATTAAGAGAAAGTCACTGGGGTTGTGTCCTAGAAGATGCATCTTCTCTGATCCCTTCCTATATTCCCCTCTCTCTCCTATCTAGTAACTAAGAGCTGAGCTACCTCTACTTCTTTGCCTTAAGGCTCAGTTTTTGCACCGTAGGTCAAGCAAATCATGGACTGAACCCCAACCATGAGCCAAAAATTTACTTCTCCTTTGTGTTGTCTATATAAGGTATCAATATACATTCTGGTTCCCCAAATGTCTGAGCTCACTCACATCAGGACATCATCAAAGATCTTGTTTCAAAATAACTAAGCACAAGCTTGTTTGTTTGTTGTGTTGTTTGAAAAATCAATTGACATTCATGGGCCACCTTGGTTCTTTCTGAAAAAAAAAAAAAAAAAAAAGGTACTAACGTGAATTTTCCACCAAGAATTTTCTGTAATGATGAGCTTGTTGTCTGATTTTGGATTCTCGATGCCTACTCCAAAGTCTCATCAGTATTTTTATTGTAGTGATTGTTGGATGCCATATGCAGAGATTATACAGTTGTGATGGCTATTTTTGATGTCAACTTGACCACACCTGGGATTAACTAAAACCTAAGTGACTGGGTACACTATGAGAATATTTTTTTTTAATTAAATCATTTGAAGTGGGAAGACCTACTTTTTAGTCTGGGTTTTTTGAAGTGGGAAGACACACCTTTAATCTAGGCCACACCTGGTGACAGTCTGTCTAAAGAACATGGAAGAAGAAAGCCTTTCTTTGCCCACCTGCTTGTTCTCACTCTCGCTGGCAAGTCAGTTCCTTCACTAGCATTAGAGCCAGCCTCATGGATAGAACAACTACTGGATTCTTAGACATTCTATTGGTAGACACCCATTGTTGAACTAACTGGACCACAGCCTGTAAGCCATTCTAATAAGTCCCTTCTGAGTGTGTGTGTGTGTGGAGAGAGAGAGAGAGAGAAAGAGAGAGACAGAGACAGAGACAGAGAGACAGAGAGAGATTCATTCTATAAGTTCTGTTCCTCTGACTAATAAAATACTACCATCTTTACTTGGCTGAATATTATTATCATGCATCTTGATTAATAAATTGCTAAATTGACAGAAGTTAATCTTATAAAAGAATAAGCCTAGGACATCCAGAATTGTTCACTAGGAACTTAGAGTTTATAAAACCTTGACATCTTTTCTGGGGTTTTGTGCCTCATTTCAACCCTTAGTTCTATCAGCACAGTAGCTTTTAATTCAATTGTATTAGAATCAGCTTTTATTGGGTGGTGGTGCTGTGAGATCAATGGGACATAGGGAAGTTGTAAGGTCGATTTGTCTTTGGGATTCACAATTCTTTTAGAACATTTTTTGGGGATGGACTTTCTCCTGCTTATGCCACCTTGTGACTTCATTCATATATAGAAACTTTTAAATAGTATAGTATGTGTACATATATACATGTATGTGATATATATGTGTGTATATAAATATGTAGTTCACACATATCCACATAGATATAATGAACTTTTTATACTGTTTATATTATTTACATCTTCTGGTTGGTCATGAAAGAATAGAATTGGCTATGCAAAGTACCACAAGAGGAGCGACTTAAATGAGAAAAAAATATTATCTCAATTATGAAGGCTAAGAATCTAACATCAAGATGTTAAAAGAGCCCATTCTGGAGGCATATGTCTCTAATCCCAGCACTTGAGAGTCTAAGGAAGGAGAAATGCAGGTTCAAAGCCACCCTAGGCTACAAAGTGAGTCCCAGGGCAGTATGGGCTCAGTATAGACTGAGACCTCAAAAAGCAAAAACAACCAAGGAGAAAGGCATCATTATGGTTGGTTCCTTCTGAAGGCTTGAACCGGCAACACTTCAGTGTGTTTCCTTGAGCTTCTGATATCTTGTTGACAATCATTAATGTCCCTTGGCTTATACAGCATCTTTGTCCCCTTGCCCACATGTCTCCTCTCTGTGAGCACACGGATGCCAGGTGCTACCTTTGTCTGCTTTATAAGATCATCAGTTATGTTGGGTGGAAACTCACTCTACCCCAGCATGACTGCATCTCAATTCCATCAGTAGAAAGCCGATTTCCAAATAAGGGCATATTCTAGATAACAGAACTTAGGGCTTCAAAATACGAATTTCATGGGGGATATATTCGAACGTCTTTACTTGAATCATGGCAGAAGCATTGCATGGCAAGAGGAGCCACTCTGTTCCACACGAACCTTCTCTACAAACAGCGTAGCTGGTCTCACCGGTGGATCCCAAGGGTCGGATTTTGGTGGCCACTTTACTTGTTTCGCTGATCCACCCATCTGGAAGTTCCTGAAGTGGGAACGTGTTTGTCATGCTTCCATTGAGCCTGACAGGGGCCAGGACAGCATCTGGCGCCATGGACACGTAGTGTTAGAGCCACGTTGGAGCCTGAAGTGAAGGAGAAGTCAGCATCTGTACTGTCTTTATCGAAAATTCTGCAAGTTTTTAAGATCGTCTCTCACACCAGGATTGCCTGAAACTCGTGATCCTCCTGCCTCAGCCTCCTGAGTGTGGGCATTGTAGGTGTCATGTCAGATCTGGCCGATTTTTGTTTATTGAGTATCACTGGCATCAATTTTGCTTTTCTAAACACTGTTGTAAAATCCCATTTTCCTCCATTGCTGAGACCATTGGTGTCTTTCTGCCCTTTTAAGCTTAGAGACAAGCCCATTTGTCCTCATTTGTCCGGTTACACTCTGTATCATTGAAAATAATTTTAAAAACACAGCTGGTCGCTTAATCAGTAGGGGCAAAGCACTTCTGCTCATCGTAAAAAGATATCGAACTGACAGACGATCCTCCCAGTAGAATGGAGTGACTATAAACCCGAGGTAAACTGAGGTAAGGATTGAATTCTGGAAAAGCAAGCAGTGCACACAAGCATCTTCTATTGCCTGATCCTCAGAGGGACAAGGTTTGCTCTGGTGCTGAGAAGTGACCCTTCCCTCCCTCCACTCTGCTCTCAGAGCTCTCTCAGGGCCCAGTACAAACAGCTCTGCACTTCTGCCCCAGACTGTGCATCTGAACCCACAGATGCTCTGAGATCTTTGTTTCTTCTCTCCAAAGAGCTGACCCCCTTTGTGTGGGGACTGAGCATCCAAACAACCACATCTCTGAATTGGTGGGCATTTCCACTGAAAATGTTTGAGAACTGCTTGCCGTTTTAGGGATGACGAAGTTCAACACAGCTTCTCAGGGATCTAGGTCCTCACCCCGTAATCACAGCCTCTTCATATAGTCTTAGTGGTCACTGAGTTTCTCCTGTTCCAGCTCCTTCTCCCTGCCTCCCTCTGCCCCCTTCATTGTTCTCCCTCCCGCCCAGAGGGAGATTGTTGGCACTGAAGATCAGATGGCATTCTTTTCTGCCTCCCCCATTAGTTAGAATCCTCTTTGTGAGTTCCAAACATCCCTTCCTTTACCCCTGGGCTCCATGCCAGTAAACAACCCGACAGTAGAGTATGGAATCCCTGACTCCCTGGTATGAATGGGGCTTCTCTGTCGGCAGAACTCTGCTGTGGGAAGAGGGGTTCTTCTCTGTTCCACCATTGTCGGGGACTATCCCTGCAGTTGTCCGGTCACAAAAAGTCTCTGAGATATCACACAGCAACCTGGGAAACTGGCACAAGCTTGTGGCCTGCATGGGAAGTTTGTCAGCTCTCAAGGGAGAAATGGGGTGCTGCGTGGGGTACAGTTCCCTTCAAGGTTCATATTACCAGCTTTATCTACATTCCCAAAGCCACCAGTACCATCAGCACTACAAGGCTCTCTGTGGCATCTCATCCTGAGTCACCTTAGCCGCAAGCCTTCTCCCAAGGTCCTTTTCTACCCAGAGTACTCGCTAAAGTTCATGCTGTGTGGGAACCAAGGGACTTCATAGAGTCCTGAACCAGAAGTCAGAGAACTTGCTTTAGCCTCTGCAAGTCAGTTACATTGCTTCTTAAATGAAAAGTGTTACCTGTTTTTAATAAATTGTTCTAAGGGTTAAAAGTGTTCTGTATGGAATCTGAAAAGAGGGCTCAGTGGTTAAGAGTATTTGATTCTCTTCCAGGGACTATGGTTCAGCTCCCAGCACCTAAATCAGATGGCTCACAAACATCTCTAACTCTAACTCCAGGGGAATCCCCTGTGGCTGTCTGAACTCACTCACACGTACAGGCATGCAAATATACACATACCTAAAAATAAAACAAATCTCTTTTAAAAGAAAAGGCATGGAGTTATAGGTTAGAAAGCATTGTAGAAGTCTGACTTTATTATCCAGTGTAGAAAACCTGTGTTGTTTGTTCATTCATTCAACAAGCAACTGCTGCTATCTATGTTCTCACAGTGAAATCAGATGTTTCTCTGACACCTGCTTGTTCCCAAATTCCCAGCTGCACCTTCCCAAATAATTGACGCAGAGGCTTAATTTAAATTATAAATGCTCAGCCAATAGCTCTGGCTTATTACTAACTAGCTCTTACATTTTAAGTTAACCCAATAGTCCTCATTTACTCTCTGTCACATGGTGGTACCTTTATTAGCATGGCTCATTCATTCATCTCCTGCTCTCTCTACATAAAACTGGACCCCTAAATCCACCCTTCTCCTTCCCAGCATTCTCAGTGTGGCTCTCCCACCCAAGCTTATTCTGTTCAGCTATTGGACAGTCAGCTGTGTATTAAACTAATTACAGTGACACATCTTTACAGTGACAAAGGGATTATCCCATGGACTCACTGTTTACAGGAAAGTCCACTGCTTCCCAAAACTAGGTTTTTGAACATAGATGAGGGATTTTGATTCATTGACTTTAAAGAATTTCTCCCATGATCCGACTACCAGGATATCAGGGGACTTGTGTATTTTGCTGCCTGGCACATAGCTGACACTCAATAAATACTTGAGTAAGTGAAGTTATGTGGATGATTGAATGAAATACCCTAATGACAAAAGAGAAGAAATTTATACTTATAAGTCTCAGGAGAAATAAACCAAAGAGTAGACAAGAAAAACACTAGAAGTCTTGATTTTCTTTTAAAAAATCATGCAAAATTCATGGGCTTTGCATCAAAATCTATCTTTCTCTATTTTATGACAAAAATGATGCTTTGAATTACTTAGCAGAGTACAATCTATGTATACTGTGTGGTTTTACCCCAGGAACACTGCCAAGTAGTCCTGGCAATGCACAAAGCCTGGCATGGGAGCCCTGGGCTGAACCATCTCCACCCTTGTATCCTAAATCCAAATCCCTTTCCATCAGCATCTTGCCCTTTGCCCTTCTCTAGTTCACCCAGACCCTTGTGCTTCCAGGAAAAGCCCCCAGGAAGGTGGCAACAAGAGGTAGGTCTCTTCCTGCTCCCCACCCCCTTTCATAAAACACTGAGTGAGGCTGTGAGTAATTGGTCCTTTCTAGAGAAGGATTGATAATCTGTCTTTCCTGGAGCTATTACCAAGCTGGCCTGCCAAATGGACAAGTGTTAAGAGGAGAAAATGGGGCAGTGGCCAGGGTAGGGAGAGCTCAAGATAATGGAGTTGAGAGCATCAGAAAGGTCCTCTTCTGGCAGCCAGACCATGAATCAAGGCAGTCAGAAGAGAATAGCAATTCATAGCCTTGTGTATCTGCAGCTGCTCCAAATGGCTGCCTCAATTAAGTCTGGACTCAGGCTCTGCAGGTCTTCCTCTGTCGATGCCTTGTCTGGCCCAGGTGGTATGGTGCACATGAAAGCCTCTATCAACAGGTCAAGCCTGTGGACCGACAACCAGTGTTGAGCTGATAATGAAACTAGTCTGGGTCCACAGGGCAACCAAGGAAGAAGGATGTGGCCTCTGTCATCACGGTCACCTGATCACAGAAACAGACACATCTCTGGCTCTAGATAAGATGGGCCTGGCCTCCATCAGACTCTCCCCTGTCCTCTCAGGCTCCCCAGGAGAATGGGAATGTGCCACCCCGGAAGCAGAGCACCCAGAATTTGCACAGGCCTTTGACATTCATTATCTCATCTAATCCTCAAATCATCTTGTGAATTTTATTTTAGAATTAGAAACTTCAGTAAGAGATTTCTCCAAGGCCACAGGGCTAGGAAGCGATAAGGCTGCTATTCAACTAGAATTTTTTAAGAACATTTCTTTCTTTTGTCTTTACTCTTCCTCCTGGACAGCGGAGGAAAAAGGTAAAGTTTGACACAGCCCGGAGGCAAAGGACTATGGGATTGAGCCTGAGAAGGGGCACAGCTAAACAGGATGGCTCCACAAATGGACTGGAGCATTAGATCTGGGGATCTAGACCTGGGGAGCCTCTGAGAAGGAAGGAGAGCTAGCTGCTGGACCTGGGACTAGACCATTCAGATTTTTCCTGAGAAGGAGTCTGCTAGGGCTTAAAATCTCTAGGAATGCATGATGGGCTAGGCACTGGGTAGAAATGGCACAGTTTAACTCGATGGGATTTTTTTGTTTGTTTGTTTGTTTGTTTGTTTGAGTCTCCCGATGCAGTGGCATGGCCCAGACGTCAGGTGCCCAGCCCTGGGTGGCCTGGGAAGCCTATGATCTAGGTGCTCGCCACATACCTTCCCTTTGTGTATTAGAAATAGGGCAGGTGCTTCTCCTTGTCTCTTCAGCTTTCCCTTATGCTTAACAAGATTGGTGTCCCTAAAATTTACTAACTTTGCCTCTGACAGGGTATCTGATGGACTGTCCCATTTCCTTTGAGAAGAGCAGATGGCCCAGAAAAAGTAGCACTGGTCACTGGCCATTTTAAGAAGCAATATATATATCACAGGATTCTTATTTCTCATCATTGAAAACTCTTATACGGCTTTTTGATCCAAGCTACTTAGTTCTCTTCTGATTTTTCCAGGCCACTTGTCATGTATTCCTGTCCTCTGCATGATGACAATGAAGAAGTTCATAATGGCCTTATGAAAAGGAGAGGGTGAGCGGGCGGTGGTGGTGCACGCCTTTAATCCCAGCACTCGGGAGACAGAGGCAGGCGGATCTCTGTGAGTTCGAGGCCAGCCTAGTCTACAAGAGCTAGTTCCAGGACAGGCTCTAGAAACTACAGGGAAACCCTGTTTCGAAAAAAAAAAGAAAGAAAGAAAGAAAGAAAGAAAGAAAGAAAGAAAGAAAGAAAGAAAAGGAGAGGGTGAGCATGCTACTCCTATGTCTCAGACTAAAATATGGGAGCATTTCTCTGATACCCTAAAATCCCCGAGGTGCTTTCTTATGAGGTTCTTCAGACAGCCAAGATGCAAAGGCAATTACACATGTATACATACGAGAGAGAGAGAGAGAGAGAGAGAGAGAGAGAGAGAGACTGACTTACAAAATCTATCTGCATAGTGAGTGTACAGTTGTCTAAGCAGGGCCATGTTTGGGTGTGGCATTAATTCTCAACTCCCAACAGCACTTTCTTTCCTTTCCCCAGCCTAGCTCTTCTAGAGAAGACCTGAATCCTGTTTCCTTGACAACCAGTTTCCCTCCCCATATTTTTTAACGCGGTGGTGATAAGGTGTATTTAAACCCAGCAGCCATGTTCCCATGGTGACAGAAGACCCCCAGTAAGTTGCCATGGGAACAAGAGACGGCTTTGAAAAATGATAAAAGTAAGTCGGCTTTGCAAGTGATGACAGCAAAGTTAGAAGCCAGAAAGGCTAGAGAAGATGCTCAGAAAGACATTAGGTCATGGTTAATAGTCCAGTCTATTCTACCTGTGACCAGCCAAGGTCATTGAGGGCCGGAGATGTGACACTCAGCTCCCAGCTCTGTTGCCGAGAAGACTGAGCAAAGTATTGCAACTGCTAGAATCTATAGACAAGGACTCCCCATTTGCTCTTATTTGTGATCTTTTAGTCTCTCTCTCTTGTGAAGTGTGTTGAGGGAAGACAGGGACCAAGAGGATGAGGACATTTGCTCTCTTCATCAGCTCTGCATCACGAAAGAAATGGCTTGTGAGTTCTGAGATGGTGCCCTTGCAGCCAAGAAGCATTACTGCATTTCCCTCCCAACATTTTTATCATCAGCATTTCCAAATACACAGCAAAGGAGGGAGAACTGAACAGACAGCACTACAGACCCAGCAACAAGCTTCTCCCATTAACGAGTACTGTATTTTCCCCCATCACCTGCCTCTAGCTGTCAGCACTTTTTCCTCTGACTGAGTTCGCACAGCTAAATAGTGGGTAAATGAGGGCAAACCAGGTCAGTGCCTTGCCAAATCCTCTCTCCTTTCTAGTGCACTACATTTATGGTGACCAAATATCCCAGTGTGCCAGGCACTGATGTCTTTCGATCTTCATGATGGTCGAGTCTGAGGTTGTTCACCCTAATCCCTGCATAATATTATTGTTTTTAGGAGCAACTAATGTGTGGCTTAAGGAAATGGGTTTCTACTTATGCAGCATATTAGCAACTCCTTATGAAAATAGTTTAAAATACCAAGAATATGATACTAAGAATTGGAGAAGATATGGGGCAACTGGGTCGCTTATATTGTTGATTGAGAGTCAGTGGATACAGCCACTCTGGGACATGGATGAGTCTTAAGGATATGAATTTCAGTGTAAAAAGCAGCTCTTACCTACAGTGGCAGCCTTTATGGAGAAGAGGTCCTGAATAGGGAAGGGGGAGTGTGGGCTGAGAAGAGGCCAGAGGCTCCTTCCAAGCCTCCTGTACATGTTCTTCAGCTGGATCTTGAGGTTCACTCACGTGGACACTTTCACTACACAGAGGATGAATGCAACCTCTTGTCCAGCCAGGTTATATGTAGATTTAAACGTGAGACAAAGCAGAGACTAGAAGTTCAAAGGCAAAACTTAAAAGTGCAAGAAAGGGATTGCAAAGGATGGAGCAGACAGAGTTACACTGCAGCTGCCACTCAGCCCCAGAGGAGCTGAAAACACAACCGTGTGTTTGCAGTATACTCTGAAAATTCTATCCATCCGTGGAGTCTTGTTAGGACCAGGAATTTCCCTCCACACCTTACAGAGCCCAAACACGTAGCTCACCAGCAAGAGATGCTGTGTTTTGAGAGTAGAAAAGTCGTGTCTTTGACAAAGAAGGAGAAAGATTGTTCCCTCTTATTTGAATTGAGGGGAAAGTGGGGAAAACAGACTTAGGAATTACCCCGGGAGCAGCTTATAGGAAATGAAAATCTAGAAACAAAGGCAAGGCTGTTTATGTCTTTCTCATCCCTAGGGAAGGAGTCTTGTCTGGGACATTTAGGTCTCCCTGGAAAAGGAGTTGCTCTGCTGGGGGTAAGTCACGTGGCAGTCTGAATCACCTCCTACTCCTTTTCACATGTCTGGAGACAGTCTGGTTGGGGTGGGAGAACAGGAGTCACATCTGTACCTCCCCTGGGTGCCTGCCAAGCTTTCCACTGCTCTCCAGGTGCCCTCCGAGGTGGGGACAGCCGTTTGGAGTCTAGGCCGGTGGACAGAGATTTCCTCCCTGGATTGTCTGTTCCTCAGAAATGGAAAGATTGCCAGCTCATTCTGCTCTGCTGTCTCCTGGGTCTCACAGCAACCCACCCCCTGCAGACAAAAACTCCCCTCTCCAGCAGAGAGCTGGGGAGGTCAGGGCAGGTGGGCAGACAACTCCCATTCTCCTGAGCCTTCCTGGACCAGATACCTAGGCTCCATCCTTTTGCTTTTCATTTTGTCTGAATTAATTTCACATTGCCTCATGATTCACACTTCCTGTCTAGGCTCCAAATCCCAGAGCCAGAGGATCCCTCCAGAGAGGAACGCCGGTTAATACCTTTAACATGCCTGCTTCTAAGGGTGAGAGCAGGGAAAATCCGTACGTATTTTCCGGTTGCATCTCTATCCATCTATATATATTTTTTTTAACATGTCATTGTGCCACTTTGTACAAGATTGTCACTTTAAGTGGATGTTTGGCCTCACTCCAGGACTTGATGCATCAGGGTCAGGTGGCCTCTAAGGCAGCTGTAATTTTTCTGCTGAGCTCCCATAATTCGATGGGTTAGCCTGGGGAGGTTTCACCACATTGGAGTTGGAGTGGGTAGCTCCCAAAAGAGAGGGGACAGCTTTTAAAGAGAAGAAAGTCTTGTCTTTTTTATTTTTTTTCCTCCTCTCTGTTTTCTAGGGGAAAAGGCGATTAGCGCTTGTCTGAACTGGAGAAAGACTGAAGATTACTGTGTACACACCCTGAACGGTGGCTCCCTGCAATTGTGCTCCCAGAAGCAAAGGCAAACAGCCCTGCAGCCTTGAGCCTTTCTGTCCACAGGCTGTTGGGGCCTGAGGCCAAGGGATGATTTTTGGATCTAACCATCCATAACAACCTGGCCCTGCCTGTAAAAAAGAAACACTCCCTTGACATCTGAGTCAAGGTCCACGGTTCTGAGCCCTTCTTTGGACACAAAAGGGCTCAATCTGGAAGCCATGCAGAGCAGCAGGGACTGGACTGTCCGGACCACATGGCGGCCCAGTCAGCAGCTAAAGAATTTAAAGTTGGAAGTAGGTCTTAAATTCTTCAGTGAAGGACCATTGGAGGGACATTTTCCTCTCTTCTATGTGAACTTTGGGACTAGGATCCGGTGACCACCTTCCTGCCCCACCCCAGAGGACCCACAAATGTCTCCCCTAGTGCCCTGGTGGAGAAATGTACCTTGTCTTCCAGATCCTATGGTAATCCCCCCCCCCCCAGCCCCCGAGTGCCTATTTAGAACCTGGGAAAGAAATGGAGAGGGGAAAAAAATCTTATGAAACATGTATATTTTTTTGCTATTCCTTTTGGTGAGAGCCCTAACAAGCCACAGCTGCGGAAGCCCAACGGAGCAAATGACGGGAGGGTATAAATACCTAGAACCACCATGTCTCCAATTCAGCTCTCCGACTGCAGCCCCACATAGCCATTTTTAACTTCTAAAAGAGACTTCAGAGGCAAAGAAGCCTGGGTTCCTGGCCTCAGATATGCAGTGAACAGAAGCAGGCTTTGGTTAGTCATCAGAAACAATCGGCCTGTTGATGTCAGTGAACATGTGGTTATACACAGGTGCTCATGTGTGTTTGTGTACATGTAAATGCGGATGCATATGTGCATCTTGGCAAGCTTGGAAGAAGGCCGCAGAGACAGAGAAGATGAGTGCCAACCCCTAAACATTCTGATTTTCATGCCCCTGATATAGGACATTTGTTTACATGCGAGGGCAGGAAGGAAAATTAAACAATGATTTTCAAATCGCTGAGGAACTATTATGTGGCAAATGCCACCCAGCTGTTTTCCACCCCTGCCCTAGTTTCCCATCTGCTGCCTGTTTTAGGTGGTGCCTATGGGACAGGACCACTCACCACCTTCTGGTTGGCAAACCCCTGGGCATTTTGGCATACGATCTGCACAGACTGTCCCCTAGGAGATGGGAGTTGGCAAGATCTGGCCTTTCAATGTAGACTGGAATCTGAGTCTATACCATCTGGGTGGCAGGCCTCCACTTAGCGAGACAGCAGCTCCGAGGCCAGTATGAGCAAGGCACCAGAGTTCTCGGGGCACAGTGCCACGCCACTGATGCCAGACACCAGACTCACTCTCTGGATCCCCTGGGAGCAGTTAAGAAAAGATCAAGACGGGTGATTTGGAAGACCTCCCAGTGGGCATCTGGCTCCCAGCCATGGAAACCAAATCAAATCTCCAGGTTGTGAGACTAGGGTACATATATATGCTATTCATTCACAGACAAGAACAGTGCCCTCTTGAGGCCAGGTTGTCTATTCCAACTTTCCAGCTTGGCCTTTAGTGTTGCCTGTGGCTACTGCTATACAGTTGCCCTAATAGGGTAATTCAACTTTAATAGAAATAAGTGGTTTCCTCTTTTGCTGGATGTGGAAGAACTGTGTTCCCACTACCACTGTTTTTCAGCTGCTTTCAAAAGTCTTGACTCTAGAAATTCAAATGGGGAAGGGGAACTTAGAACCTAGGTGACTGTGGTTCCAAAAGCAGATGTCACCGAGGACATGTCTCCCAGCCTTCCTGATTCTAGTCCCACCTCTGGCCATGTCACATATATGTAGAAAGCAACTAGTCTGGATTCTGGTACCAGAACTGGAGACTTACATGATCTGGAGACTTGCAGACCAAGGAGATGCTATATTTACCCAAGTAGTCTCACCCCCATATGTTCTGTTCTATTTCTTTGAAATATATGCTTATTAGTCACAATGTAACTGAAAAATCTCAGAGAGCAAAGTACCTCGCTCCATTTTCCCAGTTTTGCACCATTCCTGTGCTGAACGCTGGTCAGACAGCTATTGGCGTAACCTGAACCACCACTACTCTTTCCTCCTTGATTACTTTGATTACCGGCCCGATTTATGCCCGTAAGAGTTTTCTGGAGACTGCTTTGCATATTTCTATGTGCAAACAGTGGGGTGGCGATGGTGGATACATATTTGTCAAATGGGTGAATCAGCAGATGGGGTGTAATATGGCACATGTGAGCCCCTCCCAATACTTTCTTAAAAGTTTGGAAGCCAGCCTTGAGGAGAGAAAGGAAGATGCTACCTTCTCTCCTCTGAATTCCTCTTGTGTTTCTGAGTTCTTTCTAACTGAGGAGAAAGGCAGGGAGAGTTGAGCTCTCTCTCTGCAAACCTGCCTCCAAAATTCTTCTATAAACCTGCCTAGATAGAACACAGGGCTGTCTAGGAAAGAGAAAGGTCATTTCAAGGTCAATGGGCTCCTTCTATGCCACATAAGTAGAAAGCATCAGGTTGTCCTGTCAGGGTTCCTTACAGTACCATCTCCACCCCTACCATATACCTTGGCCCTGTTCATTGACCATGAATCCAACTTAACCCATCCCCAACCATACAATGAAATGCTCAGGTCATGCTTCCAAATTGCTATTATTTCCCATTCTTTCTTATTTGCTGTCAGAGGCTGTGTATCCCCCGAAGATCCCTACAGCACAAATAGCATCATATCCCTGGAATAAGACAACAAACTCTGGACCAGACATCCCCAAAAGCTCATTGGGTTCCCTGTCATCTGCTTCTGTCACCACTCGAATATCTGCTTCTCTCATTCTCTAGTTACGTTTCTCAGATACAAAGATGATGATGAAGAAGAAAAGGATGATAAGAAAGGGGAGGAAGAAGAAGAAGAGGAGGAGGAGGAGGAAGAAAAAGAGGAAGAGGAAGAGGAGGAGAAGGAGGAGGAGGAGGAGGAGGAGGAGGAAGAAAAAGAGGAGAAGAGGAGGAGGAGAAGGAGAAGAAGAAGAAGAAGAAGAAGAAGAAGAAGAAGAAAGAAGAAGAAGAAGAAGAAAAGAAGAAAGAAGAAGAAGAAGATTCATTTGGTGCTTACTTTAGCCACCATCTGTAAGAGGGTTCACACACATCAATCTCACAGTGACTTCATGACATGAAGCAATTACAACTAATGTCTATAGAAGATGAGGAAACAGAAGAAAGTTAGGTAACTCATTCAAGTCGTAAAGCTCGTGCATGGGTGTAAGTACCAACCAGCCAAGTCCTATAGACCTTCCCAGTCCCTCTCAAACTCACTCTTTTACTAGTCACTTTTATCCTGTACTTTTCTTTGATCTTAGACTATCTTATCCTATGCCTGGGAATTTTTCCCTGTGTGTCACCTCAGCACCTTATAGATCCTCGCTGCCTCCACTGTTGCTTGTCTGGTACCAGTCCCTTACCATCACCATGCTTCCCAGCCTGGTTCAGGTTCAGCCCAGGGACTTCTTTCCTGACTGAATACTTGAAAGGTAACAGTTGGGCAAATAGGCAGTGCACTGACGAATTGGTTGCTGGTCATGTAGTCAAGCAGACAAGCCTTCTAGTCATAAAGCTGTGGTTACTACTTTGCATCCTAAAGGGTAGTTTTTCCATTCTTCGTAGTACCTGCCTTTTGCTATGTAGGTTGTTATCCAAACAAGGCACTGCCCCACCCACTCCATGCAAGCACAGCATGCTCCCCCTGTGTCCATCTGCCTAATCCATATAAACCCACAGGAAAGAATCTGGGAGAGGCATAAAAATGGCTTCCCCATGTGGACCATCAGTGGTCAGCTCACATTAGATTTGTGTAGCTTAAGTCAGTGGCTTTGAGAAAAGCAAAGGATTTTTTGCGACATGCTCTCTTTGTCAGGGTGAGTACGAAGGTAGCTTGTACTTCTCCATCCTCAGCCCCTCCAGACAACACAGAAGCTCCTAGAACTGTCCACTGAGGAATCAGAATGTAAACTAGAGTCCCCTAGCACCTAATGGGTGCTTCCACCTTGAGGCAGCTTCAGTCTCAACCACTCTAGGGTACCGTTTTTCACTAATACGTTCATATTTCATCTGCTTTAGCATTTTGCTTTCCCAAGCCTCTTAATCCCTCATAATTGAAGATATTTTATGCTGATGAGCAGTGGTGTTAATCATGCCTCTGGGCCATGCCTAAGGGGACATTTTATTTCATTCTTTCTTGGGCCTTATGCCAAAATGCATTTTTTTCCACCTCTAGGGATGAGGCCCTTAGCACACAGTGGATTGAGAGCTAGAGGCAAGGGAGAGCATGCTGACTCCAAGTATCTGGAGATCCTGGCTAAGTACAGAAGGGAATGACTTGAAAGAGGGCCTTTTAAGAAGAGAGACACAGCAGCTCCCTTCCTTTTCATCCAATCATAGCACCTTGAGTTGCTCAGACTGAATCAAATGGGGCACAGGAAATTTGGATTTCTCAGGAAATTCGGGATCAACCTACCCCAGGATCCAGCAATACCACTCCTGGGAATATACCCAAGAGATGTCCTATCATACTACAAAAGCATTTGTTCAACCATGTTTATAGCAGCATTATTTGTAATAGCCAGAACCTGGAAACAACCTAGATGCCCCTCAACAGAAGAATGGATAAAGAAAGTGCGGAATATATACGCATTAGAGTACTACTCAGCGGTAGAAAACAATGACATCTTGAATTTTGCATGTAAATGGATGGAAATAGAGAACACTATCCTGAGTGAGGTAACACAGACCCAAAAAGATAAATATGGTATGTACTCACTCATTAGTGGATTCTAGCCATAAATGAAGGACATTGAGTCTATAATTCATGATCCTAGAGAAGCTAAATAGGAAGGTGAACCCCCCCCAAAAAAAAACATGTAGTTATCCTCCTGGATATTGGAAGTAGACAAGATTTCCAGGCAAAAATGGAGAACTTGGGGGTGGGGGTGGGATGGGGGTAAGGGGAGATGGGGAGAGAGAAGTGAGAAGGGGAGGATGGGGAGAACTTGGGGGAATGGGACAGTTGGGATGGAGGAGGAGTGGATATGGGAGCAGGGAAGAATATATCTTAATTAAGGGAGCCATTTGTGGGTTGGCAAGAGACCAGACTCTAGAGGGGTTCCCAAGTGTCCAAAAAGATGTCCCCAGCTTGTTCCTTGGGCAGCTGAGGAGAGGGCGCCTGAACTGGCCCTATACTATAGCCACTCTGATGAATATCTTGTATACCACCATAGAACCTTCATCTGGCGATGGATGGAGATAGAGACAGAGACCCACGTTGGAGCACTGGAGACTGAGCTCCCAAGGTCCAAATAAGGAGCGGAAGGAGAGAGAACATGAGCAAGGAAGTCAGGTCCGCGAGGGGTGCACCCACCCACTGTAACTGTGGGGCCGATCTAATGGGAACTCACCAAGGCCAGCTGGACTGGGTATGATGGAGCATGTGATCAAACCGGACTCTCTGAACGTGGCTTACATGGAGGGCTGACTGAGAAGCCAAGGACAATGGCACAGGGTTTTGATTCTACTCCATGTACTGGCTTTGTGGGAACCTAGTCTGTTTGGATGCTCACCTTCCTAGACCTGGATGGAGGGGGGAGGACCTTGGACTTCCCACAGGGCAGGGAACCCTGACTGCTCTTTGGGCTGGAGAGGGAGGGAAGGGGGGATGGGGGAGGGGGCGGGAAATGGGAGGAGGGGAGGAGGTGAAAATTTGTAATAATAATAATAATAATAATAATAATAATAATAATAATAATAATAATAATTTTAAAAAGAAAAAACAAATGGGGCACAGATTGCTCAGCAAAGCTAGGAGTGTCAACTGTCCTGTACCAGTCAGTTCCCCTATGCCCTCAAAAATAAGGTGAAAGAAGGGGAGTGTCTGAGGTAAACTGAAAGGCTTCTATATTCAAGAAACAGGGACTATGGACACAGGTGGATTCCTGAATCTGGCAATCCAGCCTAACCAACTTGGTGAGTTCTAGCTAATGAAAGAGCCTGTCTCAAAAATACAGAGTGGATATCATCTTAGAAATGATAGCAGGGGGTTTCCTATACATGCATGCACATGAAAGTTCACTGGCCCACACATAAACATACATGCACATACATATACATACACACAAAATACACACGTGTGAACGTGCACGTGCGCGCACACACACACACACATGCAAACACTCACTAAACAAAACATACAGTGTACTGAGAGCTTCCCACAGTAGATTCAGAATGAAGACTCAGATTGCTTGCATAGTTTCCCCAAATCCCACCCCTCTGCTGACTTCCCTGGTGGCCACACCACTCTGCCGGGAGCATTGTTTCCCTTAACTTCAAAGTGGGAATTTCATCAAATTAAAAATGTCTAAAGCAGCATTCTTATTTTCTTTCAATTTTTGTGCTCTCAGATCTAGAAAGGATTGAAATGCCTGCAAGAGCAGACAGGGAGGAGGAGAATTTATGACCCTGAAAGTGCTGTGGCAAAGCAATAGAAAGAAGCATTTAAGTCTTTCTATTAAAGTAACATATATTAAAAAGGAATAGAAGCTGGGATGGCACAGGCCTTGCTTATTTTATCAGAGATTCCAACAATCAGTCATTTGTCATGGCTGGAGACCAGGAAGTTACATGAATGAGCCGACATCGAGTTTAGCCCTTCAGTGAAAAGCTTGTGCTCATCTAGAGATGCTGGGACAGACGCTTCACTCTCTCAGGAAGGAAACCAGGTTCTACCTACTTTGCCAGCTAAACCCTAAACCAATCCTAACCCAAGCCTTAGCCTTAATACTAACCCTAAACCCTAACCCTAACCTAGCCAGCCTTAACCCTAACCTAATCCTAACCTAACCCTAGCTGGCAAAGTAGGTAGAACTTGATTTCCTTCTCCAAATGACCAAAAGTCAAGAAGTTGGGATTTCAGCCACTGGTCTTAGAAAGCTGTGGCTTGCACCTTTTAAAGTGAAAATCCCTGGAGAGTCTGAGCAGTGCCCTAGGGTTGCCTCCCCACGTCTCCACTTCTACTCCTAGTGAAAGTCAGGAAGCCTTGAATGTGAACCCTTGGAGCTGCATCTTCCCCAAAGGCACATCTTTCCTTAGCTCCTCCCTTTTGTCCAGAGAAAATGAAACACAGGCACAGATTTCTTTAGACTTTCATTTTACTTGTGTTTTTCTTTTTAAACGATTTTGTTATTGTTTTCATTTACGTATGTATACATACATGCAGGTGCCCAGAGAGGCCAGAAGACAGCATTGCATCCCCTAAGGATGAAACTGCAGGTGGCTGTGAGCTGCCTGATGTAGGTGCTGGGAGCCAAACTCCAGTAACTGCAAGCGCAACAATTACTCTTAAGCCCTGAGTTGTCCCTCTGGCCCATGAATATTAAATTTCTTTGATGGTTAAAAAATTTGGATTTTATTGTTTTTGCTAAACAATACTAAAAAAAGGTTTTTTTCCACTTTGAAGGCAGGGCTTGAATTATTTAATTTAAAAAAACGGGAAAAGAGATCATGGCCAAAAAAAAAAAAATTTGAAAAACAAATAACATCATCATCAAAAGATCTCCTTCATTTGATGAATGTGTCTCTTTAACATCACCTCATATGTCCCTTTATATGCAGTTCAACACCTTGAGCATAACCACTGGCTTTGTGTCTTCTCTGCACACCCCCTGCCCACATCTGGCTGCCTGGCATCCATTCTGCTACAGTGGCTTCTACTCAGGCTACTCTAACCCAGAGTTCTTAGTGTGCTTTGGTACCATCAGCACTCCTTTTCCATATAACGTGACGTTGGAAATAATATACTGATTCTCCATCAGACTCTTTGACCAGAGTACCACTTCCAACCTCACTACTCAGCCCTTCGATCTCCATCTGCTCTCAATTCAGACATTTCATCTGCATTCAGTTTCCATAGTTACGTTCATGGGAGTGAGCTGTGGATTGAGCACTAAGCTAGATGGATGCTCTTGTTAACATTTTGTCAGTTGACCGTGCGTCATTTCCTCCGACTCCAGTCAACTTGCAATGCTATCTGGTACACCCCCACTCTAACCTCTCCCTGTGCTCTTTTCCTGTGTCTCCTGCCCACTCAACTGCAGCTCCATCCACCCATCATGCACTAACACACACACACACATCCCTAATATATGGTGGTGTGCTCACATGGTAGAGCGCTCACACTTTACTCTCAGCCTTCCTGAACCAGAGCAAGGGGATAATGAGTGAAGAATAAATGGATTAAGATTGAGACAAAAGAATAAACCTAAGGATCCCCCAGGAGTGAAGGAATTTTCTAAGTGTTTTCTCACTATCCATTGGCCACAAAAGAATGGGGGGTGGCTCCTCCTGATTCTTGAAGCTTCCAAAGAACTATCTATCTTTGATTTGGGGAGAAGAAAGCAAGAAACATTGAGTTGGCCAAGGGAAAGTATCAGATAGTACAGACTGTATCATTGAGATCTGTAACAACAATCTTGGTTTTCCCCATATTTCAACGTTTCCTTTCACATGGAGATTTGAGTTGGGTCTGGAGAACAGGTACAATGCAAGGGACTCAGAAGAATATCTAAGTCAAGAGAAGAGGAACAAGTGTGGCTCTAAACGCAATCGGGTACATTGAGGGTACCCTTGAGTTACAATAGTTCTGTATTTATATTTGATCTGATTTGTATCTAAGGGTATGATTCTCACCCTTTGATTCTGAGGTTGCTTTTTGGTGCTTCCTTTTATTTAGTGGAGACATCAGGTTTTTTTAGTGTCTCTCTATTGTGACAGTTGCGGTCACAGTGCTACTATCCCTCCTCTTGCTCTCATTAGTCTTGGAGACTTCAGTATTTATGCTGGTAATTTCCTCAACATTCAAGACTCTCAATGCCTTATCTTGCCAGTCACTGATAATGTCCTTCTCACAACTTAGCCCCTGTTATTATTTGAATGTAGAATGTCCCCTCATGTTTGTGTGTTTGAAAACTTGATCTCTGGCTGGTAGCATTATTTTGAGAGATTGTGATGTCTTAAGGACATGGAACCTGACTGACTGAAATAGGCCACCAGGATGGCCTCAATGGTTAAAGATGCTTTGGATCCAAGTCTTTTTTTTATTCTGCAGGCCCTAGGCTTATGAAGAACTGATCTTCCATATTACCACTGTGATAGACAGAACTGCTCCTGCCAGCATGCTTCTCTTATGACAATGAATGAAACCCCTCTGAAACCATGAGCCAAAGTAAATGGTTCCTCCCCCACATTGCTTCACCCAAGCATTTTATTGTAGCAATGGGAAAACTATAATACTATCCTTATTTGAACCAAAACTTCAACATCAACCACAATTGCACTTCCTGTCCAATCTGGCATCCAATATCACCTTCACTGACTATAACTTCTTCTCTTTCCAGCATGGCCTGGTGTTTCCAGGATTTATTTTAGTTTTTTTATGTATATGTGGATATGCATGTGACTGTGTGCGTATGTGTATGTGTGTGTGATTGTGCGTGCCTATAGATGTCAGAAGTGTCAGACTCCCTCAAGCTGGAGTAGAGGTGATTGTAAGGCACCTGATATAGGTGCAGGGAATGAACTGGGGACCTCTGGAGGAGCACTGTGTGCATGCTTAACCACTAAGCATCCCAAGATGAGATGTTACAAACACTCAAATGCTAAGTGTTGGTGACTATAACCATATATAAATACCCATCTCTTGGTATCTAACTTGTGTTAAAAGACTCACCAGTTTCAGTAGGGAATGCATATTAAGGGAAAGAAAGGATGGGTTTAGGTTCAAAGAAGTTCAGTTATGAGTTATCTTTATAAACATCCAACATTCCAGTGGTAATGTTGAAAAAATGGTAAAGAATGAAGTTTGGAGGCCTTAGTTACCTTTCAGTCATATTAACAAAATCTTGGTAATTTATGCCCCTGACTCCAGGCATGATTCATATGACCCACACCCATTCTGAATCACGTGATCCTCTATAGCACTAGCCAGTTACTTAGAGAGAGCCCTTTACCACTTCTTATAGACTTCCAGTAAACATTCTAAATTCAGTATAATTTTTAAGATTTACCCTTTGGTGCAGAGCCAAGGCTAACCCTCTGACCACTCCCAGTGGTCCTGGTCACCAATATTAAATACTTCCCTCAGTTTTCTGGCCATCAAACCCCCATTCATTCTTTTTAAATTCCACTCAAATGCCTCCTCATTAGCAAGGACTTCTGTCCAAGGCAGCATCATTTCTTCCACCTCCCTGCTCCCATTGTTAGCTGCTTTCACATCTGATAGTACTTACACGCTGGTTGCATAATGCTTGCAAACTCATTCAGAGAGTAAGACAGTGGACTCTCTGTGAGCAAGGAATTCGCTTTATGTCTCACCATTATTCCCAAAGTCAGCAGAGTGTCCAGCTCGCCCTAACTCCACCTCTAGTGTCGTCAGTCTTGACTATAGCTAAGCTTCTTCTCCTTTTTTATTTCTTATTTTTATTGTTCATGTTTTTGCCATGGGGGGGGAGAGTCAAATGGAGAAAAAATTGGTAAGAATATAATTCCTAAGAACTCTGAGGAAAAGGAGAACAGATACTTCCATATTCTGATGTCTTCCCCTACTGTATGTAAACAAAACTCTAGCTTAGATACATTTCCAGAGCCTTTACTTTTCCATTCAACAATGTAACAGATGAAAATGTGGGGACAAGTTCATCTAGGACCTTACAAGTCAATAGGACAGAGAGAGTTTTTGCACTTGAGGGTCCAGCAATACAGGAGGTCAGGGCCATTGCTGTTCCCTACAGACTCCAGGTCCTAAACATGGGTATGGAAACCCCAAGACTCTGGCTCTGAGGACTTCTTCCCCTAATACAATGTATCCCCATTCTGAAAGGGACTTTGTTGCTTCACAATGGGAAGGGGGTAGAGCAACAGTCTTGAGTTCAGTCCTGTTTAACTCTGGACAGATGGGTTCCTGCCCCTGGCAGTTTCTCATCTGTAAATAGAAGGGTTTCTACTAAATACTCTCCACCATGCATCTCAAATTTCAAATGTTTGAGAGCTCCAGATTCCAGGAGAACAACAATAGCTACTTAACTCTAAATTGGTTCACACATCTTCAAAAAGGAAAACAAAAGCCATAAAAAGTAACACAAGAGTAAATAAAAGCAGTCATAACCCAGGACTACAGCACAGGTGAGAAGCCAAGTATATTATGAAGTTAAAATTGTGCGAAGTCAGGGAGTAAGGAAAGTCAGCCTCAAAATCATCTGGAAAGTGGATAGCGGTCGGCAAAGGAATAAAGATCAGGGAGGATGGGGACTCAGAAGAAAGTGCCCTCCAGACTGGGAGGTGACAAGGACACATTCAGGGCTCAGTGTTTCTGAGTACTGATGATCAGGGATCTCCTGGGAAGGACTTGAAGGCAAAAAGCACCAACCATGGCAACCTGGGAAAGGGGAATGGCGCTGAGGGAGAGGAAGTGATTTCAGAGGGGCACAGTTTTGAGTCTTTCTGGTAAAAATAAAGAAAGATAAAAACTGACAGCAGGCAGTGAAAATAGACATTAAATGGCCCCTCCGAAACAAAAGAGAATCACCAGGACAAAAGGCAAACTGCTCCTCCCCTGTCAAGGGCACCACACAGGAAAGATATTCCATTTCGCATCTCAGCTAGAGAATACTCCTAACTAAAAATAACACTATTGTAAATCTCCTGTATCCCTGTCTACATAAAGCCTTTCTGCTAGTCTCTGAAAGTATTAGAAAATGGCTGACACCGCCATGCAATGTTATTATAAAAGGAAGTTAAAATGAGGGCTAAAATATTTTGGTTGTAAAAAATGTACTCCCCCTCAAACACAACCACCAGGAACTAGAGGAAAACTATAACATTACGTCTCACCCTGAACTAAGCATCCTAAACACACATTTGCACATAGGAAAACAATTCAAGGTATAAATTTAAACACTGATCTGAAAACAAATGTAGACCAAAACAAAGCAAACAAGCAAACAAAAAATTCAGAAAGATGTGAAAGAACTGATTAAATTTTGAAAGTGGGCTGGGGGAAAGATAAAATCATCTCTCGTGGGAAAATAAAAGATGTCCGAGGGAGAACAAATTCAAGCAAAGGCTGTCGATAGATGCAAAGGGTAGCTTCGAAAGAGTCAAGAATCCAGAATTGTGTTTAAGTTCAGTTTCCAACACCCAAATTTGGGCATCTCAACAGCCATCTGTAACTCCAGTCCCAGGGGATCTGACTCCCTTTTCTGGCTCCTGTGGACGCTGCACACATATGGTGCACATACATACATGTAAAGTCTATTTTTGAAATAATAATAGCAAAATAGGCTTGTTTCTTTATATCATTTATTATATTATCCAAATGTATAAAAGTCCTATCTGTAATGATATACCCATACAGGTATCGTGCAAGTAAATTCATTCATTTAAGATATGCTAAAGAAAAAAATCTTTAGTTATGCTAAGGAAAAATACCTCATTATTTAAAGTTCTTTAGTAACAGAGTATGCTGGCACACACCTTTAATCCCAGCACTTGGGAGGCAGAGGCAGGAGGCTTTCTGTGAGTTTGAGGCCAGTGTGGTCTATATAGAGAATTCCAGACCGACCCTGTCTCAAAAAACAAGAACAAAGAAACAATAAACCCTCTTTACAGGCGAAAAACACAAAGTCAAAAAACAAGAGTGAAGTTGGGGAGGTGGCTCAGTCTGTACATTGCACACTTTGTGAGCTCAAGGTTTTGATTTTGATCCCCAGAGCCAACTGTAAAAAGAAAAAAAAAAAAGATCAGGCAAAGTGGTGTGCACTTGAGGCAATGGGGACAAGCAAGACCCTGGGGCTCACGTGTCAGGATCTAAGTCAATGAGAGCTATTACCTTCCTCATGCTGCAGTGTACCTGAGGAATGATACTCGGCACTGTCATCTGGCCTGCATATGCACACACGCACACACACACACATGCACAAAGACAAGTGGTGAATGGGAAGGAAAGTATGACATTTTACAGAAAAAGGGGCTAGTCCCCCTAATATATTAATATTGATATTAATAGTTTAAAATCTGATAGAACTATAGTGTTATATAAGGTTTGGGTGTGAGATGGCTCCTATAGACATGTATGTTTGAAAACTAGGTTCCTCTGCTGCTGGTGGTGATGTTTTGGGAGACTGTGGAGCCCTTAGGATATGGAGTCCAACTGGAGGAAGTGGTCACTGGAGAGGTGGGTCTTAAAATGTAGAACTCTGCCTGGCTCCCTGTCTGCTCTGTGCTATTTCACCAAGAGGCGAGCGAGTAAGGACGCTGAGCTGCGTGCTCTCACAGACACACTCCCCATCTGAGGGAAATGCTTCCTTAAGCCACGAGCCCAACAACTCTCTCCTCCTTTACGTGGCTTCTTGTCAGATGTTTGGTCACAGCAAAGAGAAAAGTAACTAGGACAAGTAGCTTTCCAACAACACTGGACATGGTCCTTGCTTCTTATCCCTGTACTTGGGAAGCAGTGGTAGGTGAATCTCCGTGAGTTCAAGACCAGGCTGGTCTACATAGAGAGTTCCAGGCCAGCCAGTGCTATGTAGCGAGACTCTGTCTCAATAAATAAATAATTCCTCAGAAAATATGTAATGCCCCTTAATGATACTGAAAGATGTTTGGCTTCACTAATAATGGGGAAATACAAATTTAATTTTTTTTTCTATCCTGACTGTGGTTTCCCCTCCCTCCTCTTCTCCTCATCCCTCCCTCCTGCCTCTTCTTTGCACCCCCCCACCTCCATCTACTCCTCTGTTTCCAGAAAAGGGAAGGCCTCTCATGAATATGAACCAAACACAGCATATCAAACTGCCTTCTTATTAAGACCGGCCACAGCAACACAGTAAAAGGGAAAGGATCCCAAAATCAGGCAAAAGACCTAGAGAAAGCCCGTTTCCCCTGTTAAGAGTTCCACCAGAGGACCAAGCTACAAAACTGAAACATACATGCAGAGGGCCTCGATCAGTCCCAAGCAGGCTCCCTGGCTGTCATTCCTTCTCCATGAGTCCCTACGAGCCTAGGTTAGTTGCTCTGTGGGTTTTCTCATGGTGTCCTTGACCTCTCCGACAATCCTTCTTCCCCCTCTTCTGAATGATTCCCTGAGCTCAACCTAATGTTTGGCTGTAGGTCTCTGCATCTGCTTCTGTCAGTTATTGGATAAAGCGTCACTGTTGACAACTGGGCTAGGCCTTAATCTATAAATTAGCAGAATATCACCAGGAATCATTTCATAACATTTTTGTTTGTTTTTTCCAGTCGTGTTTGGTTCTATCCTAGGTCTCTGGGCTTTCTAACCTCTGGGACCTGGTCCTCCACTTAGTGTCAGGGATGGGCTCTCTCTCATAATGTGGGTCTCAGACTGGACCAGACATTGGTTGGCCATTCCCACAATTTCTGTGTCATCTTTCCCCCAGCACGTCCTATAGCAGGACAATTTGTAGGTCAAATATTTTGTGGCTGGGTTGGTGTCCAAATCCCTCCACTGAAAGGAAGTTATGCCTGGTTGCAGGAGATGCTCAGTTCAGAAAAGGTGGCTCAGTGGTTAGGAGCACTGGTTGCTCTTCCAAAGGGTTCAATTTCTAACAATCACAGGGCAGCTCACAATTGTCTGTAATCCAGTGCCAGGGGATCTGACACTCTCACACAAACATGCATGCAGGCAAAACACCAATGTACATTTTTAAAAAAATGGAAATGTGAATTTAAAATGAACTAGTTTCTCAGTTAAAAAATAAGAAAGAGCCGGGCGGTGGTGGCGCACGCCTTTAATCCCAGCACTCGGGAGGCAAAGGCAGGTGGATCTCTGAGTTCGAGGCCAGCCTGGTCTACAAGAGCTAGCTCCAGGACAGGCTCTAGAAACTACAGGGAAACCCTGTCTCGAAAAACCAAAAAAAAAAGAAAGAAAGAAAGAAAGAAAGAAAGAAAGAAAGAAAGAAAGAAAGAAAGAAAGAAGGAGAGAAAGAAAGAAAGAAAGAAAGAAAGAAAGAAAGAAAGAAAGAAAGAAAGAAAGAAAGAGAGGAAGAAAGAGAAAGAAGAGAAATGTCAGGCCACTGAAATGGCTGAGTGGGTTAAAGCTAAGCAAGCCTGGGTACCCAAAGCAGAAGGGAAGAGAATTGACTCTGTAATATTATAATCTAACCTCCATATTCACACCATAGCTTGTGTTTCCCCATCCTACATGCACACACATCATCATCAACAACAACAATAATGACATAATAATAACAGCAATAATAATAATGGTTTTTTAAACTCCAAAATCTTGACAATCATTTTCTCAGTGGAGCAGTAGGGACCAGATTCTCTCTTACTCTTCCAGTGTGAAAGCAAAAACGGTCCAGCTCTTATGGAAGGAACATGGGTATGTCTGAAGAATCAGCAAGCACATTGCCCTTTAACCCTGCACCCCCATTTCTCAGTTACTCTGATGATGCTCTTCGGACAGCTATAGAAAGAAAACATTCATGGGGTTTTTCTTCGTGCCACTGTGTGTAATTAAAAACACCACTGGAGATGATCCAAACGCTCATGTGCAAGAGACTAATTAAATAAATGACAGCAGTAGTCCATAATTGGAAGTTATAAAGCCATCAGAAGAAAAACGCTCTTCCACTGAGTTATATCTCCAGTCTTCTTGGTACTTTTATTTTGATACTTAGTCTCACTGCTTTGCCCAGATTGGCCTTCAAATCATTCTGTAGCCCAGGCAGGCCTTGAACCTTTGATCTTTCAGCCTCAACCTCCTAAATAATTGGAATTACAGTCCTGCCTCTCTCTGATACATTTTTAATGGTAAGATTATTCAAGTCATACTTACTATAGTTGAAGATACAAATATCAAATTAGAAAGGAGAAGAGAATACTGTGACACTATTAAAATTGAGGCTATCATATAAATAATTATGTATGTCATATGTGTTGTTCCATTTTCCATTGCTATTACAAAACACACAAGGCTGAATAATGCATAAAGAAAGGAGGTTTATTTAGCTCACAAGTTTGGAAGCCCAAAGTCTAAGTTCAAATAAGCCCATGATTCACTCTCTGGTGAGAGTTCTCAACTATATCACAACATGGCAGATGGTGCCATAGAATAAGTATATAGTAGAAGCCAGAGAGTCCTTCTTGATACTAGTGTCCATGTGAACTATGTTCATCCCTTCTGGAGGCAGAACCCCCAGTGGTATAACTACCCACTACAATCAATCTCTTCAAGTTCCCTGACTTCATGTTGACACTTTGGGACCAGGCTTCTACTACTTGAACCCTTATGTAACAAACCATACCTAATGTATATCTTTAGCAAACAATAATATGTGTATGTATGTATGTATGTATGTATATCACACACAACACATTATTCAGTTTAAAAATATCACCCAGGTAGAACAGAGAAAGATACCCATGAAATGACCAACTCCAACACACACCAACTTAGTCAAATGCTCAAACTTAACTTTACCAAGAACAGGACAAGCTTATATTTTGTGCTCAATTCTGTATCCTCTCAGAATTAGTCTGGGTTCCTGCCCACTCTCACACCCTCCAACAAAGCCCTATAAAATCTTTATGGTCTATTGGATTCCTTGCATTGCCAATCTCTTCTTCTTTAGGTCTTTACTCTCTCTAAGCTTTGACCTACAAATAGTCTTTCTCCAATGTTCCATGATAAATGTCAAATGACTATCTATTGATCAATGACAATGAGAAAAGAAGACTCTGATATTCCCTTTGTGTGTGTGAGAGAGAGTGTGTGTATGTGTGTGTTTGTGTGTATGTGAAAATCCTTACCATGAAGAAGACTGTCAACTAATGATGTAATAAGCATCATAGAGTTGAGAAAAGCTCCTTTGACTTAGTCAAATATAACCAACAGATGCTAAAACATTGTGAGAATAAATTTTGAAGATCAAAATACTCAAAACATCACCAGGTAGAACTTAGCCAAGTGATCAAACTTGGCATCACCAGGAATGGGACAGGTTGACATTATGAGCTTTGTCATGCTGTGTTCTGCTCAGGCTGCTCAACCTTTCCAAAATATCATTTGTAAAAGTGTGCCCACCTGAGTCTAATTTTTGAAAAAGCATTCAGATTTAAAGCTAAACCACCAGGCATTCTTTAAGGCAAGTGACCGAGACTCCTCAAAAGACTGATACCATAGAGATCTATAGAGGAAGAAAAATAGCTCCAAGGCAAAGACTAAGAAGACATCATGGAATGCTATGCCATTCCTGACCAGTGAATGAACACTTAAAAAAAAAGAGAGCCATAAAAGACACCATTAAGGTATTCATAGAAATCTAAACCAAAGTTAGAGATTTGATAAAACTATGGTATCCTCCTTAAATCTCCTGAGTATGAGAATTAAAACATAGCTATTTAGAAGACTACCCATAGCAAATATGGCAAAAATATTAATAGCCAATTTATATTAAAATTATATGAATATTTGCATACTATTTTCCCAATGGCCAAATTTAGAATTTTTCAAAATGAAATATTGAGGAAAATACTGTACTTAAAAGAAAAAAAAGACTCTATGACTTTTTTCTAATTCTAAGTTTGTCTAATTCTCCAGGCAAATTATCTTTAGCATCTGTCTGTCATGTTCCCACTGCTGCTGGCTCACAGCCTTCATCGATTCACAGCCAGGATCCCTGGAAACGGTAGCACCAGGGTTTGCAAGGCCTCTCTCCTCCTTCTCCCAGATCATCCTCCTAACTAGGGATTTTGTGAAGACTCAATTTTGCGCAATTTTTTTTTCAATAGATCCAATTTATCCTGGGGCTAAATTCAACCTCTTTAGTCTAGCAGCTCCTTCTGTTATGGACCTGTATTTTAAACTGCTGCCCTGACATCCATCTCCAGGTGAAAGCTGCAGGAGCCCCAGAATGAACTCATTTGCTGCAGAATTTCACCTGTCCCTTCCCTTCTGCTGCTGAATGCCATGTATTCATAACCCCATCAGCCGCTGCTGTGCGGGTGTGGCCTCTTAGATTCAGCCTAGGTTTTGCCCAGGCTTTTTTTGTCTGTTTGTTTCTATTGAGCTACACATTTTTCTTCACCACCCCCCTCTCTCTCTCTCTCCCTCCCCTCTCCCCTTCTATCAGTCCCACTCTGTAAGCCTACTGTGTTCCTCCACTGTCAATCTCTTTTACCTTAGGCCTTTATCATCTCCAAGCTTGAACCTATGAGAAGCCTACCAACTAGGCTCTGCCTATTGTTCCACATCAAATGTTAAATGATTATCTATCAATGGAGGACAATGAGGAAAGAAGACCCAGGTTCCACTTCCTCCTTCTCTAGGGACAAATACCTGTCAGAAAGAAGAAACTGGCAAAGCAGTTGTCACCTCAAGCTCTGGATGAGAAAAATGGTGCAGAAATCGTTAGCTCTTCCTTTGCCAACCTTCCCAAAAGCTCAGTGTGACAAATGCCAGGATATTAAAGACATAAAGTCCAGTTTTCCTGTCTAATTCCCCAATGTAGAAACTAGAGAATGGATACCCAGTGGTGGAAGAAGCCTCTAATCCATGGATGGCTATCATGTGCCTGATGTTCACAGAGCTCATGTGGGCATGGCAGCCCGTGCTGGGGTGGATCAAGCAGATCTTCCAGAGCAGGGCTTGGTAAATGGTCCATGGCTTGATTTTTTTCAGTCTACCGAGTTAAGGCATCTCTTTAAATTTCATATTCTAGAAAGAGCCAAAACCTTAAATGTCCTACAAAATCTAAAATAGTTACCATTATGGATTTAGAGAAAAAGCTGAGAACTATACAAACATGAATCTGAAGCCTGTGATTGTCCATCCATGGGTAGGCAGCTATAGACAGCGGTTAACCCTCATCTCTCTTGATTTTGTTAAATGTTTGCATACATTCATGTGTATGCAACCTTTATCTGGATCCCCTCAGAGGCCAGAGGAAGGTAGGAGATCCCCCAGCACTGGAATTGCTATAAACTGCTCAATGTGGGTGCTGGGACCTGAACTCGGGTTCTCTACAAGAGCAGTCAGGGCTCTTAGACTTTAAGTCATCTCTCCAATCCCATCACTAATCCCCTGTTAATTCTGGCTTTTTCACTTGCGCACGTGAATGAAATACCTGAGCTTGGGATAGTGCAAAAAGTTAAGTGAATTGGTGTTTATTATTTATTTAGTGTAATACTTGATAGACAAGCATTCGAATTTAATATTTATAATTAGAATAGAGGAAAAATGTTAGTTTAAACAATCATGCTTGCCTTTTCAAAAAGATATAATCCACATTAAAAGGGTAGATTTTTTTTTTCCTATGGCTCTCTTCCCCTGGCTGAGATTAATGGAAGAATATGAAGAAAAAAATGGAAATTTCAAAATTCTTGCCAATTATTCTAGACTGCCAAAGAGGAATGTTGGAATATATAGTCTATGATTTAGTAGGACATATCAATGAGTCTTTGCATATATAAACAGGAGTTTAGAGCCAAGTAGGGTAGGGAATATAGATATAAGACAATCTATACAGTAAAAAAAGAATTGGGTTTGAAATGGAAAATAAAGTTTCTTTAACATTCATGAGGGCAGACAAAATATAAAATATCTCCCTCTTTATTGAACACACAGAAACTGTAAAAAAATTAATGACTTTAAAATAATAGAAGAGTAAATATATACAAACTCTTATTCAAAAGCAAAGAACAGGATTCTCAGCTGAGTACAAAACAGAAAGATATCCTTAAAAGGAAGAAGCAGAAACTGTCATGCCATATACCATGTAGGGAAATGAGGGTGATATACATAGGCCTAAGATCATTACCAATCAGATATTGGGACTTTGTCGTTACAGATACTAACACGAGTCAATCACAAAAATATGAGCCCAATCTTCCACTATGTGACCCAGATTTTGCACATCTCAAAGGATAAGGGAGGCTTTCAGAAGATTTGCTAGTTGGACAATATACAACACAGAGATAGAGAGAAAGGTGGGGCAAAGAAGAGGTTACAGCTGGCTTTCAAAGTTTTTTTTTTTATTTTTTATTTTTTTTTTTTTTGTTTTTGTTTTTGTTTTTGTTTTTCGAGACAGGGTTTCTCTGTGGCTTTGGAGCCTGTCCTGGAACTAGCTCTTGTAGATCAGGCTGGTCTCGAACTCACAGAGATCCACCTGCCTCTGCCTCCCGAGTGCTGGGATTAAAGGCGTGCGCCACCACCGCCCGGCCAGAAACAGAACCACACGGACCCGGGGCTTGAACTCGGGACCTCAATCGCGCCAGCGCCACACGCTTAACAGGCTGAGCTATCGCCCAACTCGCCAGAAACAGAACCACACGGACCCGGGGTTTGAACTCGGGACCTCAATCGCGCCAGCGCCGCACGCTTAACAGGCTGAGCTATCGCCCAACTCGCCTCAAAGTTTTTTAGTGATAATAGTCCTAAGAGTAATACGTGTCAACAACAACAACTACAACAAAACACAACCCTCACTTCAAAGGAGATGAGCAATGGTTTATTCTGGAGCCAAATATGAGCGACCATGGCCTGAGAGCACAGATTCAGGTTACCCCAAATTTTAATGTGGTAACAGTTTCATGAAATTTGTATAGTAACAGAACAAAGAAAATCATAAATCAATGCAATTTCCAGATGCTTTGGTGGAAACTTTAGACAGATGGTTACAGCCAAAAATAGTGAAACAGCAGCCACAGGACTGAAATGCTATCTGATGACACCCTTAACCTTTGGGTGGTGGAAACTAGGTTTTGTCAAGTTAATACATTCCAAAAGATTTGATCTGTTAGTCACAACATATACAGTCAGACACAGAAGTAGGTAGGGAATGGAGGCCTAAAAACAGCCCAAAACAAACGTAATTAGAATCAGAACCTGCAACATTCTAAACTCTCTACAATTATTGAAGCTTTAATCAGTTAATCAGCCTTGTCAAAGACTCAGTGGAAGGAGCAATTTCTTCCTTGAAGGGGAAGCCTAGCCCAAAACCTTGTTTTGTAAGGCGTGTCCCCCTTGGTCTGAAGGCGTGCCCCCCTTAGTCTAAAGGCGTGTCCCTCTTAGGCGTGTCCCTCTTAGGCGTGTCCCCCTTAGGCTAATATTGACTTATAAAATCTTGCGGGCCTGCGGCCTGCCTTCTCTTTGTTTTCCTGCCCTCCTCGCTGGAACCTTGGATTTGTAAGTTCCCTTTCCTTTCTTTTATTAAAACTGAATTATATATATTAAAGCTTGTCTGGTGAATCATAACTGCCGATCAACCACGCACCTTCATTTGGCGTCCAACTCGGGCATTTGGGAGCCTTCAGCTCCAGTTCCCACACTGCGTGGCAAGGATTCGGCCTTGGGCTCTTGATTGCTTCAGAGCAGTTTCCCAGACTAGCCTGTCCCAGCCCCGCTTGTACGGAGCAAAGGACGTGTGTGTGACTCGGTTTGGCCGAGCGGTTATTGCCCTAGCGACCTACTGGCAGGGAACGGTCATTTCAGGTAAAATTTCTTTTGATTAAAAAAAAAAAAAAAAAAAAAAAAAAAAAAAAAAAAAAAAAAAAAATGTCTGACCATATCACCGTTGAAAGCTTCTGCAGTCTATTTAATTGTACTATGGTAGAAATATTACAGGATACATATGATATTCCCATAACTTGGATGTTTATAGGGCTTGCAATTTTTCTCGTATTTGGTTTCTCCCTTACATGGTTTGAAAATAGAAAAATGATAAAGTCCTTACAGAATGAAACCAGGATTCTTAGGTCAGAGGTTGAATGCTTAAGAAAGGGCACAACTGTTTTGAGTAACAACTTTAAGTCGGTCGAGGTATTTGCAAAAACAATTCAGACGGACACCAAGAAAGAGTTTGAAGGTCTCAAGAAAGGGAATAAGGCTTTGTCTGATATGACTCGGTCAAATGAGCAAAATTTAGAAAAACTACAGTCTGATATTAAGGAGAGACTCATTGCTGCGGAGGAGAGAACAGCTGATTTGGATCGTAAACTTCAGTCCCTGTCTGAAACATTATCAGAGAGAATTAAAACTGCTGAATGTGAAAATCGGACTTTGTCTAAAGGATATGACAGATTGGCTGACAGATTGTCAATACAAGAAGGCACAATTCAGGCCATGAAAATTCTATCCAAGGATGAGACACTAACTCTACTGGACAAACTTCATGTTTTGGAATCCTCCATGAAGGCCTTGGAGCATAATTCTGGACAGGAGATCCAGGCCTTACAGAAGGCAATAGTAAGCAGATTAGAAAAGATTGAGGAAATTATAGAACAGGAGCAAACGGTACAAAGGCGAAATTTAACTCCGTCAATGAGTAAAACTCTCCGGGATAATTTCCATAAAGTTCTACCTGCCTTTCCAATAGTAACGTCAGAAAAGGTGACTGGTTCCAAAAACCCTAAAGTCATCAAGGAATATACATGGGAACCCGTCCGTATGAATGATCTCAAAGAAATTAAACAAGCCATTATGAACTTTGGGCTACATTCGTCCTTTGTTAGAGAGATGCTCAAAACTTGGTCTATAAGCAATAAGGCAACGCCTCATGATTGGGTACAATTAGTATCAGCTGTTCTAGAGAGTGGGTCACAATTAAATTGGAAATGCATGTTCAGACAAGAGGCTAAACTTTTAGAACAGCAGGAAAGAGCAAAGGGAATTGAGATCTCCCTAGATCAAATTCTAGGTGAAGGACTTTTCTCCGATCCTCTGGAACAAGCGAATTATGATGAACACACCTTATCCATATGTACTACAGCAGCTTTAAAGGCTTGGGACAGGGTTCAAGACCCAGGACAGAGACTGGAATCATATATCAGAGTTAAACAGGGTCAGAGAGAACCCTTTAGTGATTTTTTACAAAGGCTAACTAAAGCTGTACAGATAGGGATATCTGACCCAGAAGCAAGACGTATAATAATTGAATCTTTGGCTTATGAGAATGCCAATGTGGAGTGTAAAAGGATCCTGGGGCCTTTAAAGATGAGATCAGCGCCCTTGGACGAATGGGTCTTACATACAATGAATGTTGAATCATTTGACTATGGCACTGAAGCATGGGTCGAAGAAGCAATTTCTAATGCAAAAAGGAGGCATCAAGTTACCAAATGTTTTAATTGTGGCAAGATGGGACATATTAAAAGGAATTGCAGACAACGGATTTTCAGAAATAATAATAATAATAATAACAACAACAACAACAACAACAACAATAATAATAATAATAATAATAATAATAATGCCTCTTCTAGAAATAACAGACGTAGGAGGACTCAGCCTTCAGGTATATGTAGGAGATGTGGAAAAGGCAGACACTGGACAAATGAGTGCAGGTCAACAAGAGATAGACAAGGCAACCTGTTGCCACTGGGAAACTCAATGGGGGGCCTCTCGCAGGCCCCCATGGCGAATGTGGTCCAGTCATTTCCGGTTACTGCCGAGAACATGCCTCATCAAGAAAATTAGAAAGCCCCATGCCTGCTGTTAAAAGCAAAAATGGCCTGAAAGATGAGTTACGTGTATTTTGGCAGACTTTTATAAATGAACAAAGACCAAAGTTAAGAGTATGTGTAAATGGCGTTTTTATTACTGGCCTACTGGACACAGGTGCGGATGTAAGTATCATTACTCCAGAATCTTGGCATCCGTATTGGCCTCTTCAGGATGTAAATGTTCAGTTCCTGGGAATTGGAACCCTATCTCAAGTAAGGCAGAGCACGAGATGGGTTGAATGCATAGGGCCAGAAGGACAAATAGGAAAATTAAGGCCATATGTAGCCAATATTGCAGTGAATTTATGGGGCCGTGACCTGTTGCAGCAATGGAATACCCAAATTAACATTCCTGCTGCTTCTAGAGCCTATATCACCGAGGGAAATATTAAAAGATATTACAGAAGGCGGAAACCGGCTGTTCGGGCTGTACAAGAATGCAAAGCAATTGATGGCCCTTCAGAGATACGAACAGCACTGCCTCTAAAATGGTTGACTGAGAAACCAATATGGACAAAGCAATGGCCTTTAGCTGAGGAAAAGTTGCAGGCTTTAGAACAGCTGGTACAAGAGCAATTAGATGCTCGACATATAGAAGAATCTACCAGCCCTTGGAATTCTCCTGTATTTGTTGTTAAGAAAAAATCTGGTAAGTGGAGAATGGTGACAGATCTCAGGGCTATCAATAAGGTTATTCAACCTATGGGCTCTCTGCAATCTGGAATTCCTCTGCCATCTTTATTACCAAAAGGATGGCCTCTCATAGTAATTGATTTAAAGGATTGTTTCTTCACTATACCTTTACAAGAAAAGGACAGAGAAAAGTTTGCCTTCACAGTGCCTACTTATAATAACTCTCAACCTACAAGGAGATACCAGTGGACCGTCCTCCCACAGGGCATGTTGAACTCTCCCACCCTGTGCCAATATTTTGTAAATCAACCATTGCAAATAATACGCAAGCAATTTCCCAAGTCGATAATTTATCATTACATGGATGATATTCTGTTATCTGATTCAAACATGGCTACTTTAGAAAGACTGTTTGAAGAAGTAAAAATACTTTTACCTAAATGGGGATTGCAGATTGCTCCTGAAAAAATTCAGAGAGGAGATTCTGTTAATTATCTAGGTTATAAAATAGGTTTACAAAAAATTAAGACACAAAAAGCACAAATTAGGAGAGATCGGTTACGGACTCTCAATGACTTTCAAAGGTTGTTAGGAGACATTTCCAGCTTACGACCAGCTGTTGGCATAACACCTGATATGATAATTCATTTAAATAAAACCTTGGATGGTGAAAAAGACTTAAACAGTCCCAGAGAATTAACAGCTGAAGCAGAAAAGGAGCTGAGAATGATTGAAGAGAAATTACAAGAGACACATGTGGACAGGGTGAATCCAGAGCTCAGTTGTATTCTCGTCATATTGCCTTCCAAAATTTCTCCTACAGGAATTTTAATGCAGAGAGATGATATTATCTTAGAATGGATCTTTTTACCACATAAACCAAGTAAGAAAATAAAAACTTATGTGGAAAAAGTCTCTGAATTAATTATAAAAGGCAAATTGAGACTTCGTCAACTAGCAGGCATAGACCCAGCAGAAATTATAGTGCCTTTCACTGCTGATGAACTAAAAAAGTTGTGGGAAGATAACGAACCATGGCAAAGAGCTTGCGCTAATTTTTTGGGAGAAATCAATAACAACTATCCGAAAAGCAAGAGGCTTAACTTTATAAAGAGAACTTCTTGGATTCTCCCTCGAATCATCCGTGATGCTCCGATAACTGGAGCACGTACATTTTATACTGATGCTAATAAATCAGGGAAAGCAGGTTACAAATCAGAAGATTTGAGTAAGGTGGAACAAAGCCCTTATGATTCTGTCCAGAAGGCAGAATTATATGCCATTCTTATGGTGGTAAGGGATTTTAAAGAACCGCTTAATATAGTTACTGATTCACAATATGCAGAAAGAGTAATCTTACATATTGAAACTGCTGAATTTATACCTGATGATACAGAACTAACCTCATTGTTTATCCAGGTACAAGACATGATCAGGAACAGGCTTTGCCCTATGTATATAACACACATCCGATCTCATACGGGTCTGCCAGGTCCTCTAGCAAAAGGTAATGCAGAAATTGATCAATTGTTGATTGGTAGTGTGCTGCAGGCCTCTGAATTTCATAAAAAACATCATGTCAATAGCAAAGGCTTGAAGAAAGAATTTTCTATTACATGGCAACAAGCTAAGGAAATTGTAAAGAAATGCCCTACTTGCTCTTTTTATAACCAAACACCACTGCCTGCAGGGGCTAATCCAAAGGGCACTCAAAGGAATGAAATCTGGCAGATGGATGTGTTTCACTTTGCAGAATTTGGCAAATTAAAATATGTACACCACACCATTGACACTTATTCAGGTTTTCAATGGGCAACTGCTTTAAGCTCAGAAAAAGCTGATTCAGTAATCACTCATTTATTAGAAGTTATGGCCATCATGGGTATACCTACACAAATAAAGACGGATAATGGTCCAGCTTATGTTTCTAGGAAAATGAAACAGTTTTTTGCTTATTACAATATTAAGCATGTTACAGGTATACCATACAATCCTACAGGTCAAGCAGTCATAGAAAGATCAAATAGAACTATAAAGGACATGTTAAACAAACAGAAAGGGGTGGAAAATACCCCTAGAAATAGGTTACATAGTGCTTTATTAACCTTGAATTTTCTCAACGCTAATGAGAAGGGGACAACGGCTGCAGAAAGACATTGGATAATGGAAAAGTCTGCTGAATTAAATCAACCAGTTTATTTCAAGGATGTGCTGACCTCGCAGTGGAAGCCAGGAGATGTGCTGCGTTGGGGAAGGGGTTTTGCTCTTGTCTCCACAGGAGAGGAAAAATTGTGGATACCGTCAAAATTAATAAAGGTTCGGTTTGAAGAGAAGAAGCCCCTTGGAAAAGAAAAATAATTCATTCACAAGGATGATGATCATACTGATGGTAAGAAAAGCATATAGGTTGGGGGCAGGGTTCTTTTCTTATCTCCACAGGAAACCACTCATCTTCAAAGAACTTAAGGGACCCTGGATATTTAAATACTGATGCATGGACACTAGTTACAACCTAATATGGATCAACACAGAACCCGAATATGTTTAGTAAGTATAAAACATTTTTTTACATATATACTGTGCCTTTATTTATATGTATATAGAGCTGGTTTTGGAGTTGGACTATGGCTCAGTCCTTCTTCAATTCCAAGCCTGTTTATAAGAGATATCTCAGAGTTTCTGTCTCAGGTCAGGAGCCATGAAATGGGACAGAATAATAATAATAATAATAATAATAATAATAATAATAATGATGATGATGATGATGATACTTGATAAACTTTCTTGGCCTTTCCTCATATCTGTCTGTCTTTATTATACCTTCCATCGAATATATATGTCTGTATATGTCTTTGTAGATAATGTTTACCTTTCCTGTAACAAACAACAAATTTTCCTTCAGTAATCTTTGAAGTTTCCAGGATGAAGATGGGGCCCCACAACATCAATTTCACCTGGTTACTATGACGTCATGTTTTTAATAGCGCTAAAATTAGACCTTTTTTTGGTTTTTTTTTTTTTTTTGGTACCAACTACACAAGACAGTTTCAAATGGTGTACAATTTTGACAACACTCTGGCCGGACCTCCTCAAAACACTCAGAGGCTAGTTACAATTTCCTCGACAAAATGTTATTCTGGGAATTTTACCATCATTTGCTTTCATGGAACCCCCTGAGAAGAACGTCGCCCCCATGTCAGCTAGAAGCAATCTTAGAGGACGACGCCCCCTCTCCCAACAGAGTTTGCCCTCTGGTTTAGGGACATCATTTAGTAGATGGTATAGGGTTGAGGGGATGGGGGAGGTATTATATGGACTCAGGGGTGTTTATAAAAAAAAAAAAGGGGGGGGGGAGAATTACCTGGTTTGATGGGATGATTGGTATTTGTGAATTATTGTTATTAGAAAATTGCATTGGTGTTGATTCTTGTATATTGAACATTGTATATGAGCATGCTTCTACCTCTATTGTATGAGAGTATGCTTCTACCTCTGTTTAAAACAATTGTTATATTGAGATATTTATCATATTGCAATGTACCTTTCTACCTCTGATATTATTTGTATAATGACATTGTTTACGTTTGGGGATATTGTCCTCATTTATTGCACAGTTGTTTTTCAGGTTTTTTAGATACATAGAAATTATATTTAGTATAGATAGTATAATCTTCGACCTCTTTGAAGAGCTGTAGAACATGGCCTTTAATCTAACCTAGAGTTTGGTACTTATGAGACACAATCACTCCTGGCAACACCACTCTACTCCCGAGAGAATGTTGAGCACCAAAGACACTCCACTGGGAGCTTGTCTTCTTCTTGGCAGAAGTGGCCTTTAGGCAAAGAAAAAGCCCATACCTCGACCACTGACAGAGTTTCAGAGTATCCGTAAATGGATAAAACCAGGATTGTCTTATCTTGCCAAGACAGGGTTGGACAGTTCTACAAAAAGTTCCTTGCCTTTGAAAAATGTTATGTCAGTTGTGTTAGGCCTTAGCCAAAGTTGGTTGCCTCAACATTGCAAAACGAAACTTTGGGTGACTGCCCAGGTAGTTAGTTGTCTCTGTCATTTGTTGCACATTTTGGAAGTTTCTTGTTTGTACTTCCTGGTTGCTTAAGTAATATTACTTCCCTTCTCAGATCTTTGATGGGGTTGAAGATTAGATAATTGTAGTTACCCTCTATATTATTTAGACTCCTTGAAATAGAATGCTTAGTAAAACTTTTGTTATATGTTTCTTCTTAATATTGTTTGTAATTTTATATTTATTATTTGTTCCTATTGAATATAGTTGTATTTGGTTTGGTTCTGTCTTATTTAGACAAAAGGGGGAGATGAAGGGGAAGCCTAGCCCAAAACCTTGTTTTGTAAGGCGTGTCCCCCTTGGTCTGAAGGCGTGCCCCCCTTAGTCTAAAGGCGTGTCCCTCTTAGGCGTGTCCCTCTTAGGCGTGTCCCCCTTAGGCTAATATTGACTTATAAAATCTTGCGGGCCTGCGGCCTGCCTTCTCTTTGTTTTCCTGCCCTCCTCGCTGGAACCTTGGATTTGTAAGTTCCCTTTCCTTTCTTTTATTAAAACTGAATTATATATATTAAAGCTTGTCTGGTGAATCATAACTGCCGATCAACCACGCACCTTCACTTCCTGGGAACTTTTGTTTACATAAGCTAGACTAAAAGGACACCGAGGGCTAGGCAATGGTTCACTCTGCAAAGCATTGACTTTGCCAGCATAAGGACCTGAGTTTGCTGCACAGACTCACTGAAAGGCAGACTAGATGGTGTGTGCCTTTAATAGCACAGATGGAGAGATGGGAGGTAGAGACAGGCCGAGCTCTAGAAGCTCTCTAACCAGCTAGGCTTACCTGCTTGATGAAGTTCCTGGTTAATAATCCTGCCTCAAACAAAAGGAGGAAGGTGATTGAGAAATGATACCTAACCTTATCCCACAACCTAAACACACACACATATGTACATGTGAGCCCACCCACACATATACACACATAAAAAGAAGTCTCATGTTCAAGGTTAGCAAAAGTATCATGGCTCTGTGGGGCCTTGTTATCTCCAACAACAGAGTGGGCTGCTACCACCTGAACAAACAAGCAAGCAAACAAACACAAAGGTAATATCAATTTTGATCTAACATCATCTATGATCAGTGTTAAAATTTATAAATATATGTGACAAAAAGAGTTCCATAGATTCAACAGACAACACCCATGGCTGCTTTAGGCATACAAAAGGAACTCAAAGGGAGCCAACACTGCTGTCAGCTGGAACACACACACAGAGAGAGAGAGAGAGAGAGAGAGAGAAAGAGAGAGAGAGAGAGAGGAAGGGAGGGAGGGAGGAAGGGAGGGAGGGAGAAAGGGAGGTAAGGAGGGAGGCAGGGAGCTGTTTGCATAACTGAAGGAGGAAATAAAAGGAACCCCTTAGTAGTTATTACCACTGCCTCCTCTTGTGTTCTGGGGACAAGACTAGGAGGAAGATGAGGTAACTGGAGCTCTGCCACTCATGTGCAAGTGGCAAGAGGGGAACTTCCTGGTGATGGTGATTAATATCATAATAGATTTCGGGGCTGACCCTATCCAGTTGGTTTAAGTCTCTTTCTACAGATCAGTTCTAATGGAAAATGTCTTCCTACTAAGAAGTCTAATGCATGAGGCCATTACCCATAAGCCAGAAGTCATTTATCCGAGATGATGAGAATAGACAAGAAGTCAACTTTGGTAATTCTCATGTAGGGTCACCAGCCCATTCTACTAGAAAGACACACCGGAGTCTGTTTCACACACTCACACAGGAATGTCTCAGGCCACACATGCCCAGGTGACCCAATCCCTTTCCAGTTATTTGTACAATTCCAAGCTATCAGCAAACCAGAGCTGATGACGTCTTCATTCACAGCAAGCAAAAAAAAGGGGCAGCGATAACCACAAGCCCTGAGAGCACATTTGTGCCCAGTGGGGAAGCTTACTACCATCTAATGGAAGTGGAAATATCTATGGGGAGATGCCATGATCCGGATGTACCACTTATACACAGTTACCTGTGGCATGGTCAAGCGTCCTTTAGTCAAGACAGGGTATCATCTAAGCAAAAGACTGAAAGTTGTGGCAAGTGTGATTTGAGTATTTTTTTAAATGCAGATAAGCCTACTAATCAATACACAGGTGATTAGTGTTAAGATTTCTAGGAGCATAAAAAATTTGATTTTTCCGTAGGTGAATATCTGAAGAAGAAAAATGGTTAGAAATCATTTGCAAGTTCAAAAGTCCAGTGATAATCACCAGAAGCTTGAGGAAACAAACTCTGAGCAAGCCCAGAAAGCGTCTATGTCACACATGATTCAACTGAAGTAATAAAAGATCAAAACTCAGAACTGAAGATCATTCTGTTAAGTGAAACAAGCCATGTTTTCTGTCTTATGAGAGAGGAGGGGACAAACAAAAACAGAAAATTAAAAGGGAAAAATAGTAGAAAATAGAAAGGGAGTGGGAAAACCGGAGATGAGGGGAGAAAGAATAATGACTAAGGTAAACATAATCAAAGTATACCACATGTATGTATAAAAACGTCTCAACAAAATCACTTTGTACAATTAATATAATCTAATCAAAATTAATTAAAATGAGAAAAATATCAAAATAAGGCTCATTTCATTGGTCTCTCTCTGACTCCAGAACTCTCATTGCCAGGCCTCACGGTACAGACCTTCAGTAACCTCAGCTACTCCACAAGATGAGACAAGAGAATCATAAGCTCAAGTCCTGGCTTGGTTACAGAAAGAGGTGAAGGTCAGCCTGGCTATTTAGTGAGGATTTGTCTCAAAATTTAAAAAAAAATACAAAAAACCCACAGATATATAGTTAGTGGTAGAGTAGTGAGCCCTAGGTTCAATACCCAGTACCACAAAACACACAGAAAACAATAAACAAAACTCTTGGTGCTTAGGTCCAACACAAAGATAAACGGCCTACATGAAATATAGAGGAGGGATATGTGTGAGAAACCAAGGTTAGGAACCTAACCTAGGAACAGTGTCAATAAACACGGAGCTTGCGCTTTTGTCTGTGGTCCTTTTGAGAGTGTAGTGTCTCACACCTGATAAGGCCCTCATAAAGATCCTGGGACCCTTGACTCCTAGAGATTCATTTCCCTGTCTGTCAAATGAAAGAGCATTTATGAAGATCAACAAATGGTCCCTGAATGAAGGCACATCAATACACTGTCCTACCCTGGCTTCTGGGAATGAGCTGGAATTAAATAAAGAAGAAAGGGGTCCCGTTTCATTATATGGTGACCCAGGACAGGAGAGTGAAACATATTGTTGGGATTACTAAGTAAAGACATCCTATTGCTAGTAATTGGGGCGGAGGTGGGGAGATAGTGAAAGCTACCTTCTTTAGAAAAATGACAGAACATCACTAGAATGTTAATGCTGTGGCATGCCCCATCATGGAGATATAGGACCAAGCAGCAGGAGAGAATATTAGGCAGGACTCTCTAGAGAAGCAGAGCCAATAGGATTGCCTGCGATAAAGAATTGCTCATAATCATGGGGTCTGGTAAATCCCAAGATCTGAATAGTGAAGTGAATGGACTAGTTAAAGACCCAGGAGAGCCGATGGGTGTCATTCCTGTCCACAGCCAGTAGATCTGAGAGCAGGAAAGTTAATAATCTCGATTCAAATGTAAAGGTAAGAGAAAAGGCAATGTCTCAATCCGATGGTCACCAGAAAGAAGAAATCTCTTCTTAGGGGAGGATCACTTTTTGTTCTCATCAGGCCGTCAACTGATTAGATGAAGCCTCCTCATTTTAAAGAGGTCAATCAGCTCCCTTGCTCTTCCAACTTAAACACAAAGCACATCCAAAACCACTGTCAGGATAAAACCCAAAATACTGTACATGCGAAGCCGTATCTGAGCACTCTGTGGCCAGTCACGCCAACACAAAGCATTAGCTGTCACAGCAGAGAAAAGAATATCAACTAGCGATCTCCAGTAAACAGTGAAGCTCAAAACACCGCAGTTCTTTGAAACACTGTGCTTCACAATTATCTCTGTGTACTCATGATGTTTTCCGTGAGTAGGACGCAATGCCTGACAGAAGCAACCTGAGGGAGGAAGAGTTTATGCGGACTCTCACAGATCCAGGGGTTTTAGTTCATCATAGCAGACAGCAACTGTCAGCACCGGTGGTGAATATGCCCTTCAATGTTTGCCCTGTGACTTGTGGACTCCAGCAGAGCTTCACCTCCCAAAGAATTCGCAGCCTCTCTCAAACCACCAGCTGAAGACCAAATGTTCAAACGCATAAGCCTATGGGAGACATTTTACATTCCGGCTCTAATACCATACCAGGAATTGAAGGATAAAAATGGTTAGATTTCTACTAAATTAAGTCTTTAAAGAGACTCATTCCATTCTCCTCCTGAGAGAAGTTATGAACAAGTAAAAATCTAAATATATATATATATATATATATATATATATATATATATATATAATACCGCAACCTGGGCTCTAGGTTTCTCAGTCCTTGTTCCATTGACAAGAAAGACATAAACAAAAGCCATACTAACATGGGAAACACTGGAATAGCCATCATATGTGTTGGCCAATGTCAAGCAGTCTTAGTAGGTCATAGCCACGCCAGCCACATACCGAGTGAACCCTGCTTGTGTGACAGAACGTCAAACAGTAGCTTTCAACGACTTCTTTTCTTGAAAATGACAGCCAACTGATGCTCTGAGATGACTCAAGGATGAATTAATAGTGTTCTTTCTACAGGTTGCCCAACCCCAGGAGACGCCACTGATGAAAAGAGACTTGAACATGGGAGGAAAAACAAAACCACATAGGCCAACAGCATAGACAGAAATGCTATCGCCTTCATGAGAGGTCAGGATTCATAAGGATAAGAGATTGAAACACAAGTTGCTATAGCTTGTCTACGTGTCAGAGGCACCAGGGTGTCTCATTATGAACTAAAGCCTTAGAGATGCTGTCCAGTTGCCCTTCTCATACCCAGGGACAAAAGAAGCCATCCATCCAGAGGAGACCATGTGAAAAGTAAAGAAGAAAGTTGCCTTTTCCAGTTGAAATGCTGGACCAGGGTTCCTCTCTGATGGCTCTGTCAAGATCTTAAACACAACTCCCCCCCCCCCTCTGTGTGTGTGTGTATCTGTCTGTCTGTCTGTGTATGCTTGTTTGTGTGCACATGTGTGTACGGGTTTTCACGCACATGCCCATATACTTCTTTGTGTACGTCCGTGTGTGGAGGCTAGAAGACAATTTTAGTATTGTTTCTCATGTGTTTTACAACCTTTTTCTTGAATCAAGGCTGCTTGCTGAAATAGAGCTCTCCACGTAAGCTACCTGGCTAGCCAATAAGCCCCAAGGATCTGCCTGTCTCTGCCTCTGGAATTAAAAACACATACCACTGCTGCTGCCAACAACAACAGCAACCACCACCACCACCGCTGTTTTTCTTGCTTTTAAATTATGAATTCTGGTGTCTGAACTCAGGTCCTCATGCTTTCTAAGCAAGCTGGTTGCTAACTGGGCCATCTCCCCAGCTATGTATAACTCTGATTGAGCAGCAAGCTTCAGTGACCATAATGGTGATGATTACCACTGCTATAATTGCTTTGTTGTAGTTTTTGAACATCTTCAAACTTAGAGCCTAAGATAGACAGCCTCCAAAGAGAGCAGCTTGGGGAAGAGGAAAGTTTGGGACATGGGTACCACCCACTATGTTTAAGACTATACTGCAGTTTTGTCATATTGCTTTTAGAAGGAACAATTTGCTTACAGAATTCTGGAAAGAAACTGGATGGATGACAGTCTTAAGATGAACAGGTGATCATCATGTTACCTAGGATTCGTGATGGAAGTCAGTCTTCAATATAACTCCAAATATCTTAGCCTTCTGATCTCTTGTATCATACATACTGTACCATCCTAGACAGGGTTGTCTTGTGTGCTCACGCGTCATGTCCAGGGCTAGGTAATAGAAGACACTGCTATCTCTTAGATGAGGGAAGACAGCTACCCCTCATGAGGATGCTCATTCTGCCCTATGGAGAAGTTTATGTGCAAAGAAACAGAATCTCTGCCATCAGGACCAGCTTCTCAGCTGTGGCTCTAACATCTTGGCAGCGGATCCTCCAGTCCTAACTAAGTTCAGACAACTGTAACCTCATAAGGAAACCTGAGCCAGAGCAGCCCAGCCAAACTGCTCCCAACTTCCTGGCACACAGAAACTGTGAGAGACTAAAACCTGAGTTACCAGCAGCTATAATTATCTACACAAGACCTGTGTAAGATCAAGCCAGTTCTCCAGCACGGATGGGGAAGGAATTCACAAGCCCCACCTCCAGGGGAGGAGCTAGTGACAATTTTCTTTAAGGAATCTTAAATGTCAGTGGAATATATATATTTTTTTAAAAAACCATGACATTTAGGAGAAGTTTGGGGGAGATGAGAAAAGTAAAGGAGAATATGATTGAAATACATTGTGCACATGTGTGAAATTCTCAAAGGATAATTTTTAAATATTATTTGTGCATGAAAACACAGGTGAATTGTTATTGTGAAGTTTACAGCCGTGTTGCTCCACAGTAGTAGATAGCTAAATCAGTAAAGACAGAAAGCGAGTCATAAGCAAGACACACGAGATGTGGGAAAAGTAGATATTGGCTAAGGAAGTGGCTTGTGAGTTGTAGGAAGACCCCACCAGGCACGCTAGCTATAAATAATAAAGTGCTGGCCTGCATGGGATGCTAATGAAACATGAAGCAAGCAGAATGTAAGTGGAAACAATTGTTGTGGAGAAAACAAACCATGGTCATTTTACCTCTGGAATGCAATCTCTGTCACCCCCAAACCAGCTACCCATAGTGGACATCCATATGGCCTCATTTTGGTCCAACATGCTCTGTCCAAGAAATTGACATAACATCCCTGGATGTTAGGAAAGGAAATTGGCAAGCAGTAACTGTCTAATCATACATTTTCTGGCAATGTTGACCTTCCTAACAGAGGTCAACCATGTGCTTTTCCAGGGCTCCTTCTGTGCCTCAGACCTTCTTGCCTCAGCAGGGAGAGCGGATGCAGCAGACAGGAGGGAGATGGATAGGTTTGTGGAGCCTGGGATTCAAGGAGTGTGGTCCCTCCACCTGCTCAGACTCATCCTAAGTGAGTTAGCTCAACTGCCCCTCTCTCCTTGGCCCTGCTGTGTGTTTTCAACAGATGTGGTGAGCTGAGCTCCAAGTACTTTGATTTGGTCCATGAGCCATTCTCTTCTAAAACCCCAGAAGTCGCTTGCTTAGTATAGAACTTACAAGCCACCTGCCAGGGCACATGACAGGGGCCTTAGGAAAGTTACATCACTACCTTGAATATCAGGTTTCCCCTTTTTTTTTTAAAAAAAAAAAAAAAAGTGCCTAGTGGCTGATGGTCCAGCAGACCTGCAGCATACACCAGGACTCAAGAGAAGGTACAACCATGCGCCAGGCACAAGCTAGGCAGTTGTCCCAAAACTGTTTTCCCTGCCCTTGGGTCAGCCTGCACCTGTAGATGACCTATTAAAAGTCATACACCCGCCTTCAAGAATTCTTAAGGACTAATAACATTTCCGAAAGCATCTACCAGAGGCTCTGGTGCATGACCAATGCCAGGCAATAGTTCATTTTAAATGTCTTCCTTCCCCTACAAACATTCGAGCAGCTGTCTCTTTGGTATCATTTCCAAAATGTAGGCAGTTCCTCTATTCCCTTCAACTCGGGGCACTCCCTCAGCAACTCCCAACTTCCTATTCCTTTAAAGGTCAGAGCTTCCTTCCTTTATGGGGGAATTGCTACTCAGGCAGGGAGAAACCAAATGACTTTAATTTACCCTAAGACACAAATGACTAACTATAGAGCCTTGCTCAGAGAGGAAGTTTTTATAGGGAGAGGGAAGTGTGAGCAAAAGACAGTGTTCAGAAAAAGGGCACCCAGAGGTGGAAGGAGAAAGGCCTCCATAGGAAAACCTTGATGCAAAACTGAATCTGAACATTTGGAGACCCCAGGACTGACCCAGATAGCTTACTGTCTTAAAAATACCTGCCATCCTGGAAACATCTCTTGGATAGTCTCTATCCCAGGAAGCTATCTTCTTCCTGAAGATGGAAGCCCTCAAGGGTTCCAAAGTCAACACTCAAATGTGAAGCTTTGTAGCTGGGCATGGTGGTGCAAACCTCTAATCACTAGAGTTGCTTCAACTCAACTTTGAGGTCAGGCTAATCCTGAGTGTGACTCAAAAATAAATAAATAAATAAATAAATAAACAAACAAACGAAGAAGAGTTTGCATTGCATCCTATCAAACACAGTCCTGATAAACTCTGTGGTATATCTCTCAGGATTTAGTACCACCCACCACCCCACAAGGGGCCCCACAGATGAGTCCTACTCCACCTTGACCAAAGGTCAGAGAGTTGGAGCTTATTTTTACTCTTTCAAAGTTGTTGACGACAGGAGTGGCTACAAGCAAGATATCCTGACCTAGGGTGTGATTTCTTGGTCTTTTGGATGGTCCATAGAGGTGAATCTACCCCACCCTAACCAAAGAAGGCCAGAGAATTCAAGCCTATTCCTGCTCCTTTATTTTAAAACAGGAGGTTTGACATAGGGAGTGGCTGCCTACAGGATACTTTGTCTAGGGTGTATTCACTGCATATCCTGCCCAAACATCAGAATTTTTTAACTCAGGAAATAGTGGCTTGATGGCTTAAGTATTGAAGCAAGTAATTGCTGTGGTTGCCCTTTGTGTCGTGTTAAAGCAGTTGTTTGCTTTCTTCCCCCACTTATATACTGGGTATAAAAGCATATGGAAAATAAATGCAGGTGGATTCAATACTCAGTATTCACTGAGTTGTCCTCCTGGTACTGTCCTATGTCTCTGTGTTTCTTTCATATCTCTATTCCTCCAACCTCACATTTCTAATCCACATGCCCCTGCCCTGGAATGTACAAACTCGTTGTGCCTGGACCATGACAAATGTCACTCCAACATGTGAACTATAACATCCCCCTTCACCTTAAAGATTCTCCTTGATCTCAGGACTAGGGAAGGGGCTTATGGGGTTTTTAAGCTCAAACCAACAGGAACACTGTACTGTGGGTTTCAAGGTAGAATCCCAGAGCTATAGAACACTCTGGGGACAGGGGGGAGACGGCAGTAACAGAAACACACCAAGTTAAGAGTTGGTGGAAGTTTGGAGCCCTTGACTGTTCGTTGACACAGAGGCTTGCTATATAGCTCAGACTTCCCTGGAATTCACAACCCTCCCCCTCGACCTCCATGCTGGGTGCTGAGATTGCATGTGTGTACACCTCCATGAGAGACCAAAGTTTTGATTTCACAACGGAATTGGACACCATATTAAGTCTGGCCCTGAACAAGTGATGGGAGGTTCCTGAGCGTCACTAAGGCACTTGAAGAATAATTTACCTGGAAGCTAGTGGAGCTTATGCCTCCCTGGTCCTCGACTCAGAAGAAAGAGATCTGAGTTTCCCCAGTTGGAGCCATTTTGCAAGTGCATGATTCATCCTGCGTTACTCTAAATCAATATTGTCTTTGTTGTCTAATATTATACTTGGAGTCCTGACTTCGTTTTCTTATAGCTTCTATTCCTCCAGAATTGTACAAATTCCAAACCTTATAAAACCTGGTTCGTCCGCTCAAGGTCCTCAGAGGGTTGTTCAATTAATAGATTAAATGAAGTGGATACTAAAAATGTGATTGGTTCATAGAAAGCCAAGCATCGTTGGCAACAAAGGCTTATAAGTCTGACTGGGCTCCCTCCTTGCTAACCCTGGTAAAGGTGGGTCCCTAGACAGACTATGAACCTGACTCAGAGAATGCTCTTCAGCTAGGCCCCCGGCTGACTAGCCTGGACCAGAATCCTTAGTAACATTATTCCCTCGATAAGCATCCAACTGAGCTTCCCGGGAGGCCCCCGGCCTAGTATTACTGTTGACAAGAAGCAGATTCCCTTTCTCTAAACCACTGTTTATATTTTAGCCAAGTGTCCTACATAAATCTCAGATCCAACCACCAGACTCTGGCTGCTAGAGACATGACCAAGACCAACAAGAAAATAGCCTAATAAGGAGTTTATACAAGAGTTGGGGTATCTCTATGTAGAAGACTAACTCTGGGGGCACAATTCCACACAAGCCTACTGTAAAAGTCCAATGCTGGCAGAGGACAGGATAGTCTTGAAAGCAGCTTCAGGGGAAATCAAAGAACCATGGCTCAAACCAGGGGGGCAGGGCTGTGAAATACACAATCAGTTCAAGTAAGGTTCAGCAAACATCCTGAAACCCTGGCTCCATAATGCTAGGAAATAATGTAGATTTGATTTCAGTTCAAATCACTCCTCAGTATGAGTTCATTGCCTCCCCCTCTGCCCCCTTGCTCCCTCCCTCCCTCCTTCCCTTCATCTGTCCCTCTTTCTTTTTCCTTTTTATAAGGAAAATGCTACACAACTTTATAATGGCTTTGTGGTTCCATAAATTAATATTAGGGTTTGGTTCCGAGCTCAGCGCAGTTGTGTGGTGAAGTGTGGTTTGGGGCTCATGCCTGGATGAGGTCCCTGACTGGAAGGCCTGGAAGTCTGCAGAGCGGTGGCTAGAAACGGCTCAGAAGAAGCCTATTGCCTGGAGGAGGCGGCAGCAGCTGAATGAGTTCATGCTGTGCTGACTCCCGAATTCTCCAACCACCAATTCGGGGTTGGGTGCCACTGTTTCGTTTCTGCCATCATCTTACATAGTCTAGCCCAGAGTAGCTGTTATTTTTAAATAATAATTAGAAAGAGTGAAAGTAATCTTTGGGGAATGCAGGAGGAGAGAGAGTATCTTTATATTTAGACATTCTGGACTTGATTAGAAATCCTGGAGTGTGGCCACTCTGCTGGGAATTGCTTCTCTAGGCAACACCTCCCTACATGATTAACTGACTACTGCCATCTAGTGGATCTGGAGGCCTTTGCTGCTCTAACACCTAACAGAGGCGATTATGTGCATTGATCTTAAGAGAAACCATACTTAATTAGGCCAGCAGATTTTAGGGAAGCCCACAGGTGAGATTAAGGTTCAGTCACCTTCAGATATTTCCCCATGTAATGTCTCTGCTTTGACATCAATTAAGTAAGAAAAAGAAGAAAAAGAAGAAGAAGAAGAAGAAGAAGAAGAAGAAGAAGAAGAAGAAGAAGAAGAAGAGAAGAAGGGGGAGAAAGAGAAGGAGAAAGACGAAGAGGAGGAGGAGAAGAAAGAAAGAAAGAAAGAAAGAAAGAAAGAAAGAAAGAAAGAAAGAAAGAAAGAAAGAAAGAAAGAGTGCTTTTGGGTCATCACTGGGAGTCTATTTGGCAACCGAACCAAAATCACCATTTATTGTGGATCACAGTTCTGCCTACCTACCCAGCTTCTCATTGAGTCTATTGCAAGGGGTCATTGGAGACCTTAGGCATGATCAGAGTGACCGGAAGAAGTCCTTACATGGGAGGAAGAAATCAGAGTCCCTGTAGCCATTTTCAAATGAACTGTGTCATTCTACCAAGAAGCCCCATGTCTCAGCCTCCAGGCACTAGAAGCAAAGCCTTTTTTTATGGTGTAGGGGTGGTGTTGGTTGCTGGGGGAGGGGAGGAATAAAAGTAGCCTGGATGCATGAATTCCAGAACTTCAGCTATGGCAAAAACTCAGGATCACCTGGGGTGGTTGTTCTGAAGGCAGAGACATAAATATTCAGAGAAAGAACATATCAGAGAATTGTAAGTCTGAACTCTCCAGGGGGCTTAAGAAAGAAAGCAAATAAGCACGAGTAAGGGTAGGCAAGAGTGTGGCTTTAGTTATTGAGATGGACAAGATGCTTGGCAGGAGCCCACATATCTCGATATAAAACCACACAGACTGCACCTACTCCTAGCGGACGTCACAAAGACTTGCTTTTCAGCTACTGTGTGGTCCTTTGCTCAGCCTTGAAATCAGCTTTGCCACAGCCCAGTGAGGCTGAGCCGTTTCTGTCTAACCCAGAGCAGGAGCTGTTCGCCCCATCCCCCACCACCTCACCCCAGGCCTCAGTTCTCTCATCTGGAAAATGAAGGGCCCATCTAATTATTAGCCCTCCGAGCACTTCCACAGGAAAGCCGTGTACTCGAAAGTTTTGCTCAAGTTTTGGCAAAAGATCAACGTCTGATGGACTGAACCCTGGATCTTTTACTGCCGCTCAGGGCGCCTCCCGAGAAGCACGTCACACAGAAAATGAGACCATTTTACTTGGCTATGAACTTGAACAGCCACGGGGTGAATTGTGTTATCATGATTGTTCTGCGGTAGGCCTAGTGGAAAGACAGTATACTGAGTTTCTTCTTGCCTTTAAGTCACCGTGTGACCTTAGCAGGTCATCTATTCGCTGACACTGGCTTTCCACAGCTAAAACAAAAGGCCCCACAGTAGCTTTTATCTCATCTTCTTTTTAAAGAGCAGGGCAAAGTATGAACAGAGGGAAATGCTGCCTTGAAAAATGCATTATGACTGGGCATGTTGGGACCACACACCTATAATCCAAGCACTCAGGAAGCTGAGGCAAAGATTGTGAGTTCAAGGCCAGTCTGAGATATACTGCAAAAACATCTTTACAAAAAAAAAGGAAAACTGGGGCTGGAAAGATATTCGGCAGTTAGCAGTGTTTACATCATAAGTACGAGGATCTGAGTTAATCCCTGGCAGTCATGTAAAAAAGCCAGGCAGGTACATGTGCCCGAAATCTTAGTATTGGAGTGGACAGTAGGAAACCAGCAAATCCAGGGAGTTTGCTGGGTCAATCAGTCTAGTCAAAATGGCAGGCCTTTGGTTCAGTGGGAGACACTGTCTCAGTGGAATGAGGCGAACAGCAGCAGAAGAAACTCACATATCTTGTGCAGGTACCACATCCATCCAACTCACACTATACATGCCTTCAACATGCATAGAACACACCACACCCAGCACACAACCACACACACACACACACACTTCAAAACGAGTTTTAGGTCTTTCTTTATGTTTCAATTAGGTTAAACCCATTTAACATCACAAATCTCTTCCAAATGACACCCATCAAACAGTCAAAACAGATCCAAGTCTGAAAAACCACAGATGGCTTCTAGAAGAAAAAAATAATAATAAATTAGATTATCAGTGATAAACCAGTCGCCTTAAAGAACAGGAAAGCCTTCCTCAATCTGAACCCTTCTTCAATCTGCTTCTTTCGGTCCTTGGAGTTGGGTGGCTGCAGCTGGAGATGAGGAAGCGCGGCAGCCCCCCCCCCCCCATGCTGCTTCTCTATGGCTGCTAATGAGAGGAGCAGACCTTCTCTCTGCCCTGATCCCATTTCTCCTCTCTCACCATCAGCCTCTCCGTGAAAGCGCTGTGGACACCACACTGCAGGACGTGATCCATAACTGCCAATTACAGTTGTGTCATCTGAAGCCCGCACTCTATTACATCAATTGCTTTCCTCTCTACACTTTATTTTAAGGTGAACATTAATTGATTCCCAACTGTAATCACAATTATGGTGAGTTACCCTGATTAATGGAAGATGTGATTAATAGGTAGGAGGTACAACTGTTTCTCCTTATCCAGGAAGAGATGATATATGTTACACCTCCATGGTAGGCTGCATTTCCCCAAGAGTCTGGGGCTAATGCTCGGCTGTCAGTTAGCAAACCCCATTGTTGCTTCTGCCAAGTAGACTGGAGTGAATCCTACCCCGTCTGGCCTGTTTCTCCCTGCCCATTGACCCTCAAGCTTGCATAGGGAACTCTCCTGTTCCAGACCTGTCACTTCCAGAAAGAAACGGAGTTGTTAGCCTGTTGCCTCCCAGTTCTGAATTCTGAAGCCTGAGTCCTGGTACGGCTAAGACGAGCAAGGCAATGGATAACACACCACATGTTTCAGGCCAGATCGGGGAAGGGCATCAAAGCAGGCAGAGGAAAACACAATTGTCCAATTGCATTTAACATCATCCTCGGTACCACGCCGTGTTTGAAAGGGAGAATGGACCAATGAAGTTTCTTGCCTTTTGTTGTGAGCATTTACTGTCCGGGAGCATGAGGAATCTCTGTCTCACAGTATTTTTAGACTCCGTTTCCATTCTACCTCTACCCAGTTTCACCTTGAAGACAACTCCCCTTGCTAAACCTCTTATCACATCTGAGCTCACCTGTCCTGTGTCCTGCTCTGTGTCTAGGCGGGAGACCAGAGGATGAGGAAGAGATTCTCCCTAGGAGCCATGTGACAGCATCCTTGCTTTCTCTGCATGACATCCTTCCCAGACTCCTCTCCAGGCAGCACCCCTGTCTCTCTTGCCATAAATGTGCTATCAGTTATTCACCTGTGAATCCCTGGCCTTGTCTGCGCAGGAGACGCAAGTAAACAAATGAGACTCCCCTTCCTTGAACCTGTGCTGCCCGGTGGACCGAGGCTGTCTGTATTCATCTGGGGTATTTGCAGGCTCCTGTGAGCATGTCCAGGGGAAGTTCCCGTTTGCGAGGCATGCTCGTACTTACAGTTGTTTTCCAGGGACAGGAAGCCTTTGGGTCTGCCACGTGTCTAATAAAAGCCTGTTCATCTTCTAGGGCTTTGCTTAAACGTATGGCCTACCTGACCTGGATGCCCTCTGTCCAGGAACAATGAGCTCTTCTACCACAGGTGAGGAAGAGTTACCAGGACCCTACAGCTCCACAAGGCATGAAGTTTGTAGCTGTCCCAACATAACGAGCAGTGGAGGTCCAGCCCCCAGTCCACACCTCAGCCCTGCTCCCTGGCCCAGAACTAACTTCGCCTCCAGGAAGTCTTTTTCCTTCCACAAAGGCTCTGCCCTTAGCCAGCCACGCCTCTGGCTGAATCAGGCCCGGGACACATTGGTTCCTCCAGAGAAATGCTGGGGCGCTCACTGCAATCCGCTCTTACACTGTGAGCATGTTATCTAGTGGTGCAAGCCCTGGCGGAGACCTCAGCGTCCTCCCTTTTTAAGAAGTCTTCCATCGCCCTTAGCCGCTCCTGTTGTTTTGTAGATCTTACTGATTAGCTTATTGAGAGAAAGACAGTTTGGCATTCCCCACGTGGTAGGACACACCTCACCAGTGGTAGGACACAACCTCACCAATGCAGTAAGGATTCCCCAGTCGTGTGTGTGTGTGTGTGTGTGTGTGTGTGTGTGTGTGTGTGTGTATCGTCGCCCCTCCCGTGCCTCCTCCCTTGAGGACTGCAAACAGGCCTTCTCTGTTTACCCCAACCCTTGCCAGTACTTCCGGGATCGTGATCCACACCCTGGTGCTCCAGGATCTTCTCTTCTCCTCCCACACCTGATCATCCACAGACTCTCTTCCAGTAAAGCTTTGCAAACAAATTTCAATACCAGAAAGCCCCGTTTCTCCACTTTACCGCTGTCTCCCAAGTCCTACCTCTAGACCAGCCATTAATTAAGCTGTGAGTTTCATGACAACATGGACTTTTCTTTGTTTTCCCTTGCCTACCCTGTCTGCCTGAGATTCAAACTCAGGCTCTTTCACTGACTGGCCTTGAAACCTTGGGCAAATTACTTATCTTTCCTGAGCCTCAGTTCTTTGTCCATAAAAGATAGACAAAACCTATGCTGCTCTCAGAAAACTATTGGTTAGATTGAATGGAATGAAGTATGTGTTTGACAGAGATGCTAAGTCTTATGGATAGAGTACCACTACACAGTGTTATTAGGCATTGGGTGGTCTGATACTAAACAGGACTGTACTCCTCAGCACAGTAAGAGTTACCACCATGTGTGGAGTAGCACTGGGCTCACCCCACCTTTCAGCCACAATCACCGATACCAGTATTCAAATGCCTTCTGGTGGATACGCATACCAGAAATGTACTTACATGGGAGCCACGGAAACTGCTTCGTCTCCATCAAGAGCCCACACCTTGCTCACACATGTCAGTTTAATTCCAGCATCGTCCATTGTCAGGATCTGTGGTCGCTGAGTCTCCCATCAGCCTCAGGGCCTTGCTGCTCTTAATTGGTTCACTTCCAAAATAGCTCAGCCCTTCCAGGCAGGAGAAGCTGCAGGCTAGGTCCTGACGGACAGAAAAGAGATATGTGTGGGCACGGGTACATGTAAATATTTAACGACCTCAGAAGAAATGAAGCTCGGAGCTATGGATGCATGCTCAGAAGATTATGTTACAAGCTGGGGCCGTCAGCAAAGAGCCTAGCTCTGAAGCTGCCACCAAGATTGAAGGCACACATTTGAGTCAACCGATTTTGTTTGGAAAGAGACTATCAAAAATTGTGCCCTGTCTTGCTCCAGTAGAACTATGCAACAATGTATCATGTTTGCCATTGCTGTCACCGAATACCTGGCAGAAATGATTTAAATGGGGAAGGTTTTATTTTGACTTGTGGTTTCTAAGAGTTTAGTCCATGGTCTCTTGGGAAGGACATTTTGGTGGCTGGAGCGCATGATGAAGGGAAATTTTTATTATATTTTAACCAGAAACAGAGAAAGCTAGCTAAAACAGAAGATAACCAGCTAAGATATAGCTCCCAAGGTCCCACCTACCAGTGACCTGCTTCTCCAACTAGATCCCATCTCCTGCCTTTGATGATCTTTAGATAATTTTACCTTAGTATGAATCCATCAAGGACTTAATCCAAATTCATTAATCTGGAGCCCCCATAAAATCTAATCATTTTTGAAAATGCCATCAGGAACACACCCAGAGGTGTCCCTTATTCCAGTCAGGTTGACAATAAAATTGATCATCACAAACAAAATTCCCATAGCCCGCAAGATTTCCTCTCAGCTATCTGGCATCAGCTGTGGTCAGGTGATCTGGGAATCAGTTTGCCACTACATGTTTCCTATCTCTGTGAACCCATGGGCTATTCTAAGAACATCTCCCACATGGACATAACAGAGAGGAAAAGTCTAAACCTAGTCATGCCATGCTGCTTTATCATAGCTACTAATATCCTATTGACTCAAACAGGAAGATGGGCAAGGCTTGACTTAAAGGGCGGGAAGGTATAGTCTGTCTGCTTCAAAACAAACTAACCCAGAGGTGATGAAATGATGCGGGGTGGGGTGGGGGACCCTGATCCAGTCTACTTCATGTTCTAAACTGTTATCCATGGCAAAACATCTAAGCCATTTAGTCAGTCAATCAAAAACAAAGTTGGCGTAGCAATGTGAGTAGGGCCATTGTTGCTTGTACATTCTCTGGAGCAAGTCTGACCAAGAAGCCAGACAAGAACTCAGGTGGCTGTTTGGATTCACTCCTGGGATCTCCAGTTTTGTATCAGTAGTAATATTTAGGGTACATCTTCAGGTTCTCAGAAAACGAGGTGCTGCCTTTATTAAAACCACCTACCTTATTTTTTCTAGTATTTAGTCATCTTAAACGTTCTTTGTTTTTAAGATCTTATTTCTGCGTTTGTGTGTGTGCGCATGAGTTTGTGTGTACCATGTGTGTGCAGATGCCCAAAGAGACCAGAAGAGAGCATTGGATCCCCTAGAACTGTTGTACCTTGCTTGTTTTGAGCTGCCCACTGTGGGTTCTGGGAAAAGAAGTGAACCGGGTCCTCTGCAAGAGCAATAAGCATCCTTCACTGCTGAGATCTCTCCAGCTAGCTCCTTGGTGTTCTTAATCATGAATCTGGGGGCTTGGGTTTCTGAGAGTACAAGCAACATGTTAGACATCTGTAGATCATCAGAAAAGCCAATAATGAAAAGGAAGGATATTATTCTGCCCTTCTACCAAAAGAGCAAAAGAGTTTCAGAAATAAAAATCTTATCTGGAATCTCAGTTGGAGTCTAGAATAACTCACTGAAGAGACTTTCTGGATCCTAATAAAGTGGTGGTTGCCAATAGCCATCTTCCCTTCAAAGTATCTAAGTAACATTTTCCTATTTCCTTCTGGAAAGTCTGTGGATGATAGTAAGAAATTGACAATGACTCCTATAATACCATGGTCATCACATTAAAATATAGATAATATAATAACAGAGCCAGCTCAAATCCTAGTTATGTTTAGTGTTATTTAGAAAATGTTGATTGGCTCACAAAAGGCCTCCCTCTGGCTGTGTGCTTTGGGTCGCTGTCATTGTCCATGTCCATCAACAGCTTCACCAATCAAAAACAATAAACAAACAAACAAACACCTCAGAAAGCAGGCTAATCAAGTAGCTGACACCATTCACAGTGGGTCAATGAAAACAAGCACAAAACCCATACCCAGTTTTAAGTAATGAATGAGTTTAAACACAGTCACAAAGTCTCCAATTCAGATCCTGGAAAATACCTTGGGCTTCAGAGGGGAGGACCCTCGGAAGAATTACAACAGCTGCTCCAGTTGTTAACAGACCATCAGACACGTTGGCAGGAGCAACGGTTTCCAGAAAAGTCAGTGTCCCACTAGATACAAAGTCGTTCCAGCCAACTACCGCATCATCCCAGCAATGGCCAGGAATGGCTTGCCTTTCTGCTCAGCTAAAAAAACCACCCCCCTCTCCTGGTATTGCTCCATTTTCTTTCCTGAAATCCCACCTTAAGGTCTAACTTAAGGTCTACGTCAGGATTTAACAAATAAGCACTTCATTCATCCCGCAAGCACTACCTTAGTATTCATAACAGGCCAGGCACACTTGTGACTACCTTGTCTTATGCTAGAGGTATATGGGAACCAAGATAGACCCCAAGAGACAACAGGAAGGAGAGAGTTCACGCAGCACATACTGTAATGTGATATGGCCGCAACGGTGGGCTTGTGTTAGCCCAGCTGACTACAGGCAAGTTCTCGGGTCCTGAGCCACAAATGGTAACTTGGTGTATTAGCAGGTCTCACTTCTGAGATCATCTCACCACAGGGATAGCCACAGGCATGGCACATAGTAATGACATAATTTGTACTTGCTGGATGTAGAAAAGGCTGAATCTGAGATCAGGTCCCAGATCTGGCATCTCAGCAATGAGACCTCAGCCACAGTGATCGAACCTGTGGAGCTTTTGCATCTTGCAAAGCAGAGTACGTGATCTTCGCTTCACAAAGTGGTATTCCATGGAGGTACCAGGACCCAGTAAGTATGATCTTAGTATCCATTTCCTTCCAAACTGCGTGCCAGCAAAATCATATTTGGATAATTATAGGGATCACATTTTAAGAATGATGTTCACGGGTTGGAGAGATGGCTCAGTGGTTAAGAGCACTGGCTGTTCTTCCAGAGGTCCTGAGTTCAATTCCCAGCAACCACATAGTGGCTCACAACCATCTGTAATGAGATCTGGCACCCTCCTCTGGCCTGCAGGCATACATGGAGGCAGAATGTTGTATACATAATAAGTAAATCTAAAAAAATAAGAATGGTGTTCACCTGTCATTTCAAAAATAAATGAAAAAGAGCAATATGGAAAAAGAAACTTAGGAAGCAGAAAGGATTGAGGAACAAAAAAGATGGAAACAATGTAAGAGTTTCCCCTGGCCTTCTTTAGAGCCCAGAGGAAGACCCCACAGAAGCCCCCAAAGCAAGTGGAATTGAAGCAGTTCCAGCCTAGCTCTAGTATGGAAAAGCATTCTGACAATTAGAGCTGTCAAGAACGGAACAACTGCATTGTCAATTTTTGCCAGTGGGCAGTCACGTTCATTCACGGGAATGTTTATTGTGTGCCTACTCAATGCTCTCGTTCTGTTCCAGGGAACGTTGGTTTAGAAGGGGAGAAAGACACAGCCTGTGGGTCTAAAACATCCACAAAAGCAAGTCATTCTGAGAATTGTGTTGCCAAGTGCTGTGGGAACTCAGAGGAATCTATAAAAGATATTGTTTGTCTGGGTGGGAGGTGAGATCATGACCCCTAGGGTTCTTAGGCTCTTACTCTTTTATGACTGCATACACGCAATCATCTCTTTCTGCAAAGAATTTGCTCATCTAATCCAAAGACTTTTCCTGGAATTAACGCTTTAGTGGTAAAACTCCACAAAAAGACAATTATAAAAACACCTTACATCTGTAAAAGGCGCTTTCCCCAATCTGCTGCTGGAAGAACAGTATTCTCATTTTTATCATATTTAAATTGACATCTAAGCTGTGTACAAGACCGTGTTTTGGTAGAGAAGGGAATGAAGAAGCCAACAGGGCAGAGAGGAGTCATCTAAGTCTAAGCCATGCGCAGCAGAGCTAGGTAGATCTGGTCTCCTAAGTCTCCTCCTGTTCTGCTCTTGCTAACAGAAATAGAATTCATTCTCTGTTGGTGAATTTTGCTCTGCATGCCCACCCCCCTCCACAACGCACACACACCTCTCTCCTATATCCTTATCCTCCTTCCCTCCTCCCTTCTCTTCCCTTCCTCTGTCCCCTACCCTCCCCCTACTGCATTATTGCAAGCTCAGTCTCTGGAGATGAATGACCTGGCAGAGAGCCCGCGTTTCCCTCAGAAATGTAAAACTCAACATCCTTTACATTTCGAATTCCAAACACACTCACTGCTGTGTCAGAAAAAAAAAATATTAACTGTTTGAGCAGTGGACCTTGCCACCAGCCCAAGAGAATGATAAGTACAGACAGAGGAGGAAGAACGCTCCTTGTCAGCTCAGCTCTAAGTCAAGATGCATGAATGACTTCGGGTGGAAATGCTGCTTTTTCTAAATAAATAAATAAATAAATAAATAAATAAATAAATAAAAAGAGAAAGAGATATTTGGAGGCCTGTGCAAACACAATACAACTATGGGGAAGGAGCCTGCTCTGGAGAATCATACCTGTGTGTTCTGCCTCATTTGTTTGGCTTCCATTTGAAGTTGAAGTGGCAACCAGGGGACACGTCCTGAGACCTGCCCTCTTGAAAATGCTGAGCTGTTTGGGATGTCAAAAATTCTACTCCCATTCTTCATCCCTATGAGTAAATCAGTTTACTGCCTGACAAGCCTGCTCAGAGACAGTGGGAGGCATCTGCTTTCACCTTGTCCCCTCAGATGGAATAACCTGCTGGAGGAGGTTTGCGGCAGGCAGAGAGCAGCACAAAGCCACACCCGAGGTCGGAGGCCCTCCCAAGGTATCCAGAGCCATTCCCAAGCTGGTTTGGAAGTTTCAGGTTTGTCTGTCAGATGTCAGGTGATCTGTGCAGATTGCTTCCAGAAACACCAGAGAGAAAATGTAAGGTAACCTCTAACCTTTCATCCATGAAAGACCAAGCTAAGAATGGAATTTCTCAAAAGAGACTTCATATTTTTAGGCCATGGCTGTGTCAGTAGATGGCCTATACCTATGCAGATCTATCTATCTATCTATCTATCTATCTATCTATCTATCTATCTATTTATCTATCTATCATCTATCTATCTATCATCTATCTATCTATCTATCTATCTATCATCTATCTATCTATCATCTGTCTATCTCTCTATCATTTATCTATCTATCTACCTATCATCTATCTATCTATATCTCTCACACACGCACGCACACACATACATGCATACCTTCTCACACATCCGTGTGCACTAGCACATTCAAATCTTTTTATCTTGTTTTATTTTTCTCTATGGCTCTGGCTGCCTAAGACCAGCACAAGATTAAGCAGGTCAACATTCCATGGCGGGTGGGGGAGGGGCACACAAGGCCCCACCTCTAGCTGAGGAGTTGCTGGCAATTGATGTCTACTAAGGAAAGAAGAATCTTTTTTTTTTTTAATGGGGGGGGTGGTCTGGCTTCTGGCAGGCTGTCCCTGCCCTTGCAGATGGCTCTGCACCAATGCATATACAGACAGTCCTAACTTGACTAACTAGATTAAACAACAAACAAAAAGAACAGGATAAGAAGGTGGGAACAAAAGGGAAAGAGAGGATAGAGGGTGGATATGATCAAATTATATTGCATACATTCGTGACATTCTCAAAGGATAAATGGAAATATTTAAAAGTATTTTTAGAGCCACTTGTTTGCGTATCACCTGTCTCCTTCTTCTGGAGGCGCTCAGGCCACTAAGGGAGGCTTTATTCTTCATTGCTGCAGCCCCAGTCTACAAAATGGGATGAGCACGGAGTGAGTTCTCATTAAATAACGGTATCCTCACTTGTGGCCTCAAGTCCTCTTATTGGAGATTTATTAACTGAGTTTTCAAAGACTTCAAAGTTATTAAAATGCAGACATCCCTAGAACAGCACTTTAAGCCTTAATAATAATTCTTAGCTAATAAATTTTGAGAGTGGGAGACTCTCCCATTATATTATGAAGCATAGATACTGTCTAGAATTATGTCTGAGATGAAAACATTCAAGGGAGGCGGGCCAGAAGTAAGAGCTAGGAACAGGAAGGAGACAGTGAGTCAGGCCGGAAGCCAGTCTCCTTTTCCTTTTGTCCAACTTGATCGTCCGTCCTACGAGTCATGATCAGCTCTCCTGCGTTCTCAGTCTACCATCATCAATCCCTATGCCAGCCCTGAAGGAAGCCCCTCCCTTCCCCCTCCACTCTCACGCTCAGTACTAAGACCAAATAGCCCATGGAGCCTTGGATGCCAGTGATTAACGGGCCGGGATTCTCTAGCACCCATGCTTCCTGGCCTTGCCAAGTCAGCTTTCTAACATGCCATCTTATGCCACACTTGTCTCTCCTTGGCTGTCATTTCAGGCACGCAAATAAGTATGACCAGCCCTGTGGAGAAGCGTGTGGAAGCGATGATTCTCCTATGACTGTTGTTTCTGGGCGCGAACAATTCATCCCGGATGTGAGATCTTTCAGGCAGCTTTTTCTCTCGTCTCCGTGACTACCAGCATTTGAAATTAGATTGAGAGCAAGTGAGAATCTGATGAAGGAGGATGGTGTCAGGTGGCTGCTTTAGATTTTAAAGCTAGGTAGGATCTCAGGGAAGTCATTCACTGCCTCTGTCAATTAGCTAGCCCTCAAGGGACAATGGCCCCAGGATCAAGCCTCGAATTGCCACATTCACCAACACAGAAAAGGAAAAGAAAAAAAAAGGAAAAAGGAAGATACAGTATGTGATGGTAATGTCTGTAGATGAAAACAAGTGAGAAAAACGATTTCATCCTCAGATACAAGCCGTAAGGGACAGAGGCTGCTGCCCAAGATAAGAGACAAAAACAAAACTGAGCGAAACCAGTGCCTCCCCTGGAGCACAAGAAGCAGAAGAGAAGCATTTGCTGGGGAAGAACCACGCTGGGGTTAAAGCCAGAGGGCGAGGCCTTAGAAACGTGTCAAGAAATGTGGAAATTCAGGCATGGTTGATGGCTTCAGAGCGAACAAGAGGAAAGACTGGATAAACACAGGAGCGAGAAGGCAGCACAGGGAGGCTGGTGAGAAGGTGGGAAACAGCAGGAGGCAGCTGGGATGGGCAGGGGGGACAAAGGAAACAAGGGGCAGGAACCATGCAGAGAGAGTGTCCTGGAACACACACTCATTAATTCAGGAAGCCTCACTGAGCATTTCCGGGCAATGTTCTTGCCTTGGTGCCCTGTCCTTTTGTGCTTTTCAATAGCCCAGCAGCTCTAGAAAGGATGGCTTGACCTCTGGATGACATTCCCAATAAGATGACCAAAGCTGGGGCCTTCAGAGCACTAAGGCTAACCTGTGTAAATGGAGAAGCCCAGAATATTCAGAAACTACCATGACGTTTCTCCACAGAGACACAGAGAAAGGATGGGGAAAATCTTTGATGCATGCTAGTAGAGTCCTCGTGACCCATATCCTTCTACACACCTCTGATTTTAAAACTGCCACTGAGACAAAATGAGCACTCGGGACTTCAAGGTGTAGGAGACTGAGGGCGTGGGCATAAGAGGAAGTTGATTGAGGTGACTTCTGAGGTACCTAGATTCCAAACCCAGAGATTCCACGCTAGGTAATGGAGGGCTGGCCACATTTTCCTCTTAACTGAAGAACTCACTCATTGCTCAACTCTCTCTACCCTGCTATGTAGAAAGCCAGAAGTTTGGACTTTTCCCACACTCAGGACCTTCTTCCCAAAGGCTCTTTCTGTTTCTGTTGTATCACCCATGAGATGGTGAATCTCCATTGTCAACTTGACTGTGTTGAATTCAGGTTCAGAATAAACTGAAAGATACACCTCTGTGTTTGTGAGGATGTTTTCAAAACGGTATAACTGAGGAGGAAGAGCCGCCCTGTGTGTGGGTGTCATCACCCCTTGGGCTGCAGTCGTGGACACATTAAACAATGAAGATAAAGGAAAGAGACTTAGCACCAACATTCACATCCTCCTGTTTCTGGACTGTGGATGCAATGTGACCAGCCACCTCACACTCCTGCCCCCTGCCTTTCCCGACACAACAGCTACTGTTCTCTCAAACAGCAAGGGGAAATATGGCATTCTTCCCTTAAGCTGCTTCTTGTCAGAAACTTGGTCAGAGCAACAAGTAAAGAAACGAGAACAACCCCCTTGCTAATGCTGACCTGCTGGTTCTCTGGCAGAAAGAGCAGGGGCAGAGCTGGAACCACGGGACTCTCCCCTGGGGCTGAGCAGGATGTTGAGAGTCGAATGACCCAGCCTTTCTTCCCCCTCTTGGCCACTATGGAGAAACACACACACACTGAGTCGGGAGTCTGTCAAAGCAGGATCTTGTTTAATGGTATCAAGGAGAGACTTATATAAGGTTGTGATGGGGGTAAAGAAGCTTGGAATGGGTTGAGGTGAAGTAAGGAACAAGGGCCAATAATATTCTGCCACACTAGCAGTGGCTGGGCAGAGGTGGGCCTAGGTCAAGTAGCCAGAGACAGGTCTCCAAACTCTAGCTAGGCTCAAGAAGCTACACTAGGCCTCACCAAACCTCAAGTTAGGCTTAGGAAGTTAGGCCCAGGCCTCATGAGGCCCAACACTGACCTTGACCATTATTAGGTGCCTTTCCCACCTCCTTTCACAGTTCTGACTTCAGGCTTACACTCTACGGCTGCCTTTTAATGTGTAATTCATTCATTCATTGATTATGAAGCACTTTTCACGCATGAGGCCCTGTGCTCAATTCTGACAGCCCCTGGTTTCCACCCTGTACTCTCATCTTTGGTCAACCTAGATTTACAAAAGGAATCAGCAGTTTGAACAGGACAAGAGTGAGTGTTGGGTATGACACAGAAGGGGAGGAGAAACCCTCCCTTCAGTACTGGCTTGGGAGGAGTTTGCAAGCTGTGGTGAAGGATGTGACTCACAAAGATCTTTATTCTGCAAAGATGCTGGGCATTGGGTGAGAAGAATGGAGTTCAAATCTCACCAGATACCAGGCCAGATATGGTGACACACACCACCAATCCCAGTACTCTGGAGGCAAAAACAGATGGACCTCTGCGTGTTCCAGGACAGACTAGCACATATATCAAGTCCTAGCCAGCCAGAGATATATAATGAGCTTGTATGATTATGGTGGTGGCAATGGAGGTGGTGGTGACGGTGGTGGTGGTGGTGGTGATAATTTTTTTAAAGCTGTTGGGTGAGTTGTTTCTTCCTCTGGAATCTTCCTCTGGATTGAAAATGAAGATAATAATAATCTACCCCCAATGTTGATGTGATGATCTCATGAATGTCCGTGGAAGTGCATTATAAACTACAAAGAGGGACAAAGATTGCCAGTATCTACAGGGAGTAATAAGTTTCTAATAATCTACAAGATTTAATACTGTGTTGTCCACCTCCCCCCAGTTTCAAACCTAAAGACTTAGCTGTCAGAGTAGAAATGTTCCCCTTTATCACGACATAGAGAACCAAAAAGGCTGGTTTCTGAGGGCTCCACAAAACAGTCCTTCCTAGGTAGGGTAGGGGGGTTCTTAGGCACACATTTCCCACTCCTCACTTCAAATTCTCGCCATTCTGTAGGCATCTGCAGGTGTAGGGAGTTCACAGCTGCCTGGGATGCCCACACCTCCTTAATTGGGGCCTCTAACTTTCAGAGAAGGCTTTCAGCAGAATGTCCTATACCAGCAAGCAGAGCTGAGTGGCTGTTCAGATAATGGCCTGCACAGCTGTGCCGTGGCACATCTTTCCCCAATTACAGTGGCATTAGGGAAGTTATTGGAAAGGGTCTTCTCCCACCATTGAGTAGTAAATGCTTTGCTAATTTGCATGATGATCCATTTATGATGGTTGCTCACTGATCCCCTTCTACAACTTACCTTTAATGGCTTGTCTGTTAGGACAGACCAGTCTTTTCCAATGAACCAACTTGATTTTATGACGGCTTATTACAGCTTTTCGTTCAGGGAGTGCCTGCAAATAAGAAAGTGGCCCACAAAACTCTGTCATCATGGGCATAATGATTGCCAAAGCACTTAGAATGAAAGAAAAACAAATAATAATCTTTGCTAATTGAAACAGTAAAATATGCATAGCTCAGAATTAGTCAATGTAGAATTTTTAAGAGGGAAAAAAAGAACCTTACTTGCATGTATGTGTGTGTGTGTGTGTGTGTGTGTGTGTGTGAGAGAGAGAGAGAGAGAGAGAGAGAGAGAGAGAGAGAAGCTTCACACTGATTATTTTCCATATTTGGGGGGCAAGATTGCTCTATAATTAAATCCATTTCCCTTGTGGGGGATTATCTTCTCTTGTTTGAGTCTCTGGTGTGCTCTTCAAGGAAAGACTTGTGGAAGGAGGGCTTGCTTTTGTTTGCATTCGATTCCACTCTCTTTCCTCTTTATTTTCTCCCTCAGGTTCTCCCAGCCTCTGGCCATAGTCATAAAACACAAACAAATCAAGGAGTCTCACAACAGTTTCGCTCAACACGGAGCAAATTGCAGGGAAGAGTTGCCATCCAGAGGAGAAGCCAACTGGTGAGTAAGCAAATCATCATGTAATTGATTTTTTTTTCTCTCTCTCTTGTAAAGATAAACTAACTGCTGCTGGATTCTGCTGGCTCTCCCTCCTCTGAATCAGAAAAACCATGTGCTAAGTAAGTTGAAGGAAGCAGACAGAGCTGAATTTTTCTGGCTGACTTGGAAGTCTCCTATTTAAGAGCCCGGGAATCAAAGGTAGTTGTGTTACATGCACAACTGACACCTTTCTCTTTGATCTAGAGTATTAGCTGCTTTCCCCATGGGAGTGAGTACCTGGCCAAGGCAACTTAAGGGAGGACTTAATTTAGCTCATGGTTTGAAGGAATACAGTCCATCATGGCAGGAGGGCATCTCAGCAGCTGGTTCCATGGCAGCACCTGGCTAGAACTCCATCCCTCATCACAGCTCAGCAGAGAGGCAACTGGAAGTGAGGCAGAGCTATAAAGGTCCACCTCCTGGATACCCACTTCCTCCAGCCAGGCCTCACCTCCAATGGTTCTGCAGCATCCCACACCAGTGCCAGCTGCAGGGAAGCAAGAGCGTAACACCTGAACCTGCTGGGGGCATTTTATCTCCAAGCCATGACACTGCAGTTCAAATCCTACCTTTCCAGTAAGGGAATTCCTCGGAAGAAGCCCAGTGGAGACAAGCTCATTCATTGATTATTGCTAACAGCTCTGAACAAAGTGTTAAGAGGAGGATTTCCTGCCACCACCACTCTGTCCTCCCATAGCATTGAGTAGCCAGCAAAAATATTCTTCATAAGTGAAGCTGAGGGTTGAGAGATGGCTCAGCTTGTGAAATGCTTGCCTTGCAAACATGAGGGAGGACCTGAGTTTAATCCCCAGAATCTACAATAAAACAAAAAGCCAGGCATAATGGCACACACTTGTAATCCTAGCTCTGAGAAAGAAGGCATACACTGGCAGATTCCTGGGTCACACTAGGTAGATAACTTGGTGAATTGTAGGCTAGTGAGAGATCTTGTCTCAAAAATCAAGGTGGAAGACACCAGGTATTTGTCCCCTGGTCTACATACACACAGACACACACACACACACACACACCCAACACATGCATATGCGCCTGCACATACATGAACACAAACACACACAGACATGTAAATACACATCATAAATAAATACATAAATAACAGGTATAGATAGTTTCCAATCAAAGGAAATATAGGGGGGTTCACAACCAGCAGGCTTGCTCTAAAGGGTTTGCCCATGGAAGCACCGAAGGGAGACAACACCAGACAGAAAGCGCGTCTTATAGGAATAAGGCCAACAAAAAAATGACTATTTCCACAATGATAAGAGGATGAAGAGTCAATTGTCTCTAGGGCTATAGACCCTGGTATGTTGACCATGCTCCAGTCAACGGCTCCATGCCCATGTGTGTATGGCCAACACTAATTAGATCCAGTGGGTGATTTAAAAAAGGAACATGAAAAATAGGAGGTAGATGAAGGGGGAAGGGATCCATGTGGAGTTGAGGAGCTAGAGGGGAGAAGGAGGTAAATAGTATCAAAATACAATATATGCATATGTGAAATTCTACAAGAGTAAATAAGAAACAAAATGGCTATTTTTCCTTTACAGCCTTTGAAAAATGTGCCTGTCAAAAGAAAAAAATTACAACCCTATCTGGTGGGGTTTTCAATTTATGTAGAGGTGATATTCATATCTATAACATTAAAGAGGGTGAATTCAAAGACCAAGATGTCTCTGAACTGTCTCCATTTTATTAATGCCTACGTGATAAAAATATTAGCTCAAACTAGGTCACAAAAGCTCAGGTATCTATAGTGTAACTTAAAACAGTACATAGAAGGCCTAAACCTAGTTGTATAGATAATTATATAGCATCAATCATAATGCATATTGATAATTATAGTAACACAACAATTAAAAGATAGAGATAGGTGAGATTTTCTTTAGAAACCTGCCTTAATAATAAATAGTGAGACTATATGATATATATGGGGTACATTATGGGGAATGTACTGTATATTCTGGAAACCTTTCTCATCCATAGTATCTTCACAAACTATAAGAGAATAACATTACCTACACTTAGGCGTATGCAGCTAAAATGGGATTTCATCATTAAGTGTCTGCCATATAGTTAGTGCTCAGCAAACTATATGAATAGTCCACTAATGGCTATTAACAGTTACTTAGACAACTTACAGTATCTCAAAGTCATTAACCTTTGAAATCCAAATTCTTATCTTCAAGAACAATATGATTGGTAAGGTAGACCCACAAAAGAATAAGGATGTATCTCTCCCTGAAGCCTGGTTTCTCATGTGCCTCTCAGAATATGACTCCAAATTTCCATTCATTTTATCTTACATGTGATTGACTATAATGTCTTCAACATTAGAAATTAGTAAAATGCTTTTACACATCTTCCATTGACTTCATATATGTCTTTATTTGGACTGACTCCTTCCACCTTCGTTGATATGACCGCTACTTACTATCGCATAGAAAACAGTGTGACTTCCCATAGGCGTGTTTGAATTCCACAAAACTGAATGTCAGAGTGAGAATCCAAGCCCTCAAGCTCTGCCCCGACGATTAACGTGTCGAGACACACACTAATGAGGAGGCATCCTCCACAGGAAGGTGTAACACTGACTCATTCTGTGAAGGCTGCCGGCAATCCGGCAGGGCAGAGGCAGGGACTGACTGTACCTTTATGAGATAGTGTGACCAACATGCTAGAGAGGACACAGACCTTGATATCCATCAGCAGCTGTCGAATTTCCTCAGTGAGTATCATGCCAGAGTCACAGATGCAGAGACAATCGTCTCAACAAACATACATCGAGAACTAAAGATACTCAAAACCCAGATTCAAGAACAGGGAGATGAGACAGATGCGGACGGCAGACCAAAAGGACTTCCGGACTTAGGCAGCACAGTGTGACCAAGGATCACTTGGTCACATGTTGCTGTTGCTTCACCCATTCTCACTAGAGGCCTTGAAACCAGGAGACTAGGTTTCCACAAACTCCAAGGAGCCCAGAGATCAGCTTAGTGAACCCCCAGTCTGGGAAAGCCTTGTGGTTTCCAGACAACAACACACAGAGGTCTGCGGTTGCTTCTTCCTGGTACTGTTTGCAGTGTCACTCGCTATTTATGTCGCCGTCACAGGAGCCTTTATAATATTTGCTTAAGTGTTTAAATCAAGCCCTTTACTTAAAGCCATTGGTGGCTGAGCTTTAATTAAAGTATATTTGCATACATTAATATCACCCAGCTTCCCTACATTTTCGCTGTATTTTTTGCATTCAAAACATGACATTTCAATAACAATAGTTGTCAGTGCCTCCACTCTTATTTACGCCACAATTACAGGTCCTGCTAATTACAGCCCGGCTGGCTCCTCCAGCCTTATGACAAGGGCCTGCTTGCAGCCACGGCTTCCAGCCCTTCAGTGTGGATGTTGCAGTCTGTACGAGAACCTCCCTCATGCCACAAACAGTGTCAAGATGCTGAGCTCCCTTCATCTCCCCTGCTACAATGCTCTGGACTTGAGAATTCAAAAGGAGTAAATAGGGCTTTGTTTGGTTGGTTGATTTTTTGTTTTGTTTTGGCTTTTTGTTGTTGTTGTTTTGTTTTGTTTGTATCAGAGTCTCTGGGACCTCTCAGCTCCCGGCCAAGTCCCTAGGATTAAAGTGATCCAGTCTGGAATCTTCTAGAAGGTTAAGTAGTCAAGATGGAGAAAGTGGTTTTCATATAAAGATGTCAGGCTCCTTCATCTCCAGTCATACAAGGTTTCCATCTCTGAGGGGTTAAGGGTGTTATTGGGAGCACCTAGCAGCCGGTTATCTAGCGTCACCATGGAAGGTTTGACCACCAGCTGAATCTCTCCTCTACTTCAGGATGTGGTCAAGCTGGTTCACACCTAGACAAGCCCCTCTTCTACTAGCTAGGATGGAACACTAACCAATCTCTCTCCTCTCTCTCTCTCTCTCTCTCTCTCTCTCTCTCTCTCTCTCTCTCCCTCTCTCCCTCTCCCTCTCTCTCTCTCTCTCTCTCTCTCCAGCTTGACTATGAATTCTTGAGGGCAGGGAAGGGACCACCACAGTCTTGTTTATCTTTCTGTTGCTTACCACATACAGCCACACAATAACATTTCTGAAAATACACACACACATACACACACCCCACACACACACGCACGCACGCACACACACACACACACACACACACACACACATATACACACACCCCCACACACACCCCCATACACACAGCATAAGAAGGAAAAGCATGATGCCAGACCTCCAGGGTCTGAACTGAATTGGAGTCAACCATTGGCTAAGGCTTTGATTATGGGAAAGGGCAGTACCAAAGGCCATGGCGTACGCTGAAAGAGGGCTACCTGTCTGTTCTCCTCAGCAGACAAGCCAGGCAGCCGTTTCAGGTACCAGAGAGACCCCAGGGTATGTGGGATTCTGCTCTGGCCCCAGCAGCCTGCTGATCAGACCCTAACTTGCCCTCTCCATGACTCTGGGCAATGTTCTGAGATCAGAAAAACAAGTGGCTTTTGGTATCCCAAAACTGCAGAGACAGCCAAAGAAAGGAGGTTCCAAGCACGCTCTGTGGGTCATAGCAGTTTTGTGGACCACACAGTGAAGCCAAGAAGCCTGAAAAAGTCTGCCTGTGTCTGACATTTCCAAACCCAGAGGCCAGAAGAATAAACAACACTTTTTGCAGGCAGAGAGCCGGTGTGATTGGGGTTTCTTGAGTTCCTGTCCAAATATTCTTCCACAAGCCCCAGTCGACAGATAATCTGTTTGTCTACTGTGAGCCCTGGAGCTGTCTGCAACCTCTGGGAGCCATGCAGAGATTCCTGGATAACAAGGTGATAGTAAATGTCTCAACAGCACTGACAGCAACAATGAGAGATGCCCAAAGTCAGAAACTGCTTACAAACAAAGTGGAATAAAGCCTGGGGGCCTGAGGGGGTGGGGTGTGTGGCAGAGGCCTGGAGGAGAGAGTGTGGACTCATGTGAACTCCTGGCCCTGTGTGGTCTCAATTTAGCAGCCATGGCTGTATTGCCCCTCTGCAAGCTTTTCTATCTCCCTGCACAATGTTCAAATGAAACTCCGTTGAACACAGATTCTGCACCAAATACCATAGTGGATTCTGGAGACACAAAGATGAATTAGACTCAAGGTTTGCAATATGAGACTTTGCCATCTACAGGGAGAAACAAATATCATTTTCTGAAGTCCTAATTGATGGTTTTGGAGTATACACCATGGAGTTAAAAGAGCAGAAAAGACAGCTGGATCCATCAGGCATCCAGGGAAGCCTTCCTGGATGAGGAAACACCTGGACTGAGTCCAGGAGTAAGTGAGTTCTGTGCAGGTGAAGAGATGGGAAACGTGTGTCAGGCTGCACAACCAATACAAACCTGACAGGCCTTAAGCGCGTGAGAGAAGCTGGTGGCATAATATGACCAGATGTGTTGTTAAGATAAAATAAACAAATATAAAGCTAATGGATGGGGAAAAGTCAGGCCGGGGACTTCTTGTGCTAAGAAGAGGATCTTACAGTTGTTTCTGTAGAGTGTGTGTTCTTCAACAGATACGGGTAGGGGTGTGACATGAGAAGGCGGATGTTACAGAAAGAACTGGGCTTCAGTGTAGAAAAGGAGTGAAGGCCAAGCCTGGAAGAAGAAGACCGGTTGGGAGTTGTCACTAGAGTCCAGGGGAGAACAAGGGGAGCTGGAGAGGGTAGAGACCATCAATGGGTGGAAGAGACATCGGAAGACGGACGCCGCATACTCAGCTGTGAGACTTGGAGGCAATAAGGCAGCACCAAGAACAACCCAGGGAGGGATTGCTGCCCTGCGGAGAAGGACGGTGCCACTGACGGAGATGGTGACAGTGATGAGAACTGGCAGCAGTTCGTTGTGTGCCAGACATTACTGCGCGTGCGTGCTTGACAGGAGGCGACGTAGGAGGAAGGGCTTCTCCGGCTCCTGGTTTGAAGGGAGACGGTCCACCAGAGGAAGGAAAGCATGGCGGCAGGTGGCTCCGTGGCAGAGGGAGCATGCTGACATCTGGGCAGAAAAGGAAGCCGAGCAAATGCTAGCAGAAGGTCTAGGCTGCAAACTTCAGACCTTCTCCTAGTGACCTGCTTCCTCCCATTCGGCAATACCCCTGAAGGGTTCTTGAATCCCAAAAGAGCCCCACTCTTTAGGGTCCAAATATTCAAAGCAGGAGGCTGTAAAGGACATTACACATTCATGTCATGACACATGGGCTGCTCCATTTAATATTTACAGCAAGCCTGGCGGACAAGACTAGTACTTTGCCTTACAAAATGGGTGTACGACTGGCTGACGATCCTGAGCCTGTGAGTTTCTACATCACCTCACATAAGGATGGAGGAAGTTGGGGTCCACACCTCCTCACTTTCACATTTGCATCCAGTGGCTGTGGCAGAGAGGGTGCACTCTGGTAACCAGACAAAGTCGGGAGGAATGTGCCTTGAGAGGCCGCAGACGTCCTTCCAGAGCGCAAGCAGGTACCAGGTGATGTGGGTGAGGTGTTGAGAGCAGTTGGTAAGAATGGCAGAAAGCATCTCTGAAAGCATCACCGTCTGCTTTAGGGGGCATGTGGCTACTTCCACTCACGCAAGCAACAGAGAGCAGGGACCGTCCGCACATACAGATGTACCTAGGACAGCCAGTGGATGCTCGATACTTTGTAAAACAGCATCACTGGCCTTCTAGAGACTGAGCTCTGGGTTAAATTCCTGTTGTCCTAGAGGGCTGACAGGAGTGGAGGACAAAGAAAGAAAAAAGGTTAGAGGAGCTTTTCAGCTTTCTTCCTTAAAAATGATTATAGCAAGAATATTATTCAATCCAAGGACAAGGCCCTGATTGGGGGTTGGGGGTCCTCTAAATATAAGGCTGGGACTCCCTTGTAGAGGATCTGATCTAGATATGGAACAGTGGGCGCCTTGTCTGAGACCCCACAACCCTTTCTGCCATTGGCAAATTCTGCCCACAAAACCTCACATTCATGTAGACATCATTTGAGATCCCAGCTTCAGGATCAAATTCCCATCACCTTCTCCAAAGCAGAAGGTACAGGGATCATTACAGTCCAAGGTCAAGGGAAGGACTGCAGGGCCTCTTTCCTGATGGTTGGTGTGGCAGCCATGGAGAGATGACAACACACTGAAATGTTAATTGCAGGCTTACAGGTAATTAAGGTTTAGAGGGATTAAAAGAGGTGCTTTAGGACAAGATCTGCCAGTTAAGATAGAGTGTGCAGATTAAAACTGGGGATATGTGTTCAAAACCATTCAAAATTGTTTTCCAGAGATATATAAGACGATTCAAGGCAGGCTGGCTGGGTATAGAAAAGTGGGAGGTGTATTTAAGGCTCAGAGTCAATCACCTTGCTCTTGGGTAAACGGTGCAGGGCTGACCACTTTTAACACCCTAGATTTCCAAGACAGCCCCCAATAAAGACACAGGGAAGACTTGGCTGAGAGTAACTCACTCGATATAGTAGAATGTGCTACGCCAAACTTCTTTGTTTCCTTTAAGCCAGAGGTTCAAGTACAAGTTCAAGTAAACAGGGAAGGTGAAGATCAAGCCAGATGTTGGGCTCCTGACATCATTGCTGTCACATCTCCCATTTATCTCTCAGTCCAGTAACGTTTCTTATAAAGTTTTGTTCACACCCGATATCTTACATTCTCTTTCTCATTCACATTCCACCATAGAGCTCAGAGTCAAGCATCCTGAGTCTGAAATCACAGGGTTATCTTACCTAATAACAACATGGGATTTTCAGCCTACTGTATTTTCTAAGCTTCCTACACACACACACACACACACACACACACACACACACACAATGACATGGGGGCACTTGGAAAAGCTTGCTGTAAGTCACTCTATATCCAGGCTCCCTTTTCAGACAGGCTCAAACTTTGCATAGAACCAAATCCCTTAGCTGTCTTGAAGTTTGATATGGCCAAGTGAATCATTTCTGGCTAGTGAGCCAGAACTGAAAAAATACTGTGTACAACTTCCAGAGAGGTTGCTTAAGAAGCTACTTTGGCCAGAAAATGAGCCTTCTCTTTTTTCTCTCCTTCTTCTTGGAGTTCAGAATGTCAGTGTCCTGACGAGACCTTGGTGTCCACTGTGAACTTCAAGAGGAGCAGGAGACTAGAAGATGAGCTATCAGAAGGATGGAGTTAGCGTGGTCCTCATGAGTATGAAGATGCTCCACACTAGCTCTGGTCTGCCTTGCTCTGAGCTTCCTGCCTGTGGGAGAACAAACCTTTATGTGCTTAACCACTGCTATTTTGAGCTTTTTTTTCTACAAGTCAAAACTTTCTTGAAATAAGATCATAACATCGCATGGAATTCTTATCAATCAAATCATATGCAGCACAGTTTAGTCTAACCTGGTTTATGACGTTCAACTGAGGGTCACTGTGGTGGCAGTTCTGAGAAGTGGCTTCCCCAGGCCACTAAAGAAAAGATGGAAGGTTGATTGTCAGACCTGTCCTTTACCAGGAGGTTGTACTTCAGTCACTTTGGCTTCAGTACTTTGAGACCTCTAGAATTCTGCCTCCAGAACACCACCAGTCTTTGGAGTTCACGGTCCCCAGTGCCAGTGGCTTGACTCTCCAGGACTTTGTTGCAGACCATTCTGCTCAGTTTGTGTGCAGCATCACCTCTCCCCCTGACATTAGCAGTCCCCTAGCTGGCTCCCACCGTGCAGTCCCCGACATTATGGAGGATCCACCCCCTACCCACCCACCCACACATCCTCTGTTTTCTATGAAGTTAATGCAACTTCCAAAATCCTCATCTCATCCCAGGCTCATTCTTCTCAAATACATGCTCATTCCTTTCTTACTTATAGCTTACTCCTGGGACCCAGGTCAGCAAGCACCTGCCTCCTCAGGAACAATCATTCTGGTGTGAGAATTTTAACAGAGTCTCTCACATCTAAAGTTGCAAGGCTCCTGTGCAGAATCCATAGGCAGATGTTTCTGAGTGCTACCTTCTTGCACAAGCACATGTTCCCAGTCTCTTGTCTCCTCCAGTTCTACCCAAAAGATTTGTCGCCTCTTCTCTGTATGCATCTGTATTCAAAGGGTGTCTACATGGCACACACCTTGCTTTTCACTAGTTTTTAAAGAAGGGGTGCTTATTTTTCTAAAATCCTATCTCTTCTTTCATACCACAGACCTGAAAGTATTTGCTGACCATTGGAGTTTACACTTTTATGTCCTGGTCCTAGCTCCAGGGCTGATTCACTCTGTCCTACCTGTCTTTAGGGAGTTCCCCATTGTCCTTCTATTGTTCTTCTCTTCTCTGTCCTACCGATTCCTTGTGTTGCTTTAAAATATGTCCAGGAACTCTTGTGCTTTAGAGAGTGAAGCCTATTTCTCTTCACTTTGGTGTCTGTATCTAGTGATTCACTGAGAGCAGTGATTAGGTCATCTCTGTCTCTGTCTCTCTCTCTCTCTCTCTCTCTCTCTCTCTCTCTCTCTCTCTCTCTCTCTCTCTCTAATTCTTTGCTATAGAAGCCAGCTGCCATGTCTGAGAACACTTGGGCAATCTCTTGGAGAGGCTCATGTCATAAGGACCTGAGATATCTTGCCAATAAACAGCAAGGACCCAAGATTTGCCAGCATGGGCATGAATTACTTCTTTGAGAATGAAGTAAACCTAAGAACTGAATTTTCCAATGCTAAATCCTCAATTTTGGTTTTGATCTAATGTAGATCCTCCGCAGGACTGAGATTATGGTTCGATCATTAATGTGCATGCCTTGCAGACATAGGGAACTGAGTTTGATCCCCAGAGCCCATGTGAAAATTGTGCAGTTGGCTGTAGTGAAGAGCTGCAGGCAGGCCTGCTTTTCATCCCGCCCGGCTTCCGCAGAGCTACTTTATGCCCCAAAATAACAACACACAAACTGTATTCATTTAAACTCTGCCTGGACCATTAGTTCCAGCCTCTTATTGTCTAATTCTCACATCTTGATTAACCCAATTTTAGTAATCTGTGTAGCACCATGAGGGGTGGCTTACCGGGAAGATTCTAGTCTGCATCCATCTCGGAGAGGAGAGTCATGGCGACTGCTTGAGGCATCTGAGTAACTTCCCTCTTTCCCAGCATTCTGTTCTTTCTACTCCACCTATCTAAATCCTGCCCTATCAAAAAGCCAAGGCAGATTCTTTATTAACCAATGAGAGTCCTCAATCAGTTGGTGGCACACACTTCTAATCCCATGATGGAGAGCAAGAGACGGGATGATTCCTGCAGCCTTACTGGTCAGCCAATCTACACTGATTGATCAGATCCAGGCCAGTGAGAGACTCTGTCTCAAGAGATATATGCGTACTCCCAAGGATGTCATACAAGTTTGTCCTCTGTCCACACCCATGAGAGAGAGAGACAGAGAGACAGAGAGACAGAGAGACAGAGAGAGAGACTGAGGAGAGACAGAGAGAGGGACAGAAACCAAGACATAAAAACAGAAGGAAATCTTTCAACTCTGATCTTGAAGACAGTTCCATGACTCTGAACTAGAGTTATTTGTCAAGCAGTCCTTGGACTCTTGACTCTCATTAACTATGTAAAGTAATGTATATGTATGTGTGTATATGTACACACACACACACACATATATTTGAAGCCACTGAGGATTGGGTCATACCTCAGACAGATAACACATAAGCTTCACTAAGACCCTTCCCTGTCATCTTTCAACGCATCTCACGCAAGGTTCTTCCCCTCATAGGCATGTGTCAAGTGGCTGTTACTCAATTGTTTTGACTGAGAAGGACTGACCAGGGCCTGAGAGAGCCTAGGAAAGGCTAAAATTTGGTGCTTTAAGGGACCAAAGAGAATATAAAATTGTGAACTAAGAATACAGGATGATGGAATGGTGTATTGTTTTCTATGGTTGCTACAAAAAATTACGACAAACTTGGTGACATAAAACAACAGATTTACTCTCTTACACTTCTGGAAGCTGAAGCTGAAAATCAGATTCACTGGCCTGAAGTCAGGGCTCCAGAGAAGAATCAATCCATTTTTTTGCTTTTTAGGATTCCAGAGCTGCCTTCTTATATTCGTGGCTCATAGTTGCTTCCACCGTCTGCTATGCTGGCAGCTCAGCCTACTCAAGTCTCCGCTACTGTCCATGCATCCTCTCCCTTCTCCTAAGGACTCTGTGATTCCATGAGTTCCATCAGATAATCCAGACTAGTTGTCCTCTTCATTCAGAGATACATAGCTTTAGTGCCTCCGTGAAGTCTTCCTTCGCCAGATAAGGTATTATTCACGGGTCCCAGGAATTGTGGGCATATTTGAGGGACTGCTCTTCAGTCTTCTGTAAGCAGAAGAACCCCACTGCTAGAATCAGACATATTTTTATCCATGTTCTAATTATCAGCTGTGCAACGTCAACAATAACATTAAACAAAGCCAGTGTCCCCTTAACTCCATAACAAAGACAAAATATTTACTAAACAAATAATACAAAGAAAAGCACTTGGCATTTACTAGGTTTTTCTCTTTCTTTCTTTCATTGAGTAGCTAGTAAGAAAAAAAAAACAGACCTGGGCCAGGAAGAAAGATGTGTAAGGCATTTTCTCTGACACTCATCCTTTACAATGTACTTCTATGGCTATTTATGTGATTTGACAACTATCTCCATTTTACCAAGGGGAGAAAACAGAGACACAGTTAAGTTAAATGATTTCTCCCAAAACTGCTCTGTTAGTAAGTATCAGAACTGAATTTTTTTGTGCTGAATCCTAAGCCTTTCCCTTTGTGCCACATGCCTTCCAGTGGGGTCTGAAGAGACCTGACCTGCCAGCTACCAAACTCAATGTGACGGGAGAAAACTGCAATCAAGTGTGCTGCTTGAATCAGGGCAGGGCTAGAGCGGGAAAGCTTCGAGGGACCAGGAGGGACCAGGGAAGAAGCATGGTTCTGAGAAGGCAGCATTCCTCAGAGCAGACAGATGGCCTCTCGAGAGAACAGGAAGAGAATCAGACTTGCCTTTAGCTTAATTTATTATTTACTGGTGGTGTTGCCCTGACAAGATGAAGGGTTGGGTTCTGGCTTACAATAAAAGAGGTTACAGTCCATCGAGGAGGAGAAAGTTTGGCCCCTGAAGTAGGAGGTGACTGGTCCCTTTGTGTCCACAGTCAGGAAGCAGAAAGAAACTAATGCTTGTGCTTAGTTCACTTTTACCTTTAATATTCAATCAAGGGTCACAGCCCAGGGAATGATGACACCCACATTTAGGGTGGGTCTTCCCACATCAACTAACTTAATCTACATAATACTATAGCCATGCCCAGAGATTTGTTTCCGTGTTGATCTCAAATCCCATCAAGCATCATACTTGATTCCTCTCACAAAGGGGCAGACAAGCAACATGGAGCGATACCTCTGACCTTCGGTAGTAAGTGGCTTTTGGGGTTGGGTTCCACCATGCCAGCAGCTCAGCCTATTTGAATCATGGGATCACCCAGTGGCAGGGCTAGAATTTTCTCCTTGGTCACCCAACACTATAGAGCCAGAGTCAAAAGATGAATAAGTCTGCTAGGGATCATAGGTCACACTGGCTGACAGAGAGGGGAGAAGTTATAGAGTCAATAATAGAAACTTCAGGTTTTGCCCTTCCAATTTGCAAAGGACTTGAAGGTTTTCTCTCTTGGAATAATAGTCACTGAACAGCAGCAACAGCAAAGCATGGGTCTGAGAAAATGGCCACCATTTATTAACTCTGAATTATGCTAATGGCTCAGAGAGGCACCTTGAAAGCAAGCTATGAGAGTTGCAAACCACCTCAGTTTCTCCATGAGCTGTGTCTTCTCACTGCAAGATGGAGGACCTAGCTTCACAGAGACGCAAGGGCTTATCCAAGGTCCAGAGCTACCAGGTTACAGATCAGAACTCAAACACAGGAGGGCAAGGCTCTTAGCAAAGAACTTTAAATACAGATGTCTAGCACCCAATAAACACCCTGCAAGCAGTGTTATTGGATGAGTCTCTGTTCTGAGAAAAGCTGTGGTCAGTGCCCTATGCAAGACTCATTCCTTGGCAAGCTTGCCTTGGGCCACCTCTTCACATTGTAGATGAAGCCACTGCTGGCTCCAAACCTCTCTATTAAAATCTGCTCATGGGGGAGATATCTAGCTCCTTCCAGGGGTCACACAGTGTAAACCACGCAGAAGGAAGAGTATCCTGTAGAAAGGTACAGAAAGGCAGTCCTTTCTAGCTACAGAGAAGACTTGATCAGTCCCAGAGGATGTAGTGAGCTCAAGATTCCAGCAGTATCTTGTAGGGCCTTCCATCACTAAAGAATTATGAGCTGGAGGGTCCCATGGAACTAAGAACCTTTCTGCCCCGAAGCCCACATATCAGAGGGCAAATATTGGGTACTTCTCTCGTTGCTATACCAGAGATACCCAACCAAAGCAAAATCGGGAAGGTTTTTACATTATCTAAAGGTTTGAAGAGATGAATTCACTCATGACATGAAGGCACGGAGGCTGAGCTGTGAGGCAGCTACTAGTCACATGATGATCATAGTCAGGAAGCAGAGAGAGAGAGAGAGAGAGAGAGAGAGAGAGAGAGAGAGAGAGAGAGAGAGAGAGAGAGAGAGAGAGAGCAGAGCTAGATCAGTCCAGGACCCCAGCCCAAGGGGTGGTGCCTCCTTCATTTGGGGTTAGGGTTGGTCTTGCTTTCTTAGTTAATTCCTTTGAGGGAAGCTTTCACGGACACATGTAAGTCTGTTTCACACATGCACTAAGAGTGCCTTCATCCAGGAAGCTGACAGTAAAAGTTGATGGTGATTCCTATGGATGACCTGTTCTCTTCCCCCTTCCCTTTCCCCTCTCTCTCCCTCTCCTTCTCTTTTCCACCACCACCTTTATAGCTTCCTTGGGGACCTGGGGACCTGCTGACTAAACAGGTGCACACAAATACACCAGAGTATGCTTCCAGCCAGCAACAGACACAGATGGTGTAGAGACCATGCCAAGAACTGAAAAGTTGTCCCAGCAAATGTCACATCTGAGCAACCAGAAGGATGAATCAACCTTTGCCCCATCCCAAGCGTGGACAGCCAGGTGGCAAGCTTTGGGATATAGAAAACGTAGGTCTACGTGGTCAGCACATGAGGGGAATCTGAGAAAGGGGGTGGATGTTGAGAAGTACAGGTAGGCTGGGACCAGACCCCCACAAACACCCAAAGAGCAGAGGAGAGAAAGGCAGTGGCCTAAAAGATATCAGAACTGGCATAATCCACATATCAGACTGTGCCTCTAGAATTACAGGGCCACTCCACCTTCATCAGATTATTCCAGACAGCCAGACAATTGATAACCCAATGTCCTTTCTGAACAGTGGCAGAGGAAGTGGTTTCATTTGCCCTGTTCTTGAAGGTATCAGACAGACTCAATAATCCCCCCAATGGCTCCATGTGGAAGTCAGACTCCAATGGCCTCCTTGACCTCTTGGAATAATCCCCCCCCCCAGTTAATTTCTATTTCAAAGTGTTGGATAGACGATTGTTGCATCAACCCCAAACCATCCCCAGCCATTCCAAGCTAAAAGTATGCAGGAAAACATGTTTACAGACACAGCATTCAGATTGCTTATTTTTCCCTTCCTCAAGAAGAACTGAAGAGCCTCCTCAGCCAAGCACACTGGGGGTCCCTCCCTCCCCGGGATGTTTTTGTGGTGTTTTAGCACCTGATCAGATGCATATCTGAAAAGGAATGTCTTAAATAAAACATGGAAAACCAAGCCAGTCTCCAAAGCTTTACCTGGAGTTGGGAGCTGAGGCCTCTCTGATGCTTGGTTTCATGTCCCCTTGACATCTGGTTGTTCTTGCAGCCAGCAGAGAGACTCAGTCATTCTTCTAATGGCTCCATGTGGGAGTAAGAGTCCAATCACCTCCTTGACCTCTTGGGACAAATTTTCCCCTTCTGGCTAATTTCTATTTCAATTTAAGGCAATAGCTCCCTCTTGGCTGCTCTCCCATTAAGTCTAATTTAGAAAGAGATATTCAAAATATTGAACCAAAATGATATTCATGGCCTGTGGGGAGGAGCACCAGCCATGGCATGGTCTGTGCTTCATGAGACCCTTTAGAGGACAATGGGGACATATCCCCCCTGCCACCTGGGATGCAGAGACTAGCATGGGACTTATCCCAGGCTGAGACCCTAGCTTTAAAGTACAGATAATCCAAAGCTCTCCTCCTGCTGGTCTTCTCTGAAGGAAGCGGAAATCCTTAGGCTCTGCATCGCCTCTCTGACCCTACTGCAGAGAACCCCACCCACTTCCAGGAAGATGAGCCCTTGGCCCTGTCAGGGCTCTGCTCCAGTATAGTGCTAAAGGTAAGTGTTCAAAGCTAGCTGGAAAATGGGAAGGGGTGGTCTTATGACAGATTGAATCTATTAGAATCTATGAAATCCAAGGCCCTATCCATTGCTTGGAAGGCCTTAGTAACCACAGGCAAATTGCTTAGTCTCTCTCTCTCTCTCTCTCTCTCTCTCTCTCTCTCTCTCTCTCTCTCTCTCTCCCATTCTTTTTCCTTTTGCTTTTGCGTCTTGTGTGTTTGGTACTGGGGGGAGTAAGTTTAGAGCCTTGTACATTCAAAGTAAATCTAGGCAAAACCCTCAACCTCTTTTTACTTTGAGACAGGGTCTTACTAAGTTGTCCGATTCTTTTTTTTTTTGGTTTTTCGAGACAGGGTTTCTCTGCAGCTTTTTTAGAGCCTGTCTTGGACCTAGCTCTTGTAGACCAGGCTAGCCTCGAACTCACAGAGATCCGCCTGCCTCTGCCTCCCGAGTGCTGGGATTAAAGGCGTGTGCCACCACCGCCCGGCAAGTTGTCCGATTCTTATTCTGTATCCCAGACTGACTTTGAACTCGTGAGCCCCCTGCTTCAGTCTCCCAAGTTGAGTAGCAGAGGTTACAGTCTTATCATTGCCTAATTTCCTTGCACCCCTTTACCTCCTTTGGAAAATGAAGGTGACAGGTACGCCAGCGTTTGTTGGTTCCCTCATTAGGCTAAGTAGAGTTTATGACTGCATGGAGGATGGCAAGAGAAGGCTTTGTCCCACAGCTTCTCATTAAGGGTCCTTTCCCTGTTCCCTTATTTTTGTTGTTGATGTAGGGGGCCAGGGAGAAGGTGGGAAGGTGGCCTTAAAGCAAGCGCTACTTCTCTGACAGTACCTGACGCTCTTTCTCTGAGCATGCCACTTGAGAGGCAAGACACACAGGGATAGAAAAAAGTTCTAACCTGAGACAAGGAAAATACTTAACTCACTTGGGTACTCTCTGGGCACAGAACCCTTTGAGGTCCCAGAAAAGGCCTCACGCTCATACAGCATACTATTATACAAACTTCCAACCACTTCCATCATCACCGGCAGCCTAACCGTGTGTTTTTGTACACAGAGAAGGCATGTGCTTTAACTCTCTTTTTACACTTGAGGATTCCATTTCTGTGCCTATATAGTTCACCCAAAGTCACAAAACTAATTAGGCCCAGTGCCGAAGACTCAAACCCATTACTTGTGGTCCCGAGTCTTGTGACCATGCTGCAATGCTCAGTATGCTTTGTTTGTGAGCATCAAGGCAGTCAAGGCAGCACCTGAGGCTGAGGAGGAGACGAGAGGCCATTTAATGTGGGTTACAGCCTCTGGGTTAGGGGCTGACCTTATTAATTTAGTGCTACCTTGACCCTTTCAGATAGCTCCTGGACAGAGCATGGCCCAGGGGAGACAGACAGAAGGGCTTAATGGAAATGGGGAAGCTAGTGACAATATGAAGCATCTGAATTATGGTCTCAATTTGCAAGAGTCTGATCGGTCTGCAATAATTCCAACCCAGGTCAAGTGTCTGTGTCTCCACCATCGCTGATCTCACTCAGAAAATCTCCATTTGCCATGCTCTGCTCCCTGTAAGCAGCTGCCCATCCCTCCCGCTCCCTTTGTTGACAACCCTCCCTACAGTTCCCTTCATGGTGCTCCTTACTGCAGATACCTCTGCGGCAGTGGCCTTAGTCTAAGACCACCCACAAAGCCAGGCCTGTGCATGGAAGGAAAGAAAGGACAAGGAAGCTAGGGATGTGGCTTAGCGGTTAGAGTGTTTGCCTAACATGTGTGAAGCCCTGAGTTCAATCCCCAGGACCACACAAATGGGATGTGACATACCTGTAATCCCAGCACCTGGGAGGTGGGGGTGGAGGCAGGAAAGTCAGGATCTCAAGGTCATTCTCAGCTACATAGGGAAGTTGAGGCCAGTCTGGGCTATATGAAGGAGGAGTCCAGAAAAAGAAGGTGGATTCCATCACCCAAAACTGTAATGTAGGAGATGTAATATAGGTATAAAACTTATGCTACTGACCTTTCTGGAAGTGGCAACTGAAATAGCAGAGGCCTTGAACACGTACTAGAACTTCTGGCCTAAGAAAGGAATAATTGATATATTCCATTGATCTGAATATTCTTTAAAAAAATCTTAAGGCAGAGTCCAATTTCCCAGACTCCTAGACGTAGACCTTTGTCTATTGAGAAGGCCTCAGTAGGTGGCAGGGCTGGGTGGAAGGCAGTGGCAGGGTTGGGCGGAAAGGCAGTGGCATGTTATAAAGATCCTTCAGTGCTGGGTTATAGAATGTGAATTTGACCCCATGGCTGCCATGGAGAAATGGCTTCCCACCTGGAGAGACCACAGATGCACAGTAGTGTTATGGTGCACAGAACAGAATACTCCTCCGTCCTAGAAGGAGAGACCTTCTTATTAGGCACCACTTATACTAGGTGACATCTGCTCTTTAGTTTACGCGTTCCAATGAAAATATGCCATGTGTACTGAGACTCATCATCATCATCATCATCATCATCATCATCATCATCATCATCATCTATGACCAGGCAATGCTTAAGCAAGCACAGGCAGCCCACCTATGGCAGTTCTCCAGTTGTTCCTATCCTGGGCAGTCCGAGATGCTTATGTTATTGTCATACCCAAGGTTCCACAGTCTTCTTTTATGCTCTCTATCTAGCGTTTTTGGGCCTTCTTCTTCACCTTATTCCATGCATTCTTCTAAGCACTGCTATCTTCGGGTATCTGCTGTCATTCATTCTCATAACATGGCTGAAGTATCTCAAGCACCATTGCCCATCTCCTGGTAGCTGCCTCCTCAATGGAGAGACTGGCAATGAACAATTATGGCCTCTGGAAACCTGGGGGAATTAGTATGGAGGTGGAAAGAGGTCCAGCTGGCCAGTTAAAGGCTACCACACAAAGAGGAAAAGACCTGGTCAGTTGTCCTCATCAAATCGAACCATGAAACCTAATATGGACAAGTTCAACAGAAACACCTGGGTTAAAGTCCCAGAATCTTATAGGCTGCATCATCTACAGAAGGAAGTAAACTACAGGACACGGCAATAGAAACTCTTTAACAGCTTGTATCTCCTAGCTGATAGGTGGTTTAAGAGAAAATTGTAGATATGGGGACAATGATGGGGTGGGCGGAGCAGAAGGGGAAAGGGTGTAGCACAAGCTAAGCTCTGAACCCTGGCTAGGCTGAGAATGAACACATCATGAAGGCTCCTAGATACCACTGCTAAGGTCACTACATCATAACCTGGGGACCAAACATTTCCTTACATTTCTGGGTGTAAGGGAACATCTGTATAAAACACCATAATCCACTCTTCCCTGAACATCAGGCATTGGGCAGGTGTTCTAGAAGAACCAAGAAACCCTTCCAGGAGCTGAGCCAAGACAGTCAAAGATTCCCACTAGACAGTGACAAGGCCAGGTTCATAAAAGCAGGAACTGTGTTTTCAAAGCTCCAGATCCTCTGCAGTGAGGGTGGAAGGTGGCAAGTGTGTTCTGAGCAGAGGTGTGGCCCACTGGGCAAGACCCTGAGCTTTCCCACCCAATGAGGAGACAACAGCTGGTGAACCCTGGCTGTTGAGCCCCACGTTCCATCAGTCCCTCAGACAGAACTGTGCTTTAAGGAACAAAAACATCTCGTGTTCACTACAGGGGAGGAGTAAGGAACACCTTGAGGATATAGGGAGAAAACTAGGTTACCATTTCCTGGCAAGAAGAGCTCAGTGAAACTTCTGGAAACCATTCATTGACACTAAATTGTTAGCATCTTCCACTGACTTATCTCACTTGGTTGCCAACCCAACCCTGTAATAGTTAATGTTGATCGTTACCTTGATTAGAATGTTAGTAAAGCTGACCTTTGGATGTATCTGCGAAGGCTGTCCCAGAGACTGGATCATGAGGGCTCTGACCTCAGTGTCTCAGTCAGCTGATGGCCACAAAGTTGGAATGGGCTGTTGAGAAGTGATATAACTGTGGAAAGTGGGGTCAGGACAAAGGAAGTGAATTACTGGGATGGACCTTTGAAGGGTTCCTCACACCCCTAGCCCAGGGCCATAGAATGAAACCTCTGAAACCATGAGCCAAAATAAGCCCCTTGTCCATCAGACTGCATCCCTTGGGTACTTGGCACAGCAGGAAAAAGTTGAACTCGAGCCCTCCGAGGCAGATTAAGCCGCTACTACTCTGCATTTTACACACAAGAGAATCAAGGACCAGGGAAGGCTTCTGTCTGCCCACTGTCACACACCCAACAGTCGCAGTGTAACCCAGGATGTAACCCAAGACGTCTGCCTTGGTTCTCAAATACGCCGTGTTATCTGTTTTACAGTGACTTTTGCATTTGGAAAAAGCAAGACATATCCTGAAGGTAAGAATCTCGACTGGCTACGTTAAGAGCGCTCCAATCACACAGTTAAGACACAGTTAAATACTTTCTGGGTCACCTTGTTTTCCACAAGGGAAGAGGCTCAGGTCTAAGGACCAGCTGAGAGCCACTAAATGCACTGAATTGGCTAGATACGGTGTGCTCCTTCATTAACATTTATTATTTATTCATCAGTCCATTCTACAAATGTTCCTGGAAGTCAAGCACTGGACCAGGCAGAGGGACATGATAAGAAACGCAGATGACATGGCTCCTGGCCTCCAGAATTTTAATTCTAGGAAGTATTACAGAACGTAAGTTAAACAACGGCAGAAGCTTAAAGGCCCTTTACATTGTGCTAAACATAATGAAGCAAAAACATGAAGGGCTAAATCCAGGAGATCATGGGGGAGTGTGTGTTCTTTAGGAAGCTCGTTAAAGAAGAAATCGACAAGGAGTGGGGGGTGGTTAATCTTCACTGTCGGCTTGACTGGATTCAGCTTCACTTGGAGACACCTTTGAACAAGCCTGTGGAGACATGTGGGGAGCTTAACCGAGAAGGCGAGACCTACCCTGAATGTGGCTGGCACTGTCCTGTAGACTATGAGCCTAGGCTGAATCAAGGAGGAAAGGAAGTCGGATAAACTGCAGCATTGATTTATCTCTGCTTCCTGGCTACAGATACCCTGAACCCAGCCTGTCCACCTTTTGACTGCCATACCTCCCACCGTGATGACCTGTGCTCTCAAGTTGCTTCTTGGTGGGCATTCAGGAACAGTGGCAAAAGAAGGAAATAATATAGTCTTGTTGGAAAGCTGAGAAGCCAAGTGTGAGGAAACCCTGCAAGATCATCTGGAGCCCATGACTGCCCTGGACGATGAAGAATCTATGGAGGTTTTTTGTTTGCTGTTGTATTTGGTTTTGTTTAATATGCGGTTTCTCTCTACGTAGCTCAAGATGTCCTGGAACTCACCACAGTATCCAAGACAGCCTCCAAACTCAGGATCCTCCCACTTCTGCCTCCTTACTGCTCAGATTGTAGGCATGAGCCTCACCCCAGCCCCCTGTGGTATATGTAAATGCAGAAGAGATTCCTGGAACAGAAAGGCAGTGGTGTAATCTGGCAAAAGGGAAAGGAATATGCACAGCTACAGACTGTTGTGTTAACTAAGGAAGTAGCAGGATTTAGCAGCACCTCACTGAAGGGGTGCCATGCCAATACGTGACATAATGAAAAAAAGAAATACAAAGGAAAGGTCATGACTGCTCCTAGGTATGGTGGAGGAGAAGGTTTGTTATAGACATGTGGAGGAGCATAGTCAGAGACAGGGACATCTGGGAGAACCCAGAGAGAAATGACCCTGAGTCATGTGAGGAGAAAAAGGGAGAGGGAAGAGAGGCAAACCAGGTGCAGCAGTCAGGAGGACCAAAGTTACAAAAATGGGCAGGTAATAAAAATGGCTGCATTATATAGGGAAGAGCCACTGAGGGAAGGGGTGCCCAGGTCCTGGGCTAAAGAGTTCAGGGTAGAGGGTAGGGTGTGTCAGTCATATTTTGTAAGAGATAGGGGACTGAGGGATCCTCGTGGCCAGGTCTTTGATTTGTTACATAAGCACCTAAGCAATTTGTTCCAGGGTTTGAGACTTAGCATATAATATGGTTTTTTAAATGCTGCTGAGAGATTGCTGTTTGGGGGGAGCACATGGGGTAGAAGTGGGCAAAGGTAGCCCATTTGAAGGGCATTTCAGTTATCCTGTTGGGAAGGGAAGAGTTTGAGGCTTGGGGAAAGGCAGTGGGAAGAGACCAGTGGGTGCAGAATCTGTTTAGACGCTGTAATTGACAGCCTGCTATTGCCCTGGATAGATTGGAGCTTGAGAAGAGAAGAATGAAGAACAATGCTAGAATATTAATGTAGGTAATTAGATGGCTGCAAGTGACATTTACTGAGATGGAGCAGATGAGGCAAGGGCAGTTTCAAGTGGAGAGGTAGAAGTGAAAGATTCTCTTAGATGAGCTTTTAGATGTCACTGGGACATTTGGAGGGAGATGAGAAATACGTTGACTTCAGGAAACAGGGCTGGGCTAGAGAAGTAAAATTACAATGGTCAGAACACATTTGAAAGCCATAATAATGAGAATATGGGAAGACGAATATAGGGAGGAGGAGGAGGTGGAAGAGATTTGTGATCCCACCTCAAAGAAGCCCTGCATTTAGATATGGGTAGTCTAGCAAAGGAAATGAGAAGGAGAGGGTGGTGGGGTAGGAAGAAAACTAGAGTCCAAAAGGTCACAGACTCCGCAAAGAACTTCATGTTTCAAGAACAGAAATGTAATCAGTGGTGTCAAATTCTGCTGAGGCATCAAGATGAGAACCATCTGGGCCACCAGAAAGCTGGCAGCGACCTTGAAGAGAGCAGTCTAGTGGTGTCTGGAAGGAGCAGCCAGAAGGGAGAAGGCTGAGGAATAAACATGAGGTTGGAGACTAAAACAACCCCTTTCCCACCTGCCAGTGTAGACAGAGATGGGCTGCTTGAAAGAAAAAAAGAGAGAGAAGGTGCTTTGTAGGTTGGCCCATACCAGACCATGTTTGCCTAATGAGAATGATTTGGTAGAGTGGGAAAAGTTAATGATCCCCGGGGTAATGGCTGATATGTATTGCCAACTTGACTGAATTTAGAATCGCAAAGGAGATATAGTACTTAAAGATCCTTAAGGGTGTTTCCAGGGAGGTTTAATTGAAGACAGAAGGCCAGCCCACAATGCAGTGAGGATAGTCCAGGGCAGAGGATAGGGTACTAGACAGGATAAGAAGGGAAAAGGAGAAAGTCAGCTTCCCTAACTCTCGCCTGTGACGTGATCAGCCACTACCCCCACTATCCTTCTTCTCTCTGTGTCACTGAAATCATGAGCCAGAACAAACCTTTCTTCCTTCAGCTGTTTTCAATGACACGCAGTCACAGTGGGTTGAAAGGTAGCTGACAGACCCTTGAGATAGGAAGGGCATTGCATGCAACCAGAGCACCTAGTAAGAACTACCTATTCAGAGAGAAAAAGTCTTTCTCCATTATAATAGTTTGGAATGGGGGAGGGGGTAGAAGAAGGGAGAGGGAGGGAGGGAGGAAGGGTTGTTAATGCTAGTAGATTTGTGGCTTCAGTGGGGAGTTGAAAAAGGTGGAGGTCATCTCCTGAGTGAGTGAGGATGGGGAGCTTAGAGGGAGAGGAGAAGATGTGAAATGATGGAAGAGCAACTGAAGTAGAACACTGGAGAGCTAACAGGAGTCTGATCCGCGGCAATCTGGAATGTATCACCACCATAACTAATTTAAAAGTAGTTTACCCCGTGACTCTCTCCCCTTAATGGCGTTCACAACACAGAGAAGAAAAGCAGCACTAGGAGGTTCAAAGAAGAGTTTTGGGTTTTGTTTTGTTTTGTTTTAAATTGGGAAATATTTATTAGGCAAATAGTGTTCAACCATAAAAATGTTTTTATTGAGATGACTATATATGCAATATGGTAGAGCACTTTTGTAGACATCTACATAAATGTACCTACAGAAACATTTATGAAGGTCCATAGTGTTATCGTTTCCACCATCCAGCGCTTTTGCAAAATGTCTAGCCAACCCAAACGCTGGCACTTCCAGGTTCCAGGGCCACGCATGTGCCATCAAGTGCTCAGGCAATTTTCATAGCCACCGAGAGCCCTCAAGCCCTACGTGACCTACATGCAGCGCGGTCATGTGACCTACATGCAGCGTGGTCGTGTGACCTACACATGATGCAGCTATGTAAGCCTTTAAAAGCTGGACATGCCTGCTCCATGCTCTCCCCCTGCACCAACTGGTGCAACCCTCTGGTGTTCCTAGAAACGGGAAATGCCCCCAATCACGGCCTTCAAGGCTACAGTTGAGCCCTTCTCTGACATTCACCTCTCGTTCCCACAGCTAAAGACTGAGATTTGGCACCCACCGCTCTTTGGACTTTTTGCCCTCTATAGGACCACTCAGAAGTGGTCCTTTCGGCCCCCAATTTCTATACCAACAGGTCTTGAGATTGGGTTGGTCTAGCTCTCAACCCTCACACTATTCCAGAGATGTCCTCATTAGTTTCCTTTGGGTTTTTCACCTTTCTCACATTTTTAGCCATGGGAAACAAACCCTCAAAAACTATCAGCCCAACCTCCCCTCTGCAATGTCTTTCAGAGACCCTACCACCTCCAAGTTTAATGCCTCACTTACATAGTCCCACTCTTATCCACCTTTGAACAAAAACCTTCCTAAGTACCCTTTAGATAATAATGTAAAGTGGCCGCCTAATGGTACTTCAGATCCTGATAGTCTGCGGGAACTTTCTAACTTTTGTCAGCGCTCAGGCAGATGGAAGGAGTTTCCTTATATCCAAGCCTTTTTCTATCTAAGTTCTAAGCTCTCTGTCCTTACAAGCTGTTCATCTGCTCTCATGTTCCTGGCTGTGCCATCTAAGCCTAAGGAACAGCCCGCTTCCACTCTGGACCCTGCTAATCATCTTCACCTTTCCAACCTCAGCAGACAGCTACTTCTACCTCTCCAGTTCTCTCCCTCCCCCCCCCCACGCCCCACCAGCTGCTCTGTCGGCCCCTCTGGGTCCCTCCTTCTCTCTGGTGCCATGCTGTGGCAGTCGCCTGAGTCTAGCACCCACTTTTACCCCTTTGTCTCACAGGCTTGCATGCTGCTAAGGAATGCAACCCTGACCAAAGCAAGCCAGCTACAGTTCTCCCATTGGGAGAGGTATCCCGTGTGGATGGGCTGATCAAGGTACACTTTTCCTTTCTCACTCTCAGAACTCTCTCACACAGAACAAAACCTTGGTTCTTATATGTCTAATTCTGCCTCTTTCATAAAGCAATTCCAATACATTACCCAACTTCATAGTCTCACCTTTTTTGATATTTTTATGATCCTATCTAATAACCTGCTTCCTGAGGAGCGCAGGTGAGTACTGGGAGCAGACATACTGGGAGCAGACTGGGAGCAGATGAGGTTCACCAGACTAAGCAGCACCCCCACCACTCCCACCCCCACCCCCAGCAGAAATGGTCCCCAAGCATGATCCACACTGAGATTATAACACCCCAAGTGGTATTTCAGTTGAGACCTGTTTATGACTTGCCTTCTGGCAGGTGTCTGTAAGGCTGCCCTGGAGCCAGTAAACTATGATAAACTCTCAGAGGTTATTCAGGATACAAAGGAAAAATCCATCTGCATTCTTAGAATGCCTCACAAAGGCTCTCTTAAAATATACTAATTTAGAACCAGAGACCCCAGAGGGCAAACAGCTCACCATGACCCTTTCCCCTTCCCCCCAGAGCTTCCTTGACGTTAGGACTAAACTTAAGTGGTTAGAGAAAGGCCCCTTGACCCCACAGGCAGAAGTCTTAGAGTTGGCTCTTAAGGTGTACCATGGAAGGAATGATAAAACCCCTAAGCACAAATGTCAAATGCTAGCCACGACTATCTGACCCGCCAAGGCGAGTGACCATCCTTTCCATGCTGTCTGTGCCAATCCCTTGCCCCACAGGGCTTAAGCAGACCCATGTTTCAAATGTGGTAAAACTGGGCATTGGACCCAGGCATGTCTTAATCCTTATGTTGGTCCCACAAGACTGTATCCGAGGTACCATAGGGAAGGGCATTAGGCAATCGATTGCCCTTGTGCACACTGTGGCATGAAGACATCAAACCCAGACAATTCCCAAACTGACCTAGGTCTGGCCATGGACAAATGAGGTTGCAAAGGCTCCTTTGACCCAACCACAACTGTCATCTGTAATAGGGAGCCATGGGTAAATATCACAGTACCAGGACGGCCCATCTCCTTTCTTTTGGACATCAGAGCCACATACTCGGTACTGAGAGAGTTTTGGGGACCTATCTCTCTTAGTTTTTCTATTGTCAGGGTAGTGGGACAGCCTTATGTACCTCATCAGACTCTACCACTTAACTGTGGTTTTAGAGGTATGTATCGCACTCATTCATTTTTAAGCATGCAAACCTGTCTGGTACCTCTTTTGGGAAGAGAATTTTTAGCTAAATTTGGAGCTTCTATTTTGTTTGCTCCTTCTCACCTCAGGCTCACCAACAGCTCCTCTCCTCCTCCTAACCTCCCAACTTCCCAGCTCCAACATGTCATTTCCTTTGCCAGCCTCTCAGGTGGACCCCCAAGTCTGGGACACCCCAAACCCTTTTGTTACCAAACACCATTCCCCCATTGCCATCCAATTACAGGATCCTACCACACACATTAACCAAGCTAAGTACCCTCTCTCACTCCAGAGCCTTAGGGGACATAAGCCTATCATCTCCAACCTTCTAAGAAAAAAACTACTTTGTCCCACTTCTCCTTTTAATTCCCCTATACTTGCTGTTAAAAACCCTAAGGGAACCTATCACCTGGTTCAAGACTTCTGGGTTCCAGGGCCACGCATGCGCCATCAAGTGCTCAGGAAATTTACATAGCCACCGAGGGCCCTCAAGCCACGTGAAGTATGTGAAGTGTGGTCACGTGATCTATGCATGATGCAGCTATGTAAGCCCCTGTGCTCATGCACTAGGCAGCATTTAAAAGCTGGACATGCCCACTCCATGTTCTCTCCCTTCGCCAACTTCTACAGGCCTGCGCATGTGTCCTTTTCTCTCTTAATAAACTCTTAAAGTGAGTTTCGTTGTGTGTTTCATGATCCGTTCTTGCTCACGCCCGGTAATTTCACAGAGTCTGACTCAAATCTTTTAGATGAGATTCATTTTAAAATTCAGGGTTTTTTCAGACTCTAGAAAAGTAACATGATACCTACATCCTCTATTTTGTAATACTCCCAGAGGGTTCGGCAGCAAAGCTTAAGGGTTTCATCTATAACTAGACTCAACACAAACAGTAAGCTTACGTTCTGTCATTCCCGTGACACTCGGTCTGGGAATTCCTCCTTCTCTGTCCTATCGAAGTCCATTTATTGATTCTTGTACACCTGTATTTCTCTTTTCTGGTTTACTTTTTTTTTGTTTGTTTGTTTGCTTGCTTACTTGTTTTTAACATAATTTTTTATTGAATCTTTGGGAATTTCACATCAGGCACCCAATACCATTCATTTTCTAGTCCATCTGCCCTCCATGCTTGTAACCTACCCCTCAAAAGAAAGCTAAAACATTAAGATTAAAATTTTAAGAAAAAAAGACACAACTCAGCGAGCCCTCTGGGCAATGAATGACCTGCTCCTCTGTCAACTGCAGCCTTCTCTCTTCGGAGTCACGGCTGTTGCTGTACTTGTACTGCTCTGCTCCTCCACCTTCCCCTCCTCTCCATCACGTATTTGTCTGTTGTGGTGGCATTCGGGCTGCAGTGTGTCACATCTATGCCCTTTCGCCCAAACAGCTTTCATTGCAATGAGTCACTGGTCTAGCTCAGGACCTCTGGCTTCTGATACACTGATCCTGGATACTCACCGAGACTCCTCTTAGATAGCCTCTGTTGGCCAGGAGTTATAACTGAGACTCCTCTCGACATCCTCTGTTGCCTACTGTCATGGAGATCCTGTGGCTATGATATTCTACAAGACCCACCCCTTCACATACTCCAGCAGCTCAAAGATGGGGTAGGAGCTGGGGTGGGCCTACTCAGGGCTCTGGATCTGAACCTGGGTGATAACTGAGTTGGTCATCCTGGTCTGAGCCAGGCCTCCGCCACCTCACCATGTATGGTGGCTGGCAAAGGAGGAACCAACTCTCCTGCACCCATGTTTCTGCCTTCACTCCTGGCTGCAGGGCAAGATCAGCTCTCCTGTACCCACAACATAAGGGACATGGCCAGCTCTCTTATTCCCACACCACAGGAAGCAGGGCCAGCTCTCCCACCACGGGTGAGTGGTAGGACCAACTCAGTATGGCGCTGAGACATGAACATGGCTTCAGGGGGTAGCCCAGACCACAGACATCCATGCGGCCTTTGGTGGAAACACAGGCATCGGTCAACAAGGGAATTTTGCAAAACAAGATGGGGTGTGGAAGAAGAAAGGAATGAAAAGCATTAGTGATGACAGCATCATAGTAGATGGTAGGATTTAGGCTTAAGGGAAGAAATACAGTTAAGTCAGTGTTGATAGAAAATGGGTGAGAATGAAAAGTGATTATATAAATAGGATTTTCATCACTGTAATAATATATCCAAGGTTTGTTGCCTTATCAAGAGAACAGGTTTACTTAGCACATAGTTTTAGAGGCTAAGCAACATGGCATAAGCTTTGTACATCAAGGCAAGAACATACAGATATCTCCATGTCAACATGGGCCTTCCTCCCTCTTCTAATGTCATAGTGATTTGATCATGAAGAATTTACTCTAATGAACTGACATAATCTAATCACTTTCCAAAGGCTTCACCTGTAAACACCACAGTGAGACTAACTTCCTATCAGCTTCTAAAGAGTAAAGCATTTATATAATTATTCTTTTATCAATAAAAGCTTGGGAGTCAGTTATCAGAGTAAGAACCCGATTGACCAAATGATGTGGGATTCCCCTCTGTAAGCTGTGGATATGTTTTATTCCCATTGATTAATAAAGAAGCTGCTTCGGCCTAGGGCAGGGCAGAATAGAACTAGGTGGAAAAACCAAACAAAGATGCAGAGAGAGAGAGAGAGAGAAGGCAGAGTCAAAGAGGCACCACGTAGCTGCCAAAGGAGAAGAACACTGGAATCTTACCAGTAAGCCACAGCCTTGTGGTGATACACAGATGAATAGAAATGGGTTAATTTAAGATGTAAGAGCTAGCTAGGAATACACCTAAGCTACTAATCAAACACTGTTATAGTTAATATAAGTTATGTGTGATTATTTGGGTCTGGGCAGCCGGAAACGAAATTGCAGTCTCTGCTTACAATCAGAGAAGTGTCAGAGAAGCAACAAGTGACCCCCCCTCCTTTCTTGATCCACAAGGGCTGAGAATCTTTTCAAGTCCCTCTGTACTACTTCCTGTGCCCATCTATTGTCCCGGGTCCTCCAAAACTTCTATGGCTAATTTGGTCAGCTAGTAGATAGCTGTGCTCTCTGATTCAAAGAAAACTTTATTGGCAGTCCCACAACAGAAGAGAACTTCAGATCCCCAGGATCTGGAGTTACAGGTGGTTGTGAACCACTAAACATGGATGCTCAGAAGTGAACTTGGGCTTCTGCAAGAGCAGTGTGCACTCTTAACCACTGAGCCATCATTTTAGCCCTGAATCTGAAAATTAATAATAGAAGAGGTGAGTTTCCAAGGCACACAGAGCAATAGATAGGTTAGAAAACAAGACATTAAAAACACTGTCACAGGTAGTGATTGAAAGTCCAAAGTTTGTTCCTCATAGAATGAGCAGGACCAGTGAGGAACAAAAGGAAACATGGCTGAATGGGAGAACAGAGAGAGTGAGTACCAAATGGATCATCCTGTTGAAAGTTTGCTAATGCTTGATTAGAGGGAAGTGGGAGATTTGGATGAATATATCCTTGACCCAGGCTACCATCTTCCCAAGACAGAAATGCCTTACTCTGTTAAGAAACCCACACATTCTTTCTCCCTGTCTTACTTGAACATGTCCTTTATGACTATGCTTCTCTTGAAGCCTCATGAGATATGGAACTATGAAATGCAATCTGGCCCAACATAAAATGTTTGTCGTATCAGGCACCATCTAAAGCTAGACTCTAGTTTAGATATACAGAATAGCTAGAGTCAAAGGCTTAAGAGAATAAAATTTAAAGTGGAGGAAATTTTATCCATTAACTTAATGCTTTCCAAATACTAGGAAAAGGCACCTACCTACCCTATATTGCTTGTTTTTGTACTTGAGAAAATTATAATGCTGAACCACCCAGCATGGATTTCCAGAGCTGTGAGAATAAGGAGTGTGGTCAGAGGTGGGTGGGAGATCTTAACCTAAGAGAGGAGAGGACAAGGCAGACTCACAAAGAGGACATGACCATAAAGAAAACAGCAACAACAGCTTGGACCATTTGCATTTCTATATAGATCAAAGGAGAACTTTCAAAAAATCTGCCCACATCTTTTTATTTGCTGGCTTGTTACCTAGCTTTTTTCTTTCTATTAACTGACGATTCCAACATCTCTCAATGTGGAAGCTAAGTAAGTGCTTGAGAAACAGTAAAGTAATAAAGAGCCAGAAAGACACAGCCTCCTCCCAGGGACAATCAGTGGATGCTGCAAAATGATACCAGGGGACTAATGCCAATCATCCCCAACCAATTCTATTCTCCTTGGTCCACTCAAATGGCTTATCTGAGTTCAACACCCTGTAACACAAAGCAATTAAAAGAAGAAAAGATGCCTTTTTATTGCACTTGTGTGTGAACAGAAGGAAGAGATAGAAAAAGCATTCATCTCTAGCTTCCATTTTCTCTTCTAGGCACAGATCAGACTTGTAACAGACCCGAGGGAAGAGGTTGTAGGAAGTCAGAGAAGAAGCATGAAATACACAGCCCCTGCTCTGCACCAAAATGAGTCCAGCCCTCTGAGGATAAACAGCACCCGAGGCTTTTTGTCAAGTCCCTTCCATAAACTCCAGGTACCATTTACCTCTGAAGATGCTCTATAAACCAAAACGTGCTTGTGCTGGGTGATAGGAGCCATGCAGACTGTTTGGAGCTCAAGTGCCCACAGTAGTTGCTTTTTGTGTCACTGTGATGGCATAGCTGACGTAACCTGAGGAAGGGAGGGTTTATATTGGCTCACTGTTTCAGAAATGCCAGTCCATGGGGTGGGGAGACCAGCCTAGAGCAGCAGCCCACCATACAGTGTCCAGAGGGCACAAAAAGTGGGACACAGCAAAGGGATAGTGTAAGACATAGATACCCACCCCCCAACTCACAATAAAATCCTCTTCTCTGTGATCTGTTTCCTGGAACAAGGCCCTACCACCACCCAGCTTTCATTGCTTCCCCATAATATCGTATTGTGAATCCATCAAGGCCTTAACGCATTCATTAGGTCAGAGCACTCAAGCTCTAATCAGTTCTGTGCTTGGCTAATCTTCCAAGCGTTTCTCAGGCCAACCAAGTCAACCATCACATGCCCGGGCACGCTTATTCAAACAGTAGACAGTGGAAAGCCTTCATGCCTGTCTTTTTCCAAGGAAAATCCATAGAGGAAAGAACCCCCTGTGGAGAGTATTCACGGTAAGACTTCTGCCTTGTTCCCCTCACTCCCAAACTAGGATAATAACAAAACAGTTAGGAGACCTAAAATTCATTCTCTCCTCTGGGAAAGAAAACTTCAAGCTGAATGCTAGATCCTGAGACTCTTCAAGAAAACAAGCAAGAGAGTCTGAAAGGGCTCTTCCTCAACAGTGAGTTCACAGTAAAGGGGACGATCCTTCGTGGAGTTTACAACTGAGACTTGAGAAAGTACTGGGTGGAAGCTTTGGAAAGAACGCCTTCCTCAAACCCCATGTGAAAAAAGAAAAGGAAAAAAGAAACACTACTTGATGATTTGTGTTTTTGACATGATCTTTAGCAGGATCCAAGGACAGTGCGTGTTTAAAAGTGATGGGAGGGGCAGAATCTAGACCAACCTAATAGATAATACATAGTATAAATAGGGAAGAGGTTTTTTTTTTTTTTAACATTACTATTGATGGTCAACTCGACAGGCTCTAGAGTCACCTGGGATAAAAGCCTTTGGGTACACCTATGCGGGGTTGTTTAGATTAGGTCTAAGCTTGCCTGAGTGATTATATTGACTATTAATGAAAAAGAGAAGATACACCCTAACGGTAGGCGGAATCATTCCCTAGGCTTGGCTCCTGGGGTGCATAAAAAAGTAGAATGTGGAAGGAGCTGCGGCAGGCCTGCTTTTTCATCCTGTCCGACTCCCGCACGGCTAGCTTTACACTGAAATAACAACACACAAACTGTATTCATTTAAACACTGCCTGGCCCATTAGTTTCAGCCTCTTATTAGCTAATTCTCACATCTTGCTTTAACCCATATTTAGTAATGTATGTAGCACCACAAGGTGGTGGCTTACCAGGAAAGATTCAGCATGTATGACCTAGTGGCTGGCTCCATGGTATCTGTCTCAGAGAGGAGAGGCATGGCGTCTGACTAACTTCCCTTCTTCCCAGCATTCTGTTCTGTCTACTCCACCTATCTAAATCCTGCCCTATGAAAAAGCCAAGGCAGTTTCTTTATTAACCAATGAGAATCCTCCCTCAGGAGAATGCTGGCTGAGTACTAGCATTTCTCATTCTCTGCTTCCTGGTGGCAGATACAAGCTGATCAGCTGCCCTAAGTTGCTGCCGCCTTGCCTTCCTCACCTCATGGTGGACTGTACCCCGAAATGTGAGCCAAAAGAAGCCCTTGCCCCTTTAAGTTGCTTTTTCAGGATATTTTGTCATAGAAACATGAGAAATAACTGAGACCTGTTGGTTCACCCTGTCCATCGGAACTCAATGTTGGCACTGCCAAAGGGGGTGAAGAGGGTCGCTGATGTCTTTGCAACTTTACATCTGGGTTCCTGGTTCCATGGCCCGAGTTTTAACTCAGAGGTGCTCATCCACACTGTTTCCAATGTCTCAGGACAGGCATCATGAGAAACATGATTGTTTGTCCATACTATGAGAACATTATAGTCCTTTCCCGGCTGCATGGGCTTGTCAGTATTGGCCTCGTTTTCTCCTTAGCCCACCAGGAATAAGCCTTAACATTAGTGCTAGGACTCAGACATGTGATGTGAGTATAAACCAGGATAGGCTTTTAAAAAGGACCTTGACAGCGTGATTGAAAAAGAAAAAAAGGCTGTGTGTGCGTGAGTGCATGTGTGTGTGTCTCTGTGTGTGTGTGTCTCTGTGTGTGTGTGTGTGTGTGTGTGTGTGTGTGTGTATCCGTGTCCATCCTTGGGGCCAGCATGCACTGAACTACAGATTCATTCTGGCTGGGGCTCCATATTGGTATCATTCAGAACTGGTCAGGCCAGGCAGTGGTGGTGTACACTTTTAATCCCAGCACTCAAGAGTCAGAGGCAGGTGGATCACTGTAAGTTTGAGGCCAGCCTGGTCTACAAGAGCCAGTTACAGGACAGATACCAAGCTACAGAGAAACCCTATCTCAAAAAATCCAAAGGGAAAAAAAAGAAGCAAGGGGAGAGGAAGAGGAGAAGGAGAACTAGTCAGTAGGATAGACCAAATACATAGTAACACATCGACAAAATAGGATGGTAGACAACCACTAAAAATAATGTTACTGAGAAATAATAAATGTATTCTCTTAGAAATTGAATCACAATTTTTAAACATGATAAAGCCATAAAACACTGTTTACATATATGCTATATTTATGAAATCTACATATGTGATTAATACTCAGGTTTTAACAGAATGGTAAGATTATGAATGTGTCGTGCCTCTGTTTCCTACTTTATCTGTATTTTCAAATTTTTCAGTAGTGAAATAACACATTTGTAAATAGGAAATTTTATTCCTTAATTAAAAAAAAAAAAACAAAGAGTGTATTGGGAATGTAGCTTAGCAGTAGAGTGCTGGTGCAGCCTATGCAAGACTCTGCGTTTGAACCAAAAATTGCAAAACATTAAATAGTTAGTTTAAAATATTGCCATTGTGAATCTTCTCCCTTCCTCCCTCTGAAACCCATTTCATTCCTCAGAAACAACACCAGTTATCAGCTTCTTAGGGAACTCTTCAGCGATGATCTCTGCATGAACAAACCCAAGTGGAAACATTCTCCTCACCTTCCAAATCAGCTTCAAATTCAGTCTTAACCCCCCAAACAGGAGGAGCCTGCTGCTGGGGAAGGAAATGTACCACTAAATACTGTTTAACTGCCTCTGTCAGAGAAGGCCAGTACAGGACAAAGTGAAGTCAAATGCCTCAGAGACAAGGATCCCAAATCATAAACCAAGAATAAAGAACATCAAAACATACAATATTTTAAAAGTCAAAATCAGTACACACAATTCATGAAGAACAAAGACAGGGCCAGTATTATGTTTTGTGTTCATTTTTGGTTGTTCATTTTCCCTTTTGCCTCAGGTACTGATATGACTCATTATGGCAGTGTTCTTATCAAAGACAAGAAAGCAAGAGTTAGGAAGAACACGGGAGTGGGGGAAAGGAGGAGGGGTAGAAATGACCTGACCCAGCTGACTGTCAAGTGCTGAGCTGGCACGTTCCATATTCTTGTTAGGAGGCAGAACTTACCTGTCACCCTCATTAAGGTCCCCTGGAAAGTGGAAGAATCCCAGCATAAGACTCCGGCCGTCTGTCCTTCCTACCCCTCACTTCTCAGGAAACTGAAGTGAGTTGCCGAATTTGTAAACTAAGAGAACTAAGCATGGATAGAATCGCCCTTCTGACCTGGGTCTCATAGGTTCTTTGTCGTTGGGGCCTTTCTCTGTTGTCAAAATTCCCTGCACAAATTAAAAAGAGTACTACAAAACACAAGGTATATGTTCATACTATTCATATGCAACAGGAATGTACACATCTACACAAGATACACAGATGCACACATTGCACATACAAACATATCTGCATAGGCACATATAAGCATAAGGACACCTATACACACTTACACGGGTATGCATGTGCAGATTCTGTGTGCGGAGCCGCATGTGAACATGCATTCACAGATGCATCTGTTAATGTGCATAAATGCGCATGCGTGTATACACACAGAAATCCATACACACTCACACACACTCACACATACAGAGTCACACATTTTTTCACCATCTGCAGAGGCACCTCTAGCTCAGCCAGAAATTACAGGAGATAAAACCAGCAGAATTTAAATGAAGATGAGAAAAAGAAAGTCCAGGGATGATGGGCAGACATCTCTAATTGGAACTATTTTTAGAATCCAGACAGAAAATGGAGAGAGAGAGAGAGAGAAAGGGAGAGAGAGAGAGAGAGAGAGAGAGAGAGAGAGAGAGAGAGAGAGGAGAACCCCTTGTTTCCACCATTGCAGGAAGTAGAAGAAGGGGAAGAGGTGGGAAATGGAGACTGGGATGTTGGGAACAGAAAGGCCACAGAGCTCCATGAGGAGGTGACAGCTTTCTGCCTGTCCCCTCAATCTTCCTCCTCATTTACACACTCATACCCCAACCCTCACCACACACACACACACACACACACACACGTCTCCTTTCCCCTCGTAAGACCCAGACGTTGGAAGAGAGGAAGGCACTGTAGACCAGTTGGTGGATGCTAACCTGGCTCTTCACCCTCACTGAGTACTTGTGAATGTGAGACCATGAATAAAATATGCTCCAGGAAGTTGTGGGCGGGGGAAGCTTTACACTACAAAGAACCTTCATGCAAAGAGAGAAAGACATCCAAGCCAACAGATGAATAAGAGAACCCCTCTGGACACAGCACCGCAAGGTCCCCACTTACTCGATGGTATACCACTGGTTTCCACTCTCCCCACGGGGTGCATCTGTGCAGCCCCACTGCCCACCTGTGTGCACACATCAGGAAGGAGTTACTCCATAGCAGTTCACCTCTGCTTGTACTTCACCTGGGCAGAGATTCATCTCCAATCCAGGAGAGCAAAAGTAAGGGAGAGCCTAGGGCTTAAAGCAAAGTGAGCCAGCCTGCCTTTTCGGCCATTTTGAGAGACCAGCAAAGACCAGTGAATACTGAAATCTTCAAATAAGAAATAGAGAATTTAGGCTTCATTATAAGTAGCTAAGTTCTTTTTTTCTTTTCTTTTTTTAGTTTTATTTAAATAACACTTTTTTTCATTTATTTTACATATCAACCATAGTTTCCCCTCCCCCCTCTCCCCAGTCCCCCACACAGGTCCCGTCTACCCCTTCCCTTCTGCTCCTCCTCTGTTTCCACTCAGAGAGGAACAGGCCTCCAATGGGCTTGAGTAAAACATGTCAAGTTCAGGCAGAACAGAGCTCTTCCCCTTGTGTCAAGGCTAATCTAGCATGGAGGACAGGTTCCCTAAAGCCAGCTAAGCTCCAGGGACAGGTCCTACTCTCTCTGCTAGGAGTCCTACACAGAGACCAAGCATAAGTAGCTAAATCCTAAGTGACATACTTACACTGTCACCACCATCACCACCATCACTATCATCACCACCATCACCATCATCACCAACATCACCACCACCACCACCATCAGCCTCAGTATCATCACCATCCCCAACATCACCACTACCATCATCACCACCATTACTATTACATCATCACCATTATCACCGTTACATCATCACCATTATCACCATTACATCATCACCGACACTGAAGCTGCTGACTACCCATTCACTGCAGAGAGAAGGCCTATGGCTCCAGGGTCCTGTCCCTATGGACTCTTAGTTGCCTTGGGGTAACTTCATTCCCCCACCCCATTAGTTACTTTTCTCATTTCCCAGGAAAAAAAAAGAAAGCAAGTGAAGGAAGGGTTAATTTGGGCATGTGGCTTGAGCCATGGCTCTACAGCGGTGGGGCAGTAAAGGCCACAGGACTGTAAGGTGGCTGATCACACTGCTTCTGCAGTCAGGAAGCGGAGAGGAATGGTGGCCGACACACTGGCTTTCCCCTTCGCCCTGGGTCCCAGTCCACAACATGGTGCCAGCCACGCTCAGAGAGAACCTTTTCTCCTCAGCTAAAACTCTCTAGAAAGGCCCTCAAAGCCCCACCCAGAGGTTCAGCTCCTCGAGATTCTGAGTCCTGGCAAGTTGACAATCAAGATGAACTACCGTGCTGTCTCTTCACCAGAAGAATCTGGTTAAGTGGGATTTCATATCATCAAATAAATCGTAGAATAAAACAGAGGAATAAAAATATGAAAAATGTTTTTTTTCGGGGGCTGGAGAGATGGTTCAGAGGTTAAGAGCATTGCTTCCTCTTCCAAAGGTCCTGAGTTCAATTCCCAGCAACCACATGGTGGCTCACAACCATCTGTAATGGGGTCTGGTGCCCTCTTCTGGCCTGCAGGCATACACACAGACAGAATATTGTATACATAATAAATAAATAAATATTTTAAAAAAAGAAAAAAAAATTTCCTGGCTTCTTCTTCTTGTCAACACAAATGCTATTCTCAGTGACCCGTGCTTTGTTTCAGACATTCGCTGGAGTCCAGCTCTCAGCTTGGGTGCTTGATTTCATTTTCTTCCTTTGCAAATGAGGCAGAAAAAGAAAGCTTATAAGTGACCAGAAAGACTGCAGGTTAGACTTAAGGAAGAACTTCCTGATGCCGGATCTGTTGAGAAAATGAGAAAGTGAATTTTATTCTTAAGGAAAAAGACAAGGATCTTTGGAGACAGAAATGAGACCCCCATCTGTCTAGGAGAGGAAAGGTTTAGAAGTATGTTTGCATTGACTCCTGGGACACTCTGAGCCACGAAGATAAGAGCTGTACTTATAAACCCCTTCTAGGCTCCTCTATAGGCCCCAGAGGTTAATGTTTCCATTTAAATGGAAATTGAGTGCAAAATTATTAGCAACTGTTCGAAAAGAACCAAAGTATCAGGGGCCGTTCTTCTCACAATATAAACATGGCCACCAACCAATGTTCTGTGCCTCAAGTATTAAGGTGAACCTTGCTGAAGGTCACTCTTCCACCTGCCAAGGAGCTGGGCCCATGGAAATGTTTCATTTGGAACCCAAGTTGCGGGGGCAGAGAGCTGTCCGAAGACCTTACAGCCTGAGCAGCTCCAAGACAATCAGATGCAGAGCCCGCGAGAACAAGGGTGGCATTGCTCCTCTCCTCCCCAGACAGACCCTGACACAGAAAATCCTGCTTCATTCCTTGTCAGCTTCAAATCTGATAATTACTGGAGTCGGCGTTCAGGGCATGCGCAGAGCAGTGCACTTTTGTTTTAGGGAGCCATGCACATTTCCTGCTGAGAGAGAGCCAGAAGGTGACGCTCCACTTTCAGGCTTTAGTCCTCCTTCTGCAAACCTGGTCTTATTTGTGGTCTATTTAGCGCATCTGTATTTTTGTGCCTTTGGGGAGGCTGTTTTTCTGTTTAAAATGGGCCCCAAGTGTAGTGCTGAAGGAAGTTTTTCTATTCCCAAGGCTGGGATGAGCTTGGAGAGAAACGGTGTGTTGGGCACGCTCCGTGTCATGCCGCTGGCTGTAAGTTTAATGCGATGAATCAGCAGCATATACTAAATGAGATAGTGCTATGGTTCGGATCTTAAATGTCCCCTGAAGACCAGTATGGTAAAGGATTGGTCCCAGCCGGCAACACTACTAAGAGGTGGTAGAACCTCTAAGTTCTGGGACCTGATAAGAGGAAGTTAGGTCATTGGGGAGCACCCTCTAGAAGACAATACTGGGACACTAGTCCTTTCTCGCTCTTTCACTTCTCTACCGTGATATACTAAGCTCCCCAAAGAGCAAACAACCATGGACTGAACGAAATCTCTGACACTGTGAGTCAAATTGATCGTCTCAGTATTGTGTCACATAGATGGAAATCTGACAAATCTACCCAAAACACACATAACATGCAGCCATGTGTTGATCAGCCTGCAGCACAAGTCATGGGATCAGTGGCTCATGGGACCTAGTTTGAATTTCCGCTAGCCGTCATCACCAAGTGCTAATTCATCAGAACTCAACCAACAGAAATACTGACTTCACAGAATTGTCACTAGGCTCAAATTGGAGGTTGTATCCTTAGTAAATGGTGAACCCCCTGCCACCAGGCTTATAGAATCTCCTACCCCTGAAAATACCTTGTTCCAACAGTCCAGTTTTCCTGAATATCACTGAAGGACCAACAATGGATTATATCTAGAAGGCTCCATAATTCATAGCCAGGATAGAATACCTACCTGACAATAATTGAATCATTTCTAAGCAAAAAGATTTGTCATTGTGTAAAACTGCTCAAGAAACCCAGAAGCACTTAGCGTCAACCAAAAATAAATATCCAGGATCCAGCAAAGCCCACATCAAGTCTAGGAGAAAGAAACCATGACAGGTGGACCACCAATGCTGGGCTTGCCTGTAAGAACCCTGCAGTGATGTCACAAGAGAGAAAAAGCCACCAGAAGTGGGCAGAAAAGAGGCTGTCCACTTCCCATCTAAGGTTATGTAACAAAAATGGCTGTAGGCTAGGCACCCCATGGCCATCAAAAGATCAGCTAAGCTTCAGAAGCACTGAGAAAGAAGGAAGAGAAAAGTGTGCCCTCCCTCAGCCTCCCTGAGTGTCTTAACATCATTTGTTGCTGTGGTAAAATACTCTGACAGACACAACTTATTGGAGAAAGGGCTTATTCTGGCTCACAGTTCAAGGTGCAGCACATCAGAGAAGGGGAATGAGACAACAGGAAGTTGAAGGAACTGCTCACATCATGTCCACAACCAGGAAACAGAGAACGATAGATGCATGCTAGTGGGCAGGTCACTTTCTTTATGTTACACAGTTTAGCATCTTCTGCACAAAAACTGGTCCCACCCACAATGAAGATGGGTCCTCCTACATCAATTAATACAATCTGTAACAAGCTTTCTTGTTGGACTATCTTTGGTTCTCCAGTCTCCAAATAACCACAGAGAGACTTATTATTAATTATGAAAACTTGTCCTTTAGCTTAGACTTGTCCCGAACTAGCTCTTTTTTTAAATTATAAACAATTTGGCCTACTAGCTCAGGCTTATTAACTAGCTCTTACAACTAACAACAACCCATAATTCTTATCTATGTTTAGTCACGTAACTTGATACCTTTTTTCAGTACAGTATTTTCATCTTACTTTCTCTGCATCAGGATGGTGACTTCAGACTGAACCTTTCTTTTTCCTAAAATTCTGATAGTCTGGTCTATACCCTGCCTGGCTACTAGCCAATCAACATTTTATTAAAGCAATAAGAGTAATAAATCTTTACAGGGTACAAGAGTATTATCCCACAGCATGTCCCCCTTTTTTCTTTTTAAAACAAGACCCTGAATCTTATCTTCCTTATTTAGCTTTTTTCCTGACCATTATCCATATGACTTGTAACCAAAATACTAAACAAAGATTAACATCCATAATCCATTTTTGGGAATGTGGGCATAGTTTTCTAGGCTACTTCCTGCTGATTGAGGGTGCTGATAATCTTATGGGCACCCAAAGGATTATGGTCAAGTCCTGACTAGAGTATTCAGTGAGACTGGATCATCTCAACCAGAAGTCTTGGAGCTGCTCTTGATGTAGAACTTAGAGAAAACTGCAACAGAGGTGCTCTAAAACGTTAAATAATCTGGGCCATCTGCTACAATCAAGATTTTTTTAGGGGTTCTTCCTTGATCAAACCTTATTTTTCTTAAGCCAGAATGAATCCGTAGACTCTCATTTTCTCTGGAAACAAAAGCAAAACCTCTTCTCCAAGGTAACATATCTTTTTGACTTAAATTTTGAAATCAAGGCATTTTCAAAATATATTGGTTAGATTAATCCAGCAGCATTTATAATCAACTGTCTTTTACAGCTGTTGCTCCTTCTCTCAGCATTCAAACAATACAAAGACAGCACAATAACATACAGTACCCAGACTCTTTACAAGACTTTTTTTTAATTTTTATTTCTTTTATTTTTAATTTCAATTTTTGTTTTTTTGAGACAGGGTTTCTCTGCTTCTTTGGCTGTCTTAGATCTCATTCTGTAGACCAGGCTGACTTGAAACTCATAAAGATCCACCTGCCTTTGCCTCCTAAATGCTGGGATTATAGGTGTGTGTAACTACACCCGACTATGTTTCTATTTTTAAGAACTTTCACTATCCTTTTTTCTTTTTTCTTCCAAGCCTATGTATACTTTTAAAATCATTGTAAACTGTTTAGTGTTTTAGTGTCTTTTTCCTTTTTGCCTCTGAATCTGTCATTACTGTATATCTCTATCATTTTCTGACCACATGAGTCTTTAGCCTGCAAAGCGACATGACTTGTAAACAGAGACAGCTTCTTCATTTCCTAGCTGCTCAGATCCAAATAATCCCACAGAAACTACATTAACTACAGCACTATCTGGTCAATGGCTCAAGCGTTTATCTGGCTAGCTCTTATATCTTAAATTAACCCATTTCTAGTAGTCTGTGTATTGCCACAAAGCTGTGGCTTATTGGGCAAGGTTCTGGGCATCTGTCTCCTTTGGCAGCTACGTGGCATCTCTTTGACTCTGCCTGATTTCCTGCCTGGCTTTACTCTGCTAGACCATTGGCCAAAACAGCTTCTTTATTAACCAATGATAATAAAACATATTTAAAGCATACAGAGGGGAATTCCACACCATCTTTCCTTTTCTGCTTAAATAAAAAGAAAGGTTTTTAACTTTAACATATTAAAATTACATATAACAAAACAGTATCAGGCAAGAATTACAGGTATAATATTTAGTCTATTTGTATCTGGCAAAATTAAAGAAAAGATCTATCATATATTTTATCTTTATGAATCTAAAGTTTTATATCTAATTTATCCTTTAGCATAACTAAGAAAAACTATAATTATCTGCCTTCAACTCTTCAAAAATCCCAGAAGGATATAATATTACCTAAATAAACAGGAAGTACATTGTAAGCAACTTTCAAAGCTCTAGAATTGACAGAAACATCTCGCTACCTGGAAAGTCATTCAAAGTTCTTCTGTAATATTGAGGCATCCATTTTCAGCCTACAGGCCCATAGTATCTGGCAGATGATGGAGGATTCTCATTGGCTAATAAAGAAACTACCTGGCCCATTTGATTGGCCAGCCCTTAGGTGGGCGGAGTAGACAGAACAGGAAGAAGGAAGTGAGGTAGATGGCTCAGTCAGATGCTACGCCTCTTCTAAGTTAGACAGACTGCCATGTCTCTGCTCAGGGAGAGAGATGCGATGGAGCCAGCCGTTCAGACATGCTGAATCTTTCCCGGTAAGAAACCACTTTGTTGTGCTACACAGATTATTAGATACGGGTTAGTCAAGATGTGAGTAAGAGGCTGAAAATAATGGGCCAGGCAGTATTTAAAAGAATACAATTTGTGTGTTGTTATTTTGGGGCATAAGCTAGCCGGCAGCCAGGAGCAGGGCAGGATGAAAAGCAGACCTGCCCTCAGCTTCATACTACAGGCAGATTTTTCCATGAAGCAGAAAATTTCAAGATTTGTTTTGCCTTGTACTGACCAAGTTTGTCAGTTACTTTCTTCTGTGTCCTGCAGAATGTCTGGCAGTTTCTTCTGTGAAGCAGGAACCCTGAAAGACTGTTCCACCTTCTTTAGGCAAGTTCAGCAGTCACTTTTCTGCATGTCTGGTTCATACAGCATACCATCAAGCAGTTCATGCAAGGAGAGTTTCTTGCTCAAATGTCTAGCCTTGTCATATTGAAGCAAATTCCACACTAAGTTTCTTTGAGTCCCATCAACTTCCCTGAAGTAATTGGTGCTGCCAGAAGCAGGCATGTCTCACTGTTGAGAAAAGTCTAAGTTCTTAAAATATTTTAAATGCCATATTCCGTAGGTTTTCTAAATGTTGAAAATAAACCTCTGAATGGATCGCAGCATGTTTAGAAAATGTGTACAGGTTTGGGAGAGAGAGGAAAAGGAGTACAGACAGTCATTGATTAAAGGAGTAAAGACAATAAATAAATATTAAAAAGTAATAGAGTTTAAAAATAAGCCACGAAAAGATGGAATATACACAGAGAGTCTGGATTATGTATATTATTGTGATTTCTTTAATTTTTTTGACTGTCAATGACCTAACTACAAAACTACATTTAATTGTGGGGGCTGCTAAGCTAAACCTACATATATATTTTAAAGGTACCTTGACTTCAAAATCTGAGTCTAAGGATTTGTTCCTTTGGAAAAGGGGTTCTGCTTTTGTTTCCACAGAAGATGAGAAGCTGTGGATTCCTTCCAGGCTAAGTAGTTTGATGGAACAAGAACCCTCAAAAGATCTCCATGAACCCTAAAAATACTGTGACCCAACAAACAGCAGGAAGAAATTTAAAAAAAAGCCCAAATTCCCAAAATGTTTGTTTATAAATTTTTTTTTATTTAAAGGGGGATATGATTTACAGAAATGAATATTTGACATTAGTATGGATCTTGGTCTATTAATATAAATCTAAGGCTGGTTTTGTTACATTATGTATATGTATATTTCTATTCTTGTTTAAGGTATTATGTTTATACAGCTCATTTAAACATGTAATGTATAATTAGAATTATGGATTAATGAATAGACATTTATAATAGTATAATAATTTTCTAGATGTATAGAGATATATTTCAGTTAGATAGATAATCTCCAACTAGCTCTTGTAACTCAAATTAACCTGCTTCTATTAATCTACATTCTGCCATGCTGATTTTATCTTTCCTCAGTATGACACAACAACTTGCTACGAGTGTCTGCATGCCTCAGTTTCTCTTCCTCTTCCTCTCTCTCCCTGGAGATCCCTCCTATCCTCTCCTGCCTAGCTATTGGCCATTCAGCTCTTTATTAAACCAATCACAACAATACATCTTCACAGACTGTACAAATATTCCACAACAATAATCAAGATAATCCTCCATGAGCAAACCCAGAGGAGCATCTCCAGGTGATCCTAGGTTATGTTGAGAGGATAGCCCTAATCATCACACTGAGCAATTCACTCCTGCCCCCACCATGAGTGTCTCTCCTCTTATGGATAGCTGAGAGCACCTTCCTGTTCCCTGAAACCCAAGATGGAGCCAGCCCCATGTCTGCTTGCATGCTGTCATGCTCCCTGCTGTCATTGATGATAACAGACTGAACCTCTGAAATTGTAAATGAGCCACCTCAATTAAATGTTTTCTTTATAAGAGTTGCCGTTATCATTGTGTCTCTTCACAGCAATGAAAACCATAACTAACTACACCTCAAGGTTTTCCTCCCTGACCCTCTGTAGAACATCTCCAGCGTGGGGTGCCATAGGAAGCCTCTCTCAAGGGCAGTTTCCTGCATGTCTGCTGAGGATGGAACTGGTTTCTGGGAGGCTGGTTTTCCACATCACATTCCAGAAAAGGCTGACTAGGGAAACCAATGTGCTTGGACTTTTTGTTGCTATTGTTTTGTTTTGGCTTTGTGAAGAAAGAACAATCCTACTGCTGTTCCTACAGAAATCTAGCAGAAATGAAAAAAAGATCAGGGGCTGGGACCTCCCTGGAAAGGGTCCATTAATGGTTTGCAATGGACCTATGGGTAGAATGGGGCTTGTCAGTGGCCGTGCTTCCCTAATTTCTACCCATAGTAAGGCTTCCTTCTTCCCCCTCCCCCATCCCTTTCCCCTCAAACCTTCCCCCTCTGTTCTCCTCCATCTGATGGAATTAAAAGTGTAACCACAAGACCCTCAGCTAGCTGGCTACCTACCAAGACCTGATTTTTTTCTCTCAATTACAGACCACCAGGCTGAAGTTGCCTCATCAAGTCCTGGTGCTACCAGCTCGCACTCTTTCGCCTTTTGCCTTTCATCTTTCCCCTTCTGGACAAAACCCTCTGAGGCTTCTTTTCTATCTTGACCTTAACTCTGGGATATGCAGATCTGAGCAGAGCAAAACCAGGCTATGAAAGCGAGACAATTTTGTGGGTGAAATCCTTTGAGACTCTTTATGCCTTTTGTTAAGGGGTTCACCTTCTGTTATGGGAACTACCTCCACATTTGAGCCTGGAGACAGTTACGAGGAGTCAGAGTTCCTATCGATCGAATGCTTGCTACAGTCAGACCCTGGTAAATGTGGGAGTTGTATTCTGTAGTGTTTCCATGGATGCTGAATTAGCGAATGAGTGATGGCTCCTTGGGGAAATTCAAGTTAGGATCCTGAGAGCCACTGGTCACATCACTTTTCTTGTGAATTGATCGATGCATACTCTCATAGGAGCTGTGGGGAGGAGGAGGGGAAGATAAAGAGGGATTTCTGAGACACCTTACCTTGGGTTGTGACTGGGTCTCTGAAATCTGAAGTGATCTGGATTGCTTTATGGTGATCTGGATTGCTTTGTGGTCATCTGGATTGTCTGTGGTAGCTGGGGCCCCTACTTCCTTCTACACAGCTCTATACAGAAGCTATGTGCCATGGGTCCAGCTGCTTGATTCATGTTGTGTCAAGACAGTCTAAATCCTGTTTCTGGCTTGCCCGGTCCTACAAGGCCCCAAATTACCTTGTCAAACTCTTCTCAGTGCTCCTCCCTCCAGAGTTCCCACACCTCGCCAGGAGCTGGTTTCATGTGCATTAAGAAGCTGTGTTTTTCTTCTTTATCCAATGCTACTTCCCTTGCACCTCACTTCCTGTCTTCATCAGTTCAGATGCTGTTAGAAAGACTGGGAGAAGCTGGGCAGTGGTGGCTCATGCCTTTAATCCCAGCAATCGGGAAGCAGAGGCAAGGAGGATATCTGTGAGTTCGAGGCCAGCCTGGTCTACAAGAGCTAGATCCAGGACAGGCTCCAAAAGCTACAGAGAAACCCTGTCTCAAAAAACAAAAAACAAAAAACAAACAAACAAACAAAAACAAAACAAAAAAGAAAGACTGGGAGGACTGTAAAATCAGTGTATTTCTCATAGTTGACTCGATGACTGGAAAGCCCCTGACTGATATGTTTCCCAAACCAAAGCGTGTTGGGAACTGGCTTCCTTGTTTTTGCACAACCTCTTGCTAGATCCTTCCATGCAAAAGGACTGCTTAACTCCTTGAGGCCTCTCATGAAGATGATGATTTTGTTTAAGTAGTCTTTTTGCTCACGGCCTAGTCCCTTCCAGAAGGCTCTACCTTCAAGTTCAACATATGAGCATGAAGAAACATAGTCAGTTAATAACATTTTCTTTCCCCTGGACAATCCCTACTCCATGCTTTAGCTTAGATATCTCTTTTCCATTCCCCAACTCAGTGTTTCATGGCTTCCATCTCTCTCCCATAGTACCTGAAAATACCTCATTGGGTTCTTTCAAACTACATTGTAATGTCAAGTCATTGTCTCCTCCACTCAACTCCATTCACTAGAGGTTAGGGACTGTCTAACCCACTCTTCATTTTTGTTTTTAACACACCCTGGTATATCCTAAATGCTTAGCAAAAGTCTACTGAAAGACTCAAAAAGAAAGCTTCCCTAAGAGACCGTGTTGACTCCAGACAACTGTCATTCCTACCATCACCATCACTAACTTCCCAACCTAGCGTTGCCCACCCTTATTGGTTACTGTGCCTCCTTTCCTGATGATTCTTAGTGTCTAAAGAGTTTACTCAACTCCTTCTATGAGTTCGTGGCAAACACCAACTAGAAACAATGGGTGCATTAGCATGTATCATAGGGTAACTGACATGGGGTTATGTGGAGCCAGCATTACCTACTGGCCAGGAGCTCACCTCTCTGTATTGCCTGTCCCAACTGTATGCAGGACCAGACCTCAGAAAGGCCACCAAAATCCTGGCTGTTCCAAAGATAAGACTCATTCATCCAAGTCAAAAAACAAACACATGCTACTTGTAGGAACTCCAGTTAGTTTTTGTTCTTGGGAATTCTGGAACGGGAGACATCTTAAAACAAAGCATAAAACCCCATGGCAGGCAATGTTTGGAGAAAGATGACTCACAGAGCCTAAGGATACTCTCCAGCCTCCTTAGAAGTGCCTCAGTGGTCATTGCCCCAATCATTCCCAATTAAACGCCTTGCTATATTTTGTCACCACCAGACTGACAGTAAATCCCATTATCTGTCTTGTCCTTGGAGATTTATAGGACAGACTCCAGACCTTATCATGACAACCTGCACTAACAGCAGAGGGCTCACCAGTCACGGACCAGCACCTCCAAAATCCTACAGCCAAAATAAATCTTCCCTTTCTGTAAGGTGATTCTCAATCATATATGTGTTAGAGGGAGTGAAAGCTGAATCACACACCCACAGCCCTTCTCTCTGTTAATCTCCTTTCAGAATCTTTCTTCTCTTCCGGCCCCAGACAGATTCTGCTCCTTACTTGAGCATTTTTCAGCAGAGGGTGAAAAATGTATCTGTGAGTCTTGGCTCCTTGGCACATGGGTCATCTTCTGCTCAGAAGTTAGGAGCTCCAGACAGAAGCATGCAAGGATAGTGAGCTATGTAACCCAAAGGGGGGCAGCCACTGTGTCCTCTCAGAGTGGTTGTGTGTGAGAGCTAACAGATATCTAACACGGCAGGGAGTGTTCTAACTTTGATTTAGACTGAACCCTAGAGAGCAAAGGTGAATTCAAACCTCATGCGTGGGGATTCAAATATTTTTCTAGAATCAGATCCTGGAGAGGTTGCTTAGCAACATGGCCTTGAGGTCAGACTTCCGGTTCAAATGCCAGTTCAGCTATCTATGGACTAAGCATCGCTGCAGGTATGTGTGTTATCCTCTTTAGCTCGGGTTTTCTCGACTGTAAAATAGAGGTAATAACAGCTCCTATTTCCTGGTGTTTCCACAAGGATTACTTGGATAATTTATGCAAAGCCCCTGTACAATGCCTGACACACCACATGGTATTCAACAAATGTCAGCTTTATTTTTGGAAACCTGTATTAGGTATCCAGCAGGCCAGACTCCAAGCCAGGCTCTGTACAAACCGGGTCTTGCTGGGAACACCGGGCAGAAAGTGGTTTTTAAAGAGATGACATTAGCAGATTAAGATGTATGTTGGGACTCCTTCGGTTGCCTTCTCTCAAACTCTTTCTAGGTGAATGGTGTGTGGCCAGCATTTTTTCTCGGACAACTTTAGAGGAGATGTACTCTGGGTAGTTTGTTAACTGAGTCTTGAAATCCAGAGATGAAGGGGCCAGGGCATCAACTGTCCCCGGAAATACGGATTGGAAAGACATCAGACACTGTCACTGCACCCTCCTGGCAGACCCACTAGCTCCCCACTGCTGTACTAGGAGCTGGATCTCCCTACCAAGTCCTGGCTCGGAAGGCTTTACCTCCTGCACAATGTCCCTCTGAGGACACAGTTCCATCATCACCCCTCTTAAGCAGGATTCCCAAAGGAAATGATAACAACCACTTCCCCATGAAACGCTGGTGTAGAAGGCAGCTGTCAATTTGTCCGTCTGTTTGGCACCTCTTCCACATCTTCCTGGTGTGACAAGACGCCCCCCCCCCCCCCACACACACACACATACACACACTACGAATTCTGCCTTCCCACACTGGAAACAAGAGCAGCCACTTCTCTGGCTCCTTTGTAACTAAGATGAAAGCAGGTGGCAGAGGGGCTGCAGGATGATGGGGTGGCATCGCTGGGCCAGATGTGGCGTTCATCCTGAAGGCAGTAGTGGTAGGGATGATCAGGCAGGGACACAAATGTGGCATCCAGCTGGTAGTGGCAGCGGCCACAGCAGTGCCCTCATTAGGCCAGCTCTGCAGTCTATAATGAAGCATTACCATGAATGTGCAGCCTCCAGCCTGTTCCTACAGGCTCCCCTGGCACCGCAAGACACCCAGCATTCCCTTATTAACCATTCATGCCCAATCACCTAGACCCAGCCCTTGCTGTCCATTGCTAGGAGTCTTGACTCTTGCAGGTCAGAGTGAGAGGAACGATGCACAGAGACAGTTTCAAAGTCAAGTCTTACCGACACCTCCTTTGCTCAGTGAATCTTTGCAGGCCTTTTAACTCCTATGTCCTGGTCCTGACCTGCAGGCGGCAAAAAGATCCCCAGTGGTTTTTTTTTTTGTTTGTTTTTTGTTTGTTTTGTTTTTGTTTTGTTTTTGACAAGCTGAAAAGGTAATGGTCCTGCAAGACCTGATTAGAATGGCAGAGCACCTGCTCTGCATCTGTGAAATGGCCTTAACTGGGAGAGATCTCAGCTGCTGTTGCTGGGAAGATTCCCAAGGGAGGCTAAGACTGAAGCCTTAATCCAGCAGCTAACACAGGCCGAACAAAGGGACTTGGCCCTAAGGCAGTGGCCCTCAACGTTCCCACAATGCTCTGCTCTGCTCTTCATCTCTGACTCTCAGCTTAAAGGACAGCATCTCTCTAAGGCAGGGGTTCAACCTTCCTAATGCTGCAACCCTTTAATAGTGTTCCTCATGGTGTGATGACCCCCAACCATGAAATTATTTTTGTTGCTTCTTCGTAATAGCAATTTTGCTACAGTTATAAATCGTAATGTAAACATCTGATATTTCCAGTGGTCTTAAGCAACCCCTGTGAAAGGGTCATTTGTCAGTCCCAAAGGGGTCTCAACCCACAGGTTGAAAACCACTGGTCAAGAGCTAAAGTGGTCTAAGGTTCAGATCAGAGCAAGGCAAGAAGCATTGTGGGTAGACTGGGAGCAAGCCGGATGATCCATAACTGAATTCCTGCCCAGGGCTTGAAAGAAACCACTGCTTAAAGGACCCTGGCACCTCTACCCAGAAACGCTGGCATGATGCCTGACTACACACACACAAATTAACCTTCCCAGACTCCTGGGTAGCTAAAGAAGGAAGGCATGGCAGGCCCTGAGAACCATGCTGGGCCTGGCTTACATGCTCCCTGCTAAGGACTTTCCTATTTTCAAAGACCCTCTGAATTGGGGCAATTGTCTCAGAGGCAGCTGGTATCTGGCCGAAGAACAGAGCAGATACGAAAACACAGGGGCTGGGATGTGAGCTGCAAGTTGGAGCTGGAGTTGCATGAAGCATCTCTTCAGATGTTGCTTGGCTGAAGCAGGATAGCCAGCCAAGACGAGCAAGAATCAAAGCCAAGGAAAGAGGAAGGGGAGAGGAAAGAGAAAGGTGGGGAAAGAGACAGTAAGGACAGAAGTCAGCCATTTCTCTTTTATTTCTTTATGTGTGCATGCTCACATGTGTATGCATGTGGATTTGCATGCATACTTAAATGCATATGTGCAGGGGCCAGAGGTCAACCTCAGGTATCATTCCTCAAGCTCTTTTGGGCTTTTTTTTTTTGGGGGGGGGGTTGTTTTGTTTTTGTTAAAGTAGGATTCCTTGCTGGCCTGGAACTCACCAAGTATGCTAGGCTGGCCAGCCAGTGGGCTCCAGGAGTCTGCCTTCCTCTACCACCCCAGTTCTGAGATTATACTTACATGCCACCAAACCTGGAGTTTTTTGTTTGTTTGCTTGCTTAAGACAAGCACTTCATCCACTGAGCTACCTCTCCAGTCCCAAACCATCAATTTCTGTTTATTAGGATCCCAAGAGATGTTCCTTTCTGATCAAGTTAGACTGGCGTGCAGACATTCCCGCAACATCACCCATTGCTAAGACAGAGGTTTGGCATGAGCTGTGCTCTCTGTGTGTTCTCCTTGGTTTCAGCAGAAATAAAGTTATTGTTTTTCAGAAGCCAAGCCGTTGGTTCCCCCTCTGACTTAAGAAGTGTTCCTTCTGTATGTGTTACTTATAACCACCTCACAACAGAGTCCGTGACTCAAACAGCTTTGGAAACCCCAGCCGAACACCATAGCCTCTCAAAGAAATGTCTGCAAAAGTCCATAAACACTTTAGAGTTTCCTTCCATATACACTTCCTCAAAAGCGGGGGGTGGGGGGGAGGGAGGGAATGCTAACCTCTTTCTGACCCCTGACCCCTGCCTTTGACCCCAGGGACCTCAGATTGCCAGAACTGTCTCAGAAGATGGGAACTGGCTGATTGCCCACTCCAGGCCTGCGCTGTATAGTCCAATAAAATGAGGCCCTGCCATTCCATTTTCTTGGTCCCTGCCCAAATACAGTTGTCCATATTTGGGGCTCAGCTTAAGCACACTCCCGGCATCCCATCCCTGGCATGCTGGCACCGACTGCCAGTCCTTACCCCAGGAACAACCACTTCTTTGTTTCCCAGGGGTATGGAAAGTTCTCCCTTCCTGACAGCCTCATTCATTTGGCTCTTAATTAGACACAGATCCCCACAGCGCTTCGTCTTCCACTGTGATCTCTGACAAGCTCCTAGGGGCCTCCCCTGACTCCCTACTGAGTTATGTGATCAGAAGGAAGTCACTGCCAGGATCCATTCTCCAGCCTGAAAAGGAAGGCCTATCTGGAGGTGGCTGTCCCAACTTTTTGCTCATAGTAAAGCTAAATTGGCTTCCTTTTCACCCCATTCCCATTCTGTCTTCTCATCATGGAGGTGGTTTAGGCTCACAGCCACAGGATCAGCCTTGATTTTATCTGGAAACATGTCTTTTTATCCTTCGTGAAATACATAAATTAGAAAACACTAGAAGAACTCATTTCCTTTGCTAGTCTATGTGGGTTTCAGATCCAAACCATTTGACTCACTTTGTCCTGGGTCATTTCCAGTTTATAAACAAACATCAAGCTCATGTTGCCTTACCAAAGCCAAAATCTACTCCAGGTAAGGTTTTCTTATATAAACAAAACAAAATACATACAGCTATGAATTATGATCCAATCCCTCTCCCTCGACCTTGCTGACTAAACTGTAAGCAGCTCAAGCAGTTGGCAGGCAGGACAGAAAAGGCTAGCTGCATATAAATGTCCATTTCCTCTTCTTTCTATTCATTGAACCTGACGTTTTAGCTGGCTGCACGGTCACACATGTAAAACAGTGCATCGGTAACGATACTTTGCAAGAATGTCACCAGGGAATTAATTTCTAACCTCAGAGACCTAAGAAGACATGTATGAGAAATTCCCAGGAAGCTTTGCATACTAGTTGTTCTCAATCTGTAGGTCACAACCCTTTTGGGGGTCAAATGACCCTTTCACAGGAGACTTCTAGGAACATCAGAAAATACAAATATTTGCGTTATGATTCATAATAGTAGCAAAATTACAGTTATAAAGTAACAACAAAAATAATTTTGTGGTTGGGGGGTCACTATGACATGAGGCGCTGCATTAAAGGTCGTAGCGTTAGGAAGGTTGCAAACCACTGCGCTAAACAAACACACCAAAGCAATGATACCCATAGACCCACGTCGCTCTCAGCCATCATGAGAGAAGCGTCCTCTGCAGTAGATGGGAAATAACAGAGACCCACAACTGGACACTATGCAAAGTGTGAGACCTTGAAACACTCAGTCCTAAATGGGATGTCTTCATCAAGTCCTTCCCCTCAAGGCTCAGGGAACTATTGGGGAAGATGAGGCAGAAAGATCGAAGAGCCAGAGAAGATGAATGACACAAGCAAGCGGTGTCTTCCAGACAGCAGGACCTGCACAGACCACATGGGGTCCCAGCACTGAGACAGGGGAGTGGGCGTGAGTTCCCATCCCTAGCCAAAAGCTATCTGCAAGTGATATCTACCACTCAAAGGAAAAATTAGTTTCTCTAGTGGAGTCTTACAGGACATATAAACCGTATTCAAGGCTGGGCCATGGCCAGCAGTCACACAAAACAAACTCAATGGTGTTTTTGTACTTTTGCCTCATATGGCTTTGTTTGGACATTTTTATTACTAGTCTTTTACTTGTATGTTATGGCTTCCAATTTTTTTATTTTTATAGGTTTTGTTTGTGTGTATGTGTTTCTTGTGGTTTTTTTTTCTTTGTTTGGGGTTTTTTAAATTCTAGTTTGTATGTTCTCTAAAGAGAGGAAGAAAGTTGTGGAGTTAAATGGATTGGGAGGTGGAGAGTATCTGGGAAGAGATAAAGGAGGAGGAACCATAATCACAATACATTGTATGAAAAAATATAATTTCAATAAAAAATAAAATTAATGAAAGTATGAGTAAGGGGGTATGTCCTTCCTTCCTCCTTCCTCTTGCTTCTCAAACTCAACTGCGAAACCTGAGAGCTCTGGCAGCCATTTTCGACCATAAGGATGAGGCCTGTACACTGGAGCCATTCAACCGAACGAGCTTGGTCTCTTGCTCTGTAAGGTCATCAGGACAGCTCATGAGACTAAATCTAGGCTCATTTTAGCACACACACACATATGTACTACATGAAAGTATGTATAGTTTCCGTGAAACTGGGATAGTCTTAAATATGCATTCAGACTTAATTCTAAATTTATGCTCCAAGTCACTATATTTATACAACGAGTTACATGTTTACCCAAAGAAATCTCCAGCACTCATGACTAATTCTTTCATTTATGTTTTCTTTTCGATGATGCAAATAAATTATAACAGGGAAAACTTAAATTTGTTGCACTAATTCTCTGTGGCTCTTCCAGCAAATTGTCACAAACTTCATGGCTTCAAAGAGTGAGAGAGTTTTTCTCTTAGAGTGCTGGAGGCCAGAAGACTCATGGATTAAATAAGTGTTGACAGACCCTGTTCCTTCCAGAGACTAGGGGAGAACATTTCCTTGCCTGACCCTGCCTCTGGAAGCTCCTTAGCACACTTTTGCCGGGTGGTCATGCTCTTCTTCTGTTATTATATCTTCTGTTATTATATCTTCTGTTATTATATCTTCTGTCTCCGTTTTATGAAATGTGACTGCATTTTGAGTCTCACTCCAATAATCTAGGATAATCTCTACATCTCAAGATCCTTAATCACATATGAGAAGTGCTTACTTTCCATATAAAGTTGAGGCAGGATATAAATGCAGGGGAAATTGAGAAGACGTTGGAAGAGAAAGGAACCCCCACACACACTCCAGAATTGGGCTAGGAGCAGAAACTTCAACAAAACTTATAAAGTCAAAATTGTTTACTTTCCTAAAGGCATCTCAGTGAAGAATGCTAAAAACAATCTAATGTGAAGCTCCACAGCTTCAGGACACTCTGCTAGCTCTACAGAAGTTCACTGGGATGTGTATGTATTGACTGTTTAATTTTGGTATGTAATTTTTCTTATTTGGGAGGTTTTTCCCCCAATACAGTTTTAATTAAGAAAAATCATTTTGAGTCAAGTTGTTTATGAGTTGACCATGCTAGCCTTGAACTTGTTCAGTAGCTTATGCAGGCTTGCACTTCCAAGCCTTTTGTTTTAGTTCTCCCAAGGAGCTGGGACTTCAGGCGTGTGTCATCAGGCCAGGCCCCCCTTGTTTTCCTCAGCCTGTGCCTTCCTACAGCACAGCCAAGTCCACTTCATTGGCCTCTTACTATGCTGGTTGGCAGCAGGATTCCCAAAGGAGCATAGCCATGTTCTAATGCTTTACAAGTAAGTCAGTCCTCTGAAGGAATCCAGGGACTGTCACCCCAAAATGTGGTACCCTAATGTGTTAATAATTTAGGTTAAAGGCAGGTAGAGAGCACATCCACTGGAGGCTGTTCCCCTCCTTATCTACCTGAAATCTGCTTCTGCCAAAAAAAGAGAGCCATTACCTTCTAGCCTTTGCCTGAGGTTTCATCAGCTCGTGCCACAGGAAGCAGGACTAAAGAGCCCGCACACTTGGACAGGCTTGGCCACTCTCCAGGATCTTCTGTTCTGGTCCCTTTCAGTATTCCTAAGAGAACCATTTCACCCCGCAGTCAGACTGGTGATTATCTTAAATATCACCATAGAACCTTTGTCCAACGACAGATGGAAACAGAGGCAGAGACCCACATCGGAGCACTGGACTGAGCTCCCAAGATCCAGTTGAAGAGTGGAAGGAGTGAGACTACGAGCTAGGAGGTCAAGACCATGAGGGGTTCATCCACTGAGACAGTTTGCTTGAGCTAATGGCAGCTCAACTGGACTGGGAGTGAACAAGCATGGGAACAAACTAGTTCCTCTGAATGTGGTTGACAGTTGGGGCAGACTGAGGGGCCACTGGCAGTGGCACTGGGATTTATCTCTATTGCATGTACTGGCTTCTTGGGATCTTATTCTCTTTGGATGTATACCTTGCTCAACATCGATGTAGTAGGGAGGGCCTTGGACTTTTTCACAGGGTGGGATGCATTGCCCTCTCTTAGGATTGGAGGGGTGTGGGGTGGGAGGGTATGTGGAGGGAGTAGGAGGGAAGTGGGAGGAGGGGAGGGAGTGGGAATTTGGATTGGTAATTTTTAAAGTAATAAAATAAAATAAATAAAAAAGAGAACCATTTCAACTTATTGTCTATTCTGTGGCACAACAGACTTTCTCCTAGGCCCCTACGTGTTCTCCACTTAGTGTTCAAAGTCATTTGTTCTCATCTTACATTCCCAAGTCCTCATCCCTTGCGAGAAGTTTCCTGAATCTTGCTGGCTTGAGGGGTCATCACATTTGTGGTTGCCCTTTGCACATTAATCAATCTGAGTATCATTTAGACCATTAATCAATCCTTTGTCAGTTCTTTCCAGCAAACCTTCTCAGTATAAAGGGAAATCTTTCCCTTCCTCCTACACACTTGAGAACCAAGTGGTATGTTCACACCTCAGAACACAGCAGGATGACTCACCCAGCCTTTCAGATGAAGGACGAGAGCCTGTGGACAGTGACCAGCCTAATACAGAACCAGCGTCAGGTAGATGTGAGCTATAGCCCTAATCATTTGACAGTTACTTAACTTCAATGAGTCTTGGTTTCCTCATCTGGGAAGCAAAGATAGAAAAGCAAACAATACCTTGCTGTCAAAGTTACTGTGAGAACCAGAAACCAAGCGTATGCAGCATGGAACACCAAGCCTGGCTGGCTCACAGGAGATGCTGGATAAATAGGAGATAAAGTTCTCCTATCGAGTTTTATCTCTAGTAGTTGCTTAGCCGTCCTTTTGATAGTGAAGACACAATCCCGACCCATATGGTCTTCCTTCATAGATACTCAGCCCAGAGCAGGTGTCAAATACGTCATCCACATGGGCTGCTGTCTCCAGTGCAGGCCTGAATATCGTCGGGCTCTAGCTGTGTTTTGTCTTACGATTTTTTGCAACACCAGGAAGTTCAAGAAAACCAGAGAAAAGAACATCTGTGGCAGGCCCTGCCGCGCAGCAGGGTGGCCAGGGGCTGCTGGGTGACTGCTTCCTCATGGTAGAGGCTGACTTCATGAGATGCTGAGCCTACACAAGACAGACCCAAGCCAGGCACTCTGCGCTGAGGCCCTCTGCTCACCTAGTGCTTATACGAGGAAAACAGCCCTGATTCAGGATCTTACTTAAATGCTGAAATTTGGAGGTAAATTAATTAAGATATAACTTCAATGACACCAGCCTTCCCTCATCAACAGTTCCTAAGACAGGACAGGCAGCATTAATTGTTACAATTAATTAGGCATTAAACTGATAATGGGTACAGCTGCTAACAATTAACAGCTAATTATGTCAAGCACTTTAACCATTTCACAAAAGAAATGGAAATTGGAGAGAAGGGAGAGGGAGATGAAAAGAGAGAAAGCAGTTACCTTGTAAACAAATCAGAGGTAGTTAGCTCCCAATGCAGCTGGATCCGGCTGCAGAAATGGCACAGAAAGGAGATTTGAGCCCTCTTCCCGGCGAGGCTGAGCCGCACAGGAGCCACGTGAGTCCAGGGCTGAGCAGAAAAGACTGGAACAGTGATCAGGACTAACACATGCCAAGCTGCACGCTCAGCACTTGGCACACGCTAGCACACAGAAGTGTTACAGCAGCAGTACATGGCAACGGCCGTAACGTCCCCATTCATGGGCTTTAGAGGGAGAGAGAGAGACTGACTTGTCTAGAGTGACCAGATACTAATACGAAAGCCTGGATTCAAATCCAGGTGCACTGATATCCACAAACAAAATGTACACAGTAATTTGATAAATCCTTAATAGTCCCTAAAACCTAGAGAAGTGAAGTTTTATTGAACCATAAGCTCAACCATTTAAAAAAATGTTTTTTTTGAGACAGGGTTTCTTTGTGTATCTTTGACTGTCCTGGAACTCACTCTGGAGTCCAGGCTGGCCTTGAACTCACAGAGATCCACCTGCCTCTGCCTCCTGAGTTCTGGGCACCACCACTGCCTGACTCAGCCAATTAATTTTAAGAGAAAAGAAACAGTTCAAATTAGAATGAGCATTTTCTAATCAGACAGAAAGTCACAAATCCATACCAGCCCCAATCCAAAGTCGCAATCCCTTTGTGCTTCTGACTGTGAGGAACTAGCTTCAGTTCATCTGGGAAATCTGTCATCTGCTGGGGGCTGCCATGTAGCTCCTCAGGGAGCTTCAAGATTCATTCCCCAGTGGATTTCCAATAAACATCATTAGCTGGTTTTTATTCAGGGCTTTCGTTTCCAATGAGTTTTATATTTATCATCCAGGTAAGACGCAGCAGAAGGGAAATGAAAAATCAGGCCACACTACACACACACACACACATACACACACACACACACACACACACACACACACACACACACCTCTTTACTTAGATGATTTGATTATCCCCAGGAGGAAACAGTTGCACCCAAAAGCATTCCACTTACTTGTCTTGAATCACATTTGAGAGAGAAAAGACTTACCCAGTGTCATGGAGGATGACAGACAAAGCCACAGTCCCCACATTCTACATTAGCATGTCAACTTGTTGGGATACCCATTCCTGGCCTCCCCAATTCCTGGCCTAGCCGCTGGAGATACCAATTAAGTAGGCTTGAAGGGTCCAAGATGCTCCCAGGTGATTCAGCTGCTGGTCCATTGACAATAGTTTGAGCACTACTGACCTACACTGGCTGCTCATCCTTATCCCAAACCATGAGAGCTTGCCAAAGTCTACTCATTTTTCCCAGAGCAAGTTCTTTTCCTAGTCTGGCCCAGTGGTTGCCAATGGTTGCTGGTTCCATTGATTCAGAAGTTTAATTTGAACTTGATCATCCTGGACCAGGACTAGTTTTCTAAACAGAAACCAGGAAAGGAGGACTGTTCCTGTTTGCCATATATCACTGTGATAAACCATCACGGCCGAAAGCAACTTGGAGAAGAAAGACTTGTATAGTTCATCATCCTCAGAAGCTAAGGCGGGAAGCCAGAGGCAAGATCTGGAGCAATGGCCATGGAGGCATCCTGCTTACTGGATTGCTATGCAAGGCTTGCTCAACTTGCTTTCATATACCATGCAGAACCACCTGCCAAACGGTGGCACTGCCCACCGTGGGCTGGGCCCACCCCCATCAAGGGACATGAAAATCCCTCAGAGACAGGCCCACAGCCAATCTGATGGAGGCAGTTCTTCAAATGAGGTTCTTGCTTCCCATGGAAATCTACAGGTATGTGCTAAGATGACAAAAATTAACCAGCGCAAGAGCAAAATGTCTCCTGCTCCTTTCTAGCCTGCTTGAAAGCAGGAAGAACCCTCTGTCACCCAGGAGTAAACATGTAACCGGTCCAAACTGGAACACTACAGGACGCCTCAGGGTAGCAGCTGCCTTCTGGTCTTAGCCAGACCTACAAAACAGGTGTATGTGACTTGCCTCCCCAGTTTTATTTGCCTGGAGAGATTCTCTCCAGAACACAAAACGAGGAAAGAAGCCGAAGGCCTGTGTGGATCATTTTCTCACTACAAGGAGCCCCTGTGGGATTATTTGCAGGCTGCATTTTGGAGTTATGAATGACAAATTGCCTGAAAGCACTTGGCCTAGCCACCACAAAGCCTGTCTCGTGCAGCCTCGAGTCTCTCTCTCTCTCTCATGTCTTCAACTTCAACTTTTTAGGGTTCTAGTATGTGTATCATAAAAAGAAGTTTTGATCAAATATTGAGAATGTCATGATTTTCCCCAGGTCATTTTAAAGGATTATAAAGTGCCTTCACACTTTTATTTCAGCTGTTGGCAAAAATTAAAACCATTTTTTTTGGTTTTTAAAGGAAACAGGAGTGTACAAAAGATCTTTAAATGTGTATTTCTATTTCTAGGAATTAGTTCTAAGGAAATAATTGGACCAGGTGTCAAAGACATTCACTACAGTCTTATTAATAATAGAAAAGAATGTAAACAACTTAAATGCGTGAATAAAAGCTACTTTGATTAAACGAACCATGGGAAACATCGTCACTGAAATTACACATCTAATAAAAACGATACTATAGACATGAGAAAATGTGCATGGTAATAGTGGCAAATTGTGAAGTGTAACCTACGAAGCGCTGTGTAGAAAACGATATTATTTTTCTAAGACTATGTGTGGCTGTGTGCATATTATCTCTAGAGGAGAACACAAACCCAAAATTTAGCAATTTTTTGTCTTTATGTAATGAGTCCTCAGGAACTTTGGGGGTTCTTTTATTCCTTATGCATCTTTTATTTATCTTTCCAGCATCCAAGTTTCCCACATTCAGCACACAAAAGAGCCTCAAGAATATAGAATGAATAAAATAATTACTAGTGAGTTGATTTTAGGTGTCTTGAATGGATGTGATAAATATTTGAGAGTAGAATAATCTCATTGTTCCTGAAATATGTTCTCATATAATAATCGTGGAAAGATAATTGTATATACAACAATGTTTTTTTAATTTGCATGAGTATGTGCAGACAGGCCACTATACATATCTTCAGAACATGATACACACAGTCAGGCATCCCTTATTTCCTTCCATCCCCCACTCCAACAGCACAGGTTGGTTTTTTTTTTCCTCTATAGCATCTCCCAGCAGCCAAACACAGGCACTGTTAATGAATATTAATTGACCTAACATCTTGTGGTGATGCAACTGTGCACATTTCCCTGTCTCATTTGGTTGCTAGGAAACCATGAAAGACAGCCATGGGGCTCTGGGACCCAGACCTTTTAAGTGCAGGGCAAGGTTAAACCACGAATCAGAAATAGTCTGCCTGATTAATTGTGTATGTGAGCAACTGTGTATGTATGCAGTCCTGTCAAATAGGCAAGAAACAAATAAATACCAATGGATGGTTTGGCAGTAGAGGAGCGAGCAAGTGGAAATGGGCACGGACTCTCAGTGACTGGAACCACTCCCCAGGGAGCTCCTGAAAGAGCCCCCTCATGAGATTCTGCTAGCATAACAATCCCACCCCTTAAGATCCGGAGTGGAACCTCAAGATTGGTCCTGGGAGCAGCATCTGGGAAGGAGAAAGAGGCGAGTGACAGTTGGATTTAATTACGCTGAAATCATAGTCATCATTTCCCATCCTAGCAGTGCTCAAATAAGATGCAAACAGCTGATTGGGCAAACCTGGCCCCCACACATTTGCCTTTCACATATGACTTTGGCTGCATCTTGCTTCTCCCCTATACTTTTTTGGCTGCTCAAAGAGGACAGTTCCCACCTGCATCCATCCTGCTCTCTGATCTGGCCACCTTGTCCTTTTTCATGGCACCAAAGAGTGAGCTACATTGCTTTGACTTCCGGACGTCAATTCTCACAGAGACCCCCTCACTCTGCACCTGACCCTCTGCTTTCTTGCTTTATTTGTCTCCCTGGAAGCTCTGCTATTGCACCATGTTTCCTAACTAAACAACTAAGTGCTTGTCTTTGAGTCTCACAGGCAGACCTCCTTGCCAAGGTCCCTAAAGGGAAGGATTGGGCTTTAGTGTCACCTTCTACCTTGGCTGAGAAATGGAATATGGAGTTCTTTAGTAAGCAAAGACGGAGAGTGAGGTAGGTGGAGCGCTCTCTCTCTCTCTCTCTCTGGGCTTTGCTTGTTTTTCCCCTTGAGTGCCTGAAATCAAACACAACCTCAAGGGCTTCTTTTATTTATTTGTATGTATTCCTATTCATTTATTCACTCAACAAATGTTAATGGAGCATTTATTTACTCCATGCCTAGAATTTTTGCTGGGCAGTGTGTGTGTGTGTGTGTGTGTGTGTGTGTGTGTGTGTGTGTCTGTCTGTCTGTCTGTCTATGTCTGTGTGTGTGTCTATGTGTCTGCATGTCTGTGTCTGTGTGTGATGTATCCTTGGAGGATGTCATACATGTGTACAATGTATTTAGATGCTACCTACTCTCCCCATCACTTTCAACTCCCCCAGGACCTCCCAACTTCTTCATCTCTTCCTTTTTCTTTTTCAATAATCTATTCTTTGAGAATTTTATACACAAATACAATGAAATGTGACCATATCCACTCCAATTTTTCCTCTTCAACTCCCCTGGTTTCCCCTAATGCATCCACTTCTCGGCTTCATGTACGCCTTCCCTGACCCCCATCATCAAATGCAGCATGTTTCATCTTCACAGGTAGAGAAGAGATCAGGGGCTGGAAGGGAAAGAAATTCTAGACTCTTATGGAGATGAAAAGGAAACATATTCAGTTGTTTTCTTTCTGTCTTCTCCATCCCTAAAGTTTTAATGTTACCCAAGATTCAAAGGGAAACTCCATACCATTGGGTACATAGGCTGTTCTCCTCAGAGACCGTTTCTGATAGCTTCTTCAGATGTGGATGCCATGGGCTGAAGCAGAAGTGATTAGAGTAGCAGAGAAGTCAATTGTCTGTGTTAAGGAACAAAAGCGGCCAGACTGAGAACAGAAGCAAGCAAGAAAGGAGAAAGAACAGACTAGAGTTCAGAGGTCAGAGGTCGTATACCAATAAAAGGAAACTAGAGAGACATAAAATTGACAACCAAGGACTGTTTACACTATGCCATTTCAAGTCAGTTCACCAAATATCAATGCAGTCAGTGTGTGGTAAAAGGGTCAGCCAAAAAGACCCACCCTAACCCTGAAACAAGAGCCAGTGAAAGAAACACACCCTGACCCTGAAACCAGAGTAGGTGAAAGAAACAACACACTTTGACCCTGGAACCAGAGCCAATGAAACACACACACTTTGGCCCTGAAACTAGAGCCAAAGAAACACACTCTGACCAACTGAACACAAAACCAACCAATCTCTGAGCAGGAAACCAACCAATCCCTAAGTATGAAATCTAGCCAATTGCTGAGTTTGTCAAGCTCAGGGGATTGAAATCTGACCAATCCCTACCCTGAAAATCTTCTCCCTGGAAAAGCTCCTCCCCTTAGAAGCCCTATATAATCCCTGTTCCTGTTCCGTTGAGGGTTGCCCTTTTTCCACCCTGACAGAGGCAGCCACTTTTCTGGATTCCTCCCTCCCAAATAAATCCCTTGAAAGAGTTTTGGGTGAAGCCTTCTTCTTTGACCAGAGTGGAGCAGAAATCTCTACTGGGAAACTCCCCTGGGGAGTAGAGCAGAGCTCAGCTGTATCAGCTCTCTCTTGAAGAGGAGCAGGAAGGTCACATCCTGCAGGGAGACCATCCCCCACCAGAACCCAGCCTTCCTGACAGTCAGGATACCTTTCTCCCCACTGCTGTAGGTTTCTTGGATACCTCCCCTTCACAGCTGCAGATATAGCCTGACTTCCAACAGTCAGGGTACCTTTCCCTCCCTCCAGAGCTGTAACACTTGCAGTTGGGTTATGAGAAGAAACTGAGTCTGGTTCAAGCCTGAGCAAACAGAAGACGTCTCACATAGCTGGATAAATTGGAAGAGACAAGAGGCCTCACAGGTTTTCACAGCAGTCCCCACTCTACTTCTCCAGAGGGCACGTGACTTGAACACAAGTAAAAGTGAGCATGTTCAGCCTCTCGCTCTCTACGGCAGCAGTTGGGATGAGGAGCTATTGAGAGTGCATCTGCCCACAGCATAGCCTTCCTTGGTTGAGGCTTTTATGGCAGAGTCACATGATCCCTCATGAAAGATATCATATTAGAGGCATGCAGGCAGTTCCTCTTCTATCCATTTATTCACTCTGTCTGCACAGTCATGGAGAGCCTGCTTCCTGATGCATGGGCACCAGACCTGCCCAGTACAGCCCAGATTGTCTTGAACAGACAGAAGGGCTTGGCCAAATTTAATAATGAGTGGTAAGAGCCCAGCATGGGACTCAGATTCTTTTTTTTTTTTTTTTGGTTTTTCGAGACAGAGTTTCTCTGTGGCTTTTGGAACCTGTCCTGGAACTAGCTCTTGTAGACCAGGCTGGCCTCGAACTCACAGAGATCCATCTGCCTCTGCCTCCCGAGTGCTGGGATTAAAGGCGTGCGCCACGACCGCCCAGCGGGACTCAGATTCTTAAAGTGCTCTAGGAATACACTAAAATGAAGCTAGATACATCTTTATGAGATGCTTTTAATGCCCCAAGTTCTAGATAAAGCCTCCCAATCAAAGAATATTCAGTACATGTGAGTAAGGGGCTTGGTATAACAAACGCCAAAGGACTGGACAGATTCTGCCCTCAAGTTCAGCCGTTCTACACATGGCTAACAAGCAATCCTGGTAACACAAAGAGTCCTGAGCCATCTAAAGATTGTTCTAACAGTGGTCAGGGAGATCTAACAAGAAATGGTTCTCTTGCCATTGCCCAAGCCAACTAGGCAAAGGTCCCTGGTCTGTGCCAATGAGTCCCCTGACATTCCAGAGCCTCTGATTCTGACAAGCACAATTCTAGGTCACATGCAGCAGGACAGAGAAACTGGGGCTTCCTTGTGCCGGAAACTCTGGGTTTTGAATCGGTTCCCTCTAGAGTCTCAGGAATTTGGGCCATATGAGTGCTGGCTAGGTAAGACAGAAGCCAGCAGAAAGAGAAATGTCTGCAAAGAGAACTCAACTAGACACAGAAGAGTCACGCAAGCATCACAGAACCCTTCAGTCTCCCTCAGTAGGACCCATGGTCATGTTTCAAAGCTCCTACGCTCTACACTAGCAGTTCTTAACTGTGGGATTTGACCCTTGTGGGAGTCAAATGGCTCTTTCACAGGGATGCCTAAGACTATTGTAAAACACAGACACTTATTGTTGTTGTTATTATTATTATTATTATTATTATTATTATTACAATTCGTAACAGTAGCAAAATTACAATCATGAAGTAGTAACGAAAATATTTTTATGGTTGGGTCACCACAATATGAGCAACTGTATTAAGGGGTCACAACATTAGAAAGGTTGAGAACCACCACTCTACACAGCTGAGGTGGCACTTGGGTGATACAGACAATGTGCCAAGAGCACATCTATAAAGCCATGATGCCAAGACATACCATCCAGAGAACCCAGAGCCCACTGGCCAATGTCACGGCTGCTTTGGAGTCTCAAGGGATTGAATCTAATATACTACAAATATTCAGACCTTTCTGTTCATTTCTGTATTTATTTCTGGATCAGAAATCAATCATTGAGTGATAATGTTCAGTATTCTAGAACCAAAAATGACTATCTGATAGTATCGTCCCCCCATCTCCTTATGAAGCCATCTTAAACAGGGACTTATCTTGTTATTCTCTGCAGTATCAAAACAAACAAGGACCAAGAAGGGGTACAAACATTTTTGAATAACAGTTTGGCAGCGTCCCTTGATATTAAACACAGTTTCAACCCATCATTTCTATTCCTAGATATCTACTCAAGAGAAATAAAATTGTATGGCCACATAAAAATGTGCATACCGATGTTCATAGCAACATTAGTCATAGAAGATATAAGTAGAAGCAACCCGAATATCCATCATCTGATGAATGGATAAACAAAATGTGGTATCTCCATCCATGCAAAGGATTATGATTCATCAGTAAAACAGATGAAGCAGCAATGCATGCTACAATGTGGATAAGCCTTGGAAGCATGATCCTGAAGAAGTGAGTCACTGGAGATAATACAGGGCATGAATTCATTTATGCGAAATGTTCACAAGGAAATGCGTAAGGTAGACTAGTAGTCACCTTGGGCTGGCGGTAAAGCTGAGGTGTGGGATAGGGTAAAAGAGCTAATGGATGTGTTTTCTTTTGAGCGATAATAAAAATATTCTGAAATGGGCTTACGGTTGTGGCTGCATAATTTTATAAACTGAGAACCGCTGAATCGTGTACTTAACAGAAGGAGTTTATGGCATGTAAATTACATACCAATAAAACCAAGGGCAGAGGTGAGGTGGATAGAAGAAGATGGTGAGAAAGGAAGGAAGGAACCAGTCAATTTTAGTGCATCAGAGGTTGGCTTCCTGGAGGCAGGAGAAATATGCTCTGATCCACAATGGTGCTCATACCTATGAGAGACATTGTATATGAGTGTGTGTGTGTGTGTGTGTGTGTGTGTGTGTGTGTGTGTGTGTGTGTGTGTGTGTGTGATGTGTAGGTCCGCTGGGGAACACTCCCAGATGATCACAAGTGACCCACATTTCTCTAGCTGTACCCCCTCATATGGGTCCCTCCAACACCAGCATTGAGCCACTATGAGAGGATTTCTAGCAATCCACTAAGTGCCACATGAACAAGGAGAAAGAGTGAGCCCTATCAAGCCCCCACCCACTCCAATCAACCCAGCTAAGACAAAAACCATGTGGTGCAAAAAGTACTGTGGATATTCCAGCTCTGGCAACCAACAATGGGATGGAAGGACCACATAGCCAAGCCTAGCCCCAAGTGTAGAATCATTACTAATAAAATGTCACTATTGTTTATGCCATTAAACATTGCTGTAGATTGTCTTATGACAGAGACTGAAACACCCTCAACAACATAACAACCTCCACCTCCATCTCTCAACTAATTTAATGATAGACTTTAATATGATGCCCTTGAATTCTGAGATGGATTTAAAGAGAAACACTGTTTTAATGTATGGATAACATGCCATTTGTCATTGCTGTTTAGTGCCATTTAACACAATATTTATCTGATTGGCATATCAGTTACTTCACATCATCGAGAATTGGCTGTAACAGGGATTCTGTGTGCTTGGCAACCAAGAGATTGATTATGGTTATTATACTAATGGCTGGAAAAAATGAATTGCATCAGGAAAGTTGTTTTGAAGTGGCAGTGACAGGCCTGGTACATTTACTCACAAAGCACCAGACTTCCTGCACACAGAATGCTGATCCTGAGGCAAGTCTTGGGCAAGGATGCTGGAGCCAGAGGTACACATCTGCATCCCCAGATCAGTGGTACCCAGGGACAGGAGCACCATTTAGAGGTTTTTCCTCATAATCTCATGTCTTGTCTGGGCTTGACTATCTTAGCATATTAAGTGTTCTGGGAGAGATCTCACAACTCCCCATCGAGGGGCTATGTGCCTTCCATAGACTGCTCTGGTGATAACCTAATAAGAAGGACTCCTATATTTTATAATGGGCTATGAGCCAAGCTCTAGCAGCTATGTAGAGTGTGTCTGTTTGGACAGTATTCGTATTAGTTGTCCACATGTTTTCTTATGTAATGGAACATTCTGACAGCTGAGACGATGCCAAATAAAAGGTTTCAATGGAAGGGCTAAAATTTAGATATGGATTTTTAAAGAGAAGTCTGAAAAGATGGTGGTCGGAAATATTTCCTCTCTCCATAGCCCATTCTTGTTGCCCAGTTCAATGAACGTCTTTCTTTCCTACTTTATCCCCATCACAGGTCCAGATTTGTACCCAGGTGCAGGGTTCTGGCAAAGAAATGTCATCTTTCTCTTAACTGAAGACTTGTTTCAAATTCCTGTCAGCATTCAGAAGGGGAAATATGTGCACTCCCGGTCTATCCCTCAGGACCCAGCTTCTCCACAGCTTTATCAGGCTCACTGAGACCTCCGCAAACCTTTTACCATCCAAGAAGGAAAATAAGATTTGCTGGACAGATTTTTTTTTCCTTTTTCTTTTCTTTTCCTTTTTTCCCCCAGGGGGCCCGAGTTCTCACGATAACACAGCATTAATGAAATTCACCTTCTGAGCCCTTTAATTGCTTTGAGCAGCCCTTCACTCACGATCAATGTTCTCTGTCCCCACTGTAATTTTCTTGTTTGGAAAAAAAAATAATAGTGTGACTCACACTTCAATTAGAAGATAGAGGTTGTCCACACTCATCGGCACCCAGTGGATGGTCCATCCCGGAAATATTCCCCAACCAGTGGTAAACAAATGGAAAGGACCTGAGAGCTGAGAGGGTGTCCCTGTAATTGAGCATTGAATTGAGAGGAAACAGAAGAAGAGCTTCTATTAATAATGACACGGTAATTAGAGGTCACTCAAAGAGAGGCCCAATACATCCAGGTTCGCATTAGCTTTGCACAAAACACCATTACAGCTCTTTGTAAAGGGCTAACGTGAGTGACGGTCAGGTTGTTTATCAGATTTGCCCAGTACCAGCCACCTCCTTCTTACACCCCAGGGGAACTGGACCAGCATAGAGCACCTCACAGCAAGGGGAAAACCATTTTGATTTGGACCAGGGGGTAATTAGTGTGAAGTTTAATTGTTCACATAATAGACACGGGGTACTCTAGAGCCACTTTGGAGGCCTTCTCTCCTATAGAAGACGTGCAAGTTGAGCTCTCCTGAATATAGAGTGTTGAATGTTTGCCCAGAGCGGGACTGGCAGTGCCTGGGAAAAGTGAGAGGCAAGGGACTGACCACCAGGAGTGTGTTCTATCAGACGTCTGAGACTCATCAATCTCACTTGGACAGATAATAATCCCAGTTCTCTCTCTCTCTCTCTTTTCTTATTGTTATTCTAATTTGATTGAAGAGAAGCCATTATTATTTAGTGAATCGATACCAAATTCTGATTTTTAAAAAAATGATTCTTCTGGTTTGGGGGTCCCCGTTTTGTGGATGTCTCACTATGACATCCAAATAACCCATGGGTGTATTAAAACTATTTATTGCCATAAATTACATTTATGTCAAAATAGGTTTCCTTATTAATATGAATAAATAACTGCCCTCAAATGACAGCAACACAGGGACGATGCAAAGACAATGCCATCATCACCTCCTCTGGCTGGGGCTGTAAAGCTCCTTTGGCCTGAAGAATAAGAAGACAGTCTTAAAATGAGGTTTGGCTACTGGTGAGATTCTCTACTCTGTGGGCTTGTTCCCTTTGCCTCGCAGGCTACTCGTAGGGCTACATCTCTGCCCTCGTGTTCTGTCTTATGATAGCTAAGATCATCTATTTCAAATGAGAAAGGTTCATTTGGGGCTCAGAGTTTTAGGGGGTAGGGCTCAGTACATGGTGGTTGGCACTGTGGCTTATATACCTGTGTTAATACAGCACATCGTGGTAGGAACTTGTGATGGTGGAAGGGAGGAAAGGGAGGGAGAACACCCCTCAAAGACATGTTCCTAATGATGGAAGACGTCCCGCTAGGCTTTACTTCTTCAAGTTCTCATTGGAGCCTTTAACAGGAGAATCTTTGGCAGACTAATTACTGCACAGACCTTCTGGAGCTTCATAAGAAAAACAACATGGCTCTGTCTCACTCTCAGCTTCTCAGAGTAGAACTGAAATTCAAACTTCATAACAAGTAAGATTGCAGGTCTTTAGAGTCATGAGCTATGTCTACCTTTTCTTTCTCCAGGGGCTTAGCACAGTTTCCTCTGCACATACAAAACAAACTCTCTACAATAAATTTTTTGAAGAATGGAAAAAGAAGAATCCTACATTTACTTCCATTAAACCAAGAAGTAGGATGTGAAATCTAAGGCTCCTGGGTTGAATAGTGCTCTCTCTCTCTCTCTCTCTCTCTCTCTCTCTCTCTCTCTCTCTCTCTCTCTCACACACACACACACAAGTCCTCACATCCAATTAGAATATATACATGTAGCTTTATTTAAAATAGGATCTTTGTAGATGTAATCAAGCTAATGTGAGGCCATACTAGATTAGAATGGGCCCCTAAATCCAATATGACAGTAATCTTATCATCTTCCAATGTCCTTCTAAGAGGAGAAAAATTTGGAAACAGAGAGACAGAGAGAAGAAATGTCATGTGAATACAGAAGCAGCGGTTGAAGCAATGCCTCTAGGGACTATCAAGAATTTCCAAATCATCAACAGAAGCTAGAATAGGTAAGACAGATTGCTTCCTTCCATAGTCTTCAAAAGGAGCAGGGCCTTGCCAATACTTTGATTTGAAACTTCTGGCATTCAACATTGTGGGAGAGCATGTTTCTGTCGCTTTAAGCTAACCCTCTGTTACAGCAGCCATGGGAACTCATATAGACACTATACAGGTGACAGATCTCATATGGATCTCTCAAAATCTTCAGGAAGTGTCACTAAGGTATCAGGAAGCAGAGTGAAGTACAGGTCACCATCTAAGCCATTTGCGTATGGAGGCAAGGCCATTCTGCCACCATCTGCTGACACTTCCCTCAATGTTTCTCTTATAAACATCTAGAAGGAAGAGATGCGGGTCACCCTGGAGGATGCACAGACTCTCTGGATTCACAGTGCCTCCCTCCCCTCCATTCCATGTTTGAGATCTCCACCCAACACCAGCTCTCCATACCTGGTGCTGCGGGCTTTCTACCTACATTTTTTATAAGATTCACTTTTGTTTTATGTTTTTGCCTGTATGTAAGTACACCAAATGCATTCTTTACCAATGGAGGCCAGAAGAAGGTGCTGGATCCCCTGGAGTTGGAATTGAGGATGATTGTGAGCTACCTTGTGGGTTCTGGGAAACCAAACTGGGTCCTCCATAGAGAAGCAACTACTCTTAAACACCGAGCCATCTTTCTAGTCCTTGCACCTTAGCACCTAGAGTCTCTCCCATTCCTCAGATTCCTATCCTTACAGCCACATTACTCCACTGATCATATCTACTAATTCATTTTTCAATCAATCTATGCATCACCATGTTCTTGCTCTGGCCTCCCCTGGGATCCCTAGTCTTTGCGTTGTTTGTTGAATGTATTCAGGTAAGACACACAGAACATAACGTAGAAGACAGGGCTTATTACAGAGTAGAGCACCCTTAAAGGATGGGATGGACAATAGAAAGAAGGGAACATGGTGGAAGAGAACTCTCCCACATAGTGAGAAGGGATAATGACCAGAGAGACCATATGTCAGCCTATATCTCTAGGCGACCTTTTACCATTTTCTAGTGTCTCTGGAAAAGACAGCTTTCCTAGGTGAAATGTTTCTATTTGTATTGACAGGCTAGTTTGGATTAATTCTTAAGGGAGAGGACAAAAGTATGCCTTTGGGTTTTGGGTGTGTGTGTGTGTGTGTGAGAGAGAGAGAGAGAGAGAGAGAGAGAGAGAGAGAGGCAGAGAGACAGAGAGAGAGAGAGAGAGAGAGAGAGAGAGAGAGAGAGAGAGAGATCGTACAACCTTACAACCTTCTGGGCAGTTCAGGAAGTCATGTCTCTATTCTCTATTCAGGGCCAGCGGTACTACTCAGATCCCATTCTCCACATCAAAAATCATGTAATAAAGTAGATTTAATAGCACTAGAGAGAAAAGGGGGAAAGGATAAAAGTAGCCATGCTTTTCTTAGAGGATGTAAATGATCGTCCATCTTCCTCCCTTGGCCATGATATTAAATCTAAAGTAGGGCAACTATGACACTCTCCCTCCTTTAAAATTAGCGTGTTGCCAGACACAGTAGATGGAGCCTGAAGCTGATTATGAGCGAAGGGTCCATCGTCAAAGACCTTCAAGCCCTCTAGGATCTAACTAGTTGCCTAAAAAATGCACAGTCATGCCCGGAACAAACCAGTGTGGTGTGGCACTCCGAATTTGGCTCCCTCTGGAGGTTCCTACAGGCGCGAGTTGGTGTTTCCTCTTCTGACAGTCCTGGCATGCTGCCCTACATGCTATTCAGTAATGACGGAAGTCCTTCATATCAGTGTTGTTCCATACAATAGCCACTAGTGTGACCGAGAAGCTGAATTCTTAATTGTTCATTTAAATGAAATTAAATCTTAACGGTTATATATGGCATGTGGCTATTGTAAATGCTAGAGGTCTAGAAACAACTTTTAATAAGACACAAAGAGCCTCATGGATCTCTCTCTTTCACACACACACACACACACACACACACACACACACACACATACACACACACACTCACACACCCCTCCCAGGGATGAACATTATTAATTCTTGGAGCATAAGGAGGAATGGAAACATCACTTATACGTTCCTTAATTTGCAAGGCCATCTCGCCCACAATGGGGCTAATATTCTACACATTATGCCAGTTTAATTCCTCCCCTCCCAGTCCCCAAACTCCATTCAAATTGCACCCTTTGGGGCCACTGAGAATAAAAAATGGGCCCATTACTGATCCTCCCACCCCTTAATAGCTGTTCCTTTAGCTACATAAGGACCCAGCTGATGCTTTGAGATCGCCATTTATAAGGACTTGATTAGGTAAGTTCTTAAGTAAGGTGCCATTCTTTTTCCCAGGCTGGGAGGGGGGATGGGAGTGGCGAGAAAAGTTCCCCTTCCAACCACTGTTATCCATCACCAGTCTCTGCCTTATGCCCCACCCCCACCGCTCTCTCTGTTAGTTATTTCCCAAGACATCATAAAGTACTGAATTTGAATCTCACCTCTTTCTGGACCTGATTTGACTTCTGTATGTTTAAAGCGTGGGACCTTGTGTATGTTCTATGAGTGTGTACATAATCTAAAACACCTATCTATATGGATTCAAAGAAGTAATATAATTTCCATTCCTTTTTTAAAAAAAACAATATATGTATCTCTACGTGGGTGTATGTGAATGCATGTGTGTGTGGCCATGAGTGTGCAAGTATACACATATGGGGCAGTACATGAATGTGTGTGTGTATGTGTGTGTGAGTGTGTGTGTGTGTGTGTACCAGAGAACAATTTCTTTTTTTTTTTAAGCTTAAGTGTGGGTTTTATTGAGATAAAGGGACTGGGGATAGTAAAGGGAAAGAGGGAGGGGGCAGAGAAAGAGATAGAGAGATACAGAGAGAGAAAGGGGAAGAGGAAGAACAGCCAGAGACAATTTCAAATGTCAGTCCTCAGATACCACCCACCTCTTTTTTCTTTTTCTTTTTGAGACAGGATCTCTCGTTGGCCTGGAGCTTGTTAAGTAGGGCCGGATGGCCGCCCAGCGACCCCCAGGACTCTGTCTACCTCTGCTTTCCCAGCACGGAGATTACAAGGCCTTCACCACCTCTTCTTTGTTTTTCTAGGTCACAGAAGAACAAGCTCAGGATCTCATACTTGCAAGGCAAGCGCCCACCCTCAATTGTCTCCGCCTTCTCTTTTCTGGGGAAATCCTCTTTAAAAGAAGCCCACACCTTCTGCGAGCAGACACAGACAAGTTGGGAGCTGTCAGCAGTGAAGACGGGAAGCAGAGAGCCCCATGCTGTTCAAGACAGTGAAGGGCTGCAGGAACCCAGACCCAGCCAGCAGGGATCTGTCCATAAAGGGAGCATGGTCAGGGAAGAGGTGTACCTGTGTCTTGCTCTGATCCTGGTGATGAAAGGATTATGGATCAGGTGTAGCCACGTGGAATTTCCAACACGGCACCATCAGCTGTAGTCTGTCAGCTTGTTCTCACCTCGTCAGGCCTCTAGCCCTGAAATGAACACAGGCTTGGTTGGTCTGACTTGAATAAGCCAAGGGAGCCTTTTAAGATTTTTCTCATCTCGGGCTGGGTCTCTGTAGAGTCTTGTTTGATCAATAATAAAATAGCTCCGCGGCCTTTCTAGATGAGCACAAAATGGTTTTCAGAAAGATGCCAACATGGAGGATGATCCCCAAGGGCACTCTCTCGTGCAGTTTCAGAGTGGCACTCAGCATCTGGGGACACCTCCACTATTCCTTCTGAAGGGGCATGAGTGTCTGAGACAACAGGAATACCGTGATTGCCTGGTGGTGAGTCTACACTTCATGGTTAGATTGCTGGTGACGTTCTGTTTTCTGCCAGTGCACAGACAGAGACTGCACGTGTACCTCTTCTTTACCATCTCCCAGCGACACCTGCCCCTTCACGTGCCATGAACCCGAGATGCTGGAGTTATTTATTTTCAGTCTCAGTGCATTTTGATGAAATAATAAAAATGCCAGGCTACCTTTTAACCAAGACAACAAACAAACAAAAAACAACACAACAACAACAACCACAGATTCAAAACTCCCTTGAATTTATTCCACAAACACACCCAAGTCTATATTAGACCTGGGGGTACTACTGAGTCCATGGTCTAACAGAGGGAGATGACAAACCTGAAAACAAATCTTTGCAGGAAAACCTAGAAATAAATGTGGACAATAGGGTGGGAAGCTTTGGAGACACTGGCACAATTCCAGCTCCCAGAGCGCCAGTCACCCCTGGCTTCCCCCTTCCTCGGTGTCCCTTCTCTCTTGGAGTCATTGCTGGTCCTGTTCCTTCTCCCCACTCTTAAGCAGAGACATCCAAGCTGCATCCTTCTCCTTTCCGTCTGTATTCACTCCCGGGATTGGGAGGTTTATATGGACTTCAGTAGTATTTCCAGACTGTGGCTCTTGAGTCTTAAGAAGTTCTCAAGCTCTAAACTCTGCCCTCATTCCCAAATTGGCCTACCCAACTGCCTGCCTGATATCTTCTTTTGGATGTTGCTATGGTACAGGTGTGGTTTGATCCCTCAGAAACTCATTGAAATTTGGTTTCTATTGATGTTGGAAGTTAGGGAGTAATTCCATTAATATCTTTCTCTCAGAAATGAGCTCTTGTAGCACTCAGTTGTTTTGTGAACCCAAATTCTTGTGCTGTGTCCTCCTGTCATGGGTACCAGTTAACACCCACCCTCCCACCTTGACATGGCGCATTATGACACATGCTCTTGGACTCCAGAGCCATGTGCCAACACTAATGTCCGTTCCTGATACACTTTTTGGGTATTTGGTTACAGCAATGTAAAGCAAGCTAGCATATGTATACTTGAGATCTCACGTTTAATGGCTTCTAAACTGGACCCTGATTTTTCCCAACTAAGCCTGAGCCTGGAGGCTACCCCTCTCTGCTGATGACAGCCACATCCTTGGAACTGCTCAGGTCATCCTGGACTAACTTCTTCCCCATCCTGTGTCCAGTTCATCATTTTGCTTATTAAAAAGAAACATTTAGACAACAGAGTTGATTAAATGAAATCCAGAGAGCTCTGCTCTGCAATGTGAGCGTGCAGTTTCATAGCCAGGATGAGGACAGGCATGACTTCCCTGCTTACAGCTAAGCCTTTTCCTCATTTGAACATAGTCTGATCAGTCAGCTTCTGTGATTGGCTGAGACAATAGTGTGGGTTTGTTGTTGTTGCTGTTGTTTGGTTGTTGTTGTTGTTGGTGGTGGTGGTGGTGGTGGTGGTGTGTGTGTGTGTGTGTGTGTGTGTGTGTTTTAAGCTTCTAAGTTAGGTTTTACTTTGTTTACATGCAAGGCTAGATTGCAGTTTGTTATGCAGAAACTAAGGTATGGGGCACCTTCAGGTCAGATTTAATTTAAAAACTTTGCCATTCTAATCAAAGACCCCACTGTTTCTTCTCTGCCTCACTGAGGGAACTTTTGTAATTGGTCCTCTGCTTTCAAACTTATCCATTTGGTTCTCCCCAAGTTGTCAGACTACATCTACGCCCTGGACAGAGTACAGACTACATCTACATCTACGGCCTGGACAGAGTACAGACTTCATCCCCTTCTCCATCTTGTAACTAAGCAAATCTCTTAACAGTGTAAGACAGATAGGACTACCTGACTTTTAACTTTTAGGCCAATAGCCGGGCGGTGGTGGCGCACACCTTTAATCCCAGCACTCGGGAGGCAGAGGCAGGCGGATCTCTGAGTTCGAGACCAGCCTGGTCTACAAGAGCTAGATCCAGGACAGGCTCTAGAAACTACAGGGAAACCCTGTCTCAAAAAAAAAAAAAAAACTTTTAGGCCAATATACTTTACTTTGAGCTAAATAAACCGCTTCTTCTCCTCTTCTTCTTCCTCTTCCTCCTCCTCCTCCTCTTCCTCTTCCCTTCTTCTTTTTCTTCTTCTTCCATTCCTTCTTCCTCTAGTACTTACTCTCAGATTCTTCATTGTAGCAAAAAATGTTCTAAAACAATTATCTTGTCTATAAGATGATAGTAAAAATTGCCCTGGAATCCTAAGGCAAGACTCTGGTGGATGAACCAACCATGCACCAACCCTTATAGTTCCCAGCACCTCAGCATTTCCAAGCTGGAAACCAAGCACCCAGAACAGGCACCCTTGAGTTCCAGATCACATCAAGAGAGATGGACTTTGCTTGATTTCTAAGTATTCCCTCAGCAGACAACTGCTTAGAAACAGAGGAATGAATGGGAGAATTCAGAGACCAAACCCTAACTTCAAGCTCAGACAGACATTTGACTCGGAACATTTCTGATGGCCATGAGGACTCAGTTTGCCTAGGAGGCATTCTTACTTAGGCTGTGGAACCCAAAGACATTATCATGGAGAGTAGAGGGCAGAATCTGTGAACTTTAAAGTGATGATATGACAGCGTTCACAGGAACAGAAACTGCAGTGCCCCAGGAGCTGTTTATCTATCACAGACAATGACACTTCCTGAGCCCCGCTATGCAGGAGAAGCCCCTGGTGTCTTTTGAGCTCCTTCCACAAAAATGCACTATCATCACCGGGGATATGTAAATAAAAACAAGGTCCTCTACCTTCCCTGGGACTTTTCTACAAATCATATTTTTCAGACTGCTAGATATCTTGGGAATATCAAGGAACACACACATACATACATACACACACACACACATCTATCTTCACAACTCCCCATACATAAATAAGAGTCTATCGACTTGACTCATTTGTTGTATCTGGCTCCATATTCCCTGACCTTCTTTGGTACCATAGCATTCAGGAATACAGACTTCAGAGAAGTTTGTTTGCTCCCAAAGATATCTGAGGATGATTGAATCATGGGACTGGATGTCTAATTTCAGAATGGGAGCTCCCAGGAGATGTTGGAAAGGGTATCGCTGAGAGCTTCAGTGGAAAACTGAGCCCTGGGAAGATGGCTGACTGTACATTGATCTTTCCCCCTTGAATCAGGCCCTTGAGACTCCTCAAAGGCAAAATATCCCTTCACAGATGGTTAATTAGCAGCCCTAGTCATCAGGAAAGTTTCTTAGGTTTTAGTATTTGAAGTGCTGAGCTTGGTAGTTGTAGTTTTTTTTTTCTTCCTCTGAAAGTTATTTTGAAATCTTTCCTTGAGAAGAAAAAAAGGTTAAGGTGTTACCTAGGAAAACTGATATAATATCATGGCTGAGGATAGCTGTGAACGCTGCCCAACTATGGTGGTTTGAAAGAAAATGGCACCCAAAGGGAGTGGCACTTTTAGGAGGTGTGACCTTGTTGGAGAAACCTTGTCACTGTCGGGGCTGGCTTTGAGGTCTCTTTTCTCAAGCTTCACTCAGTGTGGCATCAGTCAACTTCTGTTGCCTCTGATGCAGGACTCGCAGTTCCAGCACCGCCTCTGCCTGCCTCCATGCTCCCCATCATGACGATAATGGACTGACCCTCTGAAACTGTAAATAAACCTCCCCATTTAAATGTTTTTTTTTTTTTTTTTTTTTTTTTGGTTTTTCGAGACAGGGTTTCTCTGCAGCTTTTTAGAGCCTGTCCTGGAACTAGCTCTTGTAGACCAGGCTGGTCTCGAACTCACAGAGATCCGCCTGCCTCTGCCTCCCGAGTGCTGGGATTAAAGGCGTGCGCCACCACCTCCCGGCTTTAAATGTTTTCTTTATAGGAGTTGCAGTGGTCATGGTGCCTCTCCACAGCAATAAAAACCCTAACTAAGACACCATATAAAATTATAAACTTACTTCAAACATTATGAGCTTTTCTTTTTTGGTAGTAACTTGATTATGCAGAACTTTCTAAATAGTGATGCCATGTTGCATTATCAAAAGGCTGGGCATGCCTGGTAGATTTTTTAAAATGAGAAAACCTTGATGGTCTATATTAATTTTCTTGTTAATTCTGTAATTGCTGCCAATGAAGTATACCTTTTTCTGCCAACATTTTCCACGTGGATGACCTGTGCTAAGCCACCCTTTACAGTTCTCCCTGCTATAATTGCCTCCTCAGCCTAATTAATTCCTTTGTTTAATGTCTATGCAGTATCATCAACATAGTTAGCCTTATTCCTAAACATAGTCTGAAATCCAGCACAGGCTAAGAAGAAAAGAAAATACAACGGGTTACGTGACGAGCACTATGGAATCTGAATTCAGGAAATACCTAATTATCTTCAAACAATCACTCAATAATTTCCTCAACATTTGCAGCCTCTTTGGCCTCCTTTCTTGTCGCCTGTGGCTCGGCACTCACTTAATCTTGGGCAAAGGGGGAGGAATAGTCCAAAAGAAAAATCTCAGTAACCAAGAAAGGCCTAGCCTCTGGCCCTGATTCTGGTTCCTTCTCAACCTGTGGGTCTCGGTCCCTTTCACAGTGGTCACATTATCAGATATCCTGCATATCTGTAAATATCAGATATTTACATTATATATTCATAGCTGGCAAAATTACAGTAGTGAGGAAGCCATGGAATGATTTGATGGTTGGGGTCACCCCACCATGAAGAGCTGTAGTAAAGCATCACAGCATGGGGAAGGTTGAGAACCACTGTCTTAGAGGGATGCTGCCCCCTAGCTGAGAGTCAGGAAAACAGGAGGAGCAGAGCATGACGGTCGAGGACACCGGGACAAAGAAAGTCCAGGCCCAGCTCTGCCAAACTGAGCGCTCTGGCTCTTCTTCCCATCCTGGCTATTTTAATCAATTTTTCAAACATTAAGACAAAATTTTAAAACCAAAATGTCAAAAAGATTTTATGGTCATCTCTATTTTGGGCTTTCTAGCCTGTGTTCCGCTCTTGCTCTTTCACACACACACACACACACACACACACACATATACACACACACCATATCACTATTACTTCATAGATATAAAAATAGGCTTTGAAATACCAGGTAGAAAAGTAACCTATTCAAGAAATCTCTTGAGTTTTGCAAAGTGTGTTATGAAAATATTTTCTAAAAAGCTATACCTAAATCCTTAGTGAAAAAAATTTTAATTGTTATTATCCACCTCTCATTTTTTGACAAGAATTTCAAATAAATGAACCACATCTATGTCAACAATTACTAAATCTTCAAACCAGCACAACAACCATGGTAATTTAAAAAAAAAAAAAAAAAAACAAGTACCTCTTAAGAAGCATGATTAAAAATTTTTGAAAAGGAAATTTCAGCCTCTAGAGATGGCTCCGACGTTAAGAACACTGTCTACTCTTCCAGAGACCTGGATTCAATTCCCCGCACCAACATAGTAGCTCACAACCATTTCAAACTCCAGAGCCAGGGGCTCTGACACTGTTTTCTAGACGACAAGGGCACCATGCATGCCTGTGGTGCATAGACCTTCCTACAGGCGAACCACCAACACATAGAAAACAAATAAATGGCAAGAACACAACGTGGCCAAGATACATTGTATACATTTGTGAAATACTTGAAGGATAAATAAAAATTATTTTTAAGAAAATTGTGTCAGCCACCGGAAACAGAGAGCAGACTACAAGGGCTTGAACACAGGAGTTTGTTCATGCAAAGGAAATGTGAAAGTTAGTTTGCCCCCCCCCCCTTAACCCAATGGCTCATAACCTTTCAATCTTTCTCCTCGACCATCTTTGCTACATGCCTTCTATTTTCAGCACCACAAGATATTTTCTGGCCATGATGTCCTTGTTTCAGACAAGAAGCAGAAAGACAGGGAAAGGACAAAGTGCAGGTGACTGCTGTGCCTCATACCCTTAAGTAGTTGTTTCAAGTTCATCGCTTTACTTTTCTACCACCAAATCTTCTGTGTTCCATAACCCTTACACAGGAGCTGGGATTAACCAGAAAGGACTCTGTAAAAACCAGTGTTGTCTTTGCTGTCGTTGGCTGTCCAGCATTCACCCCATCAGAGGACAGAGGACATCCTTTAACACAAAATGTCGAGGAATGAATTTAAAGACCTGGTTGGCTGTTTGCCATGAATTGTTCACCCACAGAAAGAATAGTAGAGAAACTCAAGAGACAGAGAAATCCTGTTGAGCAAGATGGTCAGGGGACACCTACACAGAGAAGGAGGAATTTGTTTATCTTAAAATGAAGTAAAAGACAGCATACAGTGAGAAGAAGAATCAAATGTGAAGGAGTAGCCAGAAAAAAACAAAAACAAAAACAAAAACAAAATGAGACCCAGAAAGTTCTTTGCTCTAGAGACCCTAAAGCAAACTTGCAGCTGCATCAAGTAAACCAGACAGAAAGCAAAGGGTAGGCACATTTGAACAAGGATAACCAAGATGGGAGACTTCCGATTCAGAGATGGTTGATGGCACCTAAAAGCTGAGCAAGAAATAAGAACATTGTCTTCTCTTGTGATACTTTGTTAACATCAGAGAGATACCACAGTGGAATAAAAACCAAGGCTCCAGGATTGGCAGATGATGGGAGCCAGGGAAGCTGCTTCTCTCCTGGGAATGTTTACGATCCCAGAAGGGGTGACTTTGGGGCTGACAAATACTCTTGGAAGTTTCATGAGACAAGTTTTCAATGAGAAAAGAAATAAGAGCCCAGAGACCGCAACAGGCCATGAAGGCTCATACATCATCTCGGAATGCATCTTAGAAGGAAGCCGGTTGGCTGAGATGCTTGGGCTCCTCTTCAAATCATTTCAGATTCAAAAACTAAACCCGGGTGTTCTTAAGTTATTCAGACCTCCCAAACACCTACCAAAAGCAAAGATAAATTCCCTCCAGAAGTCAATAATATCTGAAACTTCCAAGTATTCCTACAAGCAATTTGCAATGTAATATCCAGCCCACAATCAACAATGACCAGACACACGAGGAATCAGACTACATGTACAGAACCTGCGAAAACACAAAACAATAAAAACAGACCCACAGGGTTTCTAGATATTAGTTTCATCATACTTGAACTCTGAAACTGCTATGCTCCCTATGTCCTATAATAGAAAAGATGAGATTGAAAATTTCGGCAAAGAACTACAAACTTTAAGATAGAAATTTTAAGACTAAATACCGTAATCATGGAAAATTATAATCCAACACGTGCTTTAAGCTGCATATTAAGGAAGGAAAGGCAGCTCATGAAGAATTTTTTTAGGAAAGAATAGGAAGACATAGAAGAGAGACAAAGGAATAGATGAGATACAGTGAGAAAGCCTCGTGTAGAGCTAATGAAATTCCAGCAGGAGGGAAGATGGGTAGACACTATCGTTGACAGGAGGAAGGTGGAAAATTTCCCCAAACTGATTAAAGATATCAAGACACAGCTTCAAGAGTCCAAACTAAAGAGAAATCGAGTGTACTAGGGATTTGGTATACCATACTAATCTTCTGAATCTCATACACACACACACACACACACACACACACACACACACGAAGAAGCTGGAAAGATGTCTCAGTGTTTAAGAAAGCATGTGGCTCTTCCAGATCACCAGGGTTTGGTGCTCATCACCCACACTGAATAGCTCATAACTGCCCGTTACTCCAGTCCCAAGGGACACACACACACACATACACAAGAGAAATGAAAATATTTTTTAAGTTTTATTTGTTTTTATTTTTATGTGTATGGGTCCTTTGCCAGCACGCATGTCTGTGCACCATGTGTGTGCCTAGTGCCCACAGAGGCCAGAAAAGGTCAGATCCCTTGAGACTGGAGTTACAGGCAGTTGTGAGTCACCATGTAGGTTCTAGAAATCAAACCCACATCTCCTGGAAGAGCAGCAAGCATTCTTAATCACTGTGCCGTCTCTCAGCCCCTAAAAATTAATCTTAACAGAAAAAGGTAAAAAAAAAAAACCCTAAGTCATCTTTGACAAGCCTCTCACTCTCAATAAAAGGCATTTCCATAAATCAATTAAAGCTAAAAAGAAAAATAACTCAATATAATAAAAGACAAAGCTAAGCAGAATCTTCACAAGAGTTTGGCATAAATGGCCATAAACATGGGAAAAGGTGTTCAACTCCATTTATAATAACTGAGAGGTGTAAATGAAAATTACCCTGCTGTATCACAATCTACTCACCAAAAATGGCTCTACAGTGACCGTATGAACCATGAAACGGAGATGAGGCAGCGAGGTATCTCCCATACCCTTCTTACACGTCAACTTTTAAAACTAGTTGCTAGTAATCTATCAAAGTTGAACAACCACATATTCTTTTCTCTTTTGGTGACTCTCTCATGAGCACTGGGAAGTGTTTAAGATCTGATTAAAGCAGCACTATTTGTAATAGCCAAAAAGTAGACACTACCTAAAAGCTTGCAAGAGGCAGAGTGGGTAAGGCAGTGATGTATTCCCATAGGAAAGCAATATATAGGACTGAAAATAAATACACCATGGCTACACGGTGAAATGGATGTCTCAAATAATGTTGAGCAGAGGTCACGAGACATCAAAGAACATCTAATTTGCTATGTAAAGTTCAAAAGGCAAAGCAAGTGTCAGGAACAAAGAGCATCAAATGAGTGGTTTCTACAAAAATCAACAAATGTGTACTTTTGGGAATAGAGAGAGATAAGAGAGGGACTGGGAATGTTCTTTGGGGACGACTGGAAATACTCCATTTTTATCAGTTTAAAGGGTGTTTTATAGGTGTTTACTCTGATGCATCACAAGCTATGTGTTTTCGTCTGTGTGTTTTTCCAAACAAAAATAAAGAAATGAATAAAAGTCTTGTGAGCTGCTAGGATGCGTCCATGGGCCACTGCCAGAGCTGAGGATCTGAGTTCAATCACCCAAGACCCACATAGTAGAAAAGGCAAGCCAACTGCCACCAGCCATGCTCTGACGTCCATGTGAGAACTGCCGTGCACGTGCCCTTACACACATGCTCAATAAGGTTAAATGTTTTTAATGTTCCTTAGAAATAATAATAAAGGTTTTAAATTAAAAGGTAGAACCAAGCACAATGCATTCATACATAATTACATATTGTGTATCTACAAGATGGCAGGCACTATGCAAGTACTAAGGATATGTTATATAATATTATATTATATTATATTCATATCATCATAATGACCCTGAGGACATTTTATCTCTGCCCCTCCCCCATGTATTCTGTCTTAATTTTCTTACATCAAGATCAGGATAACAAGAAACTTCCTTGGGAGGTTATTATCCAAACTGGATGACTTCTGCACTAAAGTTCAATACAGTCTCAGAAACATAGCAAGTGTTACTTAAGGGTTATCTGTTATTTCACTGGGGTACAGCACTGAAACTCAATAAAACTGAGGAATTTGCACAAGCCCACAAAGCTGGTATGAGAGAAACTAGAGCTGAAATCCTCCAGCCTCAGATATAACCTCTTTGCTTTACCAGGATGGTGTTTCCCTGGAATAACTTGTGATTCCTCCTCCTGGATAGAGAGACCTGTTCTGATCCTTCTAGAAGAACTATGGGCTTTGCTGTCTCTGTCATCTGGCATGACTTACTCACGATGGTACCTTCACCTTTTAAGATACGTATTTTATTTTGAATCATGGTGTGTGTGTGTGTGTGTGTGTGTGTGTGTGTGTGTGTGTGTGTGTTTATGGGAATGTAAATGTCTATAGAAACTGGAAGAAGACATCTGATCCCCAAAAGCTGGGGTTACAGACCCTTGTTAGCTACCCAAGCTCAGGGCTGGGAATAAAACTTGGATAGTCTAGAAGAGCAGCAAGTGTTTTTAATTACTGAGACATCTCTTCAGCCCCAAGTACCTTCATTTTAATAACAGATTTCTCATCACAAAACAACAGTCAAAGAGATTAGTTTTGTGTGGATGCAGCCAGAGATGGCCATCTCATCCAGCTCCCTGCTCTATGATTGTTCCTTACATGATTTCCTTCAAGGCCACAGCAAGCCTGGAAGCCCCTTTCCCAACTCCTATCACTTCAGAACATCCATGGCCAACCACTAGCAGAGGGGAAGCCTGACAGGACCAAATTATAAAGCCAGGGAAGAGACTAAAGATGGGACGAGAAAAAAGAAGGGTGAACAAGGGAAAGACCCTTCCCTTTGCCTCAGTTTTATCCTTTTTCTCTTCTTCCATTCAAAGACTACATCCTTGAAAGCAAAGATGTTCTGGTGCTCGCTCTCTCTCTCTCTCTCTCTCTCTCTCTCTCTCTCTCTCTCTCTCTCTCTCTCTCTCTCTCTCTCTCTCTCCTTCCCTCCCTCCCTCCCTAACTCCTAATAAAACAACTAATAACCCTAGAAGATTTTATAATTTACAAAGGGTTCTTATACATATGAATTCTCATAAAAGACAACAATGAAAAAATTATCAGTTGGGAACCTCTTGTTACATCCTTGAGATGTCAAAAGCTTGGAAGTCACCCCTCCCTCCTCTCTCACAAGGAAAGTCGGGGAAGAAAGGGAAAGCCGAGGACTTTGCTTGGACCTACCACAGAACTGAGATTTTGTGGAAAACTGCAACGTCAAAATGGAACAGACATGCCAGAGTCTAGGAGCATGAGCTGAGATCAGCTTGAGGTTGGAGTCAAACCCCTTGAAGCCAGAAAGTGATAGAATAAAAATTAAACGGAAACTTTGAGAACTTGATAGAGGCTGAGCAGGAGCTAGCACAGGAGTACAAAGTTCCTGGGGTCATAGTCCTAAGGAGGTCCCCACAGGAAGCCCTTAAGGTGAAGAATGAATGACTATTACATAATAAAGCCAGCACCTTCTCATAAATGGCTACAGACCTCCAAAGAAAAAGATTACTTCCTGAAGGAAATTCCTCCTACCCCACCCTGCTCCAGGGCTTCTGTTTTACTTAGAAGGAAGAAAGCAGAGTCAATAGGAATTAGGACATCAAGGGAATAGACCGGGACATGGGAAACCGTCTGGAGAATGAGAATCCCAAGGGCAAACACTGTACAACTAGAGTAACACGTGAGGTTACAGCCCGAGTCACAGGACTATTGGAAGAATGAAAGATTTAATTACAAGACAGTACAATCATCCCCTCTGCCCCATCTTACCACCATACCAACAGGACTCCAGGATGGTAAGAGCTTGTCACAGTCTGTGTTCTATAGCTGTGAAGAGACACCATGACCAAGACAACTCTTATAAAGGAAAGCACTTAATTGGCGCTTGCTTATAATTTCAGAGGGTTACTCTATTATCCGTATGGTGTGAAGGAAGACAGCATGCAAGCAGACATGGTGATGGAGAAGGAGCAGAGAGAGTGGACAACCTTGTCTTGTTCCTGATTTCAGTGGGATTGCTGTGAGTTTCTCTCCATTTAGTTTGATGTTGGCTGATGGCTTGCTGTATATTGTCTTTATTATATTTATGTATGTTCCTTGTATCCCTGCTCTCTCTAAGACCTTTATCATGAAGGGATGTTGTATTTTGTTGAAAGCCTTTTCAGCATCTAATGAGATGATAATGTGGTTTTATTTTTCAGTTTGTTTATATGGTGGATTACGTTGACAGATTTTCATATGTTGAACCATCCCTGAATTTCTTGGATGAAGCCAACTTGATCATGGTGGATGATGGTTCTCATGTGTTCTTGGATTTGATTTGCCAGTATTTTATTTAGTATTTTTGCATCAATGAGTGAGATCGGTCTAGTTCCTAATCTAATTAGTACAAATATGCTCCACAAAAGGCTTATTTACCTCAGTCCCTAGTTCTCAGAACAATAATGCCATCTTCCAACAACACTATTGTAAGTTATGCCTAAAGACAAGGACTAAAGCTCAGTCAGGGGACTGGAGATGTGGCCCAGCAGTCACTTGTTATTCTTGTAGTTGCCTAAAAGAGGTAACTGTCTCTGTCCCTATCCACACATCCTCTCTGCCTTCTGGGGCCCTCTGAGCTCACACTATGCCCTTGTTGAGATCCACACTGACTGTTCTGCCATCTCAGTTTCCCTAGGTAGAACCTGGGAAACTCCTTCTTCCCTCTTTGGCCCTCCCTACGGGATTTTCCCACAGTGTCTATGAGTGGAACAGTTCTCCTTGTACCCCTGGGAAACCTTAAGCCACTGGGCCTGAAGCCATCTTGGTACCCTGCTTACAGTACAAGTTGCTCACCCACTACACCTGACTCTGACCCTGACCCAGGGAGGGGACAGTGCTTCTGTTAGAGCCCAGCAACCCTAGGCTCTCCGAAAGTTTGATATTGCAGTGTGGTCTCCTCTCTCTAGCTTCCCTCTGTAGCTGAGGGGATGGGCCTGTATGCCACTCCTCATTCCTAGAGAACACATCACTCCCTTCGTAGTTTAGAGCACCACGCCTTTACACTCCCGGGTCACTGGGCTTCTTCCGCAGATGCACGTGTGAGGTTTAACACATGTGTCTCCCACAGCTGCCTATAAAATCACCAAGTGGCTTTCTCTGGCTGGCTTCCAGATGAGATCAGAGCCTGTAATGTATATCCCAACAGCTGTGTGTTATGTTTGGAGGTGGGGAACTCCCAGGACTGACTTCTGGAGGCTTCCATTTCCCTCCTGCTTGCAGTTCGTTCTGGGTACTGCTTCTCTTGCCACTAATGCCACCTCGATTCTCTCTGTGCAGGCAGCAGAGCTTTCTGCCCTTCCACACTTCTCTGGCCCAGCAGGTGGCCTCCCCATCAGAGGCAGGGCAGGGAAGGCTGCTCCTCTTCCAATGTTGCTGTCACAGTGGAGGGACAGATGGACTGTAACGTATGGCAGCTGCCGAGACCATGGAGTAAGGAGGCTCACAGCAGAGTAACAGAGACTGGCGCATTCATTTAAACAGCCTGGGAGAAAACAAAACAGCTACACGTGCCTGAATACTGCTCATCCCACCGCCAGGGACACTGCCATTTCTGGGCTCCAGCAGCCTTCCTGAGCAAGGCGAAGACAGATTCCACCCATCTGTGCTGCCCACAGAGTCAGGGCTACAGCTCTGTCAGGCGGCACCATGGTAGGAATTGGGAAAAGATGTCCCTTCCTCTGTCACACGCAGCCCTTCACTGAGATAAGCTTGGCAGATGCAGCCCATGCATCTGCACTAAGCCTGAACACTTGGTCCTTTGAGCAGGAGGGGAAATGGGGGTTGGAGAAAATTTTCAATATAGTGTATCCCTTAAGGAGAGCATCCACCTCAGAGTCATGACACACCCAGACCAGACACCAAGTTCTCAGCAAAAAGGAGATTTATTACCCTGGAGTGGCAAGGGGTGTTGGTGGTTGCAAAGGCAGACAGTAAGTATCAGTAGTGGTGGCAGCGGCAGCAGCAGCAGAAAGCAAGTAGTTTTTACAAGAGTAGGGTTTTTAAGGAGAAAAGGGGGAAGAGTCTGTGCTAGAGTGAGTTGGAAGTCCTGAGTAGACATGTTAGAAAAATAATGGCTTTTGATTGGTGGACCTTGGTACTTTGTCTCAGGGATGAGTCAGTGGTCAAATAATGGACTGGACCTGAGGGGCTAGCTTTAGGAATGAAATCTAACATTTCTTTTAGCAAGGGAGAGGAAAGGGGGGAAAAGGGCAGAACCTGTCAGCACCGTTTTTGCCACGCTTGGGCCTGTTAGAGAGCCCTCCACTAGCCAGTCTAGCTTCTAGTCCAAGACCTCTGCTTTCTGACTCACCAAGATGTGAACAAGCTGCCTGATGTTCCTGCTGCCACAGACCAGATATTTCAAGCGCCAAGCCTTCTCTGCCGTCATGGACTGTAGCTTTTCAAACTGAGAGCCGAAATAAGCCCATGCTCCCTTAGGCTGCTCCTGCTAGGTGTTCTGTCACAGTGAGGCGTGAGCAATGAATACACTGTCCTTGTGCAGGGAACAACCTTCCCAGCCCCAGTAGGCAAACCAACCTAACCGACGTACACAGGAAAGGTGGTTAGCCTTGGCTATCTGAGCCGAAAGAGCCCAGGGACTCTTCAGGTTCTAGAGGCCCTTCACTGTAAATGTCAGAAGAATCCCACGTGGCTAAGTCAATGGGAAATCGGATCAAAATGTCACTGGCAGCAAATTAGCAGTCACCGGTTCACATTTCTGCCACCAACTACACGGTCAAGCTAAGCAAAGCGCTCAGGTCACCTCTTATCTGTTATTTTTTATCTGTTAACTGGAGGCCATAATGTATTCTTCTGGGGGCTGGGGGGATTTAAGGGGGCAACAGTGACCCATCTAAATACAGATGTATCTATGGCTGGTCCACAGAAAGAATCAGTAAGTGCTCAGTAGCTATGGTGACAGAGAGATGAGTGCATCTCTCACCTCCTCGGAATCATATTCTCATACTTCCACCCTTGCCTTGATTTGAGTCTCCCAGACAATGACATCTTAGATCCTAGATGGCTTGTGGAAGCCATCACCCCAAATTTCCTAGGCTAACTGAGACACCCATGAAGCAAACTTCAGCTGTTTATATGATCACACCTTTCTTGTGCTGTGCTGTGTGATCCTCAGCAGATGGGGAAAGTGGTGTCTATTTTGAACGGTGCCATCACATGTCCATCGTTCATAGCTACTTAGCTAGAGTGCCCATCATACTCTCTGATGTCATCGTGCCCTCTGATATCCAACTGATTTCACTGAAGGGCTGGTCCTATTGTGCTTCCTCATTAATTCAGTCAAAAGCCAAGTCTTCATAGGAAGGAGGACACTGTTTTGGGACATGAAAGTCATGCACATTTCAGTGTAAATAAATTCATCAAGCAGCAGTGTCTTTATAGAGGCTCAGTTTTAATTAAGGCAGGAAAAGGTTGGGGATTTAAAGACCAGTTATTAAAAATTTAAAGATGTAGTAAATATATTCTACATTTTTATCGCTAAGATCTGCCCAAAGTATATGTCACTATTGGCTCTAGTGAGAGTATTAATCAATGGTTTCCACGTTTCACAAGGTTCAGTAGTACTTAGTCCTCTAATGCCATTTAACTCCTTTAATTCTCCTAACCTGGGAGAGGGAGCCTATTACTTTATAGATGAGTAAACCAAGGCACAGAAAGGTTAAGTAGCTTGCCTAAGGTTGCACAGCATACACAGTGAAATAGAATCTAAACCCTGCAACTTGGATCCAGAATCCCTACTTACACCTTCTTACTAGGGCTGGAAGTGAGGGCGAAACACTAAGCAAACCTCACTTCCCTGGACTTTGGCTACTTTGCTTTAGGTGACTTTATCTTTATAATACGTATTTATTTTTACATTCTTAAGTGTCAAGTGTTTTGCTTGTGTATATATAAGTGCACCTCATGCATGTAAGAGCCACAGAGGCCAGAAGAGGGCGACTGGTCCCTGGAACAGGAGTTACTGATGTTTGTGAGCTGCCATGTGGGTGCTGGGAATTGAACCCAGGTCCTCTGCAAGAGCAGCCAGCACTCTTAACCACCGAGTTCTCTCTCCAGTCGCTGCTTTATTAGGCTTTAAAACTCACTAATTTTAGAGGTTATGCCTTGAGTAAATACTGTTAGTCTCCTACCAGATAACAAAATACATTATATAGTCATAGTTAAAATAGTCAATAGTAATAGCTAAATAATGGAACTGATAAGAAAAACTATAAATTGACTCAATCTTTACACAAATTTCATTATATAGAGATCACTTTTCAACACAGTTGGGGGGGGGAGTATACCATTTAATAAATAGCTTCAAAAAGCAAGCTGGTCCATTCACACACACACATACATCCACACACACATAAACAAAAACCACCTATTCCTCATTACTTCATACCAAAATAAATTCTACGTAGGCAAAAATATTTATATGTGAAAACTGAATTCATAAAAGTACTAGAAGCAAACATAATTTTCACGTTAATTAATAGAAAGACTTTAAGTATGACACTAAGGTAAAACACAGAAAGCAGATAAATCTAACAATAGTTTTTAAGTCCTTATGACAAAAATAACATAAACAAAGTCAAAAGTAAGCAGTAAAGAAGGAAAAATGCTTGCAGAACTATGACAAAGAACTAATTTCCATCATAAAAGGCAAAGGTTCTAAACAAAGCAATTGGAAGAAGCTAAAACTCCCATAGGGAAGGAGAAAGAGAAGAACATACTACAGAGGGAAATGTGGCGATTCTTGGTTTCTGTCATACTAAAGAAATGCAAATAGAAGTCACAAGGGGAGTCTTTTTCTCCTCTTTTTTTTTGTATTTTAGATTAGCATAGAGTAGTAAGTTTGACACATCTCTGATTAAAGAAACAGATGATCTATCATCTATCATCTGTTTCTTTAATCAGAAATAGATGACACTATCCCTGAACTTTCAAACAGAACTATGTCTTCAGACAAGCACTCGGCAGAAACTACCAAGTTGAATTCACACTATCAGAAATACAACTGACATCATGTATAAGGATACTCGGGGCCTTGTGTATTTACAAAGGTAAATAGCTGAAGCATATGGACAGAAAACTGACTGATACAGATGTGTATTCAAGAATATAAAGGAGAGTATAAATTAGTTACTAAGAGGACTGGGGAGATGGATCGATGGGTCAAAGCATTTGCTGTAAAAGCAACTGGACCTGAGTTCAAATCCCCACCATCCAAATTAAAGCTAAATATTGACCCCCCCACATGTCTGTAACCCCAGACTTGGGATATGAAGCCAGAAGGAGCCCTGGCCTTGCTGGGCAGCCAGTCTAACCAGTAAGTGAGTGCCAGGTTCAGTGACAAGTCCTGCCTCATAAAACAAAATGGAGAGTGCTGAAGACACTCGTGTGCATTTACTACTATGAAACAATCTACAACAGATTAAATACAAAAGGAAACGTGAAGGCTAGTATATATATAACTTGCATTTTAAGTAGACCCTACAGTACTGGGAAGATAACTCAGCTGATAGATTATCACAGAAGCACGAGGACCTGGGCGTGGATCCCAGTATCTGTGTAAAGAACCAGGAATGGGTGGGATGTCCGCAATCACGAGTCTGGGAAGGTGGAGACAGGAGGATCCCTAAGGCTTACTTGAGCCACTCTGTGTCCAAAAATAAAGTGGAAAATTATTGAGGAAGACCCCCAACTTCTGGCCACACACACACACACACACACACACACACACACACACACTTGTGCCTCTGTGTAGAAAACATAGATACATAAATATAGATACATCTGTGCATACAATTGTATGTAAAAGATTATCAGTTTCAAAGTTAGAAGGCAACCTCTTACTAGGGTGAAAATCAGCTTAGTAGATTGCTCACCCCATGTTTTCATCTTGAGTACTTCTGTGCTGTATTTAAATATTGGGTAATTGGTCATTAACCTTTTTGTACTTATCATTATCATATAGAGTAAGCGCAAACATTATTTGTGTAATTTTGTTATACTCATGTTATACAAAGTGAGTTGTAATGGGAAGAATACTTTTCCTGCTGGATAATGGGATTTAAAAGTTTGAAAATGTTTATACTATCTTTGTAAAGACTACAGTTGGTCAATGGCTCTAATTGGGGGGGAGATAAATACAGAAGAAGGAGGGGGAAGGTAAAATAATAGTAAGGATGTCTGAAAAGGTCTGTAAATTGTATTATTAACTATCTACTTAAAAATATCTATTTTAAATGTAAGTCTGTATATGTATGCCTTTATAGTTTAAATGAAATTTCCCCATCTAGGCTGACAATTTCCTCCCAAGAGCCCTAGACCATCTAACATAAATCCAAGCTCTCTTTTTAGTTGTTGTTGTTCAGGGTTATCCAAGAGTCTCCCAAAACAATACAGACAATTGCTCTCGCCCTCGGTTGTCTCCACAGAGGTGGAAGGTAAGCCCCCATTGCTGAAGATACTTTTCACTTCAGACACAGAGCCCAAAAGCCCCTGAGTTGGAACTGACATGAAAGGAGCCTCTTAGGAAACTTTCTTGGTACCAGAAGGCACCATGCAAGCTTCCAAAAGAGGGAAGCAGCCAATACGCTTGTTTATGCCTGTGAACCACAATTTTGGCTAGCGTGGCATAACAATACTAGGGGTGCAGTTGTAGCATGCATACCTGAGAGGCAGTCAATAGCTCTCTATGTAAACTTAAGACACACTCAACAAAAGGGAAATCATTTCTGGTACTAGAAACCTGGCCAACTATACTGGCCTAGTAAAGTCATGGATCTTGGAGAAAAACCCACACCCCTACTAAACCAGCATAATCCCTAACTACATTAGAAATATTTGTCCTTATAGCCACAGTTGACTGTTGTCTTTACCTCTCATCAAGGAAACTTAAACTCATCTTTGAAACAGACAGAGACAATTATAGAACCAAAACTAATCAAAACACAGAGTTGTGAAGGCAGTCCAAACTGATACATCTACAACAGAGTTCCTGCACCTAAGGCTTGGGGAATACTGTGCAAGAGAGGGTGGAAAGATTTTAAGACCCGGAGGATTAGGGAGTTTTCTGTGAGGCTGTCTGTCTTCTAGTAATGTCAAAAGCTAAACCCATAAAGTCTCACCAACATGGATGCATAAACAAGACCTAAATAAAGATGGCACTAATAGACAAACATATATGGACAGGAGAAAACTCAAGAGGCCTCAGTCCTACAGGAAGATCGAGTAACAACTAAGGAATGAGGAGAACAGGAGAAATAGTCTTCCCCACAGAAAGACACACCAGTTGTTTATCCAGTGCCAAATGGTCAGCCCTGAAAACACAGATACACAGGTAGCATCATACAGACTGACAAGGCTTTTTCATATACTCAGAAATCGGGGTGTGTGTTTATGTGGTGAGTGTGTGTGTGTGTGTGTGTGTGTGTGTGTGCATACACATTTTATATACATGTTTATGTATGTAACAATGGTTTTTTTTTAAAACTATGAATTTGAAAGAGAGCAAGGTGATATATATATAGGAGAGTTTAGAGGGAGCAAAGGGAAGGGGAAATTATGTAATTATATTAAAATCTCAAAAACGAACAAATTAAAAAGTTTTAAAATTTCAAAATTAACTATCTTTGTAAAGACAGTAGTTGATAAAGAACCTTAAAGGACTTAAGTAGACTCAGAAGTTAAAACTAAATTGACTTTATACTATTTTATTATCTATTAAAATACTTATATTAAAAAGTGGTTGAGTTAAAAGTTAGAGGGGGCTAAAATTATGATATTCCTAGCACTTCTATTAAAAATATGCAACAAAATGCAGATTTGGGGACCTCACTCTTTCTCCCCATTAACTGATTTGTTTTTTAAATCAAACTCAAAGACAATTTGTCTTCATGTTTATCACTTCCACTAGGAATTAAGGCAACATCATTTTAAATCTTCTCCATGACAACTCCACTCAGTGCAGCCACAAATGTCGTATCTACCTCACCCCCACCTCAGAGGCTCAGAGATCATCTCTGAAGAGGAAGTGAAAAGACCACTAAGAGCCAAAGGTCAATGAGGACCAGAGGAGAACAGTGTCTGCTGGACATGGCGGGACCGCTGCACTCATGAGTCTATGGCCCTGTGACGTCCACAGCAGACCCGCCCAGGACGAAGTCAGCCTGTCTCCTGGCATGTTGTAAGGAGGGGCTCACAGCTCTCACCCCTGACTGAGGAGCTATGGAGAGTTGGTGGCTTCTGGCATAGGGAGAGCCAGTTTTCTTTAAGGATGTGGCCCCTTGTAAGTCAACTACACCCCAGTAGATGGTCCCACAACCTGGAGTTTATGAGCAACACTCACTGGACTCAATAGGTTAATGTAAAGAAGGGAGAGAAGAAGATGATGATGATGAAGAAGTTAGAAAGGTGAAATTATCAAAGAATAAAAATGTTTTTTAAAAAAACATTAATCCATTTCACACACTGCCGCTATTAAACTGTTTTCACTCGGTGCCTGTTTCCTCTTAATAAAACTACTTTTCATTACGATTATGTTCCATGTAACTTTCTAAGCAAATACCTCACTCGCAAAATATGGTTTATTCAGCTCAATAAGGACTAAGTACTGTTTCTCCCGATAGGAAATTTCCTTTGCCACCATTTTCAGCAAACTTGATTTCCCTGAATCTAATTTTGTACGACTAAATTGTACCATGCAGATCCCTACCAATCAAACATGTGTGGTTTTCATTGCTGCCAGCTTTATTTTTGTGTTCTTCTAGCCCCAGATAGTCACTATGATAAAGCGTTTTGTATTTAATCCATGAGAAAACTGTTAGCATGCTTCTCATGATATTCCAGGCTCTCTCTGTGGTCCAGGAGAGTCCACTGAAATTTGAAGCCAAATATTTGGTGGCTTTCCCAACACTGAAGGCTGTGAATTACTTCTCGAAGCCACTAAAAATCTGATCACACAGCAGCCTAAACTGCTCTCAATTTTAGTAATGGTGTCAAAGTACCACATTTGACACTTACATAGTGCTGTTTCCAGACGGTGGATTTAAACTGAGAGGAGGGAAACATTAAAGTGGGCACTGTGCTGAGGCTGGGGTTTGCATCAATAGAAAGGCCAGCTTCCTCCCTTCAAAACACTCAGGTACTCCCAAAAGATACTGTCATGGGAAAGTTCTAATGATGATGTGTTATAAGTATTGCAGAAGAACTTTCTTAATACTAGCCATCCTTTCATAAGCCATTGGTGTCTGAAGCATCAAGAACTATCCCAATCGGAACTTACCTTCCAAAGATGTGACCAGTTCACTGGCATGGGATAATGAAATACGTCCTGGGTAGGACAATGTCGAGGAGGAAGGGATCCTTGGGTTCAGGATTTGGAGGCAGGGGACACACAGACATGAGTCACAAGGACTAGGATGGCTGATTGTTATGTGGCGCTATTCATAAAGAAAGTAGAGAAACTGGACAGGAAGCCAGACAGGCTATGCACCCCCAAGCACCACCTCCCACCCAGCCACCCACTTCCTTCAGCTAAGCTCCACCCCCTAAAGGTTTCACAGGCTCCCAAACAGACTTATGAGCTGGTGACCAAGCCCTGAAACATGTGAGTCCGTGGGGTAAATTTCACATCCTTATCACAATAACGACTAGTCAGGCTTTCTCCCATTTATTTCCTCCTTGGCCGGTCTGTCTCTCCTCTGATGTTGGACTCTACCTGGAAGATGAGCCCCATTGTTTCCAGACCTGATTGTCTTTCCTTCTCCATCCATGGCCTGAATCTACCTTCCTCCCTGTCTTCCTCAGGTCTGAGAACAGCTCTTCAGAACACCAAGTAACAGTGGCTCCTGGAGTTGAGTCCTCAAAGGTCAAGGCACCATGAGAAGAAACAGGAATTCAATGTACCCAGGGTGAAAGCTGATTGAAATTCTCCCTTCCTTCCTCCAGGGGAGTTTTGGTTGGCTTGACTCTTAAACCATTTTTACAAGAAATTTATGTCCTTGGCAAGTTCGAATGCTAATCACAGCATTAATTCCAGGGTTTATTTAAATGCATAGTTTATATTAAATGCATTGGGCTTTGTCAAAATGTGCTTTTGTCTGCAAAGTTATCATATTAATTGTCTTCATTGGACAGAATGTTTGACAAGATAGTGATTGTTTTAGCCAGAGCTCCTTGCCCAGAAACAGTCAAACTAAGATGCCCACTGCTGATGCATGCGAGCCTACCAACCCTCTGGCCTGCCTGGAACTAAATTTGATGCCTCTAGCCCATAGCCCAAAGACAGTAGGAAGGACAAGCGACCCAGACAAGGGAGCCAAGGAGAGCCTGCATCTCAGGTTCCCACCCACTGGACAAAGACCTAGCATACACACTCAGGCACATGCATACACACATTCACATACTCACACACTCACACACCAAGAAGGAATCTTGGAGGAAGAAAAACACATTCTCTGCAAGGAACTGATTACAGGCAGGAATTAATGCTTCGGAACATAATATTGTTGGACTGATTTTAAATAGATTCTCTGTTTCTTTGCTATCATAAACTGTGGGAGCTCAAGGGGAGAAAAGAAAAGAGGAGAAATGAGAAGCACAGAAACCAACCCCAAAAGGTCATCTTAGGTTATTGTTCTAGAAGGATCTTAAAGTTTCTGCTTTAAATTGCCAGGTGCCTGCCAGCAAGCACCATTCTGATAAACTGATGAATGCCTATCGCTACCAAAAAGTAAAACATATGGATGGTTATTTGGGAGACAAATGCATTTTGACAGATCTCTTATTTCATCCCTCTGATAGGATGTGTTGTTTTGTCAGGGTCTTCATTTCATTTGGGATGCAATCATTTTTTGTTTGCAGCGCCTTCCAATGGTGAAAATGCGTTTGTCAGGCCCTCCAGACCTAAGACAGCCTAAAAATACAACCAACCATGCTTAAGACCATGCAAAATCATAAATACCTTCTATTACCACTCTCACAAGAAACATGGCCAAGTGAATACTTCCAGGCACACAAGCGTATAATGGGGAATTACGAAAATGTCTCCGGCATGGTTGTCAGCAAATTTCAGCCGCTCTGATGTATCCAATCACATGTGAGCATGAAAGCAAAAGAGCTACTTACTTTCGGTGCTTAGTGGGTTATACTGGAAAAAAGCAGGAGACCCGGTGCACTAGAAAAACCTTTGTTCTTCCTTCATGGTCCTAGTGGGTTATCATCTGTAGAAAGCATTTCCTAACTCATCCCTGCAGTCATGAGCTTGTATCCTTATCTCCCACTGCACCTATTAATACCCCCATGGATCCTTTTGTCATTCCACATCACAGTTTTTTTGTTGTAAAAATACTGACATTTTGCTTTGGTACTCTCAGTGTCTATAAGAGTATCTATGGCATGGTAGGTTTTCAATGAGACTTTGTTCAATGAAAAAATGAGTGGTTATTTCTAGTGCAGCAATTATTACTTGAAGTTATTAATACACCTTCCAATTGTCCTCCACCAGATCATAGTTTCCTTGAATATGAGGGCTAATAAATTCAAACCCACTTCCTCAGTATGTGCATGGTGTTGGACTCATAGTGGATACTCAATACATGTGTTGACAGCATGGATGATGGATGGATGGATGGACAGATGAATAGGTGGATGGATGGATGGGTGGGTGGATGGACAGTCGGACGGTTGGACAGATGAGTAGATGATTATTTTCAGCTTCAGTTATTGGGTACCTTAATATTTTCCAAAATCATCAGGGGTGTGTGTGTGTGTGTGTGTGTGTGTGTAGCAAAGGAATTTACTCACCTCTTTAAAAGAAACCTAGAGATAACACCTTGCATCATTGATGTTAGAATCTATTAGATATCTCCCAATATGTATTCTTCTCTTCTTCCTTAGTAACAGAACCCCTAAATTCTAGCTCAGCTCAAGCTGCCTGGAATGATGACACTTTCCATTCCCCCTTGCAGTCAGATGTGAGAACATCACTGACCTCTGTGTTACATGGATCTTATGTAACTTTTTAGAAGAGTTCTTCAAAGAAAGAAACATGACAGTCTTCTACCCTTCTCCTCTGTCAGAACTCAGATTATGACAGCTGGACCTCAGGCAACTGTGTTTATTCAAGAACCAAAAGCTCCATATTGCAGATATCAGACTAGCAAGACATAATGTGGTCTCCTGGCTACTTTCGTGCCTGCTCTGTGAGTTTTGAATGTATCCCTTCTGTACTCTGACCAATCACAGTGAATATGGGCATCTTGCTGAGCCATAATGTGGGAAATATATTTAAAAATCTTCTGTAAAATTGAGTCATATTGCATTGAACTAAACTGAGTTGAACTGAACCTATACTAGGAAGAATAAAGCCAGGTCCTTCTAGATAATTGAGTCTTCCCAAAAATCAAGGCAAGTGTGTTTGAACCAGATAGTATGAAACTAACTAGAGCCAGCCACACATCTCTTCACTCCTCACTCCAGGAAACCCTACCTGATGTTTGCTGGGTCCTTTAACCTTTGGGAAGAAAACAACCACTATGACTATAGTTGAAAGGAGCCCTTAACTTCCGTTAGATACAGCCCAACTATGGAAGCTCCATCTCCCAGCATCCTCCCTTGAGGTGAGTCCTCACATAGACCAAGAGAGCTCACTCCCAGTCTGTATCTGTGAAACATCTTGACTTAAATCATCCAGGGCTCAATTTCCATCCCCATTTAGAACACGTTGACTGTGGTCATTTTTCTGATAATGTCTGGAAATTTCATGGCTTCTTAAGCAAGACAAGGTAGAATGGTTGGATTTACTGCAGGTGAAATGCTGGCAGAAGAAACTTCAATTTAGCAACTGTTATCATGGGCAACTAATCGAGGACTCATCGGAAGAGTGACGCCACTGAAAACAGTTATTACTCAATGTTAATAAAAAAAATTATGGATCTAATAAAAGTTAATGAGGATGTATCGTGTGCCATAAAAGCTGCACTCAAAGCAAAGAATGCTGGGTTGGGGGAGAAGATTCCACTATGATTCTGTATGTATTGTCTAGGAACCAAAATTGTCCATGCCATAATGTTCCTAAAGTTCACATGAAACTTCAGAATCAGCTCCTTTTGTGAAAACTAGGGAGGATGAAACCACTAACTTCTTCCCATGTTTGGCTACTTTTTGTGGATATGGATAAGTGTCTTTCAGAAGGATTCCACACCTTTCCCTGGTAGATCAAGAGCTGACATCTGGGACAAGAAAAAAATAGCTTTACAGATAACAGTACTTCCTGGTCTTCCAGAGGATATAGGTTCAATTTCTAGCATTTACAATAGACAGCTTACAAGTGTCTGTAACTCCAGTTCCAGGGAATCTGAGCCCTCTTCTGGCTTCCAAGGGCACCAAGCATTCACTGGGGCACATACATACTTGAAAGCACTCACACACATACACAATAAATAAGTAAAGAAATAAGTAGTACTTTTTAGAGAAGGAAGAGTGGACATCCTCCAGTGGGGCACTGTCATGTGTCCCAATAGGGTGTCCTCCAGCGTCTCAGGTGATCTATCCTCAGGGGCTCTCCATGATGCCTGTATTAGGTACTTTCCTTCCTGCTGTGACAAAACACATGAAAAGCAATTTAAGTGAGGAAGGGTTTATTATGGCTTACAGTTCGCAGGGACACAGTTCATCATGCCAGAGAAGGTAGGTGTCCTCACGGTGATGAGAACTTGTGGCTGGACTCCTCACCTGTCCATGAATCAGGAAATAGACTGAACAGGAAGTGGGAACTAGTACTATAAATAACTCAGGACTTGTTCCCTCCCCCAGTGACCCATTTCCTCCAACTGGACCCTACCCCCTAAGATTTCCAAAACCTCTCAAATCTTAGTGCCACTAGCTGGTGGCCAAATGTTCAAACTCAAGATCATGTGGGGGACATTTCACATGTAAACTATATCAATGCCAGATGAGAGATGGTAAGTCAAAGGACTGAATCGTTTCCAGTACCTTCCAAAGCACCCTAGTCAGATAACAGCCGTCCTCCACCTAGACTTTATTAAGCCCCCCAGTTGGTCAGCCAGCACCCTACCTTTCCGCACAGAACAGCCAGCATGAGCATTTCCATTTACATATGCAATTTTGTCACTCTTGTGTTTTACAAATCCTTCAGAGGGTTCCCTTGGCCTATTTGGATAAAAAAAAAAAAAAAACCAACATTTTTATAAAGACTTCCTTATAGCTTGGAAAGCCCCCTTTCTCATGAGCCCCTCCTGCCTCACACAACACTCAGTTCTATGGATGTACCATGTTCCAGAGAGGATGCACTTGCTGCTCTCATAGTCCCATCCTCATCTGAGATCATCCCAACCCATCCTTAATTTCATTTTTTTCTGAAGGACTTCTAAGGTAGGGAAGCTTCTGCTGATGCATTCTCAGAAACCAAGCTCTGCTTGCAATCTTTGCAAGATTTAGTCTATTATTATATGAGCAATATCTGTCTTCCCCATTAGACTTCAGATTTATCACTGATAGGCTCATGTCCATCTAGTTCACCACAGTCCCTAGCATTTATGACAGTAGTGGCAGTTATAAGCACTTGGATCCTTGTTTATTGTTAAAAGAAATAAGTAAATAAACAAACTAGTCCCTAAAACTTAGAATCTCTAATTGTAGGGCTATACAGTTATTTATAACACTGTGTAAAATTGAGACTCAGAAACAGGTCTTACATGATGAAAAACCCAATTCAGGAAGGCACAGCATCCAAAGAACACTTCATAAGTTCCTACCTAGGCATGGAGAAACAGTGTTTATTTAGCAGCCTTGAACTACTTTCAAAGGTGAATCTTGACAGGAAGATTTATAACCTATAACTTTATAACCTATAATAGAATTATAGATTTATAACTTTATAACCTATAATAGAACCCTAAAGAAGCTAGAGTTGGGAAAGGTTCATCATGAAATCCTTGATGATTGTTTCAGGCAACAATCACAAATAGTGAGCGAGTGTTGATGCTTGTATGGACTTAAATTGCCAACGAGAGACACAGAATAAAATAATAACTATACAGAAGAGACACTGAACAACACCCATCACAACTAATCAAAGCTAAGAGGTAGAAAACTGATATTATGTGACTCTAGAAATAATACCCTAAGAAGGACATGATGCCACTGATTCTGGTCTGGAACACATATACCAAATCCATGATGAAGAAGCTAATGGGAAAGTCAACAGGCAAAGCTGGAGTGTGGTCCAGATGAAAGGAGAAACAACATGACAAAATATAACAAATATATCAATATATTTTTGGCTATATTATTCTAGATTGGATCTTTCACTAGAGGGGAAAACTGTAGAAAATACCATAATGCTAACTGACAAAATATGGAAACACTAAGTGAATTAAATAATAATACTATTTCAATATTAAACTTTAAGTTGATTGATGTCCTGTGAATTTATTTTTTAAAAGATGGAAAGGACACCTTTATTGGGGGGGGGGGAGGGAAATAGACACTGAAATATTGCCGGGTTAATGGTCATCATGTGTCCAACTTATTTCATATGGTTAAGAAAACTATCATGTTGAGAGAAAGGGCAGGAACAAAACAAACTGATTAACTGTTAAAAATAGAAAATGTGGATATATTTTGTGTGGTTCTTGTTATAAGTTTTCTATAAATTTGAAATTACTTCCTAATTTCAAAAGCTCTCCAAGGCCCTTCAAGCTTTAACAAGCCCTACTCTTCAAGATAATCACCTGCTGAACAGCATCCCAGCTCTCTCCACATCCAAGGTGGAGTGTCACATTCCATGTCCCAAGCTAGGTTTGGCCACCATTCTAAACAAGCTAATCAAAAGACCAAATTATAGTGAAAATCAGCAAAAGGAAATTTATTCAGTGTGGCCGAGGGTCAAGGAAATCCAGTGACTTCCCTAAAAGTGTTCCTCAGGGTACTGAACTGAGATTAAGGTTTAAACAAATAACCAAGGTTATGAACATGCAAGCAGCCCTGGTCAAGGTGCAGTCTTGCCTATCACTGACCTATCATTGTCTAGACTTCAGTCTGATTCTGTTAGCTGGTCTAACAAGTTGTCACCGCTGTGAAATCTCTTTCATGGAGACAAATTCCCACTCTATCCTAGAGCCCTTTCTCTCTCCCAGCATGAGGTTCCTAGAAAATTTCCCATTTCTTTGCGGCCCTTTGTTTTAATAGTCTGGTAGTCGGATTTGGAGACACACATGTCTCTTTACCTTCATTTATGCCAGGCCAGTTACGTATGAGACACCAGAACCTTTCCTCTAACTTACGATAGTCCTGCAGGCATGATAAAGACAGGGTAAACCTGTACTCCGACATACACAGCTGCCCTGTCTGCCTCTCAGAATTCTTGAGGGTCTCCAGAATCCACCTAAGGAATCTTAAAATGCAAAGCACCACCACAGAGCAGCAAGGCTGCCTTGGACTGTCTGGTTGCCTAGCAACCCAGGTTCCTACTTGACAACATGAAAAGAAGCCTTCTCTCTGGATCCCTGCCTTGCTCCACTCTGGAGGGAAAGACTCTATTGATTAAGTTCCAGGTGATGCTCTGGCCAAAGCTAAGTTAGGTCCTGAGCAACAGAAGCCGTCCGTGACTCTGGGATGGTAAGCTGGGCACAAAGCCCAGGGCTCTAGGGATTCAGTCTAGTAAGACTTCAAGTGAACAGACCCTGAATCAAGTCTCTTTACATTGCTGTGAGCCTGCTTCCTCAAAGTAGATAGACGAGTGGGTCTCAAAATCATCTAGATATCAGAACAGCCAGGTAACCTTGGGACGAGCCCAGTGTCACTCACTACCGATGAGGTTAGAATCCCTGTGGAAATGCACAGACCCCACACTCCTGTAACATTCATCAGGTGATTCAACTATGCAGAGCTGGAAATCAAAGAATAAAATGGTCTATGCTATAGCGTGAATGTGTCCCATCCAAAATTTGGGTGTTACCAATGTGAAAATATTGAAATCGTGGCATTAAGAGGTGTTAACAGCTGGATTGGGAAAACATCTCAGTGGGTAAAGTGCTTGCCGCCCAAGCATGACGACTGTAGTTCAGATCCGCAAGCACACACATAAAGGCCTGCCTGTGATCCTGGTGCACAAGACATGGAGGCAAGGGATCCCCAAAGCAAGCGAGCTGGGAAGAACAACTGACTCAGCAAGCTCTGGGTTCGAGTGTAAGATGCTGCCTCGATATATGAGGTAGAGAGCAATTGAGGAAAACACCCCGATTGGACTGTCTGGTTGCCTAGCAACATGCATATCATGAAAACACTTACATGCACACACACACACACACACACACACACACACACACTAGCACCCCAAAACAAAATTTAAGAAAGAGGTGACTTGGCCTGAGGGCTTCTTCTTCATGACTGGACTAGGCTGGCTCTTAAAAGGGATTTGACCTAGGGAGTGCTCTAGTGTACCTTCTATTGCTAAACACCACGACTAAAATCAACTTGCGGAGTGAAGGGTTCCTTTCACTTAGATGTCCCCATCTCAGTCCATTAATGAGGGAAGCCAAGGCAAGAACTCAAGGCAGGAACCTGGAGGTTGAAACTGAAGCAACCATGAAGTAACACTGCCTACTGGCTTGCTCCTCAGGGCTTGCTCAGCCTGTTTCTTTATACGACATAAGCCCATTGCTCCAAGTGGCAGCTCCCACGCTGGGCTAGGTATTTCCACATCAAGCATCCATCAAGAAAATGCCCCCCACAGACCTGCCCATGGAGCAGTCGATAGAATCATTCTCTCAATTTAGATTCCCTCTTTCCAAATGAGTCTAACTTGTATCAAGTTGACAAAAAGCAAAACTGCACAGGGGGCTCCGCTCTCCTTGTTTTTCTGCCTCCCGTGATGTTGAAACAGGGCATTCTCCAGGGATAAACCTTACAGTGCCTTAATCTTGGAATTTCTAGTCCAGCGGTTCCCAGTCTGGATGTCATGACTCCTTTGGGGGTTAACAACCCTTTTACAGGGTTGCCTAAGACCATCAAAAAACACAAATGTTTACATTATGATTCATAACAGTAGCAAAACTTCAGTTATGAAGTAGCAACAAAAATAATTTCATGGCTGGGGGTCACCACAACATGAGGAACTGTATTAAAGTGTTGCAGCATTAGGAAGGTTGAGAACCACTGTTCTTGCTTCTAGAATTATAGAAAAATAAATTTCTATGTCCTACAAATAATCAAATCTTTGATATTCTGTTGTGGTACCGCAAATAAACTATGAAAGCCTATGGGGTCCCATGTGCCTCTTTTTAGAGTTAATCATTGAATTGAATTTGGTGCCTATAAAGGCAGACTGGATCCTTGTTTCTTCTTCCCACTTTTTCCTCCATATGGAGTCCTTAACCCTACACTGTAGAGTTAGCTCTTCCCCACTCCTTAGAGAAGTCTATCAGAGTACAGCCCACTTGCTTCAGACTTAGTCATCTTCCCATGTTTCTTGAGGTTGAAGCCTACTGTGATCCCAACAAGGACTGTGAAGGTAACAAGTCAACCTACCACATAGTTTTAAAGGCTGGTGAAAGGTGTGAGAACCCTGGTTGGAAACCAGAGATGGTTTATTACTTCAAGCAGCTGCCGCACCCAGTGTCTCACTACCTTCGCCATTCTCCTGAGTCTCAACCTCTGCTGAACGAGGTGAAGAGAGCAGGAAGTCATAAGAATACAGGGTGGGTTATGATCCAGGACAGGATCCCAGAGTTTAGGAAGCCCAAATATATATAAGTTACTAAGTATGATTGCCATGTTCTGCAGAAAGACATCAATCCATATCTTCGAGGATATTCACGATACAAAAATCTTGAGAAGATGATCAAGAACAAAGACAAGTCAGTCTTTTGCCTGCAAGGAATGCAGACATGTGAGAGACCCACGAAAACATATCTCCTGTTAGTAACCAGTTCTAACATTCTTTGCTGGGGCCCATGACTTGTTCATAGTATCAGACAGAACCTTTGGAGGTACCCTTCTTAATTCCCTCAGAACTAATATTCTATCTGAACCCAAACTCTGTATCTGAGATGCACTTCCTTAATGGTCAACCATGTATAAACATTCCTTGAATTCTAACAATTGCTGTTGTTGCCCATATTATCTAAATAATGTGACTCATGGTCATGATTCTTTGGTGTAGGACACGAAAATTGGGCAAAGCTAGCCTGAGGTTACATGCAAAGAGCTGGAACAATGCCCTGAAGAAAGGGGTGGCATCATCCCTAAGCAAGTGTTCCTAGGCTGTAAAAGAAAGCTCACTGAGCATGAACCTGAGAGCGAAACAGGTTTACTCCTCAATGGCATTCCTCCATGGTTTCTTTACCAGTTCCTGCCCTGACTTCCCTCAGTGATGGGCTGTGTCCTGCAAGTGTAAGCCGAAACCTTAAGTTACTTTTGGCTAGAGTGTTTTATCACATCAACACAATAAAGCTAGAACAGCATGCTATCATTTGCGAACTGCTGGTTTGGACTGTGTGATTGGCTCGCAGCCTCCCTTTCCTGTAATGGCTAGCAAAAACAGATTGCTGGACCTGCCTATGGTAGCCCTTAGGAAGAACACAGGAATGGGGGATCTGTGAATATGCTTTTCCAACATGCTCCAGCTGGTAGCTGATGTTTCTATGGCCTAAAACTTGTCAATCCATAGCTTCTGGACAGAGAGTGACAACCAGATGGAGGGCTGAGCAAAGTCAAAAGAAAGAAGCTTCCAGAAGGAAAGTTTAGAAGAATATTAAAGTATTCTCAGGCCTCTCAATCCAGAGACAGAAAACTTTGCACAAACTTAGCCTGTGGGTGTGGGAGGGTGACGTGTGAGGGTTCTTTGAGACAATATGTTGGGTTTACTCAGATCACCTGCCTGTTATCCCTGATGCCATGCCTCTTGGCTAAGCATGCCTCCACTGGCTCCACCCCCAGACCTTTATCCTGCCCCACAGGCCAACCTAGATGGAGATTTTGGTCTCTCTAGCCTGCCTGGTTCAACAACTCAGTCATGCTAGCCTCTGGCTACCCACCATATTCTCACATAACTACCAAGTTAGTTCTTCCTTGCCTCATTTACTGGAGGCCAGTGCCCATGAAAGCTACATGTCTGAGCTACTTACGAATGTTTCCCATTCCATTTGGCCAGTGGGAAACACTAGGATGAGTTCCAGGCATTTCTTTAATGCTGTGTTAGGTTCTTTTCTTCCTGTTGTGACTAGACACTTGACAAGAAGTAACTTAAGAGAAAGGAGGTTCATTCTACCTCCAGGTTGGAAGGGATAAGTCCATCCCGGTGGGAAGCTTGGCAGCAGGAAGATGAGGTAACTAGGCTTTGTGTCTGCAGTCAGGAATTGGAGAGATATGGAGGCTGGCGTTCTTACTTTCTCCACTTTAGTCTGGGCCCCAGGCCATGTAATGGTGTGACCTATGTTGAGGCTTTGTCTGACCACAGCAATTCATCTAGCTTAGAAACTTTCACAGGCATGATGAGAAGTTTGTCTCCTAGGTGATCCTAGGTGCTATCAGGCTGTTGACAAACATCATTAACCATCACACACTTCCCTCTCCCCCAGAGTTGTGTCCCTTGCAATACAACCGTGTGTCGCCTAAACACAAGGATATGTCTAAGAAATGGATAGCATGAACTCATGCAAATGTGGGTGATATAGCCTATGACATGCATAGTTGCTATCATATATGTGGCTGGCTGTTGACCAAACCACTGTTGTACAATATGCTGTCCTGTCCAAGTGACCCCTGCTCTGTGATTCCAGGTTTATAATTAGAAAACCATTTCTGAGCCGGGCGGTGGTGGCGCACGCCTTTAATCCCAGCACTCGGGAGGCAGAGGCAGGCAGATCTCTGAGTTTGAGGCCAGCCTGGTCTACAAGAGCTAGTTCCAGGACAGGCTCTAGAAACTACAGGGAAACCCTGTCTCGAAAAGCCAAAAAAAAAAAAAAAAAGAAAACCATTTCTATAACCCCACCTCTCGCTCTCTCTCTCTCTCTCTCTTTCTCTCTCTCTCTCTCTCTCTCTCTCTCTCTCTCTCTCTCTCTCTCTCTCTCTCTCTCTCTCAGTGGTAGTGGCTTCCTGTTGCTCTTATTTCCAGAGGCATGGCTGTCCTTAATTCATTCCATTGGTCACCGCACCTCTGGCACATTCACCCTGAACTCTGCCCACTTCACAGAGTAAAGTGGGGATAGCAGTAAAGGTGAAACCGCAGCAGACCTCATCAGTCAGGCACTGAATGGCTGTTTTCCCCAGGAAGTCTCCCCCAGGAGGACCCGGGCCTTTCTGATAGAGCCAAACAGCATAAGAGAATGGCTGCCCCTGAGAGCAAACGTGATCCTGAGGCCCATGTCTAGTCAGGAGATTGGTACCAGCAGCCCTCCGGAGTCTGATGATGTTGCCATGGTAGCAGAAGGGTCACTGCTTAGCAACAGGCCAGAGCTGCAGGAAGTTGCTAAGGTATTTTCACATGTGTTAAAGCAAATGGATGTTTATCACAGTCTTGAGTGTAAATACGCTGTGGGGGGAGAATAGGAAACATACACACACAGGCCACCCAGCGATGTGCAGGGCTGCATCTTCTGACACGTGAGGACCAGAAAAGATGCCTTCTCTCTGAAGGAGGCTGTAGAAGAACCAGCAAAGCCCATCCTTTCTTCCTCCCTAAAACAGTTGGCTTCCCATTGACTCTGCCATAAAAGCTTCACCGTAACTTATCAATATGATCTCCAAACCTTTCTCCTGAATGATTTTTGAGAGGCTCAGTGGCATGGTATTTAAATGCATATACCTTAAAGCTGCGGGGGCCCAGCACACACCTCTGTCCCTTCCTTGCTATGTCACGGTGTACACATCACTTCACTTTTCTGCATCTCAATTTTCTATCACCTTTTAATATTCATGTGAGAATTGAGTCGGTTATTACATGGCAAGCATGCAGGTGTGGTCCATATAATGAATGATCTATTTGTGATAGTGTTCCTAGTAGTCAATAAAATTATGGAAATTTCCACATGTGCCTGGCCCTTTAGAAGCAATGAAGGATATAAAAGTTAGCAAAGACTAGAGCATATCTATTTCAATGCCAGAGCAGCAAAGAAAAAGGTCTGAGTCCTTGGTTGGTCAGTCAAGGTACCCCAGATCTGTCTCTAGAATAACTTAGGAACAGTTTGGGGGACTAAATAAGACCTATAGAAATGAAGCATTGTATCTGACCTACAGTAAATATTCCCTAAAGGCTCCCGCACTACACAAAAAATGCTATTCTCATTCCTCCTTCCAGAAACCAGCTCTAGAAGGTCTGTGTTCCAACCCTGAACACACGCACGCACACTCCCCAACTCACATAATCTGAGTCTTCTTCACCCTGTCTGGACCACCTGCAATACTTCCTCTACCTTTCCACCAGTCTCCTGTCTGTATAATCTTCAAAACCATGACCTATCCACCAGGTCCTGAAAACCCCCTAACTACTCCAGGCCATAGCCATCCTTGCACCTTGAGTCCCTCAAGACTTTCATAGTGTTCACTGCCTTGCTGGCCCTATGCGTATGGGGTACTTATATTTTGATTTCAGAGTCACATTATAGGTCCTTCTCTGCAGATGCTTCTCAAGCATCTTTCTGTATCTTCTGAACTGCATCTGTCTGGGACTCTTTATCACTGAGTATCCTGCCTCTGCTGTCACTCCCCATGGCCAGTTCTCATGGACTCTACCTATCAGCCACCCATTCACAATGCTGGCTCCTAGAAGTCCCTTCCCTCAGAAAAGAAAAAGAGAAACACAATGGGTGAAAGACCGTGGGATTCACTGATCTTGTACTAACCCTCGTGGAGTCAGAACCAACCATCTGAAAGAGTGACAAGACCCACAAACATGACAACTTAGTGAGCATCTCTGAGCCAACCATGGATGTGGTAATGGTGGGTAGCAGAGAAGCCGCCATGTCGGTAGACAGTAAGGATTGCTTCTAGAACTCAGTAATCTAGCTAAGTGTTCAGGGTCCAGGAAGAAAATACAAAGGACAATTGCAGAAACCACAAGGATATGGAAATTGGGGATGAATTAATTGATTTCTTGGCTCCCTGTGATGATTAGTTCTGTCAACTCCGTAGTCTGACATCACCTAGGAAACAAGCCTGCGGGTACACTGTAAGGGACCACTTTACCTCCAGGCATGTTTATGAGGGACTATGTCGAAGGGGTTAATCGAGGTGGGAAGAGTCATCCTCAAAGTGGGCAGCACCATTCCCTGGACTGGGATGCTGAACTGAACACCAGCATTCTTCTTCACTCTGCTTCCTGACTACACCTACCATGTGGCCAACTGTTCCAAGCCTGGACTTCTCTACCATAGTGGACTATAGCTTTGAACTGTGAGCTGAAATAAGCTGTCGTCAGTGTACTTTAGCATAGCCGCTAATACACTGTCCAATGTCCCTACGGACATCCCTGGAAAGCTTGCCAGAAATGCAGTATCTCAGCTCAGTTCTTTCTGCAGGTCGCTGAGTCACATCGGGCATTTTAACTGATCTGAGTGATTAATATGTGCACTGATGTTCAGAAGCATGACCGCTAAGTCAGCCACCTAGTTTGGCTTTAAGTGAGAGAAATCCATAATGAGGAATGGGGTAGGGGAAGGAGGTGAATGTTGGTTATGGCCATACTCCAGTGCAGGGTGGGAAATGCAGCTTCCTGCACTTACTCCTATTCTAGAAAGAGCAGCTGATTGTCTTGGTGGAGAACTGATGGTTGAGTGGTGGTAAAAGTCAGAAATGCTCCGGAAAACAGACTAACAGTTTCACCAGACGGTAAACATGGAATTGCCACTTCTAGATATCTACACCGAAGAAATGAAAACAAACTTGTACTCAACTGGTTAGAGCAGCTCTTTTCATAACAACTCAAGGATGGAAACATCCATCAAGTGATGGTAAAAACTGCCCAGGTCACACAGCATCTTCTTCAGAGCAAGTGGAAACTACAAAGGATCCTTGATTTCTTTTTCCCAAGAGAAAGATAATTATTAAAAAAAATGGACGGAAGTCAGATATAAGAAACGAAGCTCTGGATGTTGAGCCATGGGGAAGAAAGTTCTGCAGGAAGATAAGAACATTCTTCCTCTGTTTCCACAGAATCCAGATGGGAAGTCATCTAAGATGAGAACCCGAATGGAAACATTGACTGGAAGACCCCTTCACTGAGCAAGAGAGGAGCAAGTTGGGTGAGAAAAAGGAGGATCAATGAACCAAAAGTAGGCATCGTTACTGACATCGGGATGGTATAAACAACCGGCTTGTGTTCTTTGACAGGAACGTCTGATATTCCAGTCGCTGAGGACCTGACCCACTACAGACACCTAAGCATTTGATGAATGGCAAAGTTAAACAATGGAGCTACACAATCTAAGAAAACCTGGGCTCAGCACAGCCCAACATCCAAAACACTATTTTTCACGCAATGACTGTTTAGTGTTTGCATGGTTGAATGAATGGGCACTCTGTGGGCTAGAGGCAGGCCACTGCATGTAGGTGAGACATACCAGAGCAAGGAAAACGAGTTACCATGTGCAGTTCCTGAAGGGGGAATGAGGCAACTGACTGGGCTTTGGTTCCTAAAATGCTGTCTCCCTCAGCCACTGTCAGAGCCACCAACAAAGGTGAACATCCAAAATTTGATCCCAAGCTTTACAGAGTCCCCCAGTTACTGATTGGTTGCTTGGAAAAAGGCAATGTAGAATTTTCCAGCTAAAAGACTCCTTGCAGATGCCTCGATGATTGAGGAAAGAGAATCCCTGAAGGAGAACTGGCATTTTGTGGGCGTGTGACAAGTGCCTGGGTAATTTCCCAAGGATCAACTGAGCCAGGCGGGGAGTTCATGCATCAGTAGCAGCGCCTCTAATATCAGAAGTTTAGCAAATTGACACCATGTCTGTCACACATTATTTGAATTGATTGCTGGTTATAGATAGATAAGGCACTGTCTTCAGAAGAAAGAAAGAAAGAAAGAAAGAAAGAAAGAAAGAAAGAAAGAAAGAAAGAAAGAAAGAAAGAAAGAGAGAGAGAGAGGGGAGGAGGGAGGGAGAGGAGGGAGGAGGGAGGGAGGGAGGGAGGGAGGGGGAAAAAAGGGAGGGAGGGAGGGAGGGAGGGAGGATGAGAGGGAGGGAGGGAGGGAGGGAGGATGAGAGGGATCTGTGAGGGAGGGAAATTATGGATGTATGTCCATAATTTTGCTCAAATATCAAGGAGAATAGGAATCTTCCCCAAATGCCTGAGCAAGACTATGCAAATTACACGGGTGATCCATAATAAAGGGCCAAGACCACCCCAGGAGAAACATTCACAGGTCTGAACTTCAGAAAGCCATTCACCTACAGCAAGCACCAGGATGATAAGAGCATAACTGTCCCCCAAGGAAAGCAGTGCCCTTGGGCACAAGCAATGAAGCGAACTAATTTCTAATAATGAGGCTGTGAGCTCCAGGGCTTGTCTACAAAACAGGCTTATTCATGACGAGTAAATATGTCAACGAACTCAAGAGGCATGCTAAATCGCCATTGTTTTCTCAAGTTCAGGCTTCCTGGCTCTATAAAATGTGACGCACGCTTTCAATGTGCATCGCGGAATCTGGGAGATTGCGGAATGCCACATTAAACCTGGAGCTCCTGGGCTAATGAGGGGAAGTCCATTCTGCAGTAATGAATTGTTGGTAATAGCCCATCGTGGAACAGATGTCTCATCCATCACTGCCCTGGGAATGCAACACTCCCCCAGCACAGGGAAGCCACACAGCCCAAGGAGGCCATCCTCATCCCTGGGCTCCTGATGGGAGGGGAGCCAACCTCAGAAAATAGTATGAGTGGGTGTGATTTAGGCTCCCAAATCCACCATAACTCAAAATGTGTCCCCACCCATCTGGCACAGCAGTTAAAACACCCTCCTTTGAATTGTCTCTTATTAAAATGTAAATATGTCACCTGGAAGAAGTAACACATCACATTAGCATCGATTATCAGCCACTTTTATGTTATGAGGTGCTGAGCCCTGAGGGGATGGGAAATAACAGGTAGTCATTGCTCAAGAGTGGCTTTCAGAAGGGTTTAGCAAGTCCAAGTTTGACAGGGTAAAGTCAAGCAGAGCACATGATGTGCACGAACATAGACCAATGCTCATCTATCCTACTAATATCCTGAAACGGTAATGGTGGTGGTGGCAGTGGTAGTGGTGTGTGTGTGTGTGTGTGTGTGTGTGTGTGTGTGTGTGTGTCTGTAAAATGCCCATGCACATAAAGATATGTGAACACATGTGTGTATGCATGTATAGTACATAGCTTGATGTTCGGTGTCTTCCTTGATTGTCTCCACCTGACTTCTGAGACAAGATCTCTCACTGAATATAAAGCTCATCCATTTGGGCTGGTGGTGGTGGCGCATGCCTTTTATCCCAGCACTCAGGACCAGGCAGGCGGATCACTGAATTCAAGGCCAGCCTGGTCTACAAGAGCTAGTTCCAGGACAGGCACCAAAGCTACAGAGAAACCTTGTCTCCAAAAATCAAAAAAGAAAAAAGAAAAAAAAAAAAGCTCATCCATTTGGCCAGATTGGATAGTCAAAATCTCCATTTATCTGTCTCTATCCTCCCACCCCAGTGCTGAGTTTACAGATGTGTTACCATGGCCAGTTTTTAACCTGAGTGCTGAGAATCCAAACCCAGGTCTATCTTGTGTAGCAAACACTTCCTTGACTGAGCCAGCACCATAGCCCCACATCCCAAAGAGTCTGTGTGTACTATCTGAGCAACTCCAGGCAGAACTCACATCTTATTTATCTGTGCAAGCTCCCAGAACCTGCCACATAATACTGGGAAAGCCCTAGTATTCTCCTACTAGATATTCAATAAGTGTGTTTTAGCCCCACAACTCCTAAAGAAATCACAGGAGGAATTACCATTTTTCAGATGCAAAAACAGATTCTAGGTGAGCACATGGGACTGGGAGGTCCAAACTGTGGATAAGCTCTCTCTAAGAAGAAGGACACGCAGGAACACCATCAGGAGGAAAGGGTACAATGGACTAGGACCATATTTTGGAAGTGCTTTTGCTTGTCAACCTGAGAGTGTTGGGTGTTATTCTGAATCATCTGAACAGTAACTAGGAGGGCAGGAGGAAGAAGAGCACAGAGCTAATGAGCAACGGGGTGGTTTGGAAAGGTGGTTAGCATTGAGGAAGATAGGATGGAGAACTGGGACCTTAGAAGAGGTAAGAGTTTCCTTGTATGACGCAGAACCATATCAACAGTGGTGGAAATAGTGGTGAGGGCATGCCAATAAGTCTGCTTGAATAGCTGATTGAATAAAGAGAAGCCGGGGAAGAAGAACGAGTGAGGGACATTGATTACATTTCAAACCCACTTAACTGAAGAGCAGAAAATTGGCTAAATGGGATAGATGGATGGAAGTCAGTCTGTTGTGTGACTTTTCCCAGGGAAAAGTAAACAGATGTCAGCTAACCCCAGATAGGGCACCAACAACACTCCAAAGACATGATTCCACCCAAGTCCAGCCTGATGCATCCATGAGTTTATTGCAGCCATCAAAGGAGAATAGGTTCAGTATTATTTTCAAGTACATGAATGACTCAAAGGCATCTGCATCACCAAGAATCCTCATCCCTACATGAGTGATGAGCACTCACTTCCCGGTACAATCTGTAGGCCACCTCAGCTGGTGGAAAGTCGCCTCCCACTTACATCCCTTACTGCTTGACCATGGTGAGATGCTTGAGGCTCTTGTAAGCTTCTGAGCCTTGTGAACTGCATGAATTTCTCTCTTTCCGGGAGAGAACACTCAAGCTTGGAGGAAACAGCTGCACAGCACAGACTCTGACTAAGGATAGTAAGGTCCTGCATAAATGTGTTGCATTAGTTGACAATGGCATACTCAAGGGAGGACATCTACAGGACATCAAGAAATGTGGAATTGGGGACTGAAGAGATGGTTCAGCGGTTAAGAGCACTGACTGCTCTTCCAGAGGTCCTGAGTTCAATTCCCAGCAACCATGTGGTGGCTCACAACCACCTATAATGAGATCTGGTGCCTACAGGCAGGATACTGTATAAATACTGTATAAATAACTAAGTAAATCTTTAAAAATAAAAAAAAGAAATGTGGCATCAAACCTATAAGAAATTTAATAAATGACCTCGGGAATGAGTGAGCTTTCTGAGAAAAATATGCCAATGACTCCAAGTCAGAATCGTTAAGCCTGTCTATACCCAAAGCATGATTCCAGAATGGCAGGGGCATTGCATTGCCAGGTCCCGCAGAAGAGTCAGGAAAAATGAGGAGAAAGGAATACTAAATTTCACAAGAATGAAATCTCTGACTCCCATCCAGAGCACAGTCTCACAGAGGGGGCGAGTACAGGAAAACTTGAGACGGGGGATGGTGAGGAAAGGAAGGACTAGGAGGAAACAGTTGGAAGTTGGGGACACTGGAGCCAAGCCTTGGCTGAGCTTTTTCATTTGTTCTTTCCAGTCTTGGAAAGGCTGAGCCTATACTTTCTGTTCAGAGACTATGTGATGGTTTAAATGAGAATGGCCCCCATAGACTCAAATGTTTGAATGCTTAGTCCCCACCTGCTGGAACTGTTTGGGAAGGATTAGGCGGGATGGCCTTGTTGGAGGAGGTGTGTTACTGGGGGTGGGCTTTGAAGTTTCAAAAGATTATGCCAGGCTCATTTTCTTCCCCTTACCATCCCTACCTCGCCTCCCCCCCCACCACCTGTGGATTAGGATATAGCCCTCAACCACATCTCCCACATCATGACTGCCTACACACTACTATGCTCCCCACCACAATGATAGTGAACTAACTAACCCTCTGAAACTGTAAGCAATCTTCCAGTTAAATGTCTCCTTTAAGAGAGCTGACTTGTTCATGGTGTCTTTTCAAGGCAATAGAACAGTAACTAAAACAGAGACTGAAATACAAAGAGAGCAGGAGAGATGGGGGAAAGAATCCCACAGAATCAACAGAAAGCAAGCCAGAGGCTGAGAAGAGAGTGGGGCGGTGGAAGCCTATCTCAAAGGAAGGACAAGCTGAAAATAGGTGCCATTTTACTAGAAAACTCAGTTCTGGGGAGGAGTGAAAGAAGACGAAAATATGTGAGCTTTTCCTGTAATACAGGAGAGGGCCTCAGATGGCAAAGGACCAGATTCGGTTGCTATTCAGTTTCATCCAAAGCAGGAGAGGAGAGAACACCATTCCCAAAGTTATAAGCTTGTCTTCCTGTGCAACGGGTAGAACCTGGACCTAGAATTATCGAGTGCTGGGCGTGAGCACTGCAGGGGCGCTGAAACACCCAACTCAACATTTATATTTCATCAAGAAAACAGGGCCCAGAGAGGTAAAAATAAATTAGATAAAAATCACAATGCTGGTTAAGGGCTGAGCTCGGGCCCTTAATCTAGTCCCCACCAAATAGCATCTCGGTGTGCTGGATTGCCTAGGACAATTCAAAACATAATAATTTCTTCTTTCAGGCAATGATGATGCTATTCAGATGCATAACAAAAACATGATTGCATGTTGGTATCTTCGTATAGATTTTCATATTTTAAAACTGAAAGACAATAAATCAGAAGAAAAGAAAATCATTTATCAAAACAAACTCCTTTGGCTTTAGTCCTTGTAAACAGCCAGAGCAATGACAAGGTGGCCGCTAAGTCCGCGACTAAGCTGCAGATACAAGGGGACCCTCCCCCCACTTACCACTGTGCCACATTAAACAAGATGTTTGGCCTCTGCCGGGATAGAGGCCCTGACTCTCAGAAGGCGGCAGAGGAGGGCAGGAGGCCGCAGCCATATACAGATATATCACTGCCTTCCCGTGGGAAGGAAGACATGCCAGGTGAGGGGAAGGGAAGGAAAGCAGCTGGAGCTACCACCAGTGTCATTCTCCCTGGGGAATCAGCCCGGTGTTTCAGCCGGGGATGATTTGAAGACTTTTTGAGAAGCAGGCTTGAAGAGGAAATGTAATTACTTTTTTCCTGCACTTGAATATCAAGGTGGTGTCCCTTTCAAAACAAAGAAGACACTTGAGGTGTGGGAGGGAGACAGCTGGCAAAGAAATGAAGGATGGAGAAGGGCCATTCACGCTGAAACCGGTGACATTTCACCAGAGTGACTCCCTTTGGGAACGGCTGGCACAAATGTCACTCAGCTGAGGTGGTCGGCAGCAAGAGAGAGCAGCAGCCCTGTGGGAAATAGCACGGTCCACTCCTGCGCTCTTTATCTTAAACCCTGACCCCTGGGGGAGAGGCGAAGTCCAGGCACTTAGCTGAGGTCACTGGCCTTGGACTAAGCTGGAGCTGTCTCACAGTGCACTGTGGTCAGGAGGAAGGACATTCTAATTTCCCCTCTGTTTGAGAAGGCAGTTAAAGATAACTAAGCACCTCCTTTTCTTCTCTTCTCCTTTCTTTACTGCAGTTTCTCAGTTTGGGCATTGGACATGATTTGGGTAGGAACATGCTGTGCAGTGAAATATAGGATTTTAAACCATCCCTGTCCTAACCCTGCTGGGTGACTAGAGCTCCCTCCAGCTCAGTAAGGAAGTTCAAGACGTTTTCAGACACTGTGGGGGAAACTGGCCCAGTGAGAACCATCGTTCTCTTCTCTGTATTTTTGCCCCTCGTATTACGTATTGAAAGGGTGACATAGCCATTCGTGTCTTCAGCAGTAGCCTCTTCTCGTCTATGGCTTCAGATTGGGAGGACCATGGCAAGCTCAGCCTTTTACATATGCTTCTTCCTCATGGCAGCCAATGATGTTCTGCGTCTTCAAGTTCACTAATTCACAAGACTGGATAGTACCACATTATAGGCACCCAGATCCCAGGATTACTTGATAACTCATGTTTAAACCTCCACCAAAGACAAGTATGAAGCCAAGAATAGCTTCTGAGAAAGAGGTTGAATCTGGTGAGGAGAATGGCTTGAACACTCTAGAGCTCTGTGCTATGATCCTACTGTGGCGTATAGGGGCTCAAGAAAACTTACTGATTGGCAAAAAATAAAATAAAAATAAAAAAATAAAAAATAAACAAACAAGGTTGAGCTGGCTTGGCTCAAGTTCCCAATATTGGCTCTGGCCTCACCACAGCGTGCAGCCTTTCGATTCTTTGGTTCCTAGGTCTGAGCAGTATACCTGTTGCTACACACACATGCTACCTCCAAACTATCAAGGAATTCAAGACCCGAGAGCAATCATAAAACGTATCTACAGCTGCTTCCTTCCTCATAGGCCAAGGGTATGTGCCTACTCGGAGTTGGTGCTATTTCTGAAGACGTTCTGGAAGCCGTAGCAAATAGCTCCCTGAAAGGAAAACTGGCAGGCACTGAGTGTTTTGCCAATGTCTCCTTCTTAGGCATCAATCAATTACGAGCATTTGCTTTCCCCAGCTTGTTAATTAAACACAGATACTGTGCCTGTCTGAGTCGCCCCATCACCCAATTTGTAAGAAAACAGACAGACTGGCTGCACTTCTTGGCTTCACTTTGCTGTATCTCTCCCTGTGCTGAGGGTGGGTAACCAAAGCAGGAGGTGAGGATCCTGCAGACAAGGGTCCCTGGACCTGCAGTGCCCTTTTACAGTATCTCAGGGACCCCTTTGCATCCAGAGGAGGCTCAGTAAATCCGTTCTGCAGAAAAAGAACACACCCTGTCGTCAGGGAATTTCACTTGCCTGAAAGTCCCCTATCAGGGCTTTCTGTAGCTAGGCTTGTCACTCAGTACTCAAGAGCCACCTTACTCTCTGAGGTATTTTAGCTTCAATTAGGACTCTGTGTTTATTGTTTTATAATCCCAGGGGGGTTAGCTTTCCAGAGACACATTTAACTGAAGCACAGGACTTTTTTCAAATCAAGTTTATTGCTTAAAAGCAAATGAAAATACTCAGACAAAGCTAGACATGGTATCTCACACCTGTAATCTCAGCACTCGGGGAGGCTGAAGATGAAGGATTGTTTCAAGTTTGGCCCTAGCCTGGATTATATAGTGAGTTCCATGTCAGCCTGGTCTACAGAATAAGATCCTGCTCAAACCAAACAGACAGACAGACAGACACACACACACACACACACACACACACACACACACACCTTTCAAAAGCTCCCAGCAATGTCTAATCCATAGCAAAATGTATGAAACATTTGAACAAACTGCCTCTGTCAATTTGCCCTCACCTTTTAATTTTATAGTTGAAGTTGTTTTGGATTATGGACTTCTGATCACTTATTACTTCATCTGAAGATGGGCATCTGCTGGGTCAAGAGGCCTAAACAGGTTAGTTGAATGTATGCACTAAGTGTTAAGGCTGGGATTTGAACCCTCCTCTTTGGGAAACAGAACCCATAATTTTCTTTTATGCTACCTGAAGCATGGAGGCTCTCATAGCATGGATACCGCATACCGATATGTGATACCTTCTGAAAGCCAAAGACCATGCCATCATTTGTTGGATAGTATTCATTTTGTGGTCTCTAAAACAGAACAAAATAAACCAGCCACCTTCACCAGAAATCATATTTTTATAGTGGTGGCGGTTGTTGTTTTGTTTGTTGGTTGGTTGGTTTTTGTTGTTTCTCAAAACAGGATTTCTTTGTGTCCTTCTGGCTGTCCTGGAACTCACTCTGTAGACCAGGCTAGTCTACTCACAGAAATCCACCTACCTCTGCCTCCCACATACTAGGATTAAAGGCATGTGCCACCGATGCCCAGCCAGAAATTATATTTCAAATTGGTATGGCAAGTGATCTTTCTGCTTGCCTTTCTTCCTTTTGCCTCTTTTTTGTTGAGTTTTGATGAATTAAGCTTGGTCTTTTTTAAGGTTATATATTTGAATTTGTCTTCCAGAATACCCATAGGAAATAACCATAAAAGTTAGCTACAGAGTCCCAGATTATTATAGACACCACCACTGAGTCAAATGGCCAAGACCTTCCAGGGAAAGCAAGTTTAGACAAGAACTGAGGGTCCTTCCAGTACTGAGCAATCACCATATACCAAGCATGGCACCACCAGGTTGAATTCACATCCATACAGAATTTTAGTGCATTGTTTTTGAAAGCGTGTTCAAGCATCCATTGTACTGTGAGTAAATAAAACAGAATAGTCTCCTGAGTGGTTCTACTTATGGGTCAAATATCTCAGGCTGTAGAAGGGTCCATTAGTCCTGAAGGACTCATCAATCTGGAACCCCTGAAGTGGCTTCCTGGGAACCTCAGTAGCTTAAGATTCCAGATACATCTTGCTTTGTTATCCTTCCTGATGGCTTGGAGACTGGACGGGACCTGTGCCTAACGTTGCTCCTTCTTTGAAACCCCAAATGTCTGTATAATGCTCTTCATGGAGTGCCTGCTTTCTGCTCATCTTCTCAGCACCCTTGTGAGTTATATGATCCTTCTTTCTCAGGTGAGGACCCTGAGACACAGGGATGTAGCGATGCATTTCACTTGGAAATGGAAGTAGCCAGGGTCTATCTTCCTGACTTTGGACTGGACTCGGATCCTCATTATCACACAGCAAGCATTACTGACCGAGCCCCTTCAGTTGCTTCCACGGGTGATTTGTAGCAGCCTTGAGAATGGTAACTAATACCCAGCTTTGGCAGGGGAAACGAAATGAGGGTGGTGATTACGAGTCAGCGATTGAGTGAACCGTCAGTAGCGTATGAATGATCAATAGGCTGCCTGCTATAGTAGCCGAAGCTCCCAAGCTCGGCTCTGGGGCCCTGGCTCTTAGCTCCGCATCCAGCTCATCCCTAGACAAACTGATAGTGTCCACGGCTGCCCTCCATGATGAAGGTCCTACCTGCCCTGCCTTCCCAGCTGGCCCTCTTGGCTCTCTGCCCCTTCCCCAATCAAAACCAATTTCCACATCTTCTGAGTACTCATAAGGGAGCTGTGCTAACCTGATAAATTAATTCAAGCTAATGCAAATCATATCTTAATATGTTACCCTTCCAGGCAACATTTACATTTTTAGAAGTTGCTTTGGTTCCTTAAATCTAAATGAGTGAGTATTGTGGGAATGTCAAACCTCGTGGCAGACAGCTAGGGAAGACTTCAAGAATAGCAACACCTGGCTGGGCCCTCAGAGGTCAGTCAGGGACGGTCCCATCTGCTCCTCCTGATCTTCAAATACCTCTCGAGCCCAGAGGTACCAATGTCAAATCTTTGTCTCAAACCAGGAGATTTCTATCTTGAGAAAACACGCTTTAATACGTTCGACTATTGCCTCTATTCTAATATATGCAGATGAGATTCTTCTGTGCAATCAAAATAAATCTATGATATTGCTTTGCTTAATTTCCTCTCCTGTGCTAGAGAATGTGAGCCCCCTGAGGATGGCGGGAGAGAGAAGAGGAGGCACCAGTCTATCACCAGCCTAGGAGACTTCTACTTTGGACCCATAGGCTCACCTGGGTTGCTATGGACCTTCTTGGGCAGATTTGGCCACCAGGCCAGAAGATATCAGACAAAGCTTCACTTGCCCCTGTGTTCCTGCAAAACTGGAAAGAGAGACCAGAGCTGTAGAGAGCCCAGCTTCAGGAACCACAGGATGGCTCCGTGGGTAAGGAGTGCTGGCTCCAAGCCTAACACGTGAGTTAAATCCTCAGGCCCCACATGGTGGACAGAAAGAACTAACCCCTGCAAGCTGTCCTCTGGCATCCACATGTGCATTGTGACATATGGGTACCCACAGACACACAAATTACTAAATTAGTTAGGCAATTAATGCAAAAATAGAGGACCCAGCTACAGAAAGCAATTTGCTCATATCAGAAGCTCTGAGAGAGGGGAGTATGTGAGTCTGGGCATTTAGGAACTAATACTGCTGGCAGATGTCTGTCACAAGGAGCCTGAATGTAAGGATGGTAGTGCGCACACACACACACACACACACACACACACACGCACACACACACACATACACACACCCTCCTCGCACACTTACTTCCCTAATTTTCTAAGCTTTCCTTGGTCTATGAATAAAACAAAATCCTCCCTCTGTCTTCCCAGAAGTTCCGAACTGCCCTCTGATGCCCCCTTCTTCACGAATAGAGAAAAACTGACTCCCTGAGTTCCCCAGCTAAAGGAGCCAGCAGGAGTCCCAACTCCAGGACTCAGCTGATATCAGACTTTCATAAATGATGGGATCCATCCACCCTGCAAGTGGATTCTCTCCTGACTCACGGGAGCCAGGACATAGGCTCTGACTAAACACAAAACCAACAGTCCTAAGACCGTGTCTGTCTTTGGGGATTGCCCAGAGCCCAGTCTTTCCCTAGGAAAACAAGGCAGAGCTACTTCTGGCTCTCCACTTGATGTCTATTGGCTGTTTCCCATTCCGGGCCAGCCAGTCATCTATTCCTTCCACAAACACAGCGTTTCCTAGAGTTAATCTTCCACTAAATGTCATCATGCTTCTGAAGCTGCGTTTGAGCCCCCTCCACCTTCCGGCAGACACTACCATCATGCAAATGTGGCTTAAATCACACACACACACACACACACACACACACACACACACACACACACCACTCATACTGTGTTAGTGTCTTCCTACTTCTGCTTTTGTCGTGGGGCCCTCTTCAGCGAGCCTTCAGTTCCAAATGAGTTCAGCACACTGCAGGTTCCCTCTGGCACTTGGGTCCTGTGAAGACTCCTAAACACTCCTAGCCGAGTTTCTGGTTTCCGGGCTCCACTTTGCAGTTCTCCAAGGCTGACCCTCTCTTAGATTCTTTTCAGAAAACTCCCAGGATGCAATGCAGCCAGCACTCTGCTCCCTGGAGTAGAGACACACGTTCTTTCCTAACTTGTACAAAATCCAAACATTAGCTCCTCTCTGGATTCCTAGGGCCACAGGTGAGGCCACAAGCTCTGCCAGGAGGTCACACACACACACACACACACACACACACACACTTTGCCATCTCTCCCTTTCCGGGAAATAGAAACCAAAGCACGGACATTTACTTTCAAGATCAGTCTCCCCAGGATGGATCACAGAGTGTCCTAAGAGCATCTAAATTGCTGCTGAATGGCGAAGGACACTTCAAATGGGTACCCAGGAGCATGAATTTCATAGAGTGAAGAAATACTAAGAGCCCGACACATTTTGCTTTAGGAATTCCTGAGAGTGGAGCTGGGCAAGAGCAGAGGAAAACAAGACCGTGCTGGCCAGAGAGACAAGGAGCCAAAGAAGCTGATGACGCAGAGAAGGTTGGTGGTGATACAGACAGCAGACAGACCCCATGGGCAGCCTGAGGGTAGGCAGCTGAAGGATACCTCACAAGAAGGCTCGGCCACCGTTCATGGAGCAAAGCAATAGCTAGAACCACAGGGACTGGCTTGGATCAAATGTGAAATGAACACTGGGGAGTCTGGAAGCTTCTGACTTTGGGCCCTGAAACTGGTGGGACCTGAAGGATATGGAGTCTGAATGTCATCACGGGGCAGGGGGAGAAGTGGGGAGGCTCTAGTGACAGTCTGAGGCTCCTACCAGGAAGAATGTTGGGAGATGGCACATGGAATGCATAAGACGCTTTTGTGAATGTGCTATGCCTGAACTCACCACGGAGTGATGTGTATTGATTACCCGAGCACGGATTATTGAACTTCAGCGATTTTCTAGTCAGTACAGAAGCTACCAATAAAGCTATGGACATAATCTGACATCACACTTTATTCCATTGTAACTTACAGAGGAAGAGACTCTTTAAAACGTCCACATAATTCTATATTCAGTCAAAGTCTCTCTCACATGCAAAAGAAACAAAATGATGTATGGATATACAGGAATTCAGAAAATATATACTTCCTCATGCCCATTCCTTAAAAATACGTCAATTATATAAAGATATATAAGAAAACTAAGAAGCTATTGGGATGCTGCATATTGACTACTAAGTTCTGTTAACTATAGATCTAAATAACTTCTGTAAATACCATTGCAAACAAGTGCAGACGTCAGGGGAAAGGCTTGGAAGAATCCATAGAATGTACGCAAAAATGCTTTAAAACCAACATGCCAGTTCGTATTAAATCAGGTGGGAATGTGGGAAAGTAAGGAGAAAAAAATGGTGGTTGTAGAAGAAAATAGACTGTATATCAGATTTATTCTCTTATATACCACATGCCCTTGTTAGCCTTGTCGACTTGACACAACTTAGTCATCCAAGAGAGAAGCCTCAGTTGAGGAATTGCCTAGACCAAGTTGGTATGTGACAATATCTAAGGAGGGGATAGTCTCAGTTGTTAATTGATGTAGAAGAATAGTACCATTCCTCAGGCAAATGGCTGGAGGCTATATAAAAAGCTAGCTAAGCATGATCCCTTGAGCAAGTAGTGGCCCTCCCATAGTTTCTGTTGTTTTAACTTCGACAAAGAGGCGGCACCTTCATCTTCGGATTTCTCCCGCAGTGCCACTCGGCAGTTACTGGCCTGCCCTGGGCTCACCACTCAGGTCGCAGCCTTGCCGGAATTCTGTTCCCACAGGTGCGGGCTCTGTCGCTGCCGCCAAACATAGCTTTAACTAAATCTCTATTGTTTCACTTATAAATAAGACTCAAGATTCAAAGGTTGGAATCAAAACCTGATAACTCAAAGAGTCTGGGTGACAACTAGCTAACCTCCTCTCCTGGCTGGTGTCTCCCAAAGACCGGTGCTTCCACTTTGCCAAACCAGAAAAAACTGGGTCCCTCCACATCTCTCCCTGCTGCTTCCTGTGTCTCTCTGTCTCTCCCGGATGTCCTCCATTACTCTATGATTACTTTCACTCACCCAGCTGCAAAGGCAGCCTCCTGACCCAGGGTTAATTTTATTTAATTAATGCAAATGCAAAGGTAAGGTTCACAGCTTGATCATATATCCCCCTGCAAGTTTCTGCTCCACGGTCCCGTCTCAACTTCCTGCCCTGACTTCCCTCAGTGATGGTCTGTGACCTGGAAGGGAAAGTCAAAAATTAACCATTTCCTCCCTGAGTTGCTTTTGGTCAGGGTGTCTTATTACATCAACAGAATGAAACCAGGACACCATAGTCAAAGTATGATTGTATTTGCTGTTTTATCAACAATAGAGATAGACATTTCCACCTGTGGGATAATGGTATCTAGCAATTCAAGACAACACTACTGCTGAAAAATACCAAAAATTCCAGAAAGATGGCTGTACAATCATTCTTTCAATCCGAGAAGGCCAGACAATATACTGATACTATATTGGGGAATCAGCACACTGGAGTGGAACTGTGAGTGGAAACCTGGCCAGGGCAATTGAGCAAACAGCAGTGTTTGTTCTGAGGGTATGTCGGCACTAACCAGAGCTCCAGTTTAGATACCCATCCAGTAGGAGCGGGAAGTATTCCAATTCACCCACAGATGCTGTATTAAATTGTCCATTCCAGGTTAGAGTGAGCGAGTGACGAATCTTCCTCTTACTCCATCTCTTACAAGCACCCCAGACACCAACGGGAGAGCTATTAATCAGAACCCTAGGGAGAAGGGGAAACTAAAACAACTGCAAACAAACAGTCCCAAGTCCATTTGTAGCTGAAGTGCATATCACCTTGTGGGAGACCGCCCCCCCCCAAAAAAGGTCCCTAGGACATGGATTTTAACTTACTGTGTTTCTAAACCAAGACATGCACTTAAACTAAACATGTGCCCTCTGAAGAACACACCTGCGCAGTGCTTCAAAGAATCTCTAAGCATAGCATCTATGAGGGCAGCGCCATTTGTACAGGCAACGGCAGTAGGGTAGAAAAAGTGAGAACAACTGGCAGAAACAGATCCACGGACTTCAGATGCTCTCAGTTATCAGACAACATTTCAAAAGTTCAGTAATGTGGGAGCTGGGGGGATGGCTCTGTGGTTAAGAGCACTTGCTACTCTTCCAGAGGATCCCAGATTCGATTCTCAGCATCCACGTGGTGATTCATAAGCAGCTGTAACTAGTTCCAGGAGAGCCAGTGCCCTCCTCTGGCCTCCATGGGCACCAGTCAGACAGACACGCTTGCAGGCAAATACTCATACACATACAATAAATATTTTCTCAGGAAAACCAATGATGTAGCTCAGTGGAGATCATCTGCCTGACATGTCCAAGGTTCTGGTTTTCATTTCCTCCACCACACATAAAAAAAAAAAATTCAACCATTCTTATTGCATTTTCTAAAAGTGACCATTTTTTTTTAACTACCTGCAGTAAATCTCTGCAACAAAGTTATAAAACATTTCGGTTATGAAATACTTCAGCACCTTTGTGGTGATGGAACTCCTTGGAATAAACAATAATGGATGGTTGTAACCACTGACAAGCAAAGCTTAGGGGACAAGGGAGAGAGGGAATAGATCAGAATATAGCATAGAGTTCCACACAGAGAAGGGAGAGAAAATCAGGGAGAAATAATATTTAAGAGGATAATGTGAGACAGTGATGAAAGTCACCAAAGTACACACTCAAGAAGCCAGACAAACCCCAATAGTCATGAAAGGCACGCACGTCCAGCCCCAGGATAACAAACTGAAGAACAGGGGAATAAGTTAGATAGACATCAGCTTCTTTGCTGCAACAATACCTAAGCCAGCAGTGTCTTCAATATACTACAAACAAATAACTGCCAATCAATAATTCAACTTCTGGCAAAAAGAAAAAAAGAAAAGCACAAAGCTCTTTCCTTTAAAATAAAAATGAGGCTGAAATGACAACATTTTCAGATCAAGAGCATCTGAGAAATCACTCTCAGCACATTCAACCAACAGCAACCCCAGAGGAGTCACAGAAGAACACAAAGACCATGGCAAGTGTTGGGGTGGATCTAAATACTGGTTAATATTGGTTACATAAAACAACAGTATATGAATGCCTTGAGAAATGAAAATAAAAAGAATCAAAACATACAGCAACAAGAAGCTGGGTGGAGCTCAATTGGAAGAGTGCTTGCTTTGCATGTACAAAGCCTTGGGCTTGGCCCAGCACCACATAAATTAAGCATGGTAGGTGTCACATGCCTGTAAGCCCAGAACTCAAAAGAGGAAGCAGGAAGATCAAGAAGTCAAGGTCATCCTCAGCTATGTATGTGAGTGTCAGGTCAGCCTGGGATACACGAGAGCCTGTCTAACTCTGAAAAGGAAAATAATAATCATGTGTTACATTTCCATCTCTGGTACTCCACGTATGCATCAGGAGTCCTAAAATGCAATTCTCACCTAACAACCTAGTCGCCATCTTTGACTTCATAAGTATACTTCCTCGTGTACCCACAGCAGAATCATCTAACCACCTAACAAGACATTTATCAAAATGTGGAAAGGGACACCAGCCTACACAAGCACAGAGGGAAGAGGAGTAAAGCAATCCCAGATTCTGAATTATCAGAAGACTAAAGATAGGAACCAACTTTGAACTTTGTTTGGTAAGATAACTGCCCATACAGGAATCCCACAGGTAACCACCAGATGAACAGAGTAAATATCTCCCAAAAAGCCAAGAGCGAAAGAAAATATTTTAAATACATTATCCCACCAACCAATGCAAGCGAACAACATAAAGGATGCTTAGAACTGGAAGAACAAACGGAGACCCCAAAACAAGGAGGCAGATTTAAATATAAACAAACTGACAAACTGGTAACTACAGCAAATCTAAGTGTACCAAATGTTCAAGCAGAAAAAAAAAATGAAGAAAGTCACTGCTAAATCGTTCTGGGAAGAAGAGCATCTACGAAGTTACAGCAGGTTGAAAGTGAAAACGCCATTTGCACCGATAGCTTTAATTATCCAATGAGTTGGACATACGCTTTGTGCACTTTTAAACTCTTTTAATTCTTACTTATTTTTTAAAAAAAAACATTATTTTATATATGGCAATAGAGTTTATATATTAAATAACAGTATAGTAGAATGACTCAATATAGTTTTAAACAGAAGGAACAAACAAAATCTTTGGGTTTACAAACATCTCCACCCAAAACTCTTGGTTTTATCTGAGTGGGGTCTATTTAAAAACTGTATTCAGAGACTGCTCGCGTCTAACTCATAGTTAGACTAATGGTCAACAGAATTAAAAAGAAAGCCCAAGGTCCACAGTCGCTGCATCAAAGGAAGAAAATATGTTAGAATCTTTTGGAATGCAAAGAGTGGTTCTTGGTTCACCAGTACCCGGAAAACTGAACTCACATCCACCACAAAAGGAAACGACTGTGACGGAGCAGACACTAGAAAACAAGGTTAGCTTTCCATCCTCTCGTGAGTCGTGTGTTCTGTAGCCTACATCCCTTCTTTCTCCATTGCCTAATACTAACCTCTCCCTACCCTCTCCCAGACACCTTTTTAAATTAAAAAAGTCATAACGTTTTGTATACTGACAGTGTACAAAATGACATGTTGATATATACATACACAAATATACATGTTATATATATAACAAATATATATATAAATAAATATATACACAAATATGTAGTGAAATTTCTAATAAATTAATTAATGGATGTGTGACCTCACCTTCTAGGGTCAGAACACTTAAAATCTCTCAGAAACTTTCAGGTATAAAAAATATTTTTGCTGTATGCTCTCCGTCACAATAAAGATTTCTAAAAGTGCATCATTTAATGATTCCTAGTATTCAGAGGTAACCAGTAGCGCCCTATCAAGTAGATGTGTGCTGAGTCACTGGAGACTATAGAAGGATATGAAACACTCTGCGTAGCTTGAGAGAGAAAAGGAAGAAAATTCAAGCAAGAATAAAATGGAAAGTGTAAAACAGTGGCAAACAAAAACCATATAAGTCGATATTGAAATAAATGTAAGGTTTTTAACTGTCCCATTAAAATATCCTCCAATTGTGCTACAAATTCAAATTCTCTGATATGTTGCCCACAGTAAATAGACATAAAACAAAATAGTAGGGGGGAAATGACATGAATGAATGAATAAATGAAGATTTTTTTTTCAACCAAGTCTCAAACAACCCCATAGAAGTGGCTGTGTTATGTTCTACAAAGTATTTATTCCAAGCATAAAACACCCAATAAAATATAAAATGTCACTTTCTATTTATAAAAGTTACAATCCACAATGAAAATATAATACTCATAAATTTTTATGTCTCAAATAATTCAGCAAATGAAGGGGAAAAATTGGTTGGAACCATACAGGAAAAATTGGTAGATATAATCATTGCAGAATACTAAAACACCCACCCTTTCTAGATCAAGAAAAGAGCTACAAATACAGATGCAGACGATCGGAGAAATAAAGTGACTCTGACTGAATTAACATAAATGCTCAGATGAGGTACCTTACCGTCTCTAGATGCAACCCTCCATAGTAAATGAAAGGAGACTTCAGCAAGGTCTTAAATACATGCGATGTGTGAGCAACATTTTCTGACCACACAAGACTAGAAATTCACAACAAATATATTTATGCTCAAAAATTGAAAACATTTTCATAAATTAAATAGCTCAAAGACAAAAATGTTCAGTCATCGAACAGAAATACATGGACATATACATCAAGTATTATTTACATGTAATGGAAAATCTGAATGAACTTAAACCTCAACAGCATGCCGGGTGTGGTGGCACATGCCTTCGATTTCAGCACTCAGGAGACAGAGGCAGAGGCAGGTGGATTTCTCTGAGCTAGAAGCCAACCTGGTCTATAAAGTGATTTCCAGAACAGCTAGTGCTGTTACATAAAGTAACCCAGTATGGGAAAATCATAAGTAAACAAACAAAGCAAGTAAAAAAATACACCTCAATAGCAAAGGAATCATGAAAATATGTCATGTGTTATAGTGAGAGTCCCCCAGAGGCCATGCCAACACTCAGACGCCCCAGGCCAAGCCACCCTACCCTGGCCATATCTCCTGCAGAAGCCTCCTACCCCACCAGAAGCCACACCAAAACCCAGATCCCCCAGGTAAACCCCCTGCTCACTGACCACCAACCATCCCCCAGAACCTGCCCTGACTAACCCCAGCAGCCCTTCCTCTCCTCCTCACTCTATAATAGCCTACACCTCTGGTGGAAACCCCCTGTCCCACCAGAGGCCATGCCAGTACCCAGGTCCCCAGCCCAAGTGACCCTATCTGGCTCACACCACCACGGAAGCCCCCTGCTCCATCAGAGGCCACACCAGCACCCAGAACTGCAGGCCCCTGCTTCACACATAGACTTCTCGAAACCCAGAGGATACTACCCCCGTGTCAGCTAGACGAGAGACTATACAGGACATCAGAACTTCAGTCACCAACTCAACCACAGGACACTCTGGCCAGAAGGCCAGAAGGCAAATGGAAACCAAAAAACAAAACACCCATTCAACCAAAACAAACTCAGAAATTAGCACCCAGACCTAGATTTATCCCAAGCCCAGACACCTAGACACCACTGTAAGAGCACAGTCAACAACATTAGGGTAATGTCACCACTAGAGCTCAGCCATCTTACTAGGCTGAATACTCCAACACAGTTGAAGCACAAGAAAATGACCTTCAAACCAACTTTATGAAGATGATAGAGTTCCTGAAAGAGGAAATTAATGACTCCCTTAAATCTTGGGATGGGGGACAAACAATTGAAGTAAATTAATAAATCCCTCAAAGAAAGCCAGAAATACACAATTGGAGGAAATTAATAAATCCCTTAAAGAAAGCCAAGAAAAAATAAACAGTTGAAAGAAATGAATAAAACTGTTCAAGAGATAAAATAGAAGCAAAAAAGAAACACTAACTGAAGGAATCCTGGAAAGAGAAAATCTAGGTGAGTGAACAGAAACTAGAGACAAGTATCACCAACAGAATACAAGAAATGGAAGAGAGAACCTCAGGTGTTGAAAATATGATAGAAGAACTAATACATCAGTTAAAGAAAATGTTAAATCTAAAAAAATATTTCTGACACAAAAGATCCAGGAAATCTGGGCACTATGAAAAAAACAAACCTAAAATAATAGGAATAGAAGAAGGAGAAGAATCCCAGATAAAAGGCTCTGAAAAACATTTTTTAAGAAAAATCATAGAAGAAAATTTTCCTAACCTAAAGAAAGTCATGCCTATAAAGGTACAAGGAACTTACAGAACACCAAATATATTAGACAAGAAAAGAAAGTCCCCTTGTTACATAATAATCAAAACACTAAGCATACAGAACAGAGAAAGAATATTGAAAGTTGTAAAGGAAAGGGTCAAGTGACATACAAAGACAGACCTATTAGAATTACACCCAACTTCTCAATAGAGACTCAAGAAGCCACAAAGGCCTTGACGGATGTTCTGCAGACTCTAAGAAACCACAGGCGCCAGTCCAGATTGCTATACCCAGCAAAACATTCAACTTCCATAGAAGTAAAAAACAAGATTTCCATGATATAGTCAAATTTAAACAATATCTATCCACAAATCCAGTCCTACAGAAGAAAGTTGAAGAAAACTCCAAACTCACGAGGTTAACTACACCCACAAAAATACAGGCAATAAATAATCTCACAACAGCAAAATCAAAAGAAGCAAAACACACACTATCAATAACAACAACATAATAATAACAGGAATTACCAATCATTGGTCATTGATATCTCTCAATATCAATGGACTCAGACTAACAGAATGACTATGAACACAGGACCCATCCTTCTGCTGAAGCCAAGAAACAAGATCAAAGATAGACATTAGCTCAAATAAAAGATTGGCAAAAAATGTTCTAAGCAAACAGACCTAAGAAACAAGCTGGAATAGCCATTCTAACAAAAGAGACTTTAAACCAAAGTTAATCAAGATCAGATAAACAATTTAAATAGACCTTCAATGCCTAAGGAAATAGAAGTAGTCATTAAAATCTCCCAACCAAAACAAGCCCAGTGCCAGATGGTTTTAGCACAGAATTCCACCAAACTTTCAAAGAGCTAATACCAATACTCCTCAAATAAGTCCATAAAAATAGAAACAGAAGGAGCATTGCCAATTCATTTTATAAGGCCACAGTTACCTTGATTCCAAAATCACACAAAGATTCAACAAAGAAAGAGTGTTACAGACCAATTTTCTTCATGAACATTTATGTAAAAATACTCAATAAAATACTCTCAAACACAATTCAAGAACACATCAAGAAGATCATCCATTATGATCAAGAAGGCTTTGTCCCAGAGATAGAGGGATGAACATACAAAACATACAGCATACAAAAATCTATCAGTAAAATCCACCAATAAACAAACTGAAAGAAAAAAACCATCATTAGATGATGCAAAGGCCTTTGAAAAAAAATCCAACACCCCTTCATGATAAAAGTCTTGGAGAGATCTGAAAAAAATCCAACACCCCTTCATGATAAAAGTCTTGGAGAGATCAGGGATACAAGGGACATACTTCAACATCATAAAGGCAATTTACAGCAAGCCTATTATCAACATCAAATTAAATGGAGAGAAACTCTAAGCAATTCCACTAAAATCAGGAACAAGACAAGGCTGTCCACTCATATCTTTACCATATAGTACTTGAAGTTACAGCTAGAGCAACAAGACAACTAGCAGAGCTGAAAAGGATACAAGCTGACAAGAAAGAAGCAAAAGCATCACTATTCACAGATGATGTGATAATATATTTAAGTGACCCCCAAAATTCTGCCAGGGAACTCCTACAACAGATAAACAATTTCAGTCAAGTGAAAGAATGTAAGATTAATTCAAAAAAAGGGTAGCCCTCCCATATACAAACAACAAAAAGACTGAGAATAAGTCAGGCAAACAACACGCTTTACAATAGCCACAAATAATATAAAGTATCTTGGGATAACTCTAACCAAGCAAGTGAAAGACCTGGATGGCAATAACCTCAAATGTTTGATAAAAGAAATTGAAGAAGATACCAGAAGATGGAAAAATCTCCCTTGAATCAGTAGAATTGACATAGTAAAAATGGTCATCTTACCAAAAGCAATCTACAGATTCAATGCAATCCCCATCAAGATTCCAAAACAATTCTTTAAAGAGTAATACTCAACTTCATATGAAAGAAAACAAGAATAGTTAAACAATCCTGTACAATAAAAGAACTTCCCCAGATATCACCATCCCTGATTTCAAGCTGTACCATAGAGTTTTAGAAATAAAAAAAAACTACATATTATTGGCATAAAAACAAACAGGCTGATCAATGGAATGGAACTGAAGACCCAGATGAGATATAAACCCACACACCCATGAACACCTGTTTTTTGACAAAGAAGCCAGAAATATGCAATGGAAAAAAGAAGACATCTTCAGCAAATGGTGCTGGTCTAACTGTATCAGCATGTAGAAGAATGCAAATAGACCCATATCTATCGCTCTACACAAAATTCAAGTCCAAGTGAATCAAAGACCACAACATAAAACAGATACACTGAACCTAAAAGAGAAAGTGGGCAACAGCTTTGTACTCATTAGCACAGGAGACAACATCCTGAAGACCAATAATAGCACAGGCACCAAGATAACAATTAATAAACAGGACCTCATGAAACTGAAAAGCTTGTGTAAGGCAAAGGACACCATCAACAGGACAAAATGGCAGCCCATAGAATAGGAAAAGATTTTCACCAACTCTACATCTGACACATGGCTAATATCCAAAATATGTAAAGAATTCTAGAAACTAGATATCAACAAATCAAATAATACAATTAAAAATGGGGTATAGATCTAAACAGGGAATTATCAACAAAGGAATCTCAAATGGCCAAGAAACACTTAAAGAAATGTTCAACATCCTTATCCATCAGGAAAATGCAAATCAAAATAACTCTGAGATTCCATCTTACACCTGTCAGTATAGATAAGATCAAAAAGACAAGTATTAGTTCATGCTGGAGAGGGTGTGGAGCAAGGAGAACATTCCTCCATAGGTAGTGGAAGTGAAAACTTGTCCAGTCACTTTGGAAATCAATATAGTGGTTTCTCAGAAAATTGGGAATTAATCTTCCTCAAGACCCAACTATACCACTGCTAAGCACATACCCAAAGGCTGCTCCATTCAACCACAAGGACATTTGCTCAACTACATTTAAAGAAGCTTTATTCATAGTAGACAGAAACTGGAAATAACCTAAATGTCCCTCCACCCAAGAATGGATAAAGAAAATGTGGTACATTTACATAGTGGAGTATTACTCAGCTGTTAAAAATATACAGCATCATGTAGGCAAATGGACGGAACTAGAAAGACCTTATCCTGAGTGAGGTAACCCAGACTCAGAAAGACAAACATGGTTTGTATTCACTTATAAGTGGATATTAGCTGTTAAGCAAAGGATAATCATGGTAGGGTCCACAGACCCAGAGGGGCTAAGTAACAAAGAGGGAGGCACATGGAGCTCCCTGGGAAGGGGAAATGGAATAGATTTCATTGGCAGACTGTGAGTGTTTGGGGATGGGAACAGGAGGGTAGGGGTGTGGAGGGAGAGAGTTCTGGGAGAAACTACTGGAAGCTGGGTATTTCGAGGTGAGGTAGAAACCTGGTGCAATGGAAATTCCCAGGAATCTACGAGGGTCACAGAACCTGAAGCGGCCAACTTTTGTAACCAGCAAGGCTTCCAGTGGAGTGATTGGGACACCAACCCAGCCACTAAACCTTTGACCTACAATTCGTCCTGACTGTAAGATGTGCTGGGGTAAAGGTAGGGCAGAACTTGTGAGAGTGGCCAACCAATGAGAGGTCCAACGTGTGACTCAAGCCACAAGAGGGAGCCCATGCCTAGAGGGAGCCTGTATGGGTCTGACATAGGTTACATATATGTTACAGTTTTGTAGCTTGGTCTTCTTGTGGATGTCATAGCAGGGGGAGCAGGGTCTGTCTGTGATTCTTTTGCCTGCTTTGAGACCCTTTTCCTCCTACTGGTATAATTTGATATGCCATGTTTGGTTGATATTCCTAGAAAACCTTCCCTTTTCTGAACAGAAAGTGGAAGGTGTGGAAATGGAGGAGAGAGGAGAAGGGAGGAGGGACTTGGAGAAAACAAAAAGATGTGTTCATATGTGCATGTGCACTTACTTGTACTTGAGCTTGCATCTAAGTTCGTATGTGCCTTGTGCATTCATATTTGTATGTGCATGTGTGTCCACGTGCACATTTTATGTGCAGGTGTATGTGTTTGCGGTCTTATTTTCATGTGTTTTCATATATGTTTTCATGCATGCATGTGTATGTTCATCTGTGCACTGGATATAGAATTCCAGTCATTTCTCCATGAACATTTTTCTTCATTGTCTACTGTGCATATGTGCACATCTTTCATAATCAGAATAAGAGCTACGTATGGATCTTAAAAAGAAAATGTACTATCTACCAAGAAAAGATGACTCTGCCTTCTAAGTGAATCCTTCAGTATAATCTTTCAACTCAGTAATTCTCTCTTCCATTCGCTCAGGCTAGCGTTTGTCTTGTCACAGGTTTTTATCTGAATTAATGTGTTTTTGTACGCATGGCATTTCTCCTTGATCTTTTTTTATAGCTGCCTTTATTTTATTCCCCTCTTCCTTTAGGACAGGCTTGTGCTTTTTAATAGTTAGTATATATCTTTATTTCTTTAAATAGAATTATTTTAAAACCATCTCCTAAGGCAGATATGTTGCTACAATGTAGCCTGTAATCCCAGCAGGTAGGCAAAGGGGTGAGAAGACCCTGAATTTCCAGGTAGCCTGAGAAATGCAGTGAGACTCTGTCTCAAAAACCAAGCAATCCAAACAAACAACTTTTCTCACTTCAGTTGCTTTGCTATTCTCATTTAATTGGAAATGAACTTATGGACCACGTGCTATTGTTGCTGGCCCTTTTTCTACACAGGCCTTATTGTGTTTCAAGTTTTTGCTTGTGGGCTCATTTCCAGAAGAAGTTTCTCCTTCTCTCTCCTGCTCAATTAAAAGCTCACCTTTTTCTTGCTTCCTCAATCTCTCTCTTCCACTCTCAAAATGGTTTGGTTGCTCTCCAGCTAGCATCCAAGGTCCCCAGGACAGAATCTATCACCCAGCAAAGATTCCTGACATGAAGCAATAAATATTATGGGCTTTCTTTACCTTAGCTCCAAGATGGGGGTAAAAAGTGACTTTGCCTCACAGGGCTATAAGAATTAAATACATTAATTAAATACAGGCAAGAATTAAAAATGACGTCTGGCACATGGCAGGTCGTAGCTTTTGTCTGCTCTAATTCTAGGAAGCCATCACCTTTCCCAGACCCGAAAATACCTACTCCAGTCCTCATTTCAAACAGCAGACCAAATGCTAGTCCCCACTATGGGTGGAAACACTTTATCTCTCTTTAACCCCACAGATATAAACTCCTGCCCCCCTTGACCTTCTCCAGTCCTGGATCCCAGTGGCCTCTGCCAGTCATCCTGTGATCATTTTGTGAGTTCTGGTACTATTTCTATCCACAGAGGTGGCATCTTACATTTGATCTTCATCATATCTTTTCTGTCTTCTCTTGGCTATTAATATCACTAGGAAAGGTGGTGAATCATGTGCTGTAGCTCCCCTTGAATCATGGATTCTCTCTCTCTCTCTCTCTCTCTCTCTCTCTCTCTCTCTCTCTCTCTCTCACACACACACACACACACACACACGCACACACACACACACACACGCTACTGTTTTGTCATTTATCCACCTGACCCATGCTTCCCCACTTAGCCCCACAATCAGCTCACTTCCTCCAACAACAACTAGTGAAAGACTCACAAGACATGAATCAAGGTCTTCTCTCTAAATTAGGGTTTTTTTTTTTTAACTGACAGGTTTGGCTGCAGCAGACAGTAGTGATCCAGCACAAACACAGCTAATTCGACATATTTCATCCTGAAGAAAACATTGCTTCTGGCTGCCGCCTTGCCTCCTCTGCCTTCCTGTACCACTTCCATTAGGGTCTCATCCAACCTCTTTCAGAGAAACTACCCCCATTATCCTTCGCGCAGACGTGGCTGCCTCTATAAATAGAAATGCAACACTCAAGCCCCCTCAACAGTAGCTACAATTTACTAGGGCTCAGTGGACTACGGTATGGCTTTTGTTCTTATGCTCCAAGTCTAAACAGCCCTCGTCACCTATTAGAAAGACTAAAGCACAGAAGACCGTGTCAAGCAATGGAAAACAGGCTCAGGCTCCACACGCTGCTGTTGGAAGTGGGAATGTTAAACACACAGCCACAATACAGCCTCTCCATCCCACTCCTAGATACTTCCCAAGGGACGTAACATGAAAGCAAGAAAGATTTACAAGAATGTTCTTAGTAGGTAGTAGCCCTCAAATGGTCCAAACTGCAAACAACTTGAATGTCTTTCAACAGCAGAAGGACTAGACCAATTGTGACACAGACATACAATGAACTACTACCCAGTGATAAAAGATCATGACCATTAATGCATGGAACAACACGGACAACTTTGAATAACCATACTGACAGAAATAAAAGTTGAGAGTGACAGCCATTCTTTAAGGGCAAAAAGGAGAACATTTTTTTATTTTTATTTTTTTACTGGAAAGAAATTAGGCTTTTAAGGGACAGAAGGGACAGGAAGGGACTACAAAGAAGACATAGGAAACCCTAAGGGTGTCATGGATATGTTTATTATCTTGACTGTGAAAATGGTTTTGTGGGCACATACCTGTATCAAAACTTAGCAAATTCTACACTATAAATACGTGTGTGCACCTTTGTTTTAATTTTTGGTTTTTCAAGACAGGGTTTCTCTGTAGCTTTGGAGCCTGTCCTGGAACTAGCTCTTGTAGGCCAGGTTGGCCTCGAACTCACAGAGATCTGCCTGCCTCTGCCACCACCACCTGGCTTTGGCCCTATCTGAAGAGAAAACAAGGGAGCTAAAGTTGCCATCATACCTTCTCATTGTACCTCCTCACCAGCCACCAGGTGGCACCAGTCCCAAGTGTACTTTAAGGTCTACCTTGACTGTCCTCAGCTCTAAATGGAACAACTACATCACACCTCTCCTCTTGAGGTTCAAGAGACTTTATAGGAAAGTGGGTGGAGACATAAAGAGCCAGGGGGAGTAGATGTCTAATAGTCAAACTTTTGGCAGACATGATAGGGCAGCTGCATGTGTGAGCTCACAGCACCTGGGACCACGTGTACACGTCTGCACATGATCAAGCGAGCCAACCTACCAAGTTTGAGGGAAAGGGGGAAGTTCATGATGTCCCACCCCATCTGAGGAGCTGTGTGGCAACTCATGACTTCCGGAGGAGGGATAGTCAGTTTTCTTCAGGAATACAGACCCTGGGAGGATACCCATGCTCCAGTATGGTCCCCACCCCCCACATACACAGAAGCAGTGTTAAATAGACTCAGTTGGTATTTGAAAAAGAAAGAGAGCCGGGCGGTGGTGGCACATGCCTTTAATCCCAGCACTCGGGAGGCAGAGGCAGGTGGATCTCTGTGAGTTCGAGGCCAGCCTGGTCTACAAGAGCTAGTTCCAGGACAGGCTCCAAAGCCACAGAGAAACCCTGTCTCAAAAAGAAAAAAAAAAGAAAAAGAAAGAGAGAACACATGAAGTTGGTAGGAAAAATGCAGTAAGGAAGATATCGGAGGAATTGCCAGGGAGAGAACGGGAGGCAGATTTGACCAAAACACATTACATGCATGTGTGAAATTCTCAAGCAATAAATTACTAAGGTTTTCTTTAAGATGTAAAATAAACACAGACTCCTAAAAATAATTTACATTAATCATTTTGTTATGGGCTTCTCTGTTAACTTCTCAACAGATAGCAGTAATGAAAACCCTTGGATAAAATATTCTATTGTTGTTCTGCCCATGTGTATTAAGCACCTCCAGGAGAGGTATGGGATGATTCTCTGGGGTAGAGGAGCTCAGGGGAAAAATAAAAAATGGATACACGCAATCCATGTGTCCTTGTGGTTGGCAGTCTGGGCTTGGCATTCTGACAGTTAAATCAATAGCACGGTGGACGTGAGAAAGGCAGTGTGTTAGCTGAATTTTTTACTTTTCAAATAATTAGATGGCATCCAATGGACAAGCAGAGACGGGCACTGAAACTGAAATTAGTGTAGTGTTCTCGGGAGAATAAGTGGAGAAGGAAGAAAAGCCTGTAGAATGGAGGCCATTGCTGAAAAAGCAGGTGTGGGTGGGAAACTCTCACAGGAGACCTCTGAGGGACGTTCTTGGGAGAGGTCTGATGCTAGAGAGACAAAGAAATGGGAAATGAGACTTCAGAGGGGACTTGGGGTTTTAACAGAAGGATGATGTGATTGAATATAATACAGAAAATAAATGTAGGTGATGGGTGAGATCTGGGTGAGACCAAACTCCAGGCAAGCATTAAGCGGGTCCACAGTCATGGGGGACACAGCCTGTGGAGCTCTGACCTGGGGGTGGGGTGGGGAATCAACCGCGTAGAAATAGCAAGCAACCAAGTACGGCTTAGCCCCTCTAAGTTCCTCCCAGGGGACAAATTAAAGCTGTGTTCATTGAGTGCTTCTGGCATTTTAGTTATTTATTCAATAAGCAGAGAATTCATACACACTTGAAATGTCATCAGTTAAGGTTGGGCATGGGGCACAGGCCCATAACCCAAGAAATTGAGAGCTAGATGCAGGATCATGATTCAAGGTCAGCCTGCGCCATATAGAATCTCTCTCACACACATACACACACTACTACCACCACCACCACCACCAGCAGCAGCAGCTGCAGCAGCAGCAGCAGCAGCAGCAACAGCAGCAACAGCAGCAGCAGCAGTTAGGAAACAAGGAGGGAGAAAAGCAAGTGCCATGACATCACAAAGTGAAAAATCAGAGAAACTAGTAATTGTTTCTAAGAAAGTACAAGAAAGGAAAGGATTGGAGGGACCTTACAAACTCTAACCTTTGGAGGACGAAGGGTGTGTGTGTGTGTGTGTGTGTGTGTGTGTGTGTGTGTGTGTGTGTCCAAAAACAGATTAAAATTATCTGTGAAAGTAAGCTAAAATCTGGAGTTGACTTTAGTCACAAGGTCTCTGGTACAACAGGGTCAGAAACAGAAAGCAGATACTAAGATGTTGATCCTATAGAATAAGAAGGAAGCCTGAAATGACTGGAGCTTGTCTTCTACTTAAAGCCAAGATTGAAAGGAAAGGGCTGAGTCCCCACCAAAAGCTAGACACTTGAACAGAGTTTCTTTTTTTCATGTGAAAAAAAGAGAAAAGTTTAGAAACTAGCATTCAGAATCAGATGTGTCAACAATGGGTCAAACATGGCTGTTTGAATCTGTACATTCACCTCTTTGCACTCCCAAGGCCCCTATTAAAATGAGAAAGGATTTAAAATATTACAAATTTACAGGGACCAAGAAGGTGGTCAATGAGAAATGGCACCAGATGGCAGATGATGGGAAGGGAAGGCTCTAACAAACCAAAGAGAGCTGAACACCAAGTACACAGAGGAGGATGCCGATGTCCTCTCGGGATGCAGAACACTGAGCAGGGCTGGATAAGGCTCAAGGATGAAAAGTGATAAATCCAAGGGAGAAAATCAGGCATATTCAGACTCTTCTACCTCTTATACAGTCACTTTGTGTGAGCTGGTGGGTCATCTCCATCTTCAGAGAGACTGGGCAGACAACCGGGTGAAGAACAGATGCCTAACCGAATCAGGAGCTTGTAAAGATGGTGGTCCTGGCCTCCTTTCATATAACTCTAAGTTATAATGCTAGGTGGATGGATCTCAGACGGGAAATGAGTAAATGACGCTATGAAAGTAACAGATGCTCGTGTTTCTGCATTACAAAACAAAGAAGCACCCTCCCCCCAACACACACACACACACACACGCACACACGCACACGCACATGCACACAGTCCTGCCACCCACTGGAGCACAATGAGTAAGCAGGACTCATAGGAAGGGACAACCAAGGATGCCAAGACCTTGGAAGAAACCTTTCAGAATGAAAAAGAAGGCCTGGTGAATCGTGGTGAGGGGGAGGGACAACAAAGAGAGTAAAAACTAACTAACTCTCAACAGTTTTAGAGGAATAAGAGCAGATTATATGCATGCCACAAGAGCAGATAAAAATAGGTTACTATAAAAAGGAACACTCAGGGAATAATAAAAAGGTCATAAAATTTAAAAATATACATACAGAATAACTGAAATAAAAGAAAATCAATAGGCTGCTTGAGAGATAAAGTTGAAGAAATGTCACAGAAAGCAGAGCCAAAGTGCGAAGAAATGAAAATGGGGCAGAAGAGATGGAATCAGAAGTCTCAGTAATGAAATATCTGAAAACTAGAGAGAAAATGATGATTGTTTACATACTATTTAAATTCCCCAAAATGGGGAATTGGAGTTTCCAGAATAAGCCTACACCTAGTGAAGGTTTGTTTCTAAATAACAATGCTAATTGAATTTTTATACCATCAGTGCTAAGGAAAACCCACCTATGTCTACAGAGAGGAGTGCAGAGAGCAGCCCACATGCCCCCTCCTGGACTACTGACCACAAGAATGCAATAGAAAAATGTCTTCACAGATGGGAGGGATAACTATTTCAGCCTAGAATTTAGGCAAATCGTCTGTCAGCCTTGAAATTTTTTTTAAAAAAAAAGGATCAATAAGTTCCAGAAAGCATGTGTAGATGATTTGATTTTCACAAAACATTCCTGAGAATGAATGGAAAAAGGAATCTGTAAGATTCAGGAAACAGACTTTGTGCAGGAGCAGGAGCCAAGGGAAGGACTGGCTATGGGGAAGACGAAAGAAAAAGCAAAGAAAAAGCAAACTGGGAGCGAGTCCACCGCGTGTTGTGTGATCTGCAATTTTGGTGTGTCTGGATAGACTTAATGATAAGTGACAGACACCTAAGAAAACAAAATTGCAACGAAGGGCCTGCAAGATGGTTTACCTGGTAGAGACATACAACCACAAGCCTGAAAACATGGAAGAAGAGAACCCTACTCCTGAAAGCTGTCCTCTGACCTGTGCACAGGCAACAGCGTAGGGTATCAGGATACCTGCACACACCCATACATATATGCAATAATAATAAAATAAGTTACATTATAAAAATACAATCATCATGTCTTGGCCTGAGTTGTATTTAAAAACAAAATATGGTTTAGAAGCCATCTCTAATGACTTTTAGGCAGATACAATAACTGTTTATGATTGTAAACACAAAAATACTACCTGTTGTTTATCGATATGTGTAAATGAATAAAGAGGTTAAAAGCGGACCAAATGGTATAAACTCACAGCAGCCCGTATTTTATTTTCTTACAAGTAAGAAATAGGAATAATGAACTGAAATTTGTTTTTTTAGATAGAGTCATTGTGCTATGTGGTCAGGCTGACCTTGAACTCCTGTCTTCCTGACTCAGCTTCCCTAGTTCTTGGATTATAGAAGTGGAAGACTGTCTGGCATTTCCTTGCAAAACTGAATATACTCTTCCTTAGAAGTCCTTGTTTTCCTGTCCATCTAGGCTTCTGTCGCTTGCTTGCTTTTTTGTTTATAAAAGAGAAGAGGTTTATCAGAAACCTGCTTATAGTTTTATCAGAAATAATAATTGAAATGGAGAAATTGGAAAGAATACAGATTAAGATTCTGGGTACTCCATTGGAGAAGAACTTATGTAAAATAAGATGCAAAGGGGGTGCGCCTCTCTCAAACTGAACTCATGGTCAATGAGGACACACAGCTCTGTACTGGAGGCGGGAGAAAGCCAGGACCTCTACCTGCAGCTTCTCAGCATCTTAAAGGCCATTTCTCGCAGAGAACTCCTAGCTCCATTCAATACCCCTTTACCCAGATAATTCCTGAGAGCTACCATGACCAATCTTTATGACCACAGTTCACCCTCTGACCACTATAGGCTAAACACATCATTTCTGCAACGTGACAATCAATCCACTGGTAGGCAGAAGCACAATGTATGTTATTTGTCTCACTTGCATGTCATCATGGACTTTTGGCCTTTCCTAGAAACTTGAATGGTTTGCTATTCAAAACAATCCCGTATTATTACAGTTAAGCTTGTCTCAAGTCTTCATTACCCAAATAGAGAATCAGCTATGCTTCAAGGAGTATTTTGGGGGAAATTGTTTCAGAAACATAGATAAGCTAACTAGATAAATATTATTTTATTGTTTTATATAATTATCTGAGGTAGTTTGACAACAGTATAAATTATCCTTAAAAATAAATTACTGAAGTGAGGGTCGGTGAGACAGCTGAGTCAGCTGACACGCATTCCAGTAAGCCAGGATCTGCTTTCTCCTCTCCGGGACCCATATGGTGAAGGAGAAAACTGACTCCCATAAGCTGCCCTCTGACCTCATGCATTGTAGCAGGTATATACACACAAAATAAAAAAATACGTAAGTAAGTGTAATTTTTTTAAAGAGAGAATGAGAAGGCTGGAGAGATAAGCAAGCAGTTAAGAGCATTCCAATCCTGCAGAGCATCATAGCTGAGTTCCAGCACCCATTTCTAGCAGCTCACTCGGAACTATTCATAGATCCAGATCCTGGGCATCTGACGCCCTCTCTGGCTTCCATGGTCATGCACACACATGTACACAGACATATACATACACTTACACATAAATACATACACATAAATAAAAATAAATTTTTAAGGGGGGCTCTTGTCAACATTTTCAGCTTCCCTCTGCCTTTACTAATTTTCCCCTTTCTCTCTATTTGAGCTACCATGTGTCTCACACCAAACCATTAGTGCAAATTACACTTGTACCCTCAAATTTAAATTTTCCATTTTCCTACTCTTTTTTATATGTGTATGACTGGTTTGCCTGCATCAATATATGTGTGCCACATTTGTGAGTGATTCTCACAGAAATCAGAAGAGGGCATCAAAGTGTCTGGCATCCTGGAACTGGAATTCAGGATGGTTGCAAGGCACCATATGGATGCTGAGGACTAAACCTTGGTCCTCTGCAAGAACAGCTGGTGCTCTCTATTGCTAAGCCATCTCTCCAGCCCTGCTCCTACTCTCCTTTTCTATCCCCCCATTTTGTAATTGTCTACAAGGTTATTGGCTTATTTACTACCCTCTGTCAATGCTATTTAAGCACCATCTAAAAGGAAAAGGCGATCCCTTTCTCCCTGCAGGAACCTCCAAGGAAAATATGCATTGATCCAGGGGAAAAAAATTCTCAAGCAGCAAAGTAAAATGACCGCAAAAGGTGGGATGCAGAGAAATGCCAGTTTCACTTCACAAGTGTTATACCAAACTCCTGAATTGCAGTGCTGGAGCTACAATCCAGGGCCTCCCCTCCAATGCTCAGGAGTCATCAAGGAAGAAGGGGTAGAAAGAATGGAAGACCTAGAGGATGGGGAGGCATGTTACAATAAGACATCATCTGGACATAATGCAGCCATTGCATTCAAGAGCTCACCATGGATGTGGTACCCAGTAAGACCTGCACAAGCCTGGCCCCTCAGCATTTCATCTTGAAGATGGAAGGGGACATGAGACCCCATCCCTCTCTTAGAGACTACAGACAGTTAATGAAGGGGGAAAGAAGGGTCACTTCCTTCAGTGACGTAGCCACTGGTAAGTTACCCATGCTCCTATAACCCATGCTCCTGTAAAGAATGCCCCACCCATATCCATGCAAGCAAACCTAAATAAACCCAGGTCCCACAAACAAAAAAGATGCAGAAGTAGAAGAGGGAACAGTTGAGAAGAGTTTCCATTGCAGGAGGTCATGAGGACAAAGAGGAAATGGGGGTGAAAAATGACTGAAATTAATTAACTGAAATTAATTTAAAAGTATACATGAACTGTCAGGGAATAAAATATGTAATTAAAATATGTATACTACAAATGAATGAAGAGAATAAAGAACCAAGGTTCTCATGCATGCTAGCAAATACTCTGTACAGGAGCTGCATCCCCAGTCCTAACCCTTCATTTTCATCACAGCCACAGTCAGTGTTGAATTCTTATTACTGAGAGTTTAGGTTTTGAATTATAATTTCCTTTGGATAAATAAGTGTTCCTTTTTTCCTGCTCTGTGCCAGTCCGACAATTCAAGAATAACAGAAAACAAATGAAAAACTTCAAAATAATATCATAAAATGAGACTACAAACTAACGGAGAATAGCAGCTGGCTTTTAGACATTTCCCAACGGTTTGTGTGGAGCAAGCCACCCAGCATTCACAGGTGTGCAGTGTCCCCGGGACTCCTCAAGGGCAGACGCGACAAGCTCTCTGCTCATCTCCCGTTCCTGTGTTATAGTCACATTTCCTTCTCCTATCGCCTACTGTCAATTCTGGTAACCATCAAAATACGTTTGGTCCATTTTGTCTTTACAGCCAGCAAGCCAATTCCTGACAGGCAGTTTGCAGTTTCGTCAGAACCATCCACCCACTGAAAAGAAGGAATTTGAGCACTTTCTTCAGCTAGAACTAAATAGATCCACAAAGTGTGGAGTGTTGTTTGGTCAAATCCAAACAAGTCCACCAGGTATTCCGTTGTCTGCTTGGATGAGATTCAATCCACTCTGCATTGTTTTTAAGAGAATATGCATCCATGTGATTCCTGAATATTATCTCAGATAAACCATCTCCCAGGATGGTGGTCCTCAACCCATGGAACCTGACCCCTTTGAGGGTTGAATGACCCTTTCACAGGGATCACCAAAGACCATCTCCTTATCAGATATTTATATTACAATTCATCACAGTAGGAAAATTACAGTTACATAGCAGCAATGAAAATGAGTTTATGGTTGGGGTCACCACATGAGGAACTGTATTAAGGGATCACAGCATTAGGAAGGTTGAGACCACTGTGCTAGGAGAATAATAATGGTAGAACATCCAATTTTTCATAAGCTGTAAGTAAAGATAAACATGTGCTAATCATGTATCACCTCCACAAGAATCCACCAGGGCCTCGGAGAGGAGGTGCTCTGAAGATACTTCTGGCCATCTTTGGGGCATGCTCAGCCTCACCTTGTCGGGTTTCAACTTCCTGAGCAGCCCCTCATCTAAGCCATCGCTGTGGCCCATAGATTTTCCTCTTTCAGCTCAGCAGGGCTAGGCTGTGGAGTGGCAAGCTACCTGTGACAAGCCTGACAGAATCCACCCAGGAGAGCTGCGTCCTCAGTACATACAGAAGTTACAGATGGCATGGCCTCAAGCCAAGATTTTAAAGCGGCCTAAAGAAAGAGGGGAGTGCATGACCTTCCCCACGCCTCTCAGCTGAGCAATGAACTTGTCCAGGCTGTGGTCACCCCCTACTGCTCTTCCTTTTCCAACCAAGTAATAGCCGGAGGAAATTACTGAAGACTTTACTTGAACCATTGTAAGACTGTTTTGACTTGGAATTTTTAATACTTGACTTAAAAGTCACCTTTCTGAAAAATGAAATTATTCTTTGGGTTTTTTTTCCTTGAAAGAATGAGTTTTAAAAAACTCATTTGGCTTGTGTAAATAGTAAAAACCAAGGTCACAGCTCTCAAAGGGGGTTTCTACAAAAACAAAGATTAACTCACACGTGTTAAAGCAATAACACAACACTAGACATCCATGTTTCTCTTTGAAGTCAACCTTCCTATCTTAAGCTGTTTCTACAGCTCAGTGGATTGGTTTTGATTAAGTATCCCCAGAGTTGGGCTTTCTGCTTCCAAAATCTAAACCTTGTGGTGATTATTTAGTTATATCTCTGGTACCTTTTGCACCTTTTGTATAAGAATGTATGTGTGTATGCTGTGTGTATGTATGTTTACATGTGTATGGAGGAGGTATACGTGTATGTGTAGGTGTGTGTGCACATACACGTGTGTGCATGCACATGGAGGCTTAAGGTTGACATCAGGTGTCCTCTTTAATAACTCTCCATATTATATATTGAGACAGAGTCTCTCACTGAACCTGGAGTTAGCTAGGTTAGTCTGGCTAGCCAACCTGCTCTGGAGATTTCCTTTAACTTCCCATACACAATTATATACAGGCTGCCATGCCCACTATGATAGTTTAAATGAGACTGGCCCCCATAGGCTCATGTATTTGAATTCTTTGTCCCCACTTGGTGAAACTGTTTGGGCTGGATTAAGAGGTGTGGCCTTGTTGGAGAAGGTATGGCTTTATTGGAAGAGGTGTGTTATTATAAATGGGCTTTGGGGTTTCAAAAGCCCATATCATTCCAGTTTGCATCTCTTGTTGCAGGATATTTGGTCACAATGTGCACCCTAAGATTGTGTTATTTACTAGGGAAAAAAAACTGTTTCTAGTTGTGGTGTGGCTCAGCCCTAGCACACGGTTTAATCCAGGAGCTTTCTGCTTGAATATTATAAACAGGATTAAATAAAATCAACCATAGGTCAGGAGGTGGAGCAAGCAACCAGCTGACAGAAAATAATTATAAAGGGTTAGAGGGCTTGAATATTGTAAACCATAGGTCAAAAGGTGGAGCAAGCAACCAGCTGACAGGAAATAATCATAGAGAGAGGAGTCAGGAGGACTAAAGGAGAGATACACAGGAAGTAAAGGGGAGGGACATCAGGTTGGAGGAGTTCTGTTTGAGGTGAGATGGGAGAAAGTTCTTTCTGGGATGAGGAGGAAGCAGGTAGATGCTTTCTCTGCCTCTCGGAGCTAGCAGGTTTTCACCCCAGCATTTGGCTCCTGAGTCTTTATTGATAAAATAGAATGAGAGACTTAGATACCCCCCCCCCTTCCTCCAACCTGCAGATCAGAATGTAAGCCCTTAGCTACTGCTCCAGCAACATGCCTGTCTGTCTGTTGCTTGCTGCCACGCTCCCAACCATAATGATCATGAATTCAGCCTTGGAAACTAGAAGCAAGTTCCCAGTGGGGTGTTTTTGTTTATAAGTTTCCTTGGTCATGGTGTCTCATCACAGCAATGGAACAGTCACTAATATTCCCATCTGGATTTTTAAATGGGTTCTGGGCATCCTGACTGAAGTCCTCACAGAGCCATTTCCCCAACCCTATACTGACTGTTTGCTTGTGTTAGGGGCTTGGGGTGGGCTTAAAGCTAGAAATCACATCCACAGTACAGTTAGATTAAAGTATCTCAACATATCTAAAAAGTAAATGTCAGTCTGGCTTTCTTTGCCTCCCTATGTCTTTAATGAGCTATGACACGAAAACACTCGAGCCCGGGTCTTGTTAGATGCGAAAGGCTTTTCTCTTGCTTTCTTTCAGCTACTGTGATGTATTTTTCTGACAGCCCGTGCCTATTAGTAAGTTGTTGTCTCTCAGTCGCGCATCTGCCCTTCTAAATTCTTCTCTGCAATGGGACTGAGGCCCTGCAAAGCAAATCTCTGCTCTGCCAGATGTGGCACACTGTCCTCTGGGAGTGGTGTGGCTGTTGCCATCTTGAAATGTGTTCAAACAGCTGTGAATACCCTCATGCGATGCTCACACAATCAAGCCTACTACATTCCCTCATAGACGGGGTGTCGTTAGACCTTTGTGTGGGATTCCAGCCCCTCTGTGTCTCCTGCATGGCCTAGTTTCACGTAAATCCTGCCCCAGACACACGTGGTGTCAGGAGATGATAGACTTCATAGCATCGGGGGTTTAAATGAAGACAGGCTGTGGGGTTCAATAGGTCATCATCAATATTGAGATGGACTGTGGAGAATTCAGCTGTTTGGGGTCATCTGCACATCAATAAACAAGCCAGACAAACTCTAGGTTTACCACGCTGGACTTAAGTGGGATTGTCTCTTTGACCTGTCATTGGTGCCTCATCTGGGGTACACACGTTTGTCCTCATTTCCACATGGAAAACTGGGCAATACCATCTAGCACCTGTTAGGTTTTGCCAACGGGGGAGCTAGAAGGACTCTGAAAGGCAGGAGGAAGAAGGCAAGATTCTTCCTGTCCATTTCCAATTCTTTTGCCCCAGGAGAGAAACCTCACCAAGTGAGCCAGTAGCTGGTTACAGAAGGAGCGAGTCCCACTTTTCAGCTTCTTCCGCATTCCCCAGGTCAGCCTCATTGCACTGCTCAAAGGTACCGTCACTGCTTGAGTACCACTGCTTTCCCAGAAGTCTGAGCTCAGTTTGTGAGGTAGAGGCTCTTCTGATGACCTCCGAAAACTGCAGTTCTCAACCTGTGGGTTGCAACCCCTTTGCATATTATATATTTGCGTTACAATTCATAACAGTAGCAAAATTGCCCTTACGAAGGAGCAGCAAAAGTAATTTTATGGTTGGGGGTCACCACAACTTGAAGTACTGTATTCAAGGGCTGCAGCATCAGGAAGATTGAGAACCACTGTCCTAAATTATTGGTACCAAGTAGCCAGAATCCCTTCCTCTAGAAACCCGAGTCTCAAAATGTAGCATATTCCCAAAGCTTCTGGGTTCAGAGAGCCACAACCACTCCCTTTGCTTCCCTTAGGACACTGTATACTTCACATAATCACTGCCTCTGTGTTGCTCCAGCATTTCCCAATTTTCTTCAGTCCTCTAACACGTTTAATCCATTCCTACATCCACCTCTCCCTATAGAAATAACTAGTATAGGTTCTGCTTTCCCAGCTCAATGCCACCATAAAAGCTGTTGGTTTCAGGATTCATCCTCACCAAGCATTATGCTACTCACCATTTTATAAGTGAGCCAAGAACCAATGAAGGAGAAAAAGAAAAATTATTTCTGCCATCCCAAAGCAGAGATATTAAATACTGATCAACTGACCACATGTCAAAGATAATGCCTAGCTGAGGAACTGGCTGAAGCAGCGGCCATGGAGGACTGTTGCTAAGTGACTTACTCAGCCTGGCTTTCTTATATAACCCAAGACCACTGCCCACAGTGGGCTGGGCCTTCCCACAGTAATCAGCAATCACAGGTATGCTCTGTCAGATCGTCAAATCCAATAAAGGCATCTCTCAGTCACAGTTTCTCTTCCCAGATGACTCTAGCTTGTGTCAAGTTGATGGAAAACTCACTAGGACACCCTGTAAAAAGTTGAGCATGGGGTGTATGCTTATGATTCCATCCCTTGTAGGTGGATATAGGCAGGTCCTGGGGCTTGCTGGTCATCACGCCCAGCCTACTTGGTGAGTTCCAGGCCAGTCCAGCGAGATACTCTGATTCAACACACACACACACACACACACACACACACACACACACACGAACAGATGGATGGATGGATGGACAGACAGATACAGATAGACCAACAGGGGCGGGCAGCTAACAAAGAACCACTGACTTTTTGGGAATCGTTCAGAAGCATAAAAATGTCCAACTTTCCACCTTCCTGGGACAGCTTTGCCATTTTGCTCTCACACATAGGCGTCTATCTTCCCCAGTGGCCCCAGCTTGTTGACCTCAGAATGAGGTAGATTTGTGAAGGCTGGGGTTATAACTGCCCAGCAGGAGTGCCTTCTGACTAAAATGAAATGAAATGTAACATTTCTGGAAAAGCCAATTATTTCCAACCTGTTCCATTAGAGCCAAACATGCTAAATGAGCATGTAACATATTGACTTCTGTGCCCCGTGGCATCTGGGGGCCATAAATGCCCTGCTTATCATAATACTCATCTCTGTAGCTCTTGCAAATCAGGCCCCTCCCTGGGAGAGCAGCCACGGCTCATCCATAACTCAAGATGAGAAGGAGACAGGGTGCCTGCAGGGGGCGGAGGCCTGGTCCCTCATGCCCTCGCATTGCTGCACACACGGCTGGACCGGCTGCATGTGCCCACGTGACCTGGAGTCAGGATGGTCTCCACCTGCATCTGAACAGATGGCAGCCATCCCATGTGGCAAGCCCTTCTCTGTGAGAAGGAAATCAGGCTGCCACCAGGAATGCTTCAGGCAGGAAGATGGCCAGAGGAGCCGCAGTGGAGCAGAGGAAAGGCTGGCTAATACACTTGAGTCCGACTGACCTGAGTTTGAAGCTACACTCTCTGTCTTGATAAGATGCTGGATGGATTATTTAACTTCCCTGAGCTTCACCTTTCCTAAAAAAAAAAAAAAAAAAAAAAAAAAAAAAAAAAAAAAAAAAAAAAAAAAAACCCTAAACCCTATGGAATGAATAGTGCCAAATTCATAGGTTTCTTTCCATAGCTAAATGATAGGGGGGGGTGTATATGGAGCTGCTTAAACAGTAACCTGTATGTTGTAAGAACTTGAGAAACGGCCAATACTATTATGGCTTTCATTTTATAAAGATCAACAACCTTTCTGTTTTCCTGTTGTTGAGGACTGGCCTTTTAATGTGTCATCTCACCACCTCTGCTCTGAATATAATATGAGAAAGGCAGACAGATAAATTTTCCAAATGAGAGCTTACTCTGGTCCCTCTAACAGACGCACACCCGGATACCCTCCTCTCCCCACCCTAAACTCCGCACCCTCCTTCCCCTCCCCTTCCTCTCCTCTCTGCTCAGCTCCGAGGGGCATGCTGACACAGGATGTGATCTACCTGAATTCCTGTCAAGTCTCTTCCCCTCCAAGTTGCTGGTTGGCTGAAACCTAGAGGACCTGATCCTGCTGAGTGAGTGCCTGAGGCAGAGGCATCGCTGGGCAGATCCAGCAGGAAAAGCCCTGGGCACCCAACAGGGGTGTGTCCACAAATCTCCTCTCCCACCCTGAACTTTCACGCAGGTGTGGCACTTGGGATTCACCAGGGAAGCTGCGTGATTGCTCGGCAAGAGCCCGGTCTGATTGTCCCTTTCTCTGCAAGTGCAATCTCTCCTAATAGCACCATCCAACTGAATGCCTGCGAATTCCGTCGGAATGCATTTTAATTATCGCCGCTTCTTATGTTGGTGAGCTGTTGCTGGAGGTTTTGATTTGTGATGGAAAATAGGGAAGCCATAAAGTATTTTGGTGACAGCTCCCTGATTAGGCGGCATGGCAGCAAAACAAGTTGTCACAATAAAACTGATTAATCAAGTTGTCGGAATAAAACAAATTAATGCCACAAAAACCTTTGCTAGAAATTACCTCTGTATCTGGGAGTCTTTGACGGATGGGTTCCTTCTACTGGCAGAGACTTTCATCTCATGAGCTACTCTTGCAAGTCTGTGCTTGGGATTTGAGGTGGTCCAGATGCCCTATAGCAAGGGAGCAACTGAGAACCCAGAGGCCTATTTACCAGAGCAGCTACTGACTTGATGTCTGGAGAGGCTTTGTTTCTGCCTAACTGCTTTGGAGACTATTAGCACCTGCAATATAGTCCAATGGCCATTAAATGTTAATGCAAAATAAATGCAAAAGCCATCTACCTGCATTCGTTCCTACCGAGGAGTCTGGATTTAGATGTCAATTTATTAAGATGTTTAATCCTAGTTTTCTGGTTGGAAGTGCACCCTGCAATTCTTATGCATTTTTTTCTGTCTCAAGGAAAGAGTCCATCCATGCTGGAAATGACAATAATGCCTGCTACTACAGTTTATCGTAATATAGATGATAATGTTTGCAGAATTCCATCCCATGAAACCAGAGCTTATGTCAACTGGTGTCAGCACGATTCTTTTGAAAAAAAAAAAAAAAACCATACCCATGTGCTTTTTTCTTCTGAAATACCATGTTTTGTAGCTCAGGCTAGCTTATCCTTACAATATAGTCAATGACAATCTTGAATGTCTGCCTGTCTCCACTTCCTGAGTGCTGCGATTACAGGTATGTGTTAGCATGTGGGGTTTATGTGGTGTTGGGGATCAAATCCGTAGTTACATGGATGCTAAGTTATACTTGAACTACATCCCCAGCCCCTGATACTACATCCCACAGCAATGTCAGCCTTCTCAAAAAAAAAAAAAAAAAAAAGGCTAAACTACAAAACCTAGGAACGGTCAGCACAATGGAGTGGAAAGCTATTTGTTGCAGAAAAAAATGAGTTCAATACTGGGATTAGGGCCTTAAAAACACTGAGCATATTACCTTCTCTTTGGATACCATTCTTGGGAACTGGGTGATGGCCACGCTGCTTTTGAGGGTGGAAGTCTACATGCTGGACGGGAAGAGTGGAGTGGTAAAGAGTGGGTGGAGGTGATGCCATTATGATTAAATCTAGTGCCCTCCCCCCCAAAAAATCCTAGGGCTCTACTTTGCCCTTTCAGTTTTTTTTTTTTTTTTTTTTTGTAATGACCATTTGACTGAAGTGAGATAGAATCCCAAAGTATTTTTTTTTTTTTGGTTTTTCGAGACAGGGTTTCTCTGTGGCTTTGGAGCCTGTCCTGGAACTAGCTCTTGTAGACCAGGCTGGCCTCGAACTCACAGAGATCCGCCTGCCTCTGCCTCCCGAGTGCTGGGATTAAAGGTGTGCGCCACCACCGCCCGGCTTTCAGTTTTTAAAGATGTGCAGTGAAACACAACAAGTAAATGAATGGGTTCCAAAAAAATAATTATCAGATCCCAAATGTCCATGTCCTATTTCAAAAAAAAAAAAAAAAAGTGAAGTCATGAGGTTTGAAGTCCTCAGGAAAATGAACCTTTCATCTGCCTCTGCACAGCTGCACAACACAGCACAGAGCCCCAGAACCCTGGAAGTCTGCTTGGAAACTGCAAGGACCAAGTTTAACCCAAACTTAATGTCAGCATTAAATCAAGTGCACCACCTCCTTTAGAGACGTGCTGAGAGCATGGATGGGGGAGAACCAACGGATAAGGAAACTGAAAATAACTCTGGTCTGCAGTTCATCCTGTGGTCTGCCCTACGCCACTTTATTTTAGCCCTCCCCGGCACAACCCGAAGAACTAGACACTGTTTTAGTTGATGATGTGGTTGTCATCATCCCCACACTATGGCCAAGAAATGGGTTCTGAGTGATCACCAGCTTTGCATCAGAGAAAGACACCTTTTGTAGCAACCAGAGCCTCCCAAGTCACCTGATCAGGAAACATTTCCAAGATAAAAATAAAAATCCTTCTGGTACTGAAGCATGTCTCACACATTCCATGTGGGACCCTAAGCAGCAGCAGCAGCAGCAGCAGCAGCAGCAGCAGCAGCAGCAGCAGCAGCAGCAGCAGGACGACAGACTGGAAGCTCCAGCATCCACTCTAAAGGATGCCCTAGGCCAGCCTGGAAAACTGGCATGGCTGAATCCCACTTGCCCAGTTCTACCTCTCCAGGTTCAGCTCTGAAGGAAATACAGCTCTCAGTCCCCATCCTCATTCCCTGGACTTCTTCAGCCTTTTCCCTTCCCTCTACAGCCTGCCTCCTACAAGTCTGGTCCTCTGAGCCTTTGTCTCACGGTGAAAAACCAAACCCCTCATTGTCTCCTCATCCTCATAACGCCTAAATGTTCTTCTTCTGGAAGATGATTCCCCATCATGGAGAGCCACAGGCCCAGTCTCTTGCTTTCTGCACACAGCCTGCTGTTCCAGGGCATTGGCATCTGCCTTCAGTGCTCTAATCCTACCTTCCTGCAAGCGCCAATTCCTTTGTCAAGAGGAACTGTGACTCTTCTCTGGGTACCTCCTTTCTCTTTGTTATCTTTTTAAACATTGATATTGTTTACGTCAATTATGGGGAATAAAGGGTTTCATTGTGACTCTTCAATACCTGTGTATACTTAGATCATAATTTATCCTTCATTATCCTCTTATCGCCTCTCCTTCTCATGGTCTCTCTTCTTCTCCCTAATAATCTCTCTTCTGCTTTCATGTCTTTTTTGCCTACATTCCACAGATAAGGAAAGATGTGGCTGGGTGGTAGTGGCGCACACCTTTAATCCCAGAACTTGAGAGGCAGAGGCAGGCAAATCTCTGCATTCGAGGCCAGCCACAGAGTGAGTTTCAGGATAGCCAGGACTACACAAAGAAACCCTGTCTCAAAAAAAAAATCAACAAAAAAAGAGAAAGAAAGGAAGAAAGAAAACTGTGATATCTATCTTTCTGGGTCTGGTTTATTGTGTTTAACTCGATGGTTTCTGGTTCATCCATTTTCCTGCAAATGTCATGACCTATGCAGACTTATTTGATAAACAAACTAAACATTCCATCAAGTCATTTGCTAATGAGCCTCTTCTCCCCTGCCATATTAAAAACTTCCATAAGGCAAAGACTGTATCCTATCCATCACTGTATGCCCTAGCAGTGCCCAACACATAATACATTTATGATCAATACTCACCAAATAAATAACAGCAGCGAAGATGGATGGATGAGTGTGAGAAAGGAGTCTCATGAGAATCTTCTCATGAAGATTCTATGCTCTTCCCCTTATTGCCCTTGAGCTGGGTGCCAGAGAGTCTGGGGAGAACAGCCAAGCCAGAAGACACCATTGCTGTTCTCCCCCAAATGCTCACCAGCCTCTGCTGAGAGTGTCAAAAGCTTAACACCCCAACAGCACTAAAGGCGCCGCTGACTCCACTGCCCCTCCCTCTGACTTCTTATGTCATTGTCGCATTTCCCGTGCATTGCAGATGTGTCACAGGGTAGCCCTGTGTTCGGAAAAAGAAGAAATGATGAGACCATTTGGTACCACCTCCTTGTTTGGAAGATGACTCAGAGAAATGATGTAACTTGTGCCAGGCCACAAGCTTCTAAGGGGCAGATGCTGCAACCTAGTCACCTGCCAACTGGACCATTGCTCCATCTTCTGTATGAATGGCCTTTTGTGATGTTAGAGCCGGGAGGCCATTATCCTGGACTTCGTTAAATCCACATGCTTGTGCCATGCACAAATGTCACAGAAAGGAACTTTTGCTTTTTCCCAGCCACAGCTTTGGAGCCAGACAGCCCCGGGGTCACAGTCACTTAATGCCATCTACTTGTCTAGTGACACAATACAGATGAGGTAAGCCCTCTGACTCAAATGGCTCACCTATATGTATCACGGGGTTGATCTCAGTTGACTTATTAGTCCCTTCCTCTTGCTGTGATGAAATACTTGGGCAAAAGCAACTTCAGAGAAGAGGGGTTTGTCTTCGCTCACAGTTCAAGATGATGCAGTGGCAAGGAAGGCACAATGATAAGAACTTGAGGGGCCTGGTCACAGTGTGCCCACAGTCAGGGAGCAGAAAGCGATGGATGCTCATGATTAACTTGCTTTATCCTTTTGATAGAGTCCAGGACCAAGTCTGGGGCCCACTCTATTGACCAAATCAAGTTAATCCCCACAGGCATGCCTGGATGCTCAGCTCTTCGGTGATTCTAGATTCTGTCAAGTTCAGAGTCAATATTAACCATCAATAGTTAATGCCAAAGCTTTTGGCAGCACTTGGCATGCATTAGATGCTGAATAAATAAACATCTTAAATTGGTTTTTGAGACATGAGAGCCATCACTTTGAAGCATCCTTTCAAAGGAAGTTTAAAGCCTCCCTTGACAACATTCTGCCAAGAGACAAGTATTCCAGAACTTTTGTTCTAGAGACTAGAAAGGTCTCTCATATTTTTTCCCAAGTCAAAGAGCTGCTTCTTTAACATAACCATACTGAACCTTTATAAGCTCCTTCACAAACTTTTGGTTACCCAATGTAATTTTCTCAATTCAAGCAGGAAAAATCTGTTTCATGCAGAATGGAAGAGGGGTTTGCTTCATAGTTTGAAAATAACTGTTCATGCTAAATCAATGCCCTGCTATTTATAATCTAGTCTTTTTTTAATTTTTGCTACCACCTGGCTTGTTTTCCTGCTTTTTACAATTTAGTCTATTTTTTATCAAAGATGTATATGTGCACAGTTTAAGGAGGAAAGAGTTCTATAAGGCTGAATATTAAAATCAGCATGGCCCCGGCCTCCACTATAATCTCTATTCCATCTCCCCTCCGTGGAGGCAAGAACTTTCCATCCCCTAACCTGATTTTCTCTTTTCTGTGTCAGTAAATAACATGCTTGTGCTTCTACTTTTTTAAAATTGTATTTGATGGGCATGTCTGGAAGGTGAGGATGTAACCCCACCCATTCCTCCCCTACCACATGCGTACCACTTTTCCATCTCCCTGCTCCCCCGATGCCAGAAAGCAAACTTGGTTAGCTCAACATACAGTTTCCACAAGGCTGTTATTATGTAAATGCTCATCACAGCAAACAACTGCTATGACTTTATTGCTTTTCTATTCTTGAACATTTTCTTTCCCTTGTGTTTAATAATGGTCTTCTTGGCTTCTATATACTTATCACAAATTCAGCCGCAGACACACCTCAGTTATATAAATCTCTTCTCCATACAGCCAAACACACTAGGTGTTCATCGGTTTTGATTTGAGAAAAATCTCTCTGGAAACTCCTGGCCTAGTCTGTTCTAGACTTGGTATTCTCAAAGCTACCCTATGGTCATTTGGGGAACTTCGTTTCCTTGAAATACTTTATATTTTCTCTGCCTTAGGCTTCTGTTCAGGCTGACTCCCCAGATACCGAGTCTTTCCTTGACTACATCTTCTTGTGTTGGTACAATGCTTCAACAGGGTTATGCATAGCAAACAAATTGCTTGAGATCTCAAAGTCTTAAAATATCCTCTTCCACCTTCATGACTGGTTGTTTGGAGGCAGAATTCTTGCTTGAGAATCACTTTCCCCTCAGATTTTTAAAGTATTGCTCCATCACTACCTAGCTTCCAGCTGAGCTGACTTTAATGCTCTGCAATCTTATCGCGATGTGCCTTGGGGTAGCTGCATCTTTCCTCCAGTGTGCTGATCCTAGAAGCTCAAGTCAGCCATCCTGCGGAGGTTTTATAACGTTTTTCATCATTATTTTTCCCACTTGCCTTCTCTCTCCCTCTCTCCTGGAGTCCCGCGTTTTGTATGTTGGGTTTCCTGGAGGCCTTTTGCTTAGCTCTGCTTCCCCCACACCTTTCCTAATTTTCATCTCTGTCTTTTTGCTCTATTCCAGAAACATGGAAGAGAGTGACTCATTATAATACACTCACTCGTTTATTTAATAAGTCTTTGAGCACCAGTTGTGTGTCAGACAATGTCTAAACATGCCGCTTCAGAAGAAAAGAAAACAAAACTGCCATTACCGATATTTCAGGCTTTGGATTCAACTATTGAGAAACTTATTTCTGCTACTAATTTTTGGATTTCCAGGAGCTGTTTGGGGCCCCTAAGTGTCTTTTTCTCATAGCATCCTGTTCTAGGTTTCCCTGTTTTCTCATGGCTCTCTCCTCTGGATGCTTGGATGGATTTCTTTGAAGTTTTCTTCATTCTACACAAGTTCCAATCCCTGTAAGTTAACTTGGTTTATTTTGGTTCGCATAGTTCATTTTACTTTCCTCAAATATATGGGTATCTGTTTGGACTTGAGTGCATCATCCCAAAAGGTCTTGTGCTACATAGAAGCTTGGGACCTTTAGGTGTGGAGCCTCATTGTAAGTAATTACATCATCAGTCTCAGAGGGATTAATAGTTCTCATGCAGAGGAAGTTAATTCTTGCAATCATGAGTTATTTTAAGAAGAAAGGAGGGAAGGAGGGAGGAAGAGAAGGAAGGAAGGAAGGAAGGAGGGACGGAGGGAGGGAGGGAGAGAGGGAGGGAGGGAGGGAGGGAGAGAGGGAGAGAGGAAGGAAGGAGGGAGGGAGGGAGGGAGAGAGGGAGAGAGGAAGGAAGGAGGGAGGGAGGGAGGGAGGGAGGGGAAGGGAGGGAGGGAGGAGGAAGAGCTAGCCTGCCTCCAGGATCCTCTTGACTTCCTGCTTTGAAGTGTGATTTTTCCCCCCACATATTCTCCTCCATTATGATGTCATCTGTCATAAGACCCTCATCTGAAGCCAATGAGACTGAGTAGCTGACCTTGGCCTTTGACTTAGTGCTGGGAGCTAAATAACCCTCTTTTCTTTATGAAGTACCCAGCCTCAGTACGTTATTTGAGCAACAGAGAAAGGACTAATACGCTGCTCATATTCTAAAGTGGAAGGCTGCATCATTAGTTCAAGGATCTGGGTTGATGGCTGGGACCAAACAACCCTGGTTTGTGCAGTAAGTATAAAATCAATGCTGCCCAGTGTTATCCTGGCAGAGCTGCTGGGTCTTGTTAGGTCTTTCCCTTTGGACTAGTCAGGTTTCTCAGGGCTACCGCATTCAGCCTATTAACTTTTATCTGGTCCTTGAATTCAATCCCATAGTGCTACCTACAACTCCTCGGGTCCTGGATATAGCAATTGTGCCATCTTACCACGGTGGGTACTTTTCTGTCTGTCTAGATGATGTAATAATAATAACAATTTTTAAAATGGTGCTAATGCTGATGCCTACAATTGTATTAGTTATCTACTGCTGAATAATAAATTACCCCAAAATTTTACAACTTAAAACAACAAACATCGTCTCATAGCAGGATCAGCTATCCAGGCAGAGCTTAGCTGCCTGCCTCTGCCTCAAGTTTCTCTCACGGATACCGCAGGCTATCCCTGTGGCTGTGGCCTTACCTCCAGGCTCAACTAGGAGAAGACCCTAGCGATACCCTGGATTTGATTTCGTTCAGAAGTTATTTCTAAAACTATTGCATTGTTTGGCATCTGGAGATAGAGTCAGCTTTCAAGTTCGCTAAATCCTGGCTCCTCTCTGCTCATCGGGCCTTCCATTTATCTCTCTCCTCTTTTTAATTTCACCACAAGCAAGATAAACCCTGGCAGCAGCTCCAGCTGCCTGGGAATCTCCTCGTCCAGATTACCCAGTTCATTAGGCACATCTCCTGCTTTCCATTTTACTTTGGGCAAAATGCTAAGCTTCTGCCATGACATAACAAATACTACCCTTCCTCCAGCCTCCGTAATATATTTCTAACTCCCTCTCAGAGGCCATGAGTACCAGAGAGTTATATGTCTACCGCAGTCTGTTCAACTTCAGTTTTCTCTAACTCTTCTCTGCCTTCATCCCCTAACCACTTAAGTACTCCATCTTTAGATATTTCTACAGTATTACCCACTGGTGGAAACGAAACTTATATTTGGTATTTATTGCTATATAAGATAACCTCCTAAATTTAGCTACTTAAGACATCAAACACTTACTATGAAGCCATGCCTTTGGGTCCCGGCTCTAGCTTCAGATTTTCTGCATATCTCTGCCTCAGGCCTCTCACAAGGCTAATTGTCCGCTGAAGTTCTGTCTCATTGTAAAGCTGGACTGGGGAGATTCCATTCAAGTTTTCTCACATGGTTGTTGGTAGAACTGACATTTCATGAACTACTAAAGCAAGATAGTCCTCTGTTATTTGTCTGCGGCTGGTTGGGTGGACCTCTGGCTCCCTGCAAACCGAGTTTCTCCAGTGGGTAGCTCAAAGCATGGCGGTGAATTGGAGAACAAAAGAAGGAGGCTTCAAACAGAACCAGCATCTTGTTTATATGACATAAGCTAGTGCTATCATCTTTGCCATATCCTATTAGTTAACAGTGAGACACAAAGTCCAGTCCTTTCTCAAGACAGATGATTATTAGAAAATAGCATGCGATCAAGAGGCAGTGATCGCTGGAGATTTGCCTGGAGGCTGTCTACCAATATATAATATAATATATAATATAATTACTATAATAGCAGAGTGAGACAACAATGACTTAAGACATTGGCAAGTCGAAATAACAGAAACACAGAACACAGGACCAAAGCCTTCTCTCAGGATGTTCTTTCCAGTCTTTCATTCTCCCATTGAGGGATTTATCACACTGTACTTCTGTTGGCTGATAATGCAAGCTTTCCTGGAACTTTAAAGATCTAATTATAATAGTTATGCAACCATTTTTTTCTGATAGTAAATTTGTGTAAGTAAAGTATTATGCAACCAAGGGAATGACTATAATTTGGAGGAGAGAAATATACACTGGGAAATGTAACCACAGCATCCACGAAATAGGCAGCATTAAAAGAACCTCAATTTCCTGCAACAATCATGACAGGTCCTGCTGTGACTCCTCTGGCTTCCCTGCTTGCTTCTCTGCTTCCCAGTGATGCTGGATTCATCACTGATTAGCATACAAGTCATTCATCCATTCACTCCTGAACCACAGAGCATCAGCTTAGTAACTGTTGTGTGCTAGGTTCTGCACATAGCCCCCTAGGGAATTGGTTATGGTCCCTTACCCTTCTGGAGCACACAGTCTGTTAGGGGGAGGTAATCAAGTAAAATCCTACTGACAAAAATACTTTGAGCTGGGTCTCAAAAGATAACTACTGAGTCAACAGGGCGCTCTCTCTCTCTCTCTCTCTCTCTCTGTGTGTGTGTGTGTGTGTGTGTGTGTGTGTGTCTGTCACATACACAGCAGACAAAGATGTTATTCAAACCATTTTGCTTCTTGTTATTGTTGTTGTTTTAAGTCTTCTTATGGCAGGGAAATGAAAAGGACACTCATGGATGATGTGTGTTCTCACACATAAATCTCATAAGACTTTTGATCGTATTAGAATAGAGGTTATGGTTGGATAGGTTAAAAGTCATCCATATAATGTTAAAAGAAGAGTTGTCAGGGACAAATTTCTCATTCTAAGCTATCAAAAATCAAAACAGGCAGCCATAGAAACCATTATTTTCACTCTATTATTTAGCTGTTTATTGGAAACACTTCAGTCTGCTCTCATTTCCTCCGCTAAGTCCTTGTCCTTCTCTTCCACGCTTAAATCCTTGAATACACTGTGTCTTCTACCTGCCCCGCTCTCCCCATTCAATTTCCCTTCATCTCCCTGGTTCACACACATCCTTCAGCTCAGCATGGATGTCCCTGCTTCTGGAAGTCTTCCCATGAGCACTGAACACCCATAAACCAGAGTACTTCCATTAGCCCCAGAGCTCTTCCTTGATTTAACACTGCATGGACATGTATGGCATTTGCCCTTCTGGGTTTCTGTTTTACAGGCTCCCTAAAGACAAACACCTTGTTTATCCATTCACCACCACGGCTCTAGATGGAGGGTCTAGTGTAGGCAATTGAGGGGTATTGGTAAATGGCTGTATGAACGAACAAAACATCTTATGGCCAGAAAAGAAGCCACATGGTCTAGTGATAGAATATTATATAGCAGATTTGGGATAAGGCAACAAAGGTAACAACTCTAAATGGAATCCAAGAATCAGTAACTGCATTTTAACTTGGCAGTGCTGGGATACAGCAAGGAATAAATTGACAACAGCAACATTCTGCCAAACATTCTGCAATGCCAGGTACATGATAATGTCCGATGATTTAGCATAGTATATGCAAACCAACTCCCTGAACACCACCAGGTATTCCTGAGAGTATGTGCCATAAAAGACATCGCCTCCCTTTTTTCTCAGGCCTTTGGGGTGGTGTGACCTGAAGGTCACCAGTCACAAGCATGAACTAAACAACACGAAAAGGCCCAATTGTAAACTCCTGGAGCTTGAGCTGTGTGTTGGTTCTATTTGCTGGAGGAACACAAATGAAAATCAGAATGAAAGGCCAGTACTTGAAGACATTTTTATTTTAAATGAAGAGAAAAACAGAGACTTGCAAAGAAAGTCAGAGAGTAGCAGGAGGGGAGAAGAGGAGATGACTTTCCACAGGGAGCAAGGACCAAGACAAATTTTGGCCTCAGGCATGGCCTAGCCGTGATTAGCTGCATGGCAGCAGGGAAAGACTAAGCTGGCTCACTGTGAAGCTGTTTAACTTGTTAGGACTTTAATCAATAAGAACCAGTGTAACATTTGTGCTTCGTGTTCCTCGTATTTACACAGAAGACAAACTGAAGAGAAACTCTATTTCTCCAGCCAAAAAAAAAAAAGTGTCCTCCAGGGAGCCTGCTCCTTCAAAATCAACAACAAAATGGTGTGTGGGGGAGGCAGGGAATCACGCACTTGAGCAAGGCTCGTACTCAGCTCCAGCCCAAAGATGGTCTCTTAGCTTGCTCCTTTCCAGCTGGTTCCAATCTCAGCCTACTCCTCGGTTAAATTTCCACCAATTTGCACCCTCCTGCTGAGGCATCTGGCTGCTGAGAGGAAGCAGGGAGCTCTGGGAACCAAGGTCAAATTCAATTCCACATAGCATGGGTGGACACCCCTCGGGTATGACTACCTGCTGACAGGGTATTCTTCAGGACCCAAGAGCCTCTTCTAGACCTTGCTGGCCAGGTAAAAGAAAAGGGCAGCATTCTCAAATGCTGGTTGGAGGGTGTAGTCTACCATGCCTTGCCGGGCAGCTCTCTTTGAGCTGGGCAACCTGGACGTGAAGCCCCCTCGCCGCCCCCACCAACCCTGTTCTCTACCTGACGTTATTTGGAGCTGTCTCTAAGCACGGATGCCCGACTTATCGCTAGTAAGACCCTGGACACGGTTCCCTGCAGAAGCTTTCACCCTACTGCCCTTATGGTAATTAGACATTGTGCTAGGAGCATTACGATAGGACCGATAGGTCTGTGCTTCCACAGATGATAACGAAGACTTGTACTGGGAGCTTTATGATAGGAACGTACTGTTTAGTTCATTCCCAATCATACACACACACACACACACACACACACACACACACACACGTATATTTCCCTATACTCAGGAATAAAGTTGAACAGATTCATCGAAGCTGTCTCCCCCAGAGCTGTCTCCATCGTCTGTTGAGCTTAGGCCATACAAAGCTCCCCATCATCATTTCTGCCCCTTGTCCTTTGGTGGCCAGCAGGATGAGATGATAAAAGGGACCCCCACACTCAAAGACCTGGCTTTGAATCCCTGCTCTGCTTCTTATCTCCTGTGGTTGTTACTTTCCTCATTCCTGTGACAACCTACCCTGACAAGAAGCGACTCAGGAGAGGAATGGTTTGTTTCTGCTCATAATCTAAGGGGAAATACTTCACAGAGAGAACATCAAGGGAGGCTGCACATTGCGACCACAGACGGGAAGCAGAGAGCAATGGCTGTTAGTCCTCACCCCTCTTCCTCCTTTTCATTCATTCCAGGACCCCAGCCCATGAATGGTGCTGCCTGTAGTTAATACAGATCTTCTCACCTCAAGGAACCTATCTAGATAATCCCTCATAGGTGTACTGGAGAATGACTGTACCATTGTATGAATGAACATCCATGACAAGAACCAGCCATGCCAAGGACACCAAGGTCTCAGACTCATGGGAATAGAAAGACCTTCCCCTGGTCCTAGTTTAGGTGTTGATAGTGTGTGCAGAAAATAGTCACCTCTCTCTGCCCAGGTAACTGCCGTCTAAGCTGCTCCCCTGCAGAAACCCTCTACCCCTACCTAGATCAGCTAATCACCTCCTTATTCAGTTGTATATAATAAAGCACTGAGCTTCCCAGCAGCTGGTGTACTTCCAGAAGAGCTCATGGCCCACTCAACCCAACTTTTCTGTAGTGTGTTTGTCCTTTCTTCATTTCTGGTCACCCCAGTCAGGTCAATCCCAAAGGTGAGCAGGTTGCAGCAGACATGCCTATGATCTTGTCTCCAAGATCGTGTCAAGTTGACAATCAAATTAATCATCACACTGCCCATGCCCCCTCACCCATTAATTAGTCCTTCTAAATCCCAGCTCTGCTATCTGTAAATGAGGGCATCCAATGTGACAGGCAAGAATTTAGTAAATATCAGCAACTATGTTTAAACTGCCCCTCTCCAACCCCAATTCCCACAAAACACTGAGCTGTGCGCATGGCTCAAGCACTTACCACACTCTTCAGATAATCTGACAAATGTCCACTTGACTCTGCACAGAAAAGCTGGTCTCTAACTCTGAGCCCATCACACTCCACACTCTGGGTACTCAATCAGTGTTTGTTAAATAATCACAGTTGAAAGCATGCTACAGGGTGGGATCATGTCATAGTATGGGCTCATAAAAGCCATGGAAGCCACCCAGACTTTGGAAATTTCTCTGTGCATGTTATTCTTGGTGCTCTGTTCTGTCCTTGATTTGTCTGTTAGCCCCTTGGCTCTTTAAAATCTAATCAATCACTCAGTGGGAGGAGCCCGTAGGACTTGTAGACTAGGCAAAAGCTTCAGCAGTCCAGGGGATGAGAAATTAACATTCACAAGGATAACGGCTCTCAAGCCAGTAGTCCCGACGCTGTCCTCACCTGCATGGGCGATAACACACCTCATGTTGTCTTCCAGGCAGGAACAGCCCAAAGAACCACTCAACCAGCCCCAGGAAACAGCTAAATGGCAGGTCAAATTACCCATAACTTTGACAAGGAAGATGGCTGGATGATTCCATCAACTCTAGGGAGGAATGAAATTCAGAATTCAAGCATCAAGAAAAGGAATCATAAAAGAAAATAATAACAACAACCCACCCCCGTGTGGAATTTATATCCTTCCGTAAAACGGGAAGGACTTAGGATTCAAAGGCATCTTGTATCAGCAAAGGATATTTGTCAGGGAACAAACCTCCCCCAGGCTGGACCAAGCTGTTTGCCTTCAGACAGTTTCTGTCCAGACCAAACAATCCAGACTTTTGCAATTATAGCATATCGGTTTGTTTTTAAATTAGCAGGCTGTCAGAAAGCACTGCCTTCTTGCCAGAACTATGCTGCATGGTAGCCACTATGAGATATGGTAAGATTCCCTTGTTGCCCAAGCCCAGGGCACAGCACAGTCAAAGGAAGTATATGCCTGCACACACAGCCAGAGCTACACAGAGCAGAGCTGGTCCCTTACCCATCCCAAAAAGACACTGAATCTCCTGATGCTTTGCACAACCTCTTCTGGGCATGTGCACAAGTTGCTAGTGTTTTCTCAAACACTTAGCTAAGTGTTCGTGCCAGGCCGTGGGAGAAGCTTCATGTTTGTTGGGGCCATAGGGGAAGATTAGTGTTTGGATTTGAGCCTATTGCATGAGTTCCTTGTCTGTTATTGCGATAAAACATCACAACCAAAGCAACTCAGAAAGCAAAAGGGTTTACTCTGGCTTAGGGTTAGAATGGGACAGAGTCCTCCATGGCAGCGAAGCATGGCATCAGGAGTGTCAGGTCAGCCTGGCCGGCAGGGCACACAGGAATCACATGTCATTCATGCCCAGGAAGCAGAAAGAGAAATCAGGAAAATAAGGCCAAGACATAAAACCTCAAAGTGTACCTGAATAACATACATCCTCCAGCAAGGTTCCACCTCCTAAAGGTTCCCTTGCCTCCCCCAAATAGCACCAACAACTGGGAACCAAGTGTTCAATATCTTGGCCTAGAGGAGACATGTCTCATTCAAATCTCCACACACATGAAAGGGCTATGTGAGCAGAGGGATCCAAGAAGCTGGCCTCCGGGTCTCTCGGGTTAGGATCATTTCCGCTCATTGGAAGTCTACCTTCCTCTCGGCCCCGCCTCCTCATCCATGCTGCAGGGGTGGCAGAGGGAAGATGCGGGCTTCACTCCATCATGCCACGGTCATCTCACCGAAGGGTACACAGGCTGACCAGCTTTTGCACTGCTATCTCATGAGAGTGCTGAGCCCAGAGCATCCCTCAATTCCTCATTCCTGGGCGCTGCGAAATAAAAGTATTTCTTGTTGTTTTAAGTCACCAGTTTTTAAGAGAAAGGCACTATAACCAATATATAACAAAATCAATACCCATTTTTTCATAAGCTTTATTTCCAGCTATCCGAATGTCTCATTTCTGCGCTTGACGATCTCAAAGACTGATCAAATTCAGCACTTCTGAACTAAATGTACTCTTCCCTCCACGACCCTCTTCCTGAGCATATTCCTGATCCTGCCCCCTGTCTCACACTGAACAGCAGCAACGGCTTCCCATTTACCAAAACCAAACACTCAAACACCACCCTTGCCTGCTCCTTCACCTCCAAATCCTCACCATTGACTGACTCTTCCTGCTAAGCAACGTCTCAAACTCTCCACCCACATTTCTCCTCCTGCCAGTGTCCTTTCTCTCTTACTACAAAGCCTCTGCTTTTACCTCCCTCTTATCAGGAGTGTTTGAATAAGAAAATAAACCAAATGCCTCACCTCCTTCTCTGTGTGAAGGCCTTCCATGATATCACAATGTCTTTAAAGGAAAGCTCAAGCCCACAGTAGCTGATTTTAAAAAACAAAACAAAACCAGTCCCTTGCTTCGTTTTGTCATGCCCTACCTGTGCACGCTTGCCCACTTCTCCACCTCTTGAACTATATGAATTCTATTTATCTCCCTTGGAACAAACACCCTTTCCACCAAGACACGTGGCTATCACCAGACTGACTCTTACTGGTCCTCTGGATTTCAGCCTAACAGGTACTTTCTCATGCAAGTCACCCCTGAACAGCATCAAACGCTGTGACCCTGCTGCAAGTTGGGTGCCTCAAGAAGTAGAGCCCAGCCCGATACCAGCAGGCAGGGTGTACAAGAGTGGATCCGGAGAGCCCTTGCTGTGAACACCAGGGGGAGGGAGGAAGCAGGATTAACAGGAAAAAGGGTAAACTGTGGTGTAGCCTGTGCCCTCCCTCGAGAAGGTTCTGAGTCTTCAGTTAAATCTCAGACCCCAGACTGAAACGAGAAGAGTCGCCTTTCTTCACTGTATCCCCAGTCACTAGATGCTGGCAGCACAGGATGAAGGTGTAATGATGGTCTGAGGAGGTAGTCCTCACCGGAACCTGGGGGCTGAAAACCGGCCTTTTGTCTCTGCATCTCGGTATCTGCGCAGTAGGTTCTCCCTCCTAAAGAGGGCTCTGCAGCGTAGGCGCTCCCCGAGATGCATTTGTTGGGTCCTGCGCACCTGGTACCACCTCGTTGTTAGGGCAGAAGTCTAGGCTGCTCAGAGTTCAGTCCGTATTTTTCCCCCTCTCTCTAGCCTCCGCACCTAACACAGCCTGGAATACTGTAATTGTTCGGTAAGTCTGTTGCATGAATTTAATGGACCACAAGTGACCACCAGAGACGTTAGCTCCCACCAGAACCATGACTGTGTGGCCCTCCGGAGGAGGGGGTCTTAGAAATGTGAAGAAGCAAGGGTGGGCACAGACCACGCCCACTGGGTAAGCGCTCTGCCGCTGGAAATGCAGAGCTGGAGCAACCAGATGCCCCAAAGGGATATTTTTTTCTTCCTTATTTTATTCACACTTATTAAATTTTAAACAGGCCTCAAAGATTCCAGCCTAACACGGAAATCAAACAGCACCAAACAAAGGGCTTGTTTTCTATTAATATGGTAGCACAGACGGTCCTGTTGCTGCAAAGCTGTGAATTATGGCGGAAATTAACTGTCTGGTGTTCTATGAGCATCCTGAACTCCGCCACAGTGGCCCCAGCTGGGCCCAGCACACCTCACAGAGGTCGAGAGTCCAGTGCCCTGGAGTCTGAGCTGCCTGCAAATGCACTCCCATACATGGCCTTTAGATAGATGTTGGCTGCCCAGGGAAGCCAACTGGGTCAAGAGACTGTGCCCGGAACAGCTGATTGCCAGTATAAGTTTCCTGATGTCAGCTCCATGCCCTGGAGAATGGAGAGCCAGAGAGTTATTAAAGAATTCTCTATGAGAGGCCGAAGAGGTGGCTCAGTAAGTAAAGAGCTTGCTGTACAAACATGAAGACTTGTGTTCAAATCCCTTGCTGGATGTGGCATCATACCCTATAAGCACAGCACTGGGTGGCAGAGGGTAGTAGAGACAGGCAGATTTCCTGAGGCTCTCTGGCCAGCCAGTCTAGCTGCAACAGTGAGCTCCAGGCTCAGTAAAAGACCTCATCTTAATAATAATAATAATAATAATAATAATAATAATAATAATATAACAATGTGGAGAGTGGTAGGAGAAGGCATACAGCATTGGCCTCTGACCTCCATCTGTGCATGCATGGACACACACACACACACACACACATACATGTACACATGTGCATACATCACACATACAAACTACCACCACCACTAACAACAACAACAGAGAATACCAATGAAAACATAAATGCTCTCCAAACAAAAAAGCCCCTAAAAGAGAGCCAGGGATGCTCTACCATGATGTCCCAGATTCATTAGCACCTACCCTCTACCTTTCCTACCTCAGCTGCACCCTAGCCCTGGATAGGAAGTTTTCAAAGCAGCCTTTTAGACAGGCTTTCTTAAGGAAGTATAAAAGTAAGTTGGACAGGCAGACTGTGTTTTTTGCATTTTTGTGTTTGATGTTTTTAGATAGGGTGTCATAGAGCCCAGGCTAGCCTCCAACTCACTATGTAGCCATGGTTAGCCTTGTGTTTGGTTATGGGTATAATAGCATGCATGCTTGTATGTTTGTGTATGTTCACGCATGTGTATAATAGTATGCCAGTGTGTTTACATATGTGCCAATGTGTGCACTTATTTGCTGTTGTAAGTGTGCTTGCGTTTATGTGATGACGTATGGCCTACCGTGTGTCTATACATATATACGGTATACGTATATACCGTGTTGTATGATGCTTGTGATTGAGGATCAGTGGGTGGATGGTCTTTACCCTGCTACAAAACCCCAAGGGAAACAGCTGTAGAAGGTAAAGCGGTGGTTTCCGCTCGTTATCCCAGAGGCTCGGGTCAGGGTTAGATGGCTCCATTGTTGTGGGCCTGAGATAAGTCTGAACATCAAGGAAGGGTAGATGTAGTAGAGGACAATTGAAGAAACACAGACAGGAAGTGGCCAGGGACAAAATAATCTTTCCAGGCGATAGCCCAGGGACCTACTTTCTCCAGCTGGTCCCACCTCTGACTTTTTCACCAGTTTTGAAAGTAGTGCCACCAGTTGGGGATCAGACTGTCAACATGTGAGCCTGTGAGGACACCTCAAATCAAAAACATAACAGTGTGTGTTCATGTGTGCTTGTGTGTGTGTGTGTGTGCTAGTTTGCATGCTTGTGTTTGTGCACTAGCATGTACTTGTGTGTATGTTCCATGTATGTGTGTTTGTGCACTTGTCCATGCTTCTTCAGAAAAGGTAGTGTACTTTCATACAACCATCCTTCTCCCATTCAGCCCAAGCTGAGAAACTTCGCCTCCTGTTATTCCTGGCTACCAAGTTTTGCCATCCCCAAAACAGTTGTAGGTGCTTCAAATGCAGGAGCCTCAGTGTCCCCATATGCAGAAATAGCTAATTCTGCAACTAGACTGATTGGATTGTACCCCGCTTCTGGATGCATTTCCAAACATAAAATGCAGCATCTATACATCTTAGCACACAACAGTTCCCTGCTACCATTTACACACCACAACACTACCGTTTACACACCACAACACTACCGTTTACACACTACACTACCATTTACACACCACAACACTACCGTTTACACACTATACTACCATTTACACACCACAACACTACCGTTTACACACTACAACACTACTGTTTACACACTACAACACTTACCATTTACACACTACAACACTACCATTTACACACTACAACACTTACCATTTACACACTACAACACTACCATTTACACACTACAACATAGCCACCCAAAACCCCTTGCTTTTTCTTCTGCCATCTTCTCAAAGTTGGCTCAATATTTACTACATATCAGTGTGAGAAGCCTTGTGCTGGGTCCAAAGAGCATGCAAGGGTGGGGACCTGCCCACCTGCCCTTGAGGTACTTTTAAGGAGACGGGACGTGCTGGCTCAAGAGGGTGGGGACAATCAGAGTCAACCTAAAAAGAAAAAAAGAAGAAAAAAACCAGAACAAGGTTTAGGACTGCCAATGGTGAAAGGAGAGACTCACTTGTAAGGGAGTTGAAAGAACTTGTATCTTGCACTTCCCTTTTTTATTGTTTAGGTTAGCACATAAAGTAATGGATTCATGATGGCGTTTTCAGGCATATGCATCCTTCCCCTTCGTTCTCCCTCCCACAACTTGCTCTTTCCCATCAGAAACACCTGAGGTCAGAGCCTGGTCACACCACTCACCAGCTGAGTAATTTCAGCCAAGTCCTTTAACCTGTGTGCTTTTAATTGAGCACTAAACTAATCGTCATGGCCCTCGGGTCACGAGATGGCCACAGAGACCAAATCAGCTAACACTGGTGAAGAGCCACGTCCGGCACACAATGGTAGCAGTGAATGTTAATTCATTCATTCCAGACATCTCACTAAATTGTCTTGGCATTAACTCCACACCTCGCTTCTGATTTGCTGCTGGACTAGTGGACTAGCTGCTGAAGAAGGCAAGAGGAGGGCAGAGCCTGGACAATGCAAAGCAGACTTGGTCACAGAGCCCAACGAGGGGCGACTTCCACTTCTTTTGCTCAACGTTCTTCTCCCTGGGGTTGATGAAATGGAATTTAAAAGAAAACGAGTCAACATCCAGATCAGAAAAGGCATACGTGTGTGTGTGTGTGTGTGTGTGTGTGTGTGTACACCTATTTGTAAAGAAGGTAGTTGCCATGGAGATGAAACAGCGAAACAGCAAAGACAGAACCACTGAAATGGCTATAATTAATTTAAGTATTAAAAACAATTAAAATTGTATTAAGGAAAGTTCACTTGAACAAGGCATAAATTGGGTGAGTGGATCACACGAAGCATGAACAAAATAAAAGCACTGCTTTGGGGTGTTGGAACAGACACTCTGTCTGTCTTCAAAGACGAGAGATAAATTATTGCTCAGTATTCAGGCACACTAAAATATGTAACCTAATTTAGCTAATGTTTCTACGAGTGAGGCAGTTCTCCAGCACTTCTGTTTCCGCCGGTCCTGGTGCCAGGCTAAAACACTTAGCAGGGGAGGAAACATACTTCTTATCAGGTGAGTGTGCCAGGGTTTCCTTCCCTTGTCAGTCACTGTGGCCACAAAGATGGAGGGAGGAGCATCAGGGCTGCACACTGTGGAGCATTCAGAGTCCCCAGCGCTTGTCACCCTTCATGCCATTTAATACTATCACAAAAGCCAGAGAAGAGGCATGGAGGCAAGGGATCGCTGTGCTCCCAACACTAAACTCAGAAACATCCCACAGCTAAAGCATATAAACTCAGATCTGCCCCTGACTTGGTTCTAAGTTCCTGCCCTTACCTCCACACCACCCTACTTCTATTTCATTTAGATATTCTAGGGGTGCCTATGCAAACACGCTGGGGGACAGTGGGTCTCTTGTGTTTCTTCTATGCTTGCTCATGGTAGAGAACAAAACGGTGAAATCAGACCAATACAGCATACCTTGGGGGTGGCATTGGGATTGATACTTGCCACTGACATCCATTTCCTACCAAATGAAACATCAGCTCTTGCATGGTGTCACTTGCTGAAAGGCAGAGCCAGCTCCAAGATCTATCTAACCCATTTTTCTTTTATTACTGTGTGTTTATGTGTTTGTGTGTATGCACGTGTGTGCTTACAGATGTACATGCACATATGTGGAAGACAGAAGTTCATGTCAGATGCCTTGATTGATCACTGTGTGTGTATGTGTGTGTGTGTAAGATATGAGTGAGTATACACATATATATATATATGAGTATGGGCACACACATGGCATCAGAAGACAACCTCAGATGTAGGTCCTCATCTTCCACCTTGTTTGAAACAAGGTCTCTTCTTACCACTATATATGCTAGGCTAGCTGTTTGTGGTGGTTTGACTAGGTATGGCCCCATGCACTCATGTGTTTGAATGCTTGGTCCATAGGATATGGCACTATTCTAAGGTATAGCCTTTGGAGGAAATATGTCACTGTAGGGGTGGCCTTTGAGGTCTCATATGCTCAAGCTACACTCAGTACTCAGTCTCTCCTTCTGCTGCCTTTGGATCAAGATGTAGGACTCTCAATTATCTCAACCAGCACCATCTCTGCCTGTACACCCCTATGTCCTGCCATGATGGTAATGGACTAATCCTCTGAACTGTAAGTCAGCCCCAATTAAATATTTTCCTTTTAAAAAGTCACCATGGTCAAGATGTCTGTTCACAGCAATAGAAATTCTAACTAAGATGCTGGCCTTCGAACTTTGGAGTGTTCTGTTTCTAACTTCCATCTCATTGTAGGAGCGCTGGAATTATACATGTGCACTGTGGTTTTACATGGATCCTGAGGATCCAAAATCAGATCCTAACATGTATGTAGCAAGCACTTTATGCACTGAACCATCTCCCCAGTTCCCCAGTTCTCCATAGTTTTGGACACGGTGTTCCTTACTGAACCTGAAGCTTGTAGACTGAGCTTGACAAACCCCAGGGATCCTCTATTCACCACTTCCAGATCACTGAAATTACAAAGAGTACACCTAACTTTTCTTTCTTTTTTTTTTTTTTTTTTTTTTTTTGATAAGGTTTCTCTGTAGCTTTGGTTTGTGTCCTGGAACTAGCTCTTGTAGACCAGGCTGGCCTCGAACTCACAGAGATCCGCCTGCCTCTGCCTCCTGAGTGCTGGGATTAAAGGTGTGCGCCACCACCGCCCAGCCCAGCTTTTCTTATATGGATTCAAGGGAATCAAGATCAGTTTCTCATGCTTGCCTAGCAAGCACCTTACTCACTGAGCCATCTCTCTAGCTCCAACTCTTTACCACATGACCCTACATGGGCTACCTTCCCCTGAACTCCAGAGCATGGAGGTCAACTGTTGGCCCATCCTGCCCTAGACTGAGTAGTATTTTTGACAATGGGGTTCAGTTTTGTTAAGAAAACTAAGGATAAGTTTCTGCAAAAAGGAGAGCCTATTCTTGTCCATGAGACAACATAAACCTGGACATTCGCAGTCCAGGTTGACAACACTCTGCCAGGACAAACACAGTGACTTTCTGCATGAGGAGTCCAAGGCCCCAGAGTCTGCATGGAGGAACAAATCTACTTGTCCAAGCAAAGTGTTATTGATGACAGGGGAGAGTTCAGTGGGCAGAGGAGGTCAGAAGGTCCACAGGAGTTTGGCCAGGTGAACAGGGAGCCATGAAGACAAATCATAGAGGCAAAGATGTAGCAGGAGCACATGCACTGGCATCTTTATTGACTCCATGTCTTCCATTTCATCCAGAGAGCTAGGCTGGAGAGGCACATTCCATCAGCTTCTCCACCCAGCACCCCACCAGCACCGTGACCAGCTTCGACCCATAAGCAGGTAGGGAACTGAACTTCTCACCTTTGTGAAATGCATATGCTAAAGACTTAGCAAAATCCTTAACACATCTTCAATCTTGACCATAACTATGAGATGGGCCCATGAGATGATCTTGATTTTAACAGCAAAGGTTTTCAGGGACTTAAACAACAACCTGAAGGAAGCAATCACAAGAAAGGGGGATAGGAAGTTGGCATGAGCGCAGGTAAGAACCAAGAAGATAAATGGTGGCATCTGCTCTCGCGATGCTCAAGGAACTACGCTTGGATGTATTTCCTATGGGTAGAGTTGCTGTGGGTCACAGATGAAAATGCCAGCCGGTAAGCTGCCGAGGAAGAGGCCATCTGACTCAAGGTTTAATTAGCTCACTCCCTGGATACATTCAATACAGATGGCCAGGTTCCAAAGATGGATTTATCGATCACATGAAAACGCGGGGGTTTGAGGGAGGCCTCAGCGGCAAACAGAGCAGCTCTCCACCAGCAGTGTCATAAACCAATGAGAGGATAACGAACGCCCTTCCCCTCCTGACAAAAAAAATAAAAAAGATTTATCTGAGCAACGTGCATCTCTAGAAATATTTACTCCTCCGTGTAATTCATTAGTGTACACAAATATGGTGCGACAGCAATATGCATTCTGTGTTACAATTTCCAGAAAGATAATTTCCGAGGTCTTGAGAGAAAGCAAGCCACGCACCACAGAGCAGCCTGGGCTAGGAGACACACAGAAACAGGAACAGGTTAGAGCTCAAGAGGCAAAGATGAGCTGCTTGGGCCCATAAGGGCCCCTCGGTTGTTCAGCAAATAGTATAGAGTCACGTCAATACACCAGGCTCTATTGCAGGTCCCACAGAGGCAGAACTGTTTCTCCCTCCCACATCGATAAACCACATGATTATCCCCTACATGCCTTCCTTGAGGATGGACGAAGGACCTTGAATGACCCCTGAGCCTGTGGGAAAAGTCACATACTTGGTGCTAGAAGATGCCTCAAGCCTAAACTCTGCCACCCACCAACTCAAGGACACTGTGAAAGTCTCTGCCTCACTGAACTTCAGTTTCCCCTATTGGTAAAATAGAAACTTTGGGTCCTTGAATTTGCTACTTCCTTCATCACCAGGACAAGAACACCTGACAAAAGAGACTTAAGGGAGGAAGGATTTGGTTGTGGTGGTGATTTTGTTTGTTTAGCTTTTGGTTTTTTGTTTGATTTGGTGTTTTTTTTGGTTTTGTTGGTTTTGCTTTGTTTTGTTTGCCTCGTAGTTAGAGGGTATAATCTATCAAGATGAGGGAGGCAGAGCAACAGGAGGATGAGGTCACAGTTGCATCTGTAGTCAGGAAGCTTTCTCCTTTTCCCTAGCCCATGGGATAGCGCCACCCACATTCAGGATGGGTGGTCCTACCTCATTTACGCCTCTCTGGAAATGCCCTCACAGACACACCGAGAAGTCTCCTGGTTGACTTCAAACTCCATCAGGGTGACGGTCACAGTCTTCACACGGTTACCATTTGAATAACTGAAGTAGTGCATTATAACACATAGCAGGATCTTAATGCTAGCTCTGATGGAGTTAACAGCATCCTGGTTCCTACAGTACAGTTATAAGTATTTGGGAGGGTTTTTGTTTTCTCCTTCCAAGATTAAATGTAGCTTCCCTAGGAAGGACAGGAGATTCTAGGTGTCACAACCCAATTCATTCATACCTGAGAGATGGTGAGGGGAAGGCCACTGGGAACAGATGAGAAGTTGGGGCTCTGAGGTGGCAAATGATGTGGGTCCTTCCTAGGTCTGTAAAGGGGAAGACGCTCTCAGTTCTCAGGTACAGCCAAACCACAATAAATGGCCAGGCCCACAAAACAAACCTCACAGAGTGCTTCCAACAGATTTGCTTCACGTGATCCCCAGAAGAACCCTTCAGGTTACACTAATAAGCAACATCTGAGTTTAGATCCAGCCTAACTCTCAACCACTACCCAATAGAAATGCAGTACGAGCCAGAACTGTGACTTTTAACTGCCTGGCAGCTGCGTCTTTAACAGTAAGAGGCAAGTACAATTGATTTCATTTCCCTGTTAAATTTTCCATTAATTGATTCTGTGAGTGTGACTGCGTGTGTACCACGGTGCGTGAAAAGAGGTCAAAAGACAACGTCTCGAGTGTTGTCTCTTACCTCCCCATTTGTTTGAGGCAGGGTCTCTCTTACTCTTTCTGTCACTGTGCAACATATTCCAGCCTGGTGGGCTGTCAGTGTCTGGCCGTTCTCCAGCCTCTACCTCACATCTCATCCTACGAGTGCTAGGGTTATAGGCGTGCGCCACTGCAGCCGCCATTTTACATGAGTTCCAAAGATCTAAGTCAGGCCGTCATCACGCCATTTTCATCCACTAAGCAATCTCCCTCTGCCCTCCTAATTCCTTCTGATTTAACCCTATATACACAAAAACATTGTCATTTTAGCCTATCATTTAAAGAAGGATTTTTTTCATTGTCTTTGCATATAGTGCTTGAAATCCAACCCATAATTTATTCTTGTCCTTCCGGTGTGATTTTAAATCTGACAGGTCTCAATTACTAGCCGTACCTCAAGGGTTCAATAGCCATGTAGCCCACCACATTGGACACATCCTAGACTAGGGGTCAGTAGACCATTTTGTAAAGATTCAGATACATTAGGTTTTACAGGACACATATATCCTATATTGCATTTTTTTTCTTTCTAACCCACTATAAATGTAAAATCCTTTATGATCTAAGAAGTTGTACGAAAACAGTCATGAACTAGGTTTGTTCCATCTGCTAATTCCTGCTGTAGAGTCTAAGCTCACAGAGGGCAGGGGCCAGGTCTAATTTATATGCCATTGCTACATTCCCCGGTACCTAAAGCATCACAGGCACTGGCTAAGTATCTGTGGGACTTAGTTTAACTGAAGGAGGTCAAGCGAGATTTAATATTTCCATCTGAGAAGTGACAGAAATAATACCAGAGAATTGAAGTGATTTATCCAAGGTACATAGCTAAGTATGGCCCCAAGCTGGGTTACTACCAGCCTCTGCTCCGTCCTGTGTCACCTGCTGCTTTTAATACCTGGCGGCACCATGCTTCACAGTGGCACTGAATGTCACAATGACCCCCAGTGTCTCTGTCACTGTGCCTCTGGGTTTGATCGCAGGCCCCCCAGCACCATGGACAAGCGTAGGAGTCAATGATCCTCCATGTTTCAGAAGCGAGTCCCAGCTGCATTCCCAGCAAGCAATGTGGTACATGATGGAGAGCCCATGCCATGGCCTCTCTCTCCAGGACAGGGTTTCTCCAGAAATGAGTGCTCTTGAAAGTTTAGAGAAAATGCATTTCCATTCTCCTTTTCAAGCTAAAAAGCATTCTCCTCCTTCACAGGGAAGCCAGTGAACCAGTTATAATTACACCCCGTACACTGAGGAGCGTGAAAGTGACATTTAGCAACACTTAAGCCTTGGATGTGTGGTGGCTGCAGTCAACATTATATAATTGCTGCAGCATCGATCCCGACAATTAGCACAGGGAAGCAGAGATGGAATGGAAGACCTCCAAGAAAATGCCACAAACTCAGAGTAAAATGGAGCCTAAAGTCTCTCTTGGAAACAGCTTCCCCTCTTCTAAATGTTAAGACGACTTCCTTTTTCCTGCCCCCAAAGTTTTTGCTAGAATTGCCCGGGGATACAGAAGGCCTAGAAGCAGAGCCACGGGTGGAGAGGGAAATGTTGGAAGTTCTCTGATAGGCTGTCTACTCCCCAAGTTCTAGTCCAGGTGGTAGGTACACGTAGGCCCTGGCAAAGCTAGTACAGCTGGACCAAAGGAGACGAGACTGAGAGGGTTTGGCTGGGAGGACTGGAGCCATTCTTGCTGCCAGCAATGCAGTCATTGGAAGGGGTTGTGATGACAGAGGGCCCAGCCACTTGTGTTTTGGAAAGAATTAGGGACAGAGAGAAAATGCAGTGGCTGAACTAGGATGAGCAGGCACAGACATATGCGGGGAGGGGCTGGAATTTTTGAAAAGCAAAATTGGCAGGGCCTGATGAGTGTCAGGCTGTAAGAGTGGCAGGGTCATTCCCAAGCTTCTGGCTTTGTGGCTTGAAGGTGGAGGTATGGTTGGTAATAATTGTCATCTAGGTATAATTTATGCTTCTGGGTGTGTCTGTAAGAATGGTCCCAGGGGAGGCAGGAGAGATGGCTCAGAGGTTAAGAGCCCTGGCTGCTCTTCCAGAGGTCCTGAGTTCAATTCCCAGCACCCACATCGTGGCTCACAACCATCTGTAATAGAATCTGTGTCCTTCTTCTGGAGAGAATCTGAAGGAATTCTGCATGGAGGCAGAATGTTGGATACATAATAAATAAATAAATCTTTAAAAAAAAAAGAATGGTCCCAGGGAATAGGATTTATCCTTAGTACTTGAACTGGCTTTATGGAGCCCATTCTCTTTGAAAGGTACCTTGCTCGGCCTAGATATAGGGTGGAGGGCCTTGGTCCTGCCTCATAGTGATGTGCTAGATTTTGTTGACCCCCCATAGGAAGCCTTACCCTCTCTGAGGAGTAGATAGGGATGGGGTGGGGAGAAGGTGGGGAGAGCGGGAGGTGGGGAGGGAGTGGAAACTGGGATTGGTATGTAAAATGAGAAAAGATTGGTTTTTAAAAATAATAAGTAGATAAATTTTAAAAAAAGAAGGGAAAAGAGCAAAAAAGTATTGTTCTAGGGACAATTAGCAGAGATGAGAAGACTCCTCCCAAGGCGGACGGTGGCTTCTCATATTCTGACAACTGTTCTTGAACCTGAGTTATGTGGTGAAGCAACTTGAACCTGAAGAAAGGCTTGCATGAAGCCCCACCTGGACTTTTTATTCCTGTCTCCCTAAAGGAACAGAAATCTCCAGGCAGTAGGCAAAGCCTCTCCTGTTCCTCTGGGACCCCAGGCAGAGCTCCAATACAGCTTAGGGAATGATGTAATAGCCCACCAAGGTTGCTATAGCAACACTCCACAGGCTGGATGGCTAGATTACTTAAACAATGTTTACTTTCCCACAGTTCGGGGGTCTAGAAGTCGAAGATCAACCTGGTGGCAAATTTGGTCTCTCCTTATCTTGTAGGTCATGGGTTCTTACTGTGACATCACATGGTGTGTGTGTGTGTGTGTGTGTGTGTGTGTGTGTGTGTGTGTGTGTGTTCTCACATCAGTGAAGACTGGCAGTGACAGCAGCAGCAAGAGGATCGACTCAGCCACGCTCACCTGCAGGAAGCAAAGGCAGGCACACAGCACTGCTGTTTCTTTGGCCCTTTATGCAGCGTGGCTGCCAGTGGTAGGTGCCACTCACTCTGGGAGATGGTCTTCTCCTCTCAATAAATCCTTCCTGAAAAGTCTCTCATTTCTGTGCCCATCAGCACATCTTGCTTGGCAGGTCAGTATTATAATACGGATGGGTCCAATGCTGGTTAGACACCGATGTCTCTTCTCCGGCAGCATCCTGCATAGCGCTATGAAAGCTCACCACCGGGGGAGTTTCCTGGTTGGATCAAGATTCATCTCTCTGTCTCCTATTTTTAAAATCAACAAAAGAGTGGAGTAGACAATTTGCAAGGCAAGAAGCACAAAATAATCAAAAAAGATAGTCAACATCATTAGCCACCAAGGGGATACAAATTCAAACCCAGCTGGCCCAATGGCTAAAACGGGGTTTAGTTCATTCCTACAAGTGCAGGTGAGACTAGAGAGAGCCAGGTAGCACACATGTGTCTGGTTCCAGTGCAAAATGACACAGTTTGATGGTTTCTCACAAGGAAAAACATGACCCTGACCCTATCAAACAGCTCAGCCCTCCCACCCCAAGGCATTTGTTCAAACAGGATAGAACTTACTCTTAAAGAAAACCTGTGTGAATATCTGTATGGCTAGGTCTTGGGCAGGCACTGGGTAAGAAATCTTAGCTGTAGTGTCAAGACCACGCGATTGACCAGTCATGAGACTCTGTCTTAACCACCAGTCTCTGGAAATAGCAGCTTCTTGGATAGGGATTTAGGGAAGCACTTGTCTGCGGGACTAAGCATAAACATTTAAGAGGAAGTTTGACAACAAGTCGTTTAGCAAAGCTGGCCTCACCTAGTGCCTGTGACGACATGGGCCTTTGGCCAGGTTCCCATCTTCTTCCAGCCTGGGAGCTCTTTTCTGAAACTTCTCATGGATGAGGTATGGGAATGTTTAACAGAGGACTCTCTGCCTTTGATGTTGCCTTCTGTCATAGGGCTGGACTCCAGAACTCAGCATTAGCATCAAGCTGAGCACACATTCCAATCCCACCATGTGATGCCACAGCTTTCAATATAGAAAGGTATTTCTTTCTCCTCTTTGATTTGTTTGGAGTTTTTTTTTCCTTCCTTCCTTCCTCCCTCCTTCCCTCCCTCCCTCCTTCCCTCCCTCCCTCCCTCCCTCCTTTCCTTCCTTCCTTCTTTCCTTCACTTTTCTTGAGACAGGGTCTTACCATTACCATGTAGCTCAGGCTAGCCTGGAACTCATGACCCTCTGCCTCAGCCTCACAGGCTAGGGTTCTAGGTCTATACAAGCACACCCAATTCTTACTTCCCTCTTGAGATCTCTCTTTTAGCTTCTACCACATTCCTACCTCTCTGATAGGTTTCTCAGTCTCTTTTGTGCCCTAGTGGACATGAGCCTGCTTTCACTTTAGCCTAAAACAGGACCAGGATTTGAATGTTAGCTGCATCACCTTCTGGCAGCCGCCTTTGACACTGTTGTGCTCTGACCTTCAGGTGTCTCCTCTGTAAAATTTATGTATAGAGATTAGGGTTACATCTCAATGGTATCTAGTATTTGCAAGGCCCTGGGCCACACAGACACACATGCACGTGCACACATGTTCACATACACATGCATACACGCAGAGAGAGAGAGAGAGAGAGAGAGAGAGAGAGAGAAGATGGATAAGAGGGGAGGGCAAAATGAAAGAGAAGAGAAGAGAGGGAAGGTCGGAGGATGGGAAGGGAGAGGAGAGAAACAGAGAGGAGAAGAGAGAAGTGGGGGGAGCGGAGGGAGGAGAGGTGAGGAGAGTCAGGTGTGGTAGTGTACAGTTGTAATCCCAGTGGTGGGGAGGCAGAGACAGGTGTGTCCCAGGGGCTCACTGACCAGCTAGCCTAATCTACTCAACAAGCTCCAGGCCAGGGAGAAAGATCTTGTCACAATAAAACAAGTAGCCAGCACTTGAAGAACAACACCCAGGGTTGGCCTCTGGCCTCCACATTAGCACACACATATGTGCATGTGCACCTGTATACATACATGCAGTCACACGTGCACATGTACAAATAGAAAAAAAAAGAAATGAACACTAATTCTATATAACGATTTCTACCTCACTGGAGTGTCACAAAAGTGAAATTAAAAAGAAGACTATGCACACAGAGGGAACATTCCGCACAATCCTTGGACGCGATCAGAGCAGCGAACGTGGCTCCTGGCAGTATAAAATGTTTCCAGTAGTAATTTTCAACAAATAAGGACGTGGCTAATAAGTTAAGCTCTATATGCCATGATTTATTTATAGAATGCTGTATAATACAGCCATTAAAATAATGCTCTGAAGAATATTTAATGGCACAGAAAAAATGATCACAATATAATTTTAAGAGAAAAAAATGAGGCTATAAAACTGGGGTCTTAATTCTGTTCTTTAAAGAAAAGAGTGGGGTGGTGTGTGTGTGTGTGTGTGTGTGTGTGTGTGTGTGTGTTGTGTATGCATCTAGAAAAAGGCACTAAGGGAAAATACAGTGAAATGTTGACTGGCAATTCTTCCTTTTATACTTCTCTTTCTTATTCTTCTGCATTTACAAATTTTCTCCAATACATCTGTATTCTTCTCATAACAATACATGTGCTTTTAAAAACTCAGATACCAATTTTCTTATTCAACAAAATTGGTTTATTTATTTTTTTAGCACACAGTGTGAGTCAAGCAATATTTCAGACACAGGTATACTGTGCTGAGAAACTTAACAGGCACAGTTTTCTCAAGATAGCCTCTAGCTGGCACTGAACTTCTCTTAATCATTTTTTTTTTTGCACAACTTTCTTCTGTAACCTTAATTCATTCACTCCCCATGGGAAGGAACCATGTGGTCCTCTTCTATGGTGCCCTGTAACATTATACTCCTTACATCTGGCAGAAATTCAACAGTGGATTTTATCTTAACAATCTGATACCCTTTGACCATGGTCAGTTTCCTACCAGTTAATACAGGAAGAGCAGATGAGAGCAGCATCCCCATGCTGATTTGTTCCTGTATAGCCACCTTCCTCCGTTGACATGGAAGTGAGGGAGTTAAATATCTGTTCAAAGTCACAACCTGTGGTGGTGTTATAGTTTAGGGGTCAAATCCTTTCACACATAACACCCTACTCCAAAACTCGGGTGTTGAAGTGTTAGTCTCCTGTTGGTGGCACTACTGAGAAGAGACCAGATCACAAACACCCTACCTTCATCAACAGATTCATTACTGGAGCCACGTGATGTTAGGGAACCACCAGAAGGTGCTAGAGACGTGGGAGGAGGCAGCTCACTAGAACTGCATCTTGAAGAGGTATCTTGTCCCTGTTCCCTCCCCACATCCCCTCTCACCATCCCCCTTTTCTCTCCCCTGCACCCTTCCCTCTCCCTCTCTGCTTCCCTGTCTGCTGAGAGGTGAGCAGTTCTTTCCTTCTGCCATGATCCTTTCCCCAGCCACAAGCCTGAAAACAATGGAACCAGCTCAACCCAGGACCAACACAAACCTTCCCTCTTGTAGTGTTGTGTCATTGCTAACTGTCACAGGAAGCTGCCTTCAGCAGCTGGGTTTCCTGGAGGCACATCCTCTATAAAGAAGAGATTGTCTTTACCCAAACTCCACAAAATAGGCAAGGATTCTGGGTTTTCCCACCTCAGGCAGCTTGAGGACATGGCAGGTGCTCTCCACTGTTTTCATAGCCTGCATATCTGGGCAAAAGGCAAAGCCTGTGGCCCTGTCTTAGAATAATATTTTAATGTATAAAACAAATACATAGGATCCCAAGGAAAACTACTTATACTGAAGTACATCTCTTGTAATATTATGTCTCAAACATATGTATTATACAGGAATAGATCTGCTTCTTTGAACCACATTTAAAAAAAACACTACCCTTGAAAAACAAGCAATTAAGTTTTATTTTTAAAAGACATAAGGGCTGTTTTGCCCAGCTTGAACATGAACAAGAAACGGTGGGAGGTAATGCATTTGCCGTTTGGTACAAGCCAATTGATTTTGACTTTGTGTGAGTTCCCGAACCATGCTAAGGATTCAATCCTTAAAGATACATTACTGCAAACGGAATTAAGGCTTTCATGATTTTTACAAATTAAATAGAGATTTCTTTCATGGAGCACAAAAATTCTCCCAAGACTTTTAGTTAAACTCTAGTCAAATCTGTTTATTATTACTGTATATGTGTGTTATTATTACTGTATGGGGTGGTGGGGGAGCATGCTCATGTAAGGGTCAGAGGACAGCTTGGTAGAGCTGATTCTCCTTTTCCGTCTTTGCATTGGTACCAGGGAATGAACTCAGGTTCTCAGGCTTGAGAGGCAAGTACCTACTGAGTCGCCCGCCTCACCAGCCGTCAGGTCGGTTTTCAGCCACCGCTCAATGAGCTAATGTTTGGCAAGATAAGCACTTTTAAGAGATTGTATCAGTAAGAAAGTGTGACTCTGTGGTTCAGGTTCAATGCTATTAGGAGACAAACATTTCTTGGAAGAGTTTTGGTTTGCAGGTGTTTGTAGGCCTTTGCTTTGAAACAATTTGACAGAACTTGTAACTCAGCTGTGATGACCAGAGTGCTTCATCTAGCCTTTCCAAGCCTTCCAGGATGACGGCCTCAGCCTCTTCATGCTAACAGCTTAGCCAGGAAGTCTAGAGATGCTTCCAGGAGTCTCCATAACAGCTACATCAGAGCCTGGGATTAAGATTCATCTCAACCAATCAAAACTGTCTGTGTGGCAGCCAACCAGTAGACACATGACTGCCACTCAAACTGCCCTGGCCCTTGGTTTTCTTCCTTCATTAAAAGAAAAAAGTAAAACTTCCCCCTTTGAAGACAATGAGCTACCTCTCTGTGAAGAAGTTGTAGCAATTGTAAAGGGGTTCCTACGCCCAGTTTCTGGTCCCAGGTTTCAAAATCTTCTGTGAGTCCAGTTCCAGAGGATCCAAGGCCTTCTTCTGCCTCTATGGGCAACAGGCACACACATGGTACACAAATATACATGCAGGGGAAACATACATGTGCACAGAATAGAAAGACCTGGAAAGGGTGTCCCCTGCACTTCATTTTCTGCTAGTTTGCCCTGACAAAACCCGTAAACACTATTACTCAAAACAAACTTTTAAGAAAATTAGGGAGTTTTTAAACAAAACTTCCCTTGAGATTTTGGGGAGCAAATAGCAACTGTTCATTCAAAACTATCCCCAAAAATCCATCCTAGGGCATCCCAGGAGACTCCAACTTGGCCCCATCTCCTAAAGTTTCTACCATTGCCCAGCAGAATGGAGACCAACTCTGTAAGCACACAAGTCTTTGTGGTCACTTAAGCAAACCATAGCTTGCTTCAGGTACACCAGCCGTTCTTCATAAAGCACAACCTTTGACTGGGAAAGCACTTCCGGTTTTTTCCTCTTGTTTAGGCTGACAAATCCACTCATTCACTACTTCCAGTGTGTATAGACCAGGCCCAGACTCACAGAGATCCACCCATCTCTGTCTCCCAAGTGCTGGGATTAAAGGCAGGTGCCACCACTTCCCAGCGTGATCAAATTTCTTTGGTGGTATGAGCCCCTTTTTGTTTAGCATCTGATAGGAAATTTCAAGAATCTGCCCAAAACATTTTTCACGAAATTGCAATGGCATGTTGGAATGACATGGGTTTTTCTTCATACACACATGTTTCTAACCTGTCCTCTTATGTACTTTTCTAAACAAGCAAAAGACCTATAGTCTCTGTGTCTTTTCTCTTTCAAAAGTCCATTCTCAAGATTTTTCCACGAAGGAAGAAAAATCTTTTTGTCCCCATCACTTCATTAACGTAAATGAAATGAGACACATTTTCCAGAAGACCTTCCTTTTCTTTGCCCACACAAGATAAATTGGGTCTGTAAAAAAAATAAATAATAAATAAGGCTAAGACAAAATATTTCATTCCACTGACATTCTTTGGAACCTAATACTTTGTTTGTGGTTCATAAAGTAATTTGTTTGATAAATTTACATAGGAGGGAATAATTTATATGTTCAGCAAAGTGTGAAATATTCATTAAATTCTGTAACAAGTGAGTAAAGCAAGGCAGATTTTACAAGTCAGGAGGTCAGCACTGTTAGCATCATTTAGCGTTGGTGTCGATGGAACCCAGCTTTTGTGGCAGGTGACCAGCTGCCTTTCTAGAAATCATGATTGTCATTTCTGATATTGTCAGTGTCTCTCTCAAAGGTGTTTTGTAAATGTGTAGCATTTCACCAAATCATAGCATAAGAACATCAAGAGTGCTCTGTGTCTGGAAGACTAAACAACATAACGCAGATGCTGTACAAAGAACAAAAGGGAGAAACAAAGCCGAGAAAGGACTTGTACTTCAATCAGGGCTTATTACACTGTGTGTGTCCCAGATCACTGCGCCATCTGTCAGCAGCCGCCAAGTGTTGCTTTAAATGTCACACTGACAGCCCAGCGGTCAGAAACACTACAGTTGCTCCAATCCACTCGAGGCTGCACTGCCCACCGAGAGTGGAAAACTCACGTGAAGATGGACATGGTTTGCAGAACTTTAGAGAACTTTGAAAATTACTCTACCTGTACCACGTGTTGAACTAAAAACAGCTTCAGAGAAGGAACGTTGGAAGATCTGGCTCACTGCTGTCTTAGTCAGGGTTTCTATTGATGCTACAAAGCACCATGACCAAAAGGCAAGTGGGGGGGGGGGGGTAGTTGGCTTACACTTCAGCATTGCTGTTCATCACTGAAGGAAGTCAGGACAGGAACTCAAACAGAGGAAGAACCTGGGAGAACCTGAAAGCAGGAGCTGATGCAGAGACCATGGGAAGGGAGCTGCCTACTGGCTTGTTTCCAATGGGTTGCTCAGCCCACCTTCTTATAGAACCAGGACCAAGAACCCAGGGATGGCACCACCCACCATGGGCTGGGCCCTCCCCCATTGATCACGAAAAGAGAAAATGCCTTAGAGCTGGGTCTCAAGGAGGCATTTCCTCAGCTGAGGCTCCTTCCTCTGATGACTCTAGCGTATGTCAAGCTGACACCCAAAACCACCTAATGCGTCTGCCCCTGGCTGCCCCACTGGTGCACAAAACTGCCAGGTAAGGGCCAATCAGCCGTGCCATGCTGGGGGAGAGTCTAAGAGGAAGAGTGATCTCCAGCTGCCTCTCGGCCAGACTCTTAGCTGTTGCAATTTCAAAATACCGGTGGGTATAAATTAACATTCCAGATATCCACACCGACTGTAATGTGATATGAAAATATTTGTGCTGTCTATTGATGACAGGATCACAGGCCATGCTAATCCTACTGGTTTGTTTCCACACTTGTAAATTGAAGGAAACACCACTTTTCACAGAGAGGTTGGTGAAAAGGAAGGTGGAGAGGGCTAGAGAGGCGGCTCAATGGTTAAGAGAACAAACTGCCCTCACAGAGGACCTGGCTTTGGTTCCCAGGCCCCACATCAAGCAGCTCATAAGCACCTATAACTCCTGCTCCAGGGCATCAGAGGTCCCTGGCCCCAGAAGCACCTGCATTCGCATGCGCATACCCAAACACAGATGCACAAAAACACATAAGAAAAAAATAGCATAACTCGCCCAGTGGTGGTGGCACACATCTTCAATCCCAGCACTTGGGAGGCAGAGGCAGGTGGATCTCTGTGAGTCCGAGACCAGCCTGTTACAGAGTGAGCTCCAGGACAGCTAGGGTTACACAGAGAAATCCTGTCTCTAAAATAAAATAATCCTCTCTTTAAAAAAAATCTCTCTCTACCTCCTACTTGTGGATCAAGATGCAAGCTCTCAGTTACTGCTCAAGCACTATGCCTCTCTCTCTTTCTGCACACTGCCATTCTCCCTGCCTCCATGGCTATGGACTGTCTTAGTCACTGTTCTATTGCTCTGAAGACACACCATGACCATAGCAACTCTTATAGTGCTGGAGAAGAAGCTGAGAGCTTTCCATCCTGATCTTCAGGAAGAGGGAGAGAAGAGAAATAGACTTGGCAAGCGCTTTTGAAACCTCAAAACCTGCCCCCAGGGACACACTTCCTCCAGCAAGGCCACACCTCCTAATCCTTCTAAGCCTTACGAAGAGTTTCCACTCCTGGTGACTAAGCCTTCAAACATATGAGTCTATAGGGGACAAACTAATTCCAACCTCTCCAGGGACTCATACTCTAAAACTGTAAGGCCCAAGTTAAATGCTGCTTTTTATTAAGAAAGGGAGGAGGCATGGAAACAAATATGCAAGCTAAAAATTTCCCTCTGAAATTTCATGGACTCTCTGACTCCTAGTCCACTAGCCCATTGGAGGGGGGGGGGTCCAGGGACCCCAGTTAAGAGCCACCGTGTTATATCTTTCTTCATGGTTTGTGGAATCAGTTCCATATTTCAGGTAAAAGAAAGAGGAAATTGGTAAGCTTTTATAATGTTAAACTTGGATTTTTTTTTCTTTGCTTTTAAAATGTTATTTTGAAGAAATGATAGGAGTAGATAAATTTTTAAATGACTTTTCTGGATAAACATGAGAAGTCAACAATCCATTCAGTTCCTCAATACACGTTTTTCCCCTTTGGGTGCTGTGAGTGGAACTCAGGCCTCACATATGCTGAGGAAGACATTCTACCCCTGAGCCACGCCCAGAACTCATCTAGAAAACCGGTATTGCCCCTGGACAACATGATGAACCCACCAAACCCCATTGTCTACTTCCTAATGAGTGTATGTCCCCACTCTTCTGAGAAAGTGGCTCCTCCCTAGACCAGAGTGAAGTCCTGGGAGAGCTAAGCCATTTGGAGCAGCCATTCTCTTGCTGTAGATGAATGTGTAAGGTGAGAATTCAATCTATCCAGCTGAACCTGCAAAGGTAGGGCTTTTGTCTGGTGTCTGGAAATGCTGAGATCATCGGCTACCACCAGGGAAGCTGACTCCCAGATAAGGATGGCACAGTAAAGACTGAGGGACCTTTGGTCCTTGAGGACATCATAGAGGTGATCCTACCAGGAGCCACACCACCACTGGACTTCTTGCCGTGGAAGATGATGGCCAATTGTATGTGACCATTGACTCTTTTGATTGGCACATAATTACATGTATTTAAGGTGTACAATGTCATGTGTCAATTCATGTACACTCTGTGGAATTTCCAAATTAGAGTAATTAGCGTAACCATTACTCCAAACATTTACTGTTCCTTTCTGGGGGAAATACTAGAATCTTCAGGCTAATTCAAAGTATTCATTGTTATTGTTAACTGTGTTCACCCTACTATGCTGTAGAATAAAAACCTTACTCTTCCTGCTGTCTAATTAAAGTTAGGCCCAAGTCCTCTACCCTCAATAGTTTGTGACAATTTTCATTTTACTCTCAACTTCTATGAGACAAATCTTTACAGATTCCTCATATGCTGTGAGACAATATGATATCTGTTTCCTGGTGCCTGCCTTGTTTTTCTGTACTTTAATATTTTTGAGGTCTGCCTATGTCACAAATGATAGGAGTTCAGACTTCATATGTGCACCACATTTTCTTCATCCACTTGGCAGATGATGGACACGTAGGTTTGAATTTCCTATCTTGGCTATTGTGGGCATCACTGCAGTGAACATAGGAGCGAAGGCATCTACAATGTATTGATCTCTTTTATTTTGGGTATATGCCCAATAGCAGGATTCCTGAATCAGATGGTGTGGTGGTTTCAAAGGAAAGACCCCCCCCCCATATGTTTGAAAGCTTGGTCCCCAATTGGTAAAACTGTCAGAGAGGATTAGAAAGTGTTGTTGGAGGCAGTGTGACACTGAGAGTGGGCTTTGAGGTTTCAAAAGACCCCATTTCCTCCAGTGTCCTCTCAACTCCTCAAACTGGTGAATAAAGATGTGAGTTCCCAGCTGTTCTACCTACCTGCCTTTACTCCGCCACCGTGGACTCTAATCCTCTGAAACTGTAAGCCCAAGTAAGTGTTTCTTTTAGTAAGTTGCCTTGGCCATGATGTTTGCCAAAGCAATAGGAAAGTAATGAAGACCGATGGTAATTCTGGTGTCAGTTCTTTGAAGAACCTCTGTACTTTGAGGGAGTTCTTTAAGGTACAGGTGACGTCATCATACCTGACACAGATAGACACCTTGGGAAACATTAAGAAAGGGCCCCTGCCTTTTCAAATGCCTTTCTACATCTAGTTCTTAATGTGTTAGACCATCTCAGTACATACAGATCACCCACACACCTCACCAGGTCCCTCTTATTTACCCTCCTGTTAGGTCAATAATCCTCCCTGCTATTCTGTCTGTACTGATGGCTCCATCCCAGTTAACTGCCAGCTCTTGTCTGGTCTAAGTCATCAGTTCCCCTTCTACTAGGGACATTTCCAGACAGAAGACAAAGGAAATTTGTTGTGCTGATGATCAGCTCATGTTACTTTCCTCTTTAAATCTTTGCCATGGTTTTCTGTTGCTTGTAGAATATGGAGAAAACCACTTCAATATCTACAAAAACATATAGAAATCTTACCCAATATATGGTCCTCAGCTCCCACCATGCTACCTCCCACTTCCTCCCCATCCCCGTGTCCAGTTAAAGCATTCAGATCTCAGCTTAGCCTTCACTTCCTCAGAGGAACTTCTCATGGCCACACCCTTCACCTGGCTCCTAGTGTATATTCTCACAACGACTCCACAAAGCCTTCCCAATGATTCAGGACAGTCTTTTGGCTCACTATTGGATGCACAGACTTTAATACAGGATAGATAGATAGATGATAGAGAGAGAAAGAGAGAGAGAGAGAGAGAGAGAGAGAGAGAGAGAGAGAGAGAGATTCAAAACATATTTGTAGAAGGAACAGATAAATGCTCCCAGATAAAATCACCCCTTGAAGGAGTTTGTCCTCATAGATCTACCTTAATCAATAGCACCCCAAATCCCTGTTCATCAACTCTATGGGTTCTGTTCACAAACACAGCAGCTTACACTTGACACTCCCTCTAGCGAAACACTGAAGGAGGAAGAGCTACTTACCTCCTACTGTGGGTCCAATGATGACCCAAAGCAAATCCCACCTTCTCTCCAAATCACTGAAGGAGAAAATACAGTTCTTACAATAAAATCCTTACCCCTTATGTCCTATAGAGGTACTAGGAGGTAAAGCCTTTGAAAGGTAATTAGGTATAGATGTAATGAGAGTACTTGAGGGTAAATAGATAAAGTCCCCATGATGAGACTACTGTCCTTCTAAAGGGAAAAAAATCTAGAGTCCCCCCCCCCTCTGTTTACCACTTAATCCTGGATCTCCTGGCCCCACAACTGTGAGAAAATGAACGCTTGTTGCTGGAACTACAACCTATGGCGTAAAGCAGCCCCTGACAGCCACTCTTCTGTTCCTGTGGTTCGTTTTGGTTTATAACTCAGAGAGGTGTCCACAATGTAAGAAAGGCATGGAGGCAGAAGCAGGAAGCCAAAAGATCAACTCTCAACTGCACACGGATAACAGAGAGACCAACTAGAAGTGGGGACAGGGCTATAAACCCCCAAAATTCACCCCCAGTGACATACTTCCTCCAGCGTAGCTCCTGTCCTAAAAGTTCCATAACATCCTCCAAATAGCGCTACCAACTGGGAACCAAGCATTTAAATACATGAATCTAATGGGGACATTTCTCAATCAAGAAACCACACATCTTTAAGGAAGACCGTGCATAGAGTGTGACTTGCAGAATCCGAAAGTCATTTGCTGTTGCTCTCACGGGCTCTGTATCACTCCAGTGCTGCCATTTGCCAGCTAGGTAGGTATATGACAGCTCTCAGCCCCAGTGTCTCATCTATTCAATGGGATAACAAGAGCGTGAACAACACAGAGTCGCTGTGAAGATGAAATGAGACGCCATTTCTAAAATCCTAACAGCAAGCCTAACTCACAGTGTAGAAACCTCCAGCCGTGAGCGTGTTTATTCCCATTTGGATTCCCGTGGCAGAACTGAAACCAATCTTCAAGATCAGAGAGTGAGCAATCTGATTTCAGAGATGATGAACCAAGTCTAAGGAGTCTCTGGTGGCAGAACAAGCAGAAAGAGGCCAGGCAGCACCCGCGGGGTGCTGTTTTTCCACCCCATCCTACACTCACGCTGCTTCTCTGGGGCCCTGCTAGTCTCAAAAGATGTAGCACCAGACATTGTCCCCCTTTGGGCTAATGGTGAGATGAGCTACTTATAAATGCTCCTTCCTCCAAGCTCCACAAGGACATTCATTGCCCCAGGAACAGAGGCAGAGCCCAGAGGGAAGTCTCAACCAATCAGTAGACCCATCTCTCTCAACAGTTCTTCCTGTGAAGGACACCCCAAAATGCACATCAGGTTGTGGGGTACGTATGTGTTTGCACTACTACAGACCAATGTCTTCGTACATGCAAGGCAAGCCTTCTGCCATTGAGCCACATCCCAGCCTTCACGGGATTTCTTTCAACACTGTGGCAGCTTTTTCTCTGTCCCGAGACTCCAGACTGGTGAATTTCGTAGCACCGTCATGAGTCTGATCATCAAAAACCGTCTTGCAAGGATACAATTCAGAAAGAGCTTCACAATGTGCACTTATTTGAACAACAGAACAGCAACATCTTCTTGATGCCTGCCTGGTATTTCGCTGAGAGCCACTGCTGTTAACCACAACCAAGAGGAAGAGAAAGTGTAAGTTGTGAGCATACCAATTGCAAACTCAAATCAATCACTTCTAAAGGGCACGCTTCCCCTCGAGAACAGGTTTAAGGAAATAAGCACGCAGACTTAATGGAAATTTTCAGAGTATATTGATTGAAATCTGTTGCATTTTCTTCCTATTTGAGAACACATCATTTTTGCATTAGGCAATTGGTTTATGACTTAGGTAAACAGAAAATACAAAAAAAAAACTTTTCAGAGATGGGGACTTTAGCGAGTTTGCCTTGTTCCATCCCTCTGTGGGGTTCATACCTCCTTCCCTGTGGTCTTTCTGATGAGTCTCCTCCAGACTCCTTCAGAAGAAAGCCCCGTCTCTGCCCCACTGCTGATAGCAGTAATCATGACAACAAGCAGCTGCTCCCACAATGCATCACTCTCCTTTGTCTCCTTCCTCTGCAGAAACTACCCTCTCCATCAGCTGGAGCACCCCTCCTCTTCCCTGGCCTCCTTTTCCACCCCTGTTCACCACCATCAGCCTCAGAGACAGTCTCTGATACCATCTCCCACGGGAAGTCATGTCTGTGCCCCAAGGAGGTAGTCAGAGCTTTTCCCAGTAGGCTTCACTAATGCCTTGTTCTGACTCCTGTCCTAACTATCCCTTCGAAAACATTTTTTCATGTATTTTTTTATGTTCTGGTAAGGCTAGGTCCCCACCCTATTGTGATAATGACCACTCTGTCCATACTGCTCCATTTTAAAACAGTTTTTTCATATCTGAACATTTCTAAACTCAGGTTGTTTTGGAAATAATGTGTACATTGAGTGTGGTAGTGTTTGTGATTTTTTTTTCCTTCTAAAAAGCTGTTATTATGTTAAGAGCACACCTTAAAAATCTAACAGCTACGTTTCACGTGTCTTGACTGCAGGTTCCCAGGGAGCGGGAACTGTATTTTAGTCTGTGCATCTCCACCCTCAGAAGGGCGCCTGCCAGGCAGCTGGTGCCCAGTCGCTGATGGGAGGAGGTGAATCACGGGAGCAACTTCATCCTCTCTCTGCTGCTGCAGCAGGTAATTACACAGAGAAATACATTACCTCAGAGCTCTGAAGCTGGGACATCTAAGGTCGAGGCGCTGCCAGCTGCAGTCCTCTTCCATGGTGGTGTCATGTGAGCTGTGTCCATGGCAGAAGGCAGAAGGGCATGAGAGAACACATTCTCCAAAGTCCATTTAGAGGGACATCAATCCATTCTTGATGGCAAAGCCTTCATGACCCAGACATCTCCAGGTAGGTTCTGTTCCCAACAAGGTTGGATTTTTTTTCATTGCATGAATCTAGGGGATACATTGAGACCACAGCAAGAGAGGAAGACGAGGAGGAAGGAAGGGGACCCTAAACTTCCCATCCCCTGGAAAGTACAGGACTTCTCCAAGAGGATCTGCCTCCTTACTGCTTGCTGCATTTCCTGGGGGGAAGGGTTTCAAGACAACACTGCGGTGGCATACATCACAGGACACACTAAATTCTTCTTCTCATCTTCAGGAGACTCCTACAGGCCCTGCCTTTCACAGCAAACACAATCTCAGCCACCTCTGCCCTCTCTGGGTGGCTTCAAGAAAAGAATCAAATCTTTGCTTTATTTATTTTTTTCTGAGACTGAACAGAGAACTTCAAGCTTGCTGCTCAAGCCCTCCACCACTGAGCTATATCACCTGGAGCCTTTAATTCACTTCTTTTCTCTAAGATCTTTGAGGCCTGGCAGCTGACTGCCTTTGAGGCTCATTTGTAAACATAGCAGCCATGCCTAGTAAACATGTATTATCCCGTCTCCTCTCCACTCCTTGTACAATGCTCCCAGTTTCAGGAAGCAGTGGCTTTATTCCCAAAGACACCAAGCCAGAGAGGCAGTCCTGATTCCTCTGCCTTCTTGCTCCCACAGCTGGGCTTCAGTGCCTGTGTCTTGCACATTGATGCTTCATCCAGTTAATTTAGTTCTCTGGCCATGGCTCCTTTCCTAACAGCCTAACCTTCCTACACAGGTTCCCTGGCCTCTGCATTCTTCCCTCCAACTATTGGCACTTCTGCACCTCAGACCTCTTCTTAAACCTTATTTCTTTCAGGAAGGCTTTTAGGTCAGGGCCTCCTGCCAACAGCTTCCCCAGCAGGATGCTGTCTCTGTCATGTCCCAAAACGCTGACTGCTGTTTGCTTGGCTACTCTTGCTTCCCAACTTCATCTAGATGATATGGAGATAGGGAAAGAGTCGGCTTTGCTCATAATAGCGCCAATATGCAAGAGATACTCAATATGTATTTCTCAAATTACTGAGTTCAATAAAGGAACTGTGAACTTGATTGGGCAAGGTTTAATTCACTGGCAAATTGTTTGGCTCAATGCCACAAGACATCAGATTTAGGGGGGGAACCAGCTCTGACAACGCAGCAATGGGACTCAGGTCATTCCCTGAGGCTCGGGTTCTTCAGCTGAAAAAATGAGGATAAAGACACGTCATATGGGACTGTCACAAGCTCAAGGGAGCGTGTACGTAGCAATGTGTTTCCCAACTACTGTGATTTCTGTCCGGGTGTATCCACGGCCACCTAGTCTCCAAGCGACCCCACCATGGCTGCAGCAGCTGTAACAAAGGCCATGCAAGCTCAGCCTGGAGCCGTGACAATCACCAGCAGGGCTCAACACCGAGTTCCGCATGTCTGTTCCATCTATCTCCACGTCTTCTGCTGTCTCACACCACAAGGCCACTTCCAGAAGCCCTCATCACTGCCCCTTCCAGTACACTGTGTTGCTGGGGGATTTAATGAGCCTGAAGGCCCCGGAAATACACTGACTTCAAAGACAAAATGAATAGCATTGTGCATTTTAGTGCAACAGCAATTAGGAGCAGCAGCCACCATGTACTCAGGCGGGCAGGAGAGATGAGGAGAAAAGGGGTAAAGTGACCTCATAAAGATACTTAATTTCATTACCACCAGACATAGTTTCCCATTATTGCTCTTGGTGTTTAATGGTTTTATGATTCCATCTATTGATGCTTAGCTAGTTCATTAACTGTGCTGCTAAAAATACAATTATCTCCAACAAACCTTTCATCACTAATAAAAAGAGGTGGGGGAAACTCCATCATTACCAGAAAGCAATGGGGTGGACACATTGGTATAGCAACACCTTGGCCCCGAATTATGAAACTGAGACTAGGCTGACAGTTCAGAAATTCAACCAAGCAACTTCTTTGTTTTTTCTTTAACCGACTCCAGCTAGCTTGGTGAACTGATTTTGCATAGCCAACTGGCACTGACATTGATTGAGCCAGCTGAGTAAATCTATCATCGAGTTAGTGATGTGGCTGAGGTATGAGAATCTACTTAATGGCCTATTCATTCACCAAGTATTTACAAAACCTTTCCTGGATATCTTGCTTTGGTCAGCAGATACCATACATATAAAAGAGACAGGGGACACAAGGCTCTCATCTTCAAGACCCTACAGATGAGCACAGACTTCTCTTAGGTATATATATATATATATATATATATATATATATATATATAGAGAGAGAGAGAGAGAGAGAGAGAGAGAGAGAGAGAGAGAGATGCTAAGACTTTTATTTATAGATATATAAATACTAAGACTTGGGAAGGGAGCCCAAGTTATTGAGCGGAGGGTCAAATTCCTTGAGGGTCAAGACCTCCATTCTTTATTTGGGACAGGGGAGGAGAAAGTACTGAGCAGAGCAGGAGATGAGTGTGACTTTCCATCCCACTTTAGCTGAAATCAACACAGTGACCTTCCATAGTGTGGATGAATGAAAATGGCCCCCATAGGCTCATAGGGAGTGGCACCATTAGGGGGTGTGGCCTTTTTGGAGGAAGTGTGGTCTTGTTGGAGGAAGTGTATCACTAAGGGTATGCTTTGAGGTTTTAAATGTTCAAGCCAGGCCCAGTGTCTCTTCTGTTTTCCTGATACCTGCTTATTGGAAGTAGAACTCTCAGCTCCTTCTCCAGCACCATGTCTGTCTGCATGTCACCATGTTTCCTACCATGATAAAAGTGAACTAAACCTCTGAACTGTAAGTCAGCCCCAATTAAATGCTTTCCTTTATATAGAAGCACGGCCCAAGGGACCCAGACAGCCTAGGGAAAGGACAGCATTCCAACAGAGTTGAGAGAAGGAGGAAGGAAGCTCCGATGAATACAGACTGGTCCATCAGTGCCAACAGCCAGAGGCAGACTGGCATCCCTTGATGGTGGAGTGGCACTAACTCTCTCTCCTCCCTTCCTCCCTTCTCCCCTTCTCCCCTTCCTCTTATCACTCCTTCCTGTGTGTGGATGAAATGTGATTGGCCACTTTCTTTTTCCTGCCACCATGCCATGCCTTTCAGTCAGGAATCGTAAATTGCTAAAACAAACCCTTTCTTCCTCAAGTTGCCTTTGGTCAGAGCATTTTACCACATCAACTCATAGGAGCAGTGACTCAGACTCACCTGAGGAGGCTTTAAGGACCTCTGACCCAGGGATGTGTCTCAGTCAGTGTTCTATTGCTGTGAGGAGACACCATGACCACGGCAACACTTATAAAGGAAAACATTTCATTGGGGCTGGCTTACAGTCTCAGAGGTTTCATCCATTATCATCTTGGCAGGAAACATGGCAGCAGGCAAACAGATATGGTACTGGAAAAGGAGCTGAGACTTCTACTTGATCCACAGGCAGCAGAGACAACCTTGCACCATGCTGAGCATAGCCTGAGCCCAGAAGACCTCAAAGCCCACCCCCCACTGAAGGCGTAGGTCACAAACAATCCCACACCAGTTTGGAATTATGATTAATATAATGGTTATTTATTTGAAGGGGAAAAACTTACAGATCACCGTCCTAGACAACAGCCCTCTATGCAATCAGGAAGGGAGCCTAGTCGCCGCACAGGAGCTGGAAGCCAGAGCGCGAGTGGAGGGAAGCGGCCGCATTTTTAAAGAGAGAAACCACGCCCCAATGGGCTGGTATCTCAGCGGCTATTGGCTGAAGGAGCAGAAGAGGCTCCCGCAACACCCCACAGTGACACACTTCCTCCAACAAGACAACACCCACTCCAACAAAGCCACACCTCCTAACTGCCACGCCCTGTGGGGGTCATTTCCTTTCTAACCACCGCGGGATGCTTCCCAGGCTTGAGGTTAATACCTGGATATCTGCTGAGCCTCTGCCTGCTGCCAGGAAGGGGAATTAGGTAGGCTGGAGGACCAAGCTCCCAGGATTCCAGAACCCTTAGTCCAGAGGCTGTGCTTCCCATGTCAAAGTACACCCCCCCCCCCTTGTAAATGACTTTTGAATTCTGTAATTACTCAGGAAATGTCACGTTTGCCACTGTGCTGTTAGTATAGCAAACAACTCCACACCAACGTAAATATTTTCCATGGCATCATTCCAGCTCTCTGACGCGTGTGCTTCCAGATGATCACACAGGAGACGAGAGCACAGCATCTTCTGTTATGAGAGGCACTTACAGGAGGCTACCGGGAAGCCAATGCCACTCATCTGGGAGATCTGGGCTGGCCCCTGCATCAGGACCCATGTCTATGTTTTCTTACTAGAGACTGCTCAGTATCTGCCTGGGTTGGGAAATGAAGAACTGGCGTTTGAGCCGTTTTCCCAGCAGCCATTAATGCAGGTGTCACTGGGACAGAAACAGTAGGGAAGCCAATTGCCTTTAAGCAAGTCACTGGGCTGCACCGGCCTCTGTTGCCTGGTCTGTCAAATGAAAATATCGATTTCATCAACTAATCAAAATGAGGTTACTGTCACGCGTGGCTGTCCTCTGAGCCAAGCAACTGTCATCTAGGGGAGTTCTTCTGTGTCCCCTTGAAAAGACCATCCCAGCTGGGCTAATTGACAGTTTATGCTCCCTTCCAAGTGACAAATGGATAAAGAAAATGTGTTGCACATATATGCTGGTGTTTCTTTCATACAGTCATAAAAAAGAGCAAAGTTATGTCATATGAAGGAAAATACATGGAACTGGACATCATCGTGTGAAACCAAATAAACCAAAGCCAAAAGGACATGTATTGCATGCTTTTCTCTCATATGGGACATCTAGATCCAAACATACTTGTATGTATGTTTGGTATGGAGACTGAATATAAATTACATATCTTATTATTAATGATACGGCATAGATATCATAAGAAAGTAGAGAAACGACTATAGTGAGGAGGAACAGAAACTGTGGGAAGCTGGAAGGAGGGACAGAGGAAAGCAATGGGGGGACCAAACATGAGCAAAGTACAATGATATTTATGTATGGAATGTCATCAAGAATTTCAACATTTTACTTGATAACTGAAAAATGACTTATAAAGGAAGAGGTCCAAAGTTTGCTGGGATGTTTTGCTAATGAGAATGTAAGAAACAGCCCCATCATCCAAATTCTAGTGGAAGGAAGGTAGTATAAACTCTCTGAAGCAGTTTGGAAACTTCTAGAAAGCTTTCAAATGCAGGGTAGGGGATGGAGCATGTGAGCATGTCTTTAAGGCATTTTCTTAATTGTTAATTGATGCACGAGGGCCCGGGCCATGTGGGTGGTTCCAGGCATGTAGGCCTGAGCTAAACAGAGAAAGTTACTGAGTGGGGAGGTGTAGTGGCGGTTGGAGGAATTTGGAAATAACCAAAAATAGTCCTTTTTGAATAAATCAGTTTTAATAAAAGGAGAAAGCGGGATACACTTACAAAGCCAAAGTTTCAGCGAAGCAGAGAGTCAAGCGGGGAGGGGGGGGAGGGGGGGGACAGGGCCGTCCATCCCCAACCCGGTTCTTTTTAAAGGTACCTTTCTCCCCTGGAGCAGCCACGCCCCTGAAAGCAGGGATTGGTCAGCTGCCCCAACATCTCCCCCTTTTGTCTAAATAAGGCAGATTCAGAAACCAAATACAACTATATACAATGGGAATAGATCATATAAAATTACAAGAAGCAAACAATATTAGGCGAGAAACATATAACAGAAATTTTATTAAACATTTTACTTTAGGAAGTCTAAATAATGTAGAAGGTAGCTACAATTATCTAATCTTTAACCCCATCAAAGATCTGAGAAGAGAAGTAATATTACTAAAGCAACCAGGAAGCACAAACGAGAAACTTCCATAATGTGTAACAGATGACAGAGACAACTGACTGCCTGGGCAACCACACAAAGTCTCGTTAGCAATGTTGAGGCAACCAACTTTGGCTAAGGCCTAAGACAACCTGACATACTATTTTTTAACGGCAATGAACCTTTAGTAGAACTATCCTATCCTCTCTTGGCAAGATAAGACAATTTTGTTTTATCCACTTATGGATATTTTGTATCTTAGTCAGTAGTGGAGGTATGGGCTTTTCTTTGCCCAAAGGCCAGTTTTGCCAAGAAGAAGACAAACTCCCAGTGGAGTGTCTTTGGTGCTCAAAGTTCTCTCGGGAGTAGAGCATTGTTGACAGGAGTGATTGTGTCTCGTAAGTACAAAACTCTAGGTTAGATTAAAGGCCATGTTCTATAGCTCTTCGAAGAGGTCAAAGATTATACTATCTATACTAAATATAATCTCTATTTGTCTAAAAAACCTGATTATCCTAAATATAAATATGACAAACATATAATTCTCAACACTTATCTAACTGTAGGACTAATAGAATAGACAACTGTGCAATAAATGAAGACAATGATTTCCAAATGTAAACAGGGTCATTACATAAATAATATCTGAGGTAGAAATGTACATTGTAATATGGTAAACAATGTCATTACATAAATAATATCAGAGGTAGAGATGTACATTGTAATATGGTATATATCTCAAAATAACAATTGTTTCAAACAGAGGTAGGATCATACTCCCATACAATGTTTAATATATCAATATACAAGAATCAGCACCAATATAGTTTTTAAAAAACAATAACTCACAAAAATCAATTATTCCTTCAGACCAGTTAATCCCTCCCATTTTTTACATAAATATATATATACATACATAGTTTATACCCCTGAGTCCATATAATACCTCCCTCAACCCCTCAACCCTATACCAGCCACCAATTAGTGTCCCTAAACCTGAGAGTAAACTTTGTTGGGAGAGGGGGCGTCATCATCTAAGATTGCTTCCAGCTGGCATAGGGGCAACTTTTCTTCTCAGGGGGTCCTGTGAAAGCAAATGATGGTAAAATACCCAGGGTAACATTTCATCTAGGAAGAATGTGTCTGGCCTCTGAATATTTTGAGGAGATCCGGCCAGAATGTTGTCAAAAATGTGCACTATTAAAAAGTGTTCTGTGCAATTGGTACGAAAAAACAGGCCAAATTTTAGGGCTACAAAAACATGACGTCATAATAACCAGTTGGAGTTGATGTTGCAGGGCCCCATCTTCATCCTGGAAACCGCAAAGATTACTGAAGAAAAAATTTGTTGTTTGTTACGGGAAAGATAAGCATTATCTACAGAGACATGGGCGCCAAATGTAGCGGCGGTTGGAGGAATTTGGAAATAACCAAAAATAGTCCTTTTAGAATAAATCAGTTTTAATAAAAGGAGAAAGTGGGATACACTTACAAAGCCAAAGTTTCAGCGAAGCAGAGAGTCAAGGGGGGGGGGGCGGAACAGGGCCATCCATCCCCAACCCGGTTCTTTTTAAAGGTACCTTACTCCCCTGGAGCAGCCACGCCCCTGAAAGCAGGGATTGGTCAGCTGCCCCAATGGGGGGGGGGGGGAAGGAAAGCCAGTAAGGCCATTCCTCCATGGTCTCTGCAGTTCCTGCCTCCAGGTATCTGCCTTGAGTTCCTACCTTGGCTTTCCTCAATGATGGAGTATACTCTGTCAGCCAAAAATCCCTTTCCTTCCCTGGATTGCTTTTGTTCAGTGTTTTATTATAGCAACAGACTTACACTTAGCAATTCCACAACTTATTATGGAACTCTGAGAAATTTTCATCAAGAAAAAATATTATAGAGGTTGGGGGGGGGTGTATTGGTTTTGCTCTGTTTTTGAGGGAGAGAAGGTACTGGCTAGTTTTATGTCAACTTGACACAAGCTAGAGTCATCTGAAAGGACTGAGAAAATGTCTCCACAAGGTCAGGCTGTAGGCAAGACTGTAGAGCATTTTCTTAATTGGCTAATTAGTTTCTTAATGATGTGAGAGAGTCTAGCCTATGGTGGGCAGTGCCTTCCCAGGGCTGGCTGTCCTGGGTTCTGTAAGAAAACAGGCTGAGCAAGATATAGGGAGCAAGCCAGTTAGCAGCACCCCTCCATGGCCTCTGCATCAGCTCCTGCCTCCAAGTTCTTGCCCTGCTTGAGTTCCTGTCCTGACTTCCTTCAGTGATGGACTATGATCTGGAAGTGTAAGCAAAATAAACCCTTTCTCCCCAACTTGCTTTTGCTTGTAGCGTTTCATTGCAGCAACAGTAACCAGAACAAGGGGTTTGTCTGTTCATTTGGTATCAGAACAACTCTAACAGCAAGCCAAAAGTCTGCAATGCAGAACTATTTAACTCAGTAGCTCCTACCCACACCCTGTACAACAGAAAGCAAAATAGATCACATGTGAGCTCATACATAACACAGTTGTCATTATGCATTGCTAAGTGATGCTCGCTCGGAAAATGCACACAGCAGTGGTAATATGCTATAAATTGTGTAGAAAGAAAACACATATGCACATGTATTCAATGTGCCAGGACTCTGGAAGAACACACAAGAGGCCGTTGTGAAGCCGCATGCAGGTGGCCTGCCTGCCTGACACAGCTGTGGGCAGGAGACTTCACTTTTATTTATTCTGTCTCTTTTTGTGCCTTTTGAATCTTACACCAAATATGTATTTTACTTACTACAAAACATTCAAGTAAAAAATAATGAAAAGCTTAGCCCAGCCCTGCATCTGGACCTTTCTTAATGATATGTATCCTTTCTACCTATGGCATCACAATTTATGAACAGTGTAGAGTATTTTTTTTACATTTCACTGTTTGTGAGTACAGAATTTATATAAGATACAGCTAACACGCTTGAATACTTGTCTTGTACCAACCTCCATCCTTAATACCTTATGTGCATTTATTTCGCTTATTTCTCTGCGACCTCTGGTGGTCGTGACAGACATAGCTTGGTTTCATAGGTGGAGGGGGAAGCACTAAGGGGACATACACACTAGCACTCTCCTAAGGGTCGCTCCTACGGTCACTAGCTGCAGGCTGAAGACCTTATCTGATGCGAAGACTCCAGTTCCAGCTGCCTTCAAGTTGGCCTTAACTGCCTTGCACCGTTGCTCACTCTTCCAACCCCCTCAGCACCCCACACACAGTACCTGGAAATCTAGGAAGAACTCAACGATGCTTTTCGAATGGACAAATAAGTGAGTAAGCAACGCCCCCTCCCACACTAGCCTGAACACGGTACTTCTAAGTCCTGTGCGTTCCCAGACACAGAGAAGAGGAGAAAAAAAAAAAAAAGGCCTGCTTATTAATAGTCATGGGTTTCCATTACTGCCTGGAGAAAAATATGAAGAAGGAATTGTGCCAGCCTAACGAAGATGAAGGGGCTGGCAGTTTCACACAGGAAAGGACATTTTTAAGCAAAGGTGCTAGAGCTTAAACAAATCCCAGGGGCCTAATCTGTCACTTCCACGTGAAACAGAGTTTGCCTCTCAGTGCTAAGAAATGTCAAAGAACCAAATGCATGGTCCCTGCCATGCAGAACCCACGGGCTCCCTCCCAAAGCAGGAGCCTTAGCAAGGTCACCCTACAGCCAGAGAGCTGGACAGCAACGGATCCCACATGGGACCCCTCCCCTTTCCAGCAAAAAAACAAAAGTTTCTGTTATCCATGATACATCTTCCCTACCACCACCAAATAGCCAATGTGTTCACATATATGTCTCTTTTATAGACTTACAGCAAATGCCACCACCAAATAGCCAATGTGTTCACATATATGTCTCTTTTATAGACTTACAGCAAATGCCCCTTGGGCTTCCTTTGGCAACTTGAACCAAGACCATGATTCTCATCTTACATGATTTATGTGGGGCTTAAATAATAAATTGCAAGGACGTTGTAGAATTTATAGTGCTCCAAGTAGGTCATTAAATAAATCAGTGTATAATTTATATAAATGAACCTAAATCGTGTAGTAGAAGGATTTCATTAGAAAATTTATCCTGTGGGTAGCTAAACAAGAGGACAGGTGGGAACACGGCTGTTCTGGAACAATCCCTTCACCAGGACCAAAGAGAAGGCACTCAGATGCTCTGTGCTGCAGGCCAGTCCGTCCAGCTTCCCCCTAACCTTGTGGCCTTCAGGAAGATCCACTTCCACCTCTGAGTTCCAGGATCTTGTAACACAAGCCAACACAGACACAGAGACTGACTCAGCTCCAAGTCAAGCCAACTTCCCACCATGAGCATGGCAGATCCCTGGATGACAGAGGACGTCTTGTGCCTTCTGAATGAGGAACTCCTAGAGTGTTTCTGCACACTGTGAGCTGCAAGCGAGGCGCCTAAAAATTCCAGTCCATGATTCTTTGACCATCAGGTTTATTCACCTTACCATGAGCAGATGTCGCCAGCTACTGCTGCCCCTGGTCTCCAACACAGAACACATTCAGCCTCCTCCTCCTCCTCTTCCTCCTCCTCTTCCTCCTCCTCTTCTTCCTCCTCCTCCTCTTCCTCTTCCTCCTCCTCCTCTTCCTCCTCCTCCTCCTCTTCCTCTTCCTCCTCCTCCTCTTCCTCTTCCTCCTCTTCCTCTTCCTCCTCCTCTTCCTCCTCCTCCTCCTCTTCCTCTTCCTCCTCCTCCTCCTCTTCTTCCTCCTCCTCCTCTTCCTATTCCTTCTTCTTCCTCCTCCTCTTCTTCCTCCTCCTCCTCCTCCTCTTCCTTCTCCTCCTTTTCTTCCTCCTCAGAGGTATAAAGGACAGAGTGATCCAAAGGGCAATTCCATTTAAACCAGATCAGCCCCTCAAGGTCTTCTGCAGCATCACTTAGTGACAAGAATTCCTAGAGTTTTTTGTTATTGTTTGGTTTGGTTTGGTTTGGTTTGGTTTGGTTTTTTCAAGACAAGGTTTCTCTATGTAACAGCCCTGCTGTCCTGGAACTCACTTTGTAGACCAAGCTGGCCTCGAACTCACAGAGATCCGCCTGCCTCTGCCTCCTGAATGCTGGGATTAAAGGCACACACCACCACCACCTGGCGAATTCCCAGTATCTTCACCCCATTGCAAAAGGAACACAGCTAAGCTAAGCCTCCACTAACCAAGGCGTGGATTCTGGAGGCTGACCCCCCCCCCATAGATATCATAGGAACAAGAATTTCAGATGAGAGGAGAGGGTCCTGTACTCTTTTTTATTTTTTTAAGGAAATCTTGGTTTTTGAGACAGGGTCTCACTATGTAACCCTGACTGACCTGGAGCCCACTTTGTATGCCATTGTAGTATGATGAAGTGTAGGCTATGTCCCGTCGCCCAAAATAACCACACGGAAATTGTATTAATTAAATTATTGCCTGGCCTATTATATCTAGCCTCTTATTGGCTAACTCTCACATCTTGATTCAACCCATTTCTAATCATCTGTATGTCACCACGAGGTCGTGGCTTACCGAGAAAGATTCAGCATATCTGACATGGTGGCTCCATGGTGGCTCTCTGCCTGCCTTGTTTCTCCCAGCATTCAGTTGTCTTCCCCGCCTATCTAAGTTCTGTCCTATCAAAAGGACAAGGCAGTCTCAACCAATGAAAGCAACACAAATACAGAAGGAATCCTACACCATACCATGCTGGTTTCAAACTCCCAGAGTTCCAGCAGCCTCTTCCTCCTGTGTGTTTGGATTGTAGCTGCGCACCGCCGACCAATTTAGTCCTCTATTCTTTTAACTGTTGTTTCAGAAAGATTGATAAGATGGAACTAAATAATATAAAAAATGAACACAATATTCCAACAAAACTTCCCTCAAGGAAAAAAGAAAGAGACAGAGAATCAGAGAGACAGTCTTGTGAATCAACCAGTCCCATTAGCCCCTGTTTTACTTAGGGTTTTTATTGCTGCCATGAAACACCACCACCAAAGAGAAAGTTGGGAGGAAAGGGTTTATTTGGCTTACACTTACACATTATTTGGCTTACACTTACACATCGTAGTTCAGCATCAAAAGAAGTCAGGACAGGAACTGAATCAGGGCAGGAACCTGGAGGCAGGAGCTGATGCAGAGGTCCCAGAGGAGCGCTGCTTACTGACTTGCTTCCTATGGCTTGTTCAGCCTGCTTCCTTAGAGAACCCAGGACCACCAGCTCAGGGACAGCCCCGTCCACAAGTGGCTGGGCCCTCCCCATTAATGACTAATTAATAAAATGTTCTACAGGCTTGCCTGCAGTTTGATCTTAGGGCAGCATCTTAACTGAGGCTTCCTCTACTCAGTTGACTTAAGCCAATGTCAAGTTGACAGAAGAATTAGCCAGAATAGCCCCCAACCTGCTTTCTTAGTTGCTGTTTGTTTGTTTGTTATTTCCTTGTCTCACTGCCTGGTTATTCTGTATAATTTGGTTTAGGGTTTTTTTGTTGTAGCTTTTTAGTGTTTGGGTTTTGATCTGGTTTTGTATGTTTTTGTTTTGTGGTGTGTTTTATCTTTCACTTTGTTTTTGTTTCTTGGGGGGCAGGAGGGGGGGTATGTCAAGTAGACCAGACTGGCCTCGGGCTCCCTATCTAGCAGAAGATGACCTTGAACTCCTGACCTTTCCCCACAGACTCGCTGCTCCATGACCAGTTTGTGGCTTGCGTTTTTTTTTCTATTGTTGTTTTTACAGCACTGGATTTCAAACCCAGGAGCCCAAGCCTGCTAGGAAAGTGCTCCTAGCATTGAGTGGCAGCCTCAGCCTCCAACCAGGGACCTTGCCTGCTGCCTCCCTGATCCACCGCTATTCTCCCCTACACCATTTCCTCCCTGATCCACCTCTATTCTCCCCTCTACCGTTCCTCCCTGATGTTTGCTCCGGGAAGTCACACGCCTCCTCCAGTTGTTCTTAGGCTTGCTCTTTTTGGTGTCTAAACTACATCTGACCTTTCTGAAACCCTGCCCAGCTCACCTGTTCTCTCTTTTCCAGGAAACATACGGAAATGCTTTGTCAAGTGGCCATTAAAGAACCACATTGTTCCCCATGCCTGCCACTCTTCCCTAAAACAATGCTATCACAGACATCATCGTTGGTATTGCCACAGTCAGCCTGCTCCAAGCTGTGGCAGCGATACAACCATCTGCCATGCATGTCCTGCTTCTATATCTTTTCAAATGATTTGTCCCTGCTACAACAGCCATCCCCCTCCTCTCCAGTGCTCCAGGACCCTGCTTCCCCCTGCACCCTGCCCAAATCCATTTTCCCTGGAATGCTTCCCTGATGAGCCTCATCCAAATCTAAGCAGCATGCCCACTTCAGCCCCAGCTCAGTGGCCTGTTACAAAAGCAAACTACTTCAAGAGGACTCGCTTGGTCACACCAGTCCTGGGACATCTTTCAGACATGTCTGATGGTCTTCGGTCATAGAGATGTGGTAACTCCCTCTCTATGGCATCAGCAGCAGTAACTTTCCACACAGTACATGATCAATAAATTTAACTGTCTGACTGACTGATTCAGAAATCCTAAGACAGCATCTGAGCCTCCTCCCCACAGGCTTCTGGCCACCCTCCCCTGAAGAGCAGGCAGCAGGAGCTCCAGGCCTTCCACCTACTCCCAGCCCAAAATTACAGTGCACTGTTGCATGACTGACTCAACCCTTTGGCACAATCTGAGTGGAAATCAGGTGAGAGGCAGAGCTAAGGGCTGCAAGGCAGGATCTCAAAAGGTAGGACCTGTCACAGAATGCATTCTGTGCAGGCTCTCAACTGAATCCTCAAAGCATCATGGGAACAGACTCAGATCAGCCCAGGCAGCAGCAAGCCGTGAGCCCCAATCCCTTCCGCTACAAAACCCTCTCTGCTATCAGCATCAGGGACTTTTCCTATTTCCTACCTTGATCCCCCTCCCCACTGCTTTTAATCATTGCTATCATTTGGATCTTGTGTCCTCCAAAGGCTCACATGTTAAAGCCTAGTCCCAAGTGGTGCAATTAGGAGGTCTAGGACCTTTAAGAGGAAGTTAGATCCTGGAGCTACCTGGCCTACCAGCCTAGTCTAACCAGCAAGCCCCAGTGAGAGAACTTGTCTAAAAACAAGGAAGATGTCTCCTCACAAATGAGACCTGAGGTTGACTTTGGCTTCCACATGTACACACACACACACACACACACACACACACACACACACACACCTCAGTTTTAAATTCCATCTTCATGCTATACAAAACTCTTTTTGTTTTTGTCTAAGGAGGTTATTTGGCAAAGTGTCTGAAAGCCCATCAAAACAAAAAAGGTCTAGAATTTACACCCCTTCCCATGCCTTTGAAAGAACCATCATTTCAGTAGAAAAGGCATGAGAGCTGATTGCAATGCTGGGTACATGCAGGGCTGGATAGCTGCACGAACAGTCTGTTTGCATTAGGACACAGGCCTGTTCACCAGGGTAAGTGCTGATGACTGCATAGGAATTATAGTGAAATCTCAGCCTGGAAGATTGAAGTTGTAATTGATCTCCATTTCCATATTCTGTTGGAGATTGCTGTAATATAATTATCATGGAAAATTCCACAAATACATATGAAGCATTTGCAACATCAAATAAGTGTGCTGGTATCTTAAAAATATGCCGGGTTTGTGGTACAATTATCCCCCCTGTCCACAGGGGACATATTCCAAGACTCCCAGGGGATGTCTGGAATAGCAAATAGTGCCAGACCCTGTGTGCTCTGCTTGTGTACATACGTATTATCCACTTATAATTAAACAAGCAACAACAAATGGCAAACTAAAACAATATCAGTGTAATATTGAAATAGCCATCATTAGGTAAAATAACTTGAACATGGCCCTGTGATACCATGACATGCTGCTAACTGACTAGATAGTTACCTACCTAGGTGGTAGGGAGTACATATACCATGGATACATTGGACAAAGGATAAGTCTCATATCAGGCAAGATGGAATGAGACAACATGAAATTTCATCAAGCCACTCAAAATGCCACGATTTAAAATGTATTGTTTCTTTCTATTGTTTCCCTTTTAATGTTTCAGACTACTGTTAATCATGGAAAACTGACATCACAGTTTATGTTGTGGTAAATGGCATATTGCAAAGGGCCCCCCTTCCCCATGTGGCATATATGAGAGCTCCGAAGCTCTTTTTTTCTATGTCTTTGTCTATGGCAAGGCCAGATGAAGACTGCCCAAGGTCCCATCCTCTGCTTCATACGTGAGCCACCAAACTGTTTCATCCCAGACTGTTCAATTACAATAGGAGCAAAACACTTGTTAGGTAAACCTGAGTTATATCTAGGGATGTGGCTCGGTCAATAGCATGCTTGCCCAGCACGCACAAAACCCTGGGCTCAACCACCAGCACCTCAAAAACTAGCCCTGATGGTAGGCACCTCTGATCCCACCATTCAGAAAGGAGAGACAAGAGGATCTGAAATGCAAGGTCATTCCTGGCTATCTAATGAATTCAGGGCCAGCTTGAACTACATAAGACCATCTCAGAAAAAGAGATGAGCTACTCAAGACCATCTCAGAAAAAGAAAAATTTGAATTAAGAAGCTTTTTTCCCCTTTTCCCAGGCCCTTGAACTTTAGCAATACACAACCTGAGCCAAAAAACAGCCCTTCAAAGACAGTATGTCCTCTAGGTAGATCATGTCTAAGCCACTGTCCTGATCCTCTCTCTCAGCACACAGCCAGCTCCCTCTAGTCTTGTTACTCCTCTGTAAAAGAAATACCATTTTGCCTAACTTCTGAGACACTTGTGTGCCCAAGTACCCTCCCTGTATCAGTAGGACCTTTCCATCCTCAAGCCAAATGCTTACATTAATTCTTCAAATAAAGCCCTATGCCGGCCATGAGATGACCCTGCAGAATCTCAGACTCACGACTGTCTTCTGAAACCCCCTAGGTCTTAGAAAGCACCCAAAGGCACACACTGGAGGATGGGTACCACACCTGGGCTGACACATAGTCATCCATCAGGATGTCCCCACTGCTCCAGGGCCAAACCTCTGCAGGTTGCTCTGTGGCCTCGTGGACAAGGCTAACCAAGCCTCCCTTTACCTGTGCTTTCTTTTTCAAAACATGCCTGTGATTTGAATTCCCCAGCGTCTGACTGGCCATCACAGAGCATGTTCTTGGGTCCCGAACAGGAAGATATCCCTCTGTTGGCATCCTAGGAATGAAGTAATGCTCCCCATGCCACCAATAATACTCACACGGTGAAGAGAGCTTATGTCAGGGAGCGGAGGAGGTCTGCCAAAGCCTCCTGCTAGATCTTAGATTTTTTGCTTGTTTTGCAGTATTGTTGTAAAATGATTTGCACTTGATCCATGACATTGATATAAAATTCACAGGTGATGATGTGTGTCTCAGGGCTTCCCAAAGCAATATACGGATTGACAGATGGTGCTGCTCAGAGCTGCCATGCCCCTCCCTCTGCCCCTTGCTCATACCTTTGCCTTTGATGAATCGGCCAAGGGGCTGAGACACAAAGGACTGTTTTGCTAGCCAATGAGGTCTTCAGCTCCAGAAAATCTTTCCATAAGCCTGAGCCACTTATCACAGAAGATCCGGGCCCCATGAGACAGGAGGAGGAGAAGGTGTCAGCATTAACCCAGCTACCTGCTTCTGCCGGGACTTCTGCCAAAGGCCAGTGGTGATGAGCAATAAATTATTGTGCAACATGCCAACATAGCAGCTTGTGGCCAGCCATTAGAGTAAGCCACCAAGCACGGGAATTTCAAGGACCTCTCAGCACACACCAAAATGAGCGTTGTTGCAAAGCCAGGTGTTTGGGTCTAATTGCACGAAGCAGTTTGAAATGTTAATCTGCTCTTGAAAACTTCTCTTCTCTCACAGGGGGTGTAGAAGAAAGACTCCAGGCCAAGGCTTTAACGGGGAAGAATAAATAGTTTGCTCCCTCTTTTACTTATTCATTTGAGGTTGTTTGACAGCTTTTGAGCCGTAGATTCACAGATCGAGGTGGCAAGAATTGACCTTGAGGGCATCAACTCTATGTCCTGCTGGAGTCCAGCAGCCGTCAAGCTGTGCCAACCTGGCCCCAGGCAGGGTGAGTGCCTGTTTCTAGAAACTTGTCCAGCGATGTCTCTTGCATGACACAGCAGCGAGGCATGCCTCCAGTTTACCCAGCGACTCCCCTTAGTACAGGATGAGACAAATGCTCCTGCTCTAAGAAGCAGTAAGCTCTGAGCATTAAGTGAACCTCGGAGTCAGACACAACTGGCTTCTATTCTCCTTATGTCCCTGCCAACTGCATGACCTGGGACATGAGCTGTAGTCTAGATGTTGAATGTGCCCCCCCCACAAAGTTCACGGTTAAAGGTTCAATTCCCAGGGCAGTGCTCTCAAGGGGTACTGTAGGTAACCAGGAGAAGCCACATAGCAAGACCTCAGGTCTTTGAAAATATACCCTAGAAGGGAATGGTGGGACTCCAGTCTCTTCCTGTTTGTCTCTTGCTTCCTGGCTACAGGATGAGCTGTTTACTCTTCCATCTGCTCCGGCCATGATGTTATACCTCTCCACAGGTACAATCCCTGAGGTGGATCCATTTCAAATTAGTACCTCCAAAACTGTGAGCCAAAATAAACCTTTGATCTTCATGAATTCGTTATCTCGGGTATTTTCTTATAGCAATGGGAAGCTGGCTAGCAAGGCAAGGGTCTTAAGCTATCTGAGTTTCTTGGGGCTTCTGTTTCCTCCTGTAAGGGAATGGGGATAATGGCATGAACCTTATAATCTAAGGTAAATGTCACATAGACAAAGCACTTAGCAAGATCCACGGTTCATGAGTACACAGCATGAAAGAACCAAGTAATCTTTACAATAAAGTTCTTCTTCCACTTCTTGGCCATTGTTTCTAACTGTATTTGAAATTTCTTGTTAAATATATACTTGTTATTAAAGTATGGGGATATCATAACTCTGGCTTCTGCTGGGGTAAAAAAATGTAAGGGAGGGGTAAATAAATTGTGGGTGCCCTTTCAAACTACTTTAGCTTTATAGAATATTGTTGGCCAACTCCCAGGACAAAGAGAATGGGGCAGAACCCAACAAGTCTCCCAGGGCCGCAGGTGGATTGCAGTTATGGCTGCTCTCTTTACTTTGTCACATGGGCACAGTAAAGTGTAACAGGGCTCCTGCTCCTGCTTGCCACTACTTCTTTACCAGGTATTCTCTGTGGCCTAGAAGGTGCTTTTCCAGGAAGGATGATAAAGTAAGAGATGTACTATAGTGGTATATTATTTGTGTTTTAATAAATAAAGTTTGTCTGAGGATCAGAGGGCAAAGCAGCCACACTAGTCAGTCATACAGGCCAGGCAATGGTGGCACACACCTTTAATCACAGGAAACAGAGGTAGACAGATCTCTGTGAGTTCAAGACTACCCTGGGCTACACAAGACTGATACAGAAACAGATCCAGGTAGTGGCGGCTCACGTATTTAATCCCAGTGTCTACAAGTCACACACTTTTAATCCCAGTCCTGGGGAGGTGGAGACAGGAGTGATATGGCTGGAATATAAAGGGAGGCAGAGGCAGGCAGATCTCTGTGAGTTCAAGGACAGCCTGGTCTACAGAGTGAGTTCCAGGACAGCCAAAGATACACAGAGAAACCCTGTCTCAAAAAGCCAAACATTCAAAATAAAAATTAAAAAAATAGAGTTTAAAATAAAACCACGTAAAAAATGGAAAACACACAGAGAGTCTGGATACTACATGTTACTGTATTGTCTTTGAATTGTTTGGTTGCTGAGGAAGGAACAAAAGCTAAAAGACAAGGAAGCTGCTAAAAGACATTTGATTATAAATGCTGCTGGATTAATCCAACATATGTATTTTGAAAATGCCTTAACTTCAAAATTTAAGTCAAAAGGTATGCTACTTTGGAGAAGAGGTTTTGCTTTTGTTTCCACAGGAAATGAGAGGCCATGGATTCATTCTGGGCTAAGAAAAAATCAAGTTTGATCAAGGAAGACCCCCCTAAGAATTCTCCAGTGGGAGCAGATGGCCCAGATGTCTGAGTTCTACATCCAGAACAGCTTCAAGACTGCCGGTTGAGATGATCAAGCCTTACAGAAAACTCCTTGATCTTAATTCTAACTTTTCTTTAGGTCCTTGTAAGATTATCAGCGCCCCCAGATTGCAGCTTAGCGCAGCCCTTTTGAGTGCATGCTAACAGTGCATGTTAATACAACAAGGACCCTGAGAAGCCCCGCAACAGATAGACCTGCTCAACACACAAGTCCCCCATCTACCTTGCCCACTCCCCGTCTCCCACCCCTGGTTCCACTGAACTCTAAGAAAGGCTGAAGAACATGAGCTATGGGTTCAGTTGGCTCACACCACAGTGAAGAGTCTCCACTGGTTCTTTAGCTAAAGAATAGTTTTCCGGACATGAGCAAGGCCCAAGTGGCCAACCACAGATCTGACTGTGAACAGCCAATTCTCTGCCAAATGTCCTTAACATTCTGTGAGTAGCAGACATGTGGCAGAATCTCCCAAGCCCAGGATGCAATGAACCTACCTGTGCAGCCTGCGAGCCCTGCTGAAACCCTTTGGACCCCTGACGTTGAGGCAGACTCAACACTGAATGAGACATCCCATCCTCCCATCTGACCTGCGCTGGGGAATCCAAGAACACCCGCTCTCAAATAGCCAACTAACCCTGTAGAGACATCTAAAACACAACCTGTCACACAGGATGGCTTTAGCGGCCGCTTCCAGTATCACTACTGGCTAATCAGCCCAACTTACACCTGCACCCCACCTACCCACACTCTACTCATGCACTGAACTTCCTCATGGCTTCAGGCACTAAAAATTTTTTTTTATCAAGCTGTTCTTGGGCTACACAGGATTTGACAGAAAAGAGTTTGGGACACAAAACTAGCAAATCAAAGGGCATGCTTGGCTTTGCCTTCTGTCTCTGTGACATCTTCATTCGACAGCTGCAGGCTCTCCAGCAGGAAGCCTGGAGCCCACAGTCCTGCCAAATGGCATCTTCTGCTGTTCCCTCCTCACCTGCGGTGGCCTGCAGGCTGTCACCTGAAGCCTTGCTGGCCTTTGTTCCCTTCGAAGGCTCCCCAGGCAGCCAGGCACGTGTTCTGCTGACAGAGGTGTCACACAAGGAGCCCAGAAAGTGATATAAAATAGAAAGTGGATAACACAGGGTGTCATGACGTGGACATGAGCCCTCTGTCCCTCTAAACTGTCCCCTCTCCCTAGAAAGAGTTTAACTGCTCCTACCTGAAGGCACAGAGCGTGGGCTAAGGCCTCCCCTTGCCACTGCAGCTGTACAATCCAGTAGCTCCCCCATCTCTCCCTCCCTCCCCCTGCAGCTCTTCCCAGTCAGCCATGGCTCTCTGCACTTCCTGTGAGGTTTAGTCCCATGGATCCCTTAGATATGAGGAATTCTTTAAAAACAACCCTGAAAGGGGGCCTGGGGATGTGGCACAGTTTTAAGAGTGCTTGCCTAGCATGTGGAATGCCCTGGGGTCCATCCATCTATCCCCGTTTCACATAAACCATGCCTGCAACCCCACTATTCCAGAAGTGGAGACAGGAGGAACAGAAGCTCAAGGTCGTCCTTGACTACGTAGAGAAGTCAAGGTCAGTCTTTTCTACAGGAGACTCTGATTAAAATAATAATAATAATAATGAAACAGCCCAGAAAATACAAGAGAATGATGGAAGAGATACAGCAAGCTGGAGCTGGGGTTGTACAGACTTGTTACATTGTTACCTGCTTCTGAAGAAACAAATGTACTCCTATAGAAGTCCATATTGAAATTTTAATTTAAAATTGAAATCAGAATGCTTACACGTGTGGGTGTGAATATACATAAGCCTACAATATATGTATGTGCTGGTTTCCTACCTGACACCATTCTAAAATAGCTATTAGCAGCTGGATATGGTGATACACACATGAGGATTGTGAAGTGTGTGTGTGTGTGTGTGTGTGTGTGTGTGTGTGTGTTGCAGCTATAATATAAACAAGTTTAGGCATTGCTTTGAAGAGCCAACTTTTCTAATAAAGGGATAAAAGATTGAGGCTGGGGTGCAGCTCAATGGTTGCCTGACATTCCCAAGGCCCTGTGTCTAATTCCCAGTGGGAAAGGAAGGAAAGAGAGAGAATGGAAGGGATGGAGAGAGAGTGAGGGGGGGAGGGAGAGAAAAAAGGAGGGAGGGAGGGAGGGAGGGAGGGAGGGAGGGAGGGAGGGAGGGAGGGAAGGAGGAGAGAGGAGTTAGCTAAATCCTCAGTGAGCAAGAGAAGGTCCCCAGGTAAGGAAGACGAGTGAGCAGCCCCTGCTGCCGGAGTTCACAGGAGCAAGCCCGCTTTACAAAGTGTTGAACTTGATTCTTTTTAAGGCAAATCAGTCAGGCATGGTGGTGTGAGTTTGAGGTCAAGCCAGGCTACACCTTGTTGGAAGCCAGGAGTGGATAAACAGAGAAAGGAAGCAGCCACATTGGAATGGGGAGTTGGGTAGAGGAGCTGAAAGTTACTGGCTCTCAGCAGAGCTGGTTTCTGAAGCATTGGGTTTTTAGCCATTTGTCAGCTTCTGCACATCAAGCAACGTGAGTGTAAGAAGCCAAGGATCTGATCTAAGTTGGAGAGCTTGGGGGGCCAGCCCACCTGTTGTTTCTATGGACCCAGCTTTGGATTTAATCCCTAATCCTGTCCTGATCACAAGGACACCCTGGGACCTGGCCCTAGCCTCAGCAGAACCCCTTCCTCACCCACTGTGTGTAGAACCATTCTTAATCAAGTCTCTAAAGTAAAGTCACCTTCAAAGTACTGTGGTGTGGGATAAACTGTCTAACCAGCCCAGGAACCAGCATCTTCTCTTTCCGGTATGTTCTCTGTAAAAATTCATTTCAAAAAAGATTCAGTGAAAACAATGAATATCCTCTTTCATGACTCAGGTGTCCTTTTTTTTTTTTAAGTTTCTACTCTGTCTTTTTTTTTAATTCTTTTTTGAGGTGGATAAGTGCATAAATGTGTAATTAATAGGGTATACACCCCAAGTGAAACAGCACAGCTTCAGAATGGCCATTCTACTGTATAGGAGTTCATTGAGATGTATAGCGTTTCGGACTGGCCATTCAACTGTATAGGAGTTCATTGAGATGTATAGCGTTTCAGACTGGGCAAGTCTTTGAGTGGCTCTGTTAATCTAGCTGTATGATGTTTCTATAGGTGAGTTCGTTGTAACAAAGTTGTTTTTATACTTAACAATCAGTTTTTTTTTAAAAGATGGGTTTGTTCCATAGCAATATCAATTCCTAAAATGTTCAGTAATCAAAGACCACTTAAAAGAATTAGCGTAGTGCACATAACGGAATATGAGTGGAGTGTTAAAAGGATGAATGAGATCAGTGAAGCCAAGACAAAAATAATCTCCAAGATGTACTACTTAGCTTTTGACAGAAGTCCAGTTGCCCTATGGGGACAAGGTCATCCCCTGCCTAGCAAGGAAGAGCTACCGATTAATCACCAGAACTAACGCTGGCAAAGCCTGTCCCTCGGCTGACAGCCAGGTCCAAACGGTTAAGCACAGTGGGACAGACTTTGGGAATAGTTTTGTTCCAGGAAAAATCAAAGCTATTTCCTTCTGAACAGAAACCTGGTCGCGGTTGAAAAGAAAAGAGGCAGGCACAATTTTTTTTGTGTGTGTATTTATGCTTCTTGGGGTTAGAAAGCCTTTGACTTGAGATCAAAAATATAAGTTTCTAAGCAAATGACACCTTTCGGAAGTGGGGACTACTTGCATGTTCATGTATGTGCATGTGTGTTAAGGCAAATGACAACCTCGTGCCGTGTCCTTGAGGGCCGTCACCTGGGTTTTATGGGATTTGCTTTTTTTATTTCCTATTTACTTATTTATGTAGATGTGTATCTCTCTCTCGCGCACGTGTGTGTGTGTGTGTGTGTGTGTGTGTGTGTGTGTGTGTGCACAGATACCCTCAGAGACCAGAAGAGGCATCAGATCATCTGCACTAGTAATTACAGGCAGTCCTGAGTGCTAGGAACTGAACTCGAGTCCTTTGGAAGAGGCACAGAGCTTCTCACTCCCGCCCACTTCTTGGTGTTTGAGACAGGGTCTCCCAATAACACCTGATTAGGCTAGGCTAGCTGGCCAGCAAGCCCCAGGGGTCCACCTGTCTCCACCTCCTCGGTGCTGGGATTTCAGGTGGGTACCATCATGTCCCATCTCTTTATGGGGGCACTGAGAGTTGAACTCGGGTCATCATTTATATGCAGAAAACACATGGCTATCTGAGGTGTCTTCCCAACCTCCAGTTCTCTATATTTTCTTTTCTTTACATCTCTTTCATTTAAAAAAAAATAGTTGCAAAGCCCTATTCCTAAAAAGGACAAAGACAGAGAGCTGCTGTGTTAGCTGGGTCTAAATTTCAAACAGAAGTTTTGTACCCTCGGGGGAGAATGAGGAGGAGACCCTTGGCAGAAAGGGTGGCTTCTGGAGCAGACCTCACCCTTTTGCTTGAATCCAGATCTTCTTCTTTCAACTCTTCTGTTCTAGAAGTTCCAGGACCACCTCAGCAGGCTGTGACACAAACTCCCACACCCTCACTTTGGACTATGTATATGCTCTAATCCTTGACCAGGAAAACGGGTGTGTGGACTAGAGATCGTATTTCTCAATACGCCTGCCGATAGGTATGGAAAATAGGTGAAGTCAGAAAGAAAACTAAGGGCTGGTGAGATGACTCAGTGGGTAGAGGCACTTACTGATTTCATGAGTTCAGTCTTACAAGGCAAGCACTATAGAATCCCTGCATCAATTAATTGAAAGATGAGCTGTGTGTGCAAACACAAAACTACAGCTATTTTAAGGGTTGACTGTTCTTCCCATCTTTTAAATGCAAGACCTCATTCTTGAAAAGACAAAACTGTGGTTTTGGAGAACACATTACTAGCTGCGAAGGATCTCAGGTGAGGGAAGTTATGGATACAAATGGGGCAGCAGAAGAGAATTTGTAGGGTAAAAAAGACAGACCTGTAACCTCCTTGTGTTGGTGTAATTCCATAAATGTATGATAAGACTCATACATCAAATGCTCAAGTCCACAAAAGGTAACTTGAGTTCAATTTCAAAAGGCATCTTCTAAGTCATGAAAAAATAAGCAGGCCCATAGGGCAGTTCATCACAAAACTAACAAGGGATATCTAGCCACTCCTTCGAGGTTCTGCCAGCATCTAGGAATCAGGAATGATGACACCTACACCCCCAGACCCACTGTATCATTCAGAGATGGCTATGAAATAAGCTCTTAGGTGGGGGGAAGGGAGAGTAAACAACTGGTAGCAGTTGGATAACAGCAGATCACAAAGGGCCGTTGCATCCTGTACTGCAGCATTTTCTATACATGGAGGCTCATGGGAGGCTTTCATAGTGAACAAAATTGATCAGCAAAAGGAAAAGAATATGCTGTTTGTTCACTCTAACTAGTTGACCATAATAATTCTCCCATCACCCCTCCCCCAAAAAATAGTGTAAGCAGTATGGTTTGTTTTCTATGCCTATCTGCCCAAAGCTCTCAGTGATTTCCCAAAGCCTAGAAGCAAGCATGGAGTTGGGGAAAAAGTGAGGACAAAGCAAGAGACGTGCGTGAGATTAAATTCTCCACCAACACAGGACAACGAGAACACTGATTCAATGTTGGGGATTAATGACTAAGCCCAAAATTGGGGTTTTTCTTATTTGTTTATGTTTAGGGATTGAGATTGGTGCTCACTGTCTCAACTTCACCCCAAGTCACTCCTGATGACTCCAGAGAACCCTCCTTCCTCTCCCTTGCTCCAGGAGTTAATAACTTAGACCACTTCTTAGCCCACCAAGGACCACTTCTCAGCCCTGAGAGATCCCATGCATGCCCAACTTGAAGCACCCTTCTTGTCTTGCTTATCTACCTCTGGGCCTTTTCCCCTCAATTCTAGGAGTTAAGAACTCAACTACTCTAACAGGAGAGAGCAACCCTCAACCATCAGAATCAAGAAATAAGAGGTGCCGTCTGGAGAGATGGCTCATCAGCTAAGAGCATTGGCTGCTCTTCCAGGGGCCCTGGGTTTAATTTCCAGCAACCACATAGCAGCTAACAACTGTGTGTGGGAGGTGGGGTGGGGGGAATCGGATGCCCTCTTCCAGATGCTATGGGTACTGCATGCACATGGGGCACATGCATACAGATAAGTGACCTATCTACAGACATAAAATAGAAATAAAAATAAATAGGGAGAGAAAGGAGCAAACACACTAGCTCCCCAGTGGGTACCGGGAACACCCAGCAGGTTCTCAGCAGGACGGAGCCCTGTACCCACTTTAGCTACCAGCCACATGCTGCCTGGCTTCTCCCAGCTACTTTCCACAGATTAAACCCACTGCTCCCAAGCCCTTATTTTAGGCTCAGCCTCCAGGAAAGCATCAGCTAAGACACATAGCTGGATTTCTTCTTACTACTCCATCTCGCTCACCCCTTGCATCCCGAGAACCAGCTCTCGGAACATAATTGGACATTTCCATCAAATGCCACTGGCTGGAAAAACCAAAACCTCTTAATGTCAGTCACTAGACTAAGGCACTTGGCTGTTTCTAATTAGGCGGCTGCAGCTAATTTCTCTTTGCCGCTTCAGGAAGCTGCAGGTTTCCACTTTGCCCATGCACACTCCTCCAGCTGGGACTGCCCAGGGCCCTCAGCTGGAGCCAGCTGGTCCCGACCACCTCCTTCCTTTACTGCTTTGTGTGTAACAAGTTCCAGGGGGCTAGCGCTCTAAGCCTTGCAGGGTCATTAAAGGGCCAGTAACGCTTTCACGAATGAAGGCGGTGAAAGGGCTGCCCCGAGCAGCCTTTACCCACATCCGACTCCAGCCTGGCATCAGGTGGCACCTCCTTCTCCCCTCCCTCGCCAGTCGGTTCCAGCACACCGCCTCCCCGCCTCAACCGCTCAGGTTAAGAAGCATCAAGACGGAAAGTTGCCACTTGATTAAGATAAAAATAAAATAATCAAAATATGTGCCATGTTCCTCCTCTGAACAGATGGCCGGGGAGCTTGCCTCATAACACTGAGCATCAAAAATGAATCAGAGGCTCATCTTCCCGCATAATCAAGAACTTGCTCACTGTTTGTGCAGAAGCCAGGCGGGAGTTGGGGATGCTATCGGCGAAGGTTGAGAAATGATGAGGAAACAACCAGCATCACAAGCCACTCAGCCTGTGGGGTGACACTGGTCTATAGCAGGCATACACACCCCTGTCAGTGTGTGCAAGAGGCAACGGGAGCATATAAAATAAATGACAGATGTTTCAAGAGGGCCCGCAGCAGCCCTTCATCACACTGTACCCATTAATGCTCTTTCCAAAGAAAGAGTATTTCCACTACTTTGTGCTTTTTATCTCATGGAGACATCCCAGTCTAGACACTTGTCACCTCACCCCAGCGACAGCACCCAAACCCGTTGTACCAGGATTTATGTATTTGCGTGTTTTCGCTCCCTCGAGCTCTTTGGAAGCAAAGATCATTTCTTATGTAACATGATAAGCCAGGGCTCAGCAAAGACCTAAATCAATGTTTGGTGAATAAATGAATAAAAATAATCAGAATTATTCAGGGTCTTTTAGTTCGTCTGGCTGCCTCCTCCGCATCCGTTCTATTCCACTGGGCCACCAACTTAAACCTTTTCAAAGCCTTCAATAAGACAGTTCTATCTATGTTATGAAATTATCTCTAAAATATATGGTAAAGTTAAAAACAGAGACAGAATAATGTGTGATAAAGACATAGATAATTGATTTAGAATGAGGGGGAAAGAGATAGCACACACACACACACACACACATACACACACACACACACACACACTCAATATTCCTGAGCTGTCCAAGGAGTACAAGAGAAAGTCACTCCTGTGCCATCCTCTCCGTGTGTGTGTGTGTGTGTGTGTGTGTGTGTGTGTTCCTCAGTATTCCCAAGATATCTAAGAGGCTGAAAAAAATAATTCTGAGAAAGGTCCCAGGGAAAGCAAAGAACCTTGTTTTTTATTTACATATCCCTCTGGACCCTTAATTTTAACCTTGCATATGAATTTCTCCTTCTCAATTTAAAAGCCAGTTAATAATAATTATTTTAGGAATCACTGGTTAAATTACTCCCCTGCTCAAAAATATTCAATGATCGCCCATTTCCTTCAAGTCGGTTAAGCTCTTAAACCCCAACTTGATTTATTAACCTTTGCTTGATGAAAACTCTCCACAGACCCTCTCATTAGTTAAGCAAGTCACTATGCCAGGGGAACATGTGTATCATCAGAGCTGTTCACACATATCCCAGTTCACCTTCCAGGCATGGGACAGGATTGCTTTTCTCTGCTTCTATAGAGCTAACAGTGTCACAGCCCTCCTGGGCATGGAGAGATGGTGGGAGCTTACGGAGCCTACAGTAGATACCTAGGACATGTCCTTAACCCGTGCCTCCTGGCATCTGTCCGCCTGTGTGGTTTCCTCTCCATGAGTGTAGGCTGGACCTGTTGGCTAAGTGTATAAGGAACAGACGATAGCCAAAACAATGCTCGCTCTTCCTTCCTCTCTTCTTTCCCTTCCCTTCATCTGTACTTAACCTCATGAAGGCCACCAAAGCAAGAAACTACAGATGATCTCCAGTCCTCCGTGCAGCAAATCCTTCCAGAGACCACATGGATGAACTTGGATGTGGTCTGGGCCCAGTTGGAACTTCAGATGACCGTGACCCCAAAGGACACCTTGACTGTGGTCAGGAATTCAGTTAAGCCACATCTAGATCCCTGACCTCAAAATGGTGACATAACAGCCTGTGTTCCTTCAAGTCACTAGATTTAGGCCACTCTACTGTGCAGCAATAGAGTCACTGAACCTTGCTTTCCCCATGATGAATATGTGCGGGATAATCAAAAAAGACTTCCTGGACTGGACGTGGTGGCTCATGATTCCAGTCCCTGAGAGATAGATGTAAGAGTTCAAGGCCAGCTCATGTGCTTAGATGGACATTTTTAAGAGAACAGAGAAACAACTTTACACTTAGCTGGTCCCAGTAATGGGCACCAGGCCAGATGCTATGCATGCATTCTTTACTTTTAAACCGCTCTCCCCTGGTTCTATTTTTCTCACTCTGCAAGTGAGCACACTGGAACACTGAGAGAGTGTAAATGATTTGTCTAAGACACAGGAGTCATAACAACAAGCAGAGATCTGCCCCACTCTGAAGCCCATCTCTGTATGCAGCATACGTGTATGCACGGAAGGCTAGCCTTCCCAGGATCTTTGGGAAATAGACTTAGCTTCTCTTGCCTCAGTTTCCACATTGGATTTAATCATGGTATGTAGTTCAGAGGGTTGGGAGTACATATGCAACATAGCTTGGGCTACCATCTGGGCACACCTCCTGTCACCCAGTGACAAGGGAATAGATGGCACAAAGAGATCAGTGGCATAGGCAGAATATTTAGGCAACCATTGGTAATTCTCCTTTGCTACTGTGCCCCTCAGGGGTCATTTGTTAAACTTTAATCCACACTGTTATGGATATGGAAACTGAGTCTGAGAATGGTGTTCAGAGGCTTGGCCTTTAGGGGGTGATTAGATAAGATGATGTTGTCCTGGGTTGACACCTCCATAGTTACGTCACAATGGCTTCCAAGAAGAGACAGGGTCTTAGCTACTTTCCTGCTGCTGTGATGAGACACCTTGAACAAAAGCCACGGAAGGAAGGAAGAGTTTAGGCTGATAGCTCCAGAGTCCATAATGGTATGCCGGCACAGACACAGGTGGACTGCAGCAGGAAGCAGATTGGCCACATCTTCAACCACAGACACAATCAGAGAGAGCCCTAGACAAGGGCCAAGGCTATAGACCCTCGAAGCCCACTCCAGTGATGTGCTTCCTCCAACCAGGGCATACCTGCCAAATAGTCTATGTATGTAATCCTCAAAACAGCACCACCAACTGGGGATCAAGTGTTCAAGCCCATGAATCTCAATCTCTGGGGAATATACCTCATTTAAACTATGAGAAAAGGAGAGAGAGAGAGAGAGAGAGAGAGAGAGAGAGAGAGAGAGAGGGCAAGAAATAACAACACACACACACATACATCTCCTGCTTTGCAATGCATTGTCAGACCTTGGGACTCAGCCAACAAGAATCTCCCCAGATGCTGTCCCACAGTGTTGGACTTCCCAATGCATGAACCAAAGTAAGCCTTTCTCTTTATAGTTAAAAATAATAATAAAATAAGATAAAGGTCAGATATTGTTAGAACTTTTCAAAAGAAGCTTTTAAATAAAGATTTGGAAAACTGATATTGTTAAGGTTTTCTATTTTTACTTTTATTTATGCGTACACAGACTGTGGAAGTGTGTGTGTGTGTGTGTGTGTGTGTGTGTGTGTGTGCACGCAGGTACATGCAGAGAACAGATGAGGGCAGTTGTAAGACACCATTGTGGGTACTGGGAATCGAACTCCAGTTCTCTGCAAGATTAGCAGGTGATCTTAACCTCTGAGATGTCTCTCCAGCCCCCACGAGAAGCCTTTTCTCTTCCCTAAAGAGAATTTCCATGACTGCCCCTTCCACCAATGTCTTCTTTCATGTGGCATCCCTACAGTTTGGACTCTAGGCCTGAAAGAACGAGGGATCTTCAGGGACAAAGATCATGTGGGAAAGCAAGGCTCAGGTCTCCCCAGTTTCTCCTAACTCCACACACACACAGAGCTTTCCTCTGCCCACAGCTCCAAGGAGGACATAGCAAAGCCATTCAAGCATCACCTTCTCCTCAGCTGAGATTCATCCTGACCCATCCTCACACAGGAAAAGCTGGAATTCTCAGGAACAGTACCAGATGAGAAGGTGGGGTCCTGCTTAAACAGTTGCTCATACTTTCTAGGCAGCAACAGGGACCATTAAGCCAAACTTGGTTCCTTCTGCGCTTAGGGTCTGTACAGCCTTAACAACAACCCATGAAATGGTCCTTGTCTTCAGACCCCTCCAGAAGAGACCAAAAAAGCTGTAAGAACTGATGGGCCATGTGCCAAGACATCTCCCACATGCCTTCTCCATCTGAGCAGTACCTAATACCCCAAACCCACGCTCCTAGGAATTACCTCAGTATCTTGATTAAAACCCTTGATAAACTTGTGGGTTCAACAAAAGAAGAAATTGATGTTTTAATACAACTCATTATGGCACCTTTATTAACTGCAGAAATAGAGAGAGGATATAAAACAGAAAGATTAGTTTAAAATCAACACTGAGCTGGTAAGGGCAGCGTGATTCTGTGAACATTAATTGCCAGGTAGTCTCATTACTGATTAAATAAGAAATCTCAAATACCATTAAACAATTGTGATTAAATGTACGTCATCCTAATTGAATGTGTGCTTTATTGCCTTCCTCTGAATCGGCAGGTCACCTTCCTGTTTCATACCTTTGGAAAGGGCACATCTATGCGGTAACAGCGTAGTGCCATTATTTCTGAGAGCCTGAAGCCCTCAGAGTTGTATCCTAAAATATAGCTGCATGTGCAGGTGGTGAACGAGGGTGCCACACAATAGGGAGCCTGAGATGATGAGAATAAATCCCATCTGATGTCACGGCCGGGTACATTTTCCTCTCCTCTCATTACTCAGCTCTGGCTTTCTGAAGCCAGGGTGGCTTACAGTCTCTCTGCCTTTGGGGTCATTTGAGAACTAGGGGAAGTCACTATCTTCATGGTTCACAGAGCTCTGTACCCTTGAAACTGGCTCTAATCAGGCAGAGACTGGGAGGCAACAGAAAGCTGGAGGTCTACTCTCGCCTCTTCTGCTAAGAATTCTGGGCAACTGTCTTCTAAAGTTCATTCTTTTGGGTTTCCAAGCATAGGGATACAACATTAGTACTTTGCCCTTTGGGACTGAGTTTCAGGATTCACGTGTCCTGGGATTTGATCTCTCCTACTCTGTCCCTCACTTGGCTGGGACCAACTACCAAGGTGAAAAGGGAGGGGTGTCTTTTCCCATGAGCCTCTGGGCTATATTGTCCCACGTGACACATCCTGCCTTAAGGCACGCTATCGAGCACCAATCCCAGCCCCAACCTGAAGTAAATTACACAGTAAATTGTTCTTGCTAGGAGAGAGAGAGAGAGACAGAGACAGAGAGACAGAGACAGAGGGAGAAATAATTCTAAACTTCAAATCTGATGACATCACTACTGTGCTTCAGGGAACAGCTCAAATTTTCCCTCTTCTGGACCCTTCCCAGCCTCTCCCTCTCCCACACACTCTCCCTCCAGATGGCAATCCACACTACACCTCCCTGACGCTCAGTAGACACCACTGTGCTTTCCTTACATAGTCTTTTCCCCCTGTGATGCTCTTGCCACAGTTGGGAAATTACTGCACTTGGCACTTCTTCAGAGTGGCAAATAAGGATTTGTTTCCTATGGGTGGAGCTACCCTGCCACCAGGGGTGATTCAACATCATCTCCTGTGCTAGATACTGGAGTGGTGTTCTCTAGCAGTCTGCTGGTGAGTACTGATTAGGTAGGCAGATGATCATGTGGTGTCAGGAAAGATCCATGCAAGCATCATGTCCCTACACTACAGAGTGACATGAGACTGGAGCTACCCCAAAGTTGTCCCCTGTCTGAGAGATCAGACTGGCCTAAGCAGCGAGCTGTGGAGATGTCACGGTGAGAGATGCTGAATACAACACCTAACCCAGCTTAGAAGAGGCATCAAGTGACTGATAGAAGGATGGATGGATGGATGGAGAATGGATGGATGGATGGATGGATGGATGAATGGATGGATGATGGATGGATGGATGATGGATGGATGGATGGATGATGGATGGATGGATGATGGATGGATGGATGGATGGATGATGGATGGATGGAGGATGGATGTATGGATAGAGGATGGATGAATGGATGGATGGATGGATGGATAGATGATGGGAGATGGATGGATGATGGATGGAGATAGATGAATGGATGGACGGATAGAGGGTGAATGGATAGATGAAGAATGGTGTTAACTTTAGCTCTGCATGCAACATTATGCAAGCCTAGGAAGAGAGAGATGGTCCAAGGGTTGTGGGTGATGTCGACTTTAATTAAGACTGTTTGATAAAGAGCAAACAAGTTTGTGATAGACTGGGAGAAGTAAGCAGAATCTTCAGGGACCTGGGGCCTCCTCAGGGTAATTGGGGTTCCCAAAATAATAGAATGAGAAGGCAATCTGGAAAGAGACAGAGAAGGAAGCAGCTGCATCAGCTTTCTTTCCCCCACCCCGACTCTGCAGCTTTGGCTCTCTCGTGCCTGGTTAGCTCTGCCTCCCCTTCAATTCTCAGAAAGAACAAGACACAGCAAGGCTGGAGAAAGAAAGTGCCCCAGGTCACTCGTTTTGTGTAGGTAGACACAGACAGAAAAGGCTTCCGCTAAAAGAGCTGCTGCTGCTTTCCCGGCCAGCATTCTGGGGCAGAGAAGGCTTTGACACGTCTGTAAGCTAGGAATAAATGAAGGAGGAAGGACGGTGGCTCGATTGACAGGCTGCTGCTAGACGCTCAGACAGGAAGGCTTTCTTCCCAAGCTCATCCATCCTTCCTCAGGATGAGACAAAAATCAATAACAACTCACTTCAAATTTACAACTTTCCCAATTTGGCAGTTCAACTTTTAAGCCTGCCTTAAATATTCTGTCCCAGGGCCCCAAATCTGAGCACAGAATGTTCTAGTCTGTAAATGCAACCAGAGAGGGTCTGGCTGAATCTGGTTGCTTCTTCACAGTAGAATCTGAAAACAGGGAGAGGCTGAGACAAGAGAAATGCTTCGTGTGCAAGGCTAGCCTGGGCTGCATAAGAAGTTCCAGGCCAACCTGGGCTACACAGTGAGACCTTATCCCCCCCCCCCAAAAAAAAAGAAGAAGAAGGAAAGAAGACATTGAGGTGAGAGGTCCCAGTGCACTCTGGTTCCAAAGCCTTATTTCATCTCTGCCCTGCACCATGGGTTAGGAGGTGTGACAAATTGTCTTCTCTTTGTCTAACCTTTGTTGGACCCATGCTTGCTTCAGGGTTTAACTTTAATATATGGCTCCAGTTTAATAGCAAAGTGGTTCTCTTAAAATGTCAGGCCATAAAATGCTGAGTCACTCGCAAAGAAAGGCTGAGTGGAAATTAGAGTCACTGCAGTGCAAAGAGTGACACCACATATCCTCGCTCTAACTAGGAGACACCACATATCCTCGCTCTAACTAGGAGACAGAGCTTAAGTTCAGAGACCAAATTTAGGAGGTGGTGTTGAGCCACAAGGGGACCGTTGGCTCTGGAAGATGAGAATGAATCAGATAGAATGATCCGGCATCCGCTGAGATCCACTGTCACCCTAACTGTAAACACAGCCGTGTATATGTGACAGTCAGCAGTGTGTACTTAACAACTGACTAAGCCACACTAAACAGAACCAAAGCTACGAAGAGAACCAAGCAAACAGCGTTTGGGATGCACAAGTTGCTGAGCTCTTGCCAATAAATATGCCCTAGAAAGTTCGTTTGTTTTCGGTTGGTAATTGTGTTGTCTTTAAAAGTGAATCCAACTGCACAGTAGTAATTGATCCAGGCAGAATCATTAACAAGTCCTAAACTCATCATGCAAAACACATGGAGAAAGGGGATGTTTACATAGTATCCACTCACGAAATACACAAGAAAAGTTAACATAAAATTTTACCTAGAGAGAAGGACCTTGATTTAGCAATTACATAGGGAGGGGGATCCTTGTTCTAAAAACCTCCTTTCTAGTCTGAGCATAGTAAAACCCTGGGTTCAGTTTCCAGCATTACATAAACAGAGTGTGGTGGTGGCATATACCTGGAATCTCAACATTCAGGAGGCGGAATCAGGAGGATTAAGAGTTCAAAGTCAGTCAGGACTATCTAAAACCCGGATTTAAAAAGGAAAGAAAGTGGATCCAGCTATATAATAAAGCATATATCACAGGGTTTGTTTCCCCCTACTTGTGTAAAATATGCAGATTTCCCAAGTAAACAGATCAGCTTTGGAGCTGATGGAAGATGAAACCAAGTGTTTTCCCACGGAGCAAAATCAAGCCAACACCTGCGCCACGAAGCTCCCTCCCTCCCATCATCTATGAACTACATTCGTCTTGTGCCTATGTCGAGAGCTAAGATGAGGCAGGGCAAGCTAAGTATCAGTCACTGTCCTGACTCTCAGCAGGCATGACATGGTGCACTGGAGGGACCTCGTGGCCATCACATTGCACTTAGCTGGTCAGCGAGGACATCAAGCCAAGCCACCAGTCACACCCGGTGACAGTCAGCGTGAAGTCTCTGTTCGGACTCCATCTTCCTGTAGGGCCTCTTCAGACCACTGGGCGAGGCCTGGATGGGTGGCAGTGCTCTATAAAGGACCAAACAAGCCCCCACAGCTGTCAAGGCAATCATACTGCTCAGGGCTGTGAGGTGCCAGCCTCCTGGAGTCTCCTGATTCACCTCCTCTTACTCATCAGCATGCGCCCCCCGTGGTCAGGCTGCTGCGGGAGCCCTGATTGCCATTTCTCATCAACAGCCTGGTTCCACCTCGCATGCAAAGGCAGAGGTTTGAGATGCACGGGAGCCTGATAGAAGAGGCAGCTGGGGAGTAGGCCACCCACCCCCAGGGCTCCTTTCCATGGGAACCGGCTGAGAGCCCACCAGGTGCCAGTCCCACCCAGGTCCCTGCCAGAGGGAGATGTCATTCCTTCCCCCACCCACTTCATCACACCTGCCACCATCTGCCTATCCTCATACACACAAAAATGACTCTCTGTTCCTAAGAATGGGCAGAAAGCCACTGTTCCTGTGGACCCCTTGGGCAAGCAGGCGGCGTTTTACTGTGTGGTTGCTGAAGTCACTTTCCTCTTAGCCCGCTGCTGCTCCTACCCACCGGCTTGTCCTCTGGAGACAAAGAGGGAGCAGGAAGCCTGCTGCCCAGCCCGCTGGGTGCTGCTCTCTCTCCTCACAGACAGCCAAGCTGATGGCTGCTTCCTGTGCTCTGTGGTCTACCAGACACTCATAACTCTGTCCAACAGATCTCCAAAGGTTCTCAACGTCAGACAAGTCAGAAGCAATCAAGTTCTGACCCTGAAGCTTACTAGATGTGCACCTGAAAATGAGTTTTTGTACTCTCTAATTCCGGTTGTCTCGTTTTTACAATAGTGAAAATGATGTGAACCTTGCAAAGTTGTTCCGAGGCTCAGTGCTAAGTCATCTAGTGTAGGTGGTATGCCGGATATTCAGGGAGAGCTTATTTCTACACTGTGATGGTGCACACCTTTCATCCCAGCACTGGGAAGGCAAAGGAAGGCCAATCTCTGTAAGTTAGAAGCCAGCCTGGTCGGTGTGAGTGAGGGGGACCCAGATCTTAGGGCCCCAGAGCAGGAGAGCTGGCCCCACTCCCTGCTGTAGGCTGCACTGGGTGAGCTAGCCTAGGCAGTGCTGGAGAGCTCACCTGGGTAATGACCATGAGGGAACGCTAGCAAGCTGATCAACACAGCTACCACCCAGGCCCAGGGCCAGAGCTATGAGTTGCCCTCCCCCCAGCATCCACTGAATCTATGAACTGTTGGAGCATAGTGGATAAACCTACAGGTCCCAAACAGCAGGATCTCCATGACACAAGACAATGGGATACCCAAGAGGAGCCCCAGTGAGAGCCCACACAATCAGTGGTGTAGCAGAAACCAGAGGTCTTGAGCCAGACCGGTGATTTGAGACAACACTTGCAAATAAAGGTGAATGAACTAAAGGGTGAAGTGTGTGACTCAATGAGCCACACTTTAGCTTCTTCAACAAAATTCTGATTTTGTTGTTGTTTTTTGTTTTGTTTCTTTGGGTTTTTGTTTTTCTTTTACATTTGGTTTCGATTTGAGCGGGGGTTGCAATGGCAGAGGGTGAATTCAAGGAGACATGGATATAACTGGGATCAGAATGGATGATGTGAGATCCACAAAGAATCAATGAAAGTTTAAAAAAAAAAAAGCCGGCCTGATCTACAGTGTACACAGCTAGCCGAGGCTAACTAGGGCTACACAGTGAGACCCTGTCTCAAAAAGAAAAAGACCCTTTTTCCAGTTTCCTCAGTAATACAATTACTGGTGTTGAGCATAGCAGTCTCTGGCATGGGCATTTCGTCTCTGCCACCTCCCTGTGTCGCGCCATCAACCCATGAGATGGCAACTTTCATACCCTTGTATGCAAGGGCAGTAAGGCTCAGAGAGGTCAGAAAGCTTGCTCAAGGTTAAAAGTCCAGGAGGTTACAAGGTCATAGCTCACATATCCTGACTGCAAACAGCAAGCTTTCTGATCTTCACAGGCCTCCCTCCCTCATGCCTCCAAGGACCCCAGGAGGAGGCCAGCATTGGCGGATGAGGCACCTGGAGATGCTAGATCCTGGAAGCAAAAGCAGCCAGGTCCTGGACCCATGGAAGCAAACCCCAGTGGCAGGAGAAAGCTATCCAGCTTGTGGGGCACTGGAGCCTCCTGCAAGCTGGAAGGGGCCGTGTGGGCTTTACTAAGATGCCTTCTCGCAAAATGCATGCCATTCTGGAAACTGAGTCAGGTTTATGTTAAATGACTTCAGGTGGTCGGTGTGAGAGAGGTGCAGATTATCTTCCTGGCCTGGTGGTCCCCAGAGTCACAGCATCCCCTGAGAGCAGGTTCCAAAGGCAGAGTCTCCACCCTCAGAGCGGAACCTGGTGTCTACCATGATCTGCTGGGGTTCTTGTTACATCTCCTGTGAAGCCACGGGTCTGCAGGAGCTGATCTCCAGCCTCTGGGGAGGGGAGAGCAGGCAGCCATGGTGCTCAGCTTGCTTGGAATTGCCCGGAAGCTTTGAAAACCCTGGCAGCCAAGCCACAACCCAGCTTCCTGAGATCGGCCTCAGTGGGAATGCCACATAGGGTCAGTATTTCAAACTTCATTATAGCAGGCACCACTGTGTAACTGTTACGAGAAAGAAATCCGGCGACAAGCGGACTCAGGTTCAAATTCTGACCCTATTTACTGACCATTTCTCCAAGGGCAGGTCACCTCATGTCTCGGGGCTCCAGGGTCCTCGTATGAATAAGAGTGGCAATAACCATTTCTAGCCCACATAAACCGTAAGCACTTAATAAACTGTGAAGTGCTGTGATGGGGGGACCTACTCTTCAGGCTTTCTGTGTCACATTTCCTGATGGCTGCAAAGCCAAAGAAAGACGGGCCTCCTAACTTTCAGTTCTGTCATTTAGCTTCATCTTGTTTCAACGCACAATGTCCCTTGAAGGCACAGAAGAAAAGAATCGTTTCCTGGATGTGCCTCACTTCGTGCTTAGTGAGTCTCCTGCCTGCAGCAGCACATCTCATTTCCCTCCTAACTCCCCATGGAGAGAGAGAGAGAGAGAGAGAGAGAGAGAGAGAGAGAGAGAGAGAGAGAGAGAGAGAGAGAGAGGAGGGAGGGAGGGAGGGAGGGAGGGAGGGAGGGAGGGAGGGAGGGAGAGAAGAGAAGAGAAGAGAAGAGAAGAGAAGAGAAGAGAAGAGAAGAGAAGAGAAGAGAAGAGAAGAGAAGAGAAGAGAAGAGAAGAGAAGAGAAGAGAAGAGAAGAGAAGAGAAGAGAAGAGAAAGCAATCAGGTCAGACCTCACAGGCTTGCAGTCTGTGTCCAGTAGTTTTCAGCTACCAATTCATGTCCAGGATCCCCGTCGGCATGCTCACCACGTGGACCAGGGCCAAGAGCTCTTCTTCAATTTCAACAGAGCCTCTTCCTTTGGTTCTAACCAGATGAGGAACTGAGAAGTGAGGTGGGAGCATGTGCTGGAAAGATGCACGGAGACAGTTCGCATGGAACTCTTGACCACAGTACGGCGTCTTATTTACCTGTGCTAGCACCAGCTGGTCTCCCCGTTCTTCCGACCTCACCTTCTAATGCCATGTGCTGCAGAGCCCTGGTGACCATTGAAATCCTGTTAGAAAGTTACAAATATTCCACTCAAAGCCACGTAATATGGAATGTCTTCAACTCATGTACTACATCGCATGGTAGATGGTAAACAAAGAAAACATTATCACCTGTCTCTAAGTTCAAAACTGAGGTTTGTGTCCATTTTGAAAATTACCCTTGGGACTGCGGATGTGATTTGACCGCTAAGAGCACTGGCTGTTCTTCCAGAGGATCCAGGTTCGATTCCCAGCGCGTATGTGTTGACTGACAAGCGTCTGTAACTCCTCTCCCAGAGGATCCAATGCCTTATTCTGAACTCCACAGGCACTGAATGCACAAGGGGCAAACAAAACACCCACACGCATTTTGTTTGTTGTTTTGTTTTTCCAAGACAGGGATTTCTCTGTGTAACAGCCCTAGCTGTCCTGGAACTAGCTCTTGCAGACCAGGCTGGCCACAAACTCACAGAGATCCACCTGCCTCTGCCTATGCCTCCCAAGTGCTAGGATTAAAGGCAGGTGTCCAGCACCCCATATGCGTTTTTTTAAAAAATTAAAATTACCCAAAGTCTTGGAGCTTTACCTGAAAGGCAATGTCAAGAATAAAATCCAAGACAAATAAAAATTTAGAATATTGTGTCATATAATATTATGACATATAATAATATAATAAAGTTAAATATATTTAACAAAACAAGGTGGTTAGCAATAGACATGCATTTAGGAACTGCTAAATCAAGCTAATTAGCATATGAATTACCTTGCATTGTTTAGATCGCTTGAACTTATTCCTCCTGATAATTGCGTTCTTTGACCAACCTTTTCCCCTTCCCCAAAACCCTTTTAATACCATCGTATCTTTATGAATTCAGTCATTTTAGATCCCACATAGAAGCAAGATCTCAAAGCATCATTCAGTGCCTGGATTGTTTCACTTAACATAGCATCTTCCATTTCATTGATGTTAGTGCAAGATACAGAATCTCCTTTTATGAGGATGAATGGTATTTCATACCACACACCATTTTCCATCCACTGACAGAAGTTTCTTTGTTTTGGCCATTATAAAAAGTTGCACGGTCCCCCCCTCCCCAGCATGGCGGCGCCCAGCAAAGTGCCCTGGGCAGTCCTCCATGAAGGCGATGGTGGGGGCTTTGGATCCTGGCTGGACCAACAGTTGGAGGCTTTGGGAGTGGACCAGGCCGGCACTTATATCCTCGGTGTCCTACAGGACAAAGAGGAAGAGAATCTGAGTACCATGCAAGGTGTCCTCTCTACTTTCCTGGAAGAAGATTCCCTCCTTGATATCTGTAAGGAAATTATAAAGCGATGGTCAGAAATGCAAAAGGTCACCACCAAAGTAAAAAAAAAAAAAAAAAAGAAGGTGAGGTTCAGACCGTTGCCACTTTGATTGAGAAGCAGGCACAAATCATGGTGAAGCCCAGGATGGTTTCAGAAGAGGAGGGGCAGAGGAAAGTCGCCCTGCTGGCCCAGTAGGCTGATGTAACAGGTGAAGAGGACGAAGTGAATTAGAAAGATGATGGGGTACTTCGACAGTAAACGTCGGTTCTGACAAATCTCTGTTCAGAAACCCCAATGTGGAAGACGTTCCCAGCGCTCAGAAACTGGAGCGACACTCACTTCAGGACGAGTCCCAAAGGAAGAGGGAACAGGACAAGCTGCAGAGGGAGGACAAACTATCGAGCAGGAGCACAAGGAGACAGGAAAGAAAAGGACACAGAGAGGGGAACGCAAGTGATAACCTCAGCCCATGCTCTTCCTTCCACCTGTGAAGTGATTGTGAGTCTGTTTATTTAAGAGAACTGAAATTTATGTATTTCCCAAAATTCCCTAAGGCTTTTCCCCTTTGTTTACATGTTCAAAAGGAAAATGACAGTCACCTGTCACTACAAATTACACCATGTTTTGGTGGTGTGGGCAATCAATTATAGTCAGTATCTTTACCAAAGATCTAGACTTAGGGTAACCTTTCTATTTTAGTACTGAAATCCTGTGCTTTTCTGGCTTGTTTTTAAAAGGGTCTTCCCTCACTTTGCATAATTAGCCTGATTCAAACCGCTAACCTTCTGAAGGAAGCATGACCATTACTTCTGAAACGAAGGAGGAGAAGGAGGAGGAGGAGGAGGAGGAGGAGGAGAAGGAGAAGAAGGAAGAGGAGGAGGAGGAGGAAGAAGAAGAAGAAGAAGAAGAAGAAGAAGAAGAAGAAGAAGAAGAAGAAGAAGAAGAAGAAGAAGAAGAAGAAGAAGAAGAAGAAGAAGAAAGAAGAAATTACTCCTCAGGCAATATTTGCCTAAAAATGTAAAAATGCAGTGGGTTTTTTGTTTTTGTTTTTGTTTTTTGGAAACAGGGTTTCATTCTGTAGTGTAGGCTGTCCTTGAACTCTGTGTACTGCCCTTGCCTCAGTTTCTCAGTTTGAAGATTACGGGCATAAACGGCTACGCCTGGCTTATAGTAGCAGTATTTTATGGCTGAAGCAGCTAATGAGGAGCCCTACCTAGATCCAGACTTTATATGACATCAAATTAGGAACGTGGAAGATGGTATTGGGAGTGTGATAGAGCTAAGAACTTTTTTTTTAATGTGTCAACTTGGGCTCAAGCTGTAGTTGTGTTGAGTGCCTACTTAGCCTACAAAGCCCTGGGATCGATCCCCAGTACTGAAGAAAAACTTAACCCATGAGGAAATCAAGTATACTTTAAAACAGAGAGCTAAAAGATTTCCATGTGGTTTGTGACTTGAAGAAGGATGTGCCAGTTTGACTCTCTTCATTTTAATCTTGACTAATCCTGCAGGCATGTCCGACCTTTTGATGTTGTGACATGGCTTTTTTGAAAAACGTGCAAAAAAATATGTTTTTAAAGTAAGTTTATGATTTTGTGTTAGGCTGAATTCACAGCTGTCCTCAGCCGCAGGTTGTACAGACCTACAACATGTGAAGTTACAGCTGTCCTCAGCCACGGGTGGTACTCACCTAAAACACGTAATTCACAGCCATCCTCGGCCACAGGTTGTACACGCCTGCAACATGAGTATTAAGACCTAATAATTCCTGGTTTAGAGAAACTGAAGGAATTACTCTTTTAAAGGAAAACACTCAAGTGACACAAATACTTAAAAGTCTATGTAGTTGGCGGTTGACAACCCTATGGAATAAGCGAGTGGAGAAACAGGGAGAGCCGAGGGTGCGCAGAAACTCTCCACTGTTACTTCTGTCACAGCGCAGCCAGCTGTAAACAAAGTCCGTCGTTACTTGACTTTGAGCAGCAGCTATCAAAAGCCTCAAGAGAACAATCTCTCTGATATTTTATACCAGGGGTTAGAAGACTACCACTCACAGGCCAAGTTTGGTCCAGTCTTTTTCTGTGTGGGGCAAACTAAAATGGTTTTTTACATTTTTAAAGGGTAATAAAAGAAAGACATTCATGATTGAGAGCATGTGTGGCCTATAAAACCTAGTAGTTACCAGTATTTGGACAAAGTCTTCTGACTTGTTTTTGTAACATTAGCTACCTTTGTGCAGAAGAAAAAAAACATGGTTAAGGAAAGAAGATAATGCTGCCTCTTTATCCTACAACCATGACACTGCAAAAAATAACCACCTTTTTCTGTTTTAAAATAAACTTATTTAAGTCAGTAAAAAAATCTGCACAATGATCATGGGAGTATAGACATCTATTGAACATCCTGATTTACATCCATTGGTTATGAATGAAATTGCTAAATAGTAAGATAGTTCCATGTGTAATTTTTGAAGAGCATCACATGGTTTTCCGGAATGGCTGTAGTAATTTACATTCCCACCAGCATTGTACATGAATTCTAATTTATTCCCATCTTTGTCAACACTTTTGTCTTTTTGGTAATAGCTATTCTAACAGTGTGGGTGGGTAGCTTCTGTGACGACTAATCTTCAGCTTAACAGGCTTGGGAGAAGGAGCCTCAGCTGAAATATTGCCTCCATCAGACAGGCCTGAGGACGGACCTGCGTCTTGAGTGTTAACTGTTACAGAAGGGCCCATCCCACGGTTGCCCTTAGGCAGGTGGGCTTGGGCTGTACCCAAAGGTAGTGGGTGTGAGCCAGGCAGCAAACCTAGTTCCTCCATGACCTCTGTCTGCCCTGTGTTTCTGCTGCATTCCTGCCCTGACGCCCCTGATGACGGCCTATAGCCTGTAAGACGAAACGCACCCTTTCCTCCTCAAGCAGCTTTTGACCATGATGTTTGCTAAGGCAGCAGAACAAGCTAAATGAGAATGTTTATCACAGTTATAATTTGCATTTCTGATGATTAGCTTTTGCATATACCTACTGGGTGTCTGTAAGTAAAAGCAGAATGTATTAAACAATCAAAAACTGTACGTGAGAAGCAATCAATGAGGAAAGTGAACATGATACACTATCCAAGATATATTATGGGTGACAAACATTGTCAGAATGGTCTTATTTCATGAACTCTCTGGGGTCTGTTTTCCACAAATAGGTGGAGGCATGCAGTCGGTGGCATCTGACAGCCACAACGCGCCAGGAAGCTGTCATGGTAAGGCTGTCACAGCCCAGGCTCCAGAGGGCTTGGTCTCGGCTGCGCCTGTTGTGAGCTCTTTAATTGAGTTATGTACGTTGTTGTGATTACATGTGAGTTTAATTGCCACTTAAAATGTCTTTTAGAAGATTCCACCATGGTTTGGCATTGAAACAAGAAGTCTCTGTGCACAGGGAAAGGTGTAGAATTAGAGCAGCAGGATGTAATTCAATATTCCTGAAGCAAAAATCCGTTAGTGGAGTCATGGTTGAAATCCGCTCTTTGTGTCTTTTTTTTTTCTTAAGAAGAAAACGTGTTTTCTAAGACTTAAGAAAGGAAGCTATTATGTTTTATAACTGAGATATATGCATGCATATATATATATCACTTATGTTATATATCACATATATATCCATTACATGTCAAACAAAGCGAATGAAGACATAAGACACTGGCAAGTCCTCAAGAACAGACAAAACAGACCAAAAATGAGAGGCTGGTGGGATCAATTTAGCAATTTCACAGGGCTATAATTATAGCATTATGTCATAGATTGCACTATGATTTTATGTACAAGTAACAAATGAAAGTACTGTCAAAGCATACACGAGGCAGGTATGGTGGCTCACACCTATAGTCCCAGCTACTCAGGAGGCCGAGAACAAAAGAATCATGTGATCATAGGACTCTGAGGACTGAGCAAAGACCAGTTCAAAATAGACATCATCTTAAGATAATTCAAGTAACATTGCAAGACCGTGGTTTCAAAAGTATACCGATATTAGAAGCATTAATTACATTAGAAACAACAATTATCAAAGACAATAGCAATAGAAACCCAAGGAAAAAAACAACATAAGAACTATGTTTCTGAAGAATTCAGAATGTAAACGAGGAGCAACAACTGAAGATATAATAAAAGAAAACATTCCAAAAATAAAGATTAAGGGAAGCTGTGAAGAAAGAAATGTCTGGGCTGGAGAGATGACTTAGAGGTTAAGAGCACTGACTGTTCTTCCAGAGGTCCTGAGTTCAGTTCCCAGCAACCACACAGTGGCTCACAACCATCTGCAATGAGATCTGGTGCCCTCTTCTGGCCTGCGGGCATACATGTGGACAGAGCATTGTACACATAATAAATAAATCTTTGAAAGACAGACAGACAGACAGACAGACAAACAAACAAACAGGAAAGAAAGAAAGAAAGAAAGAAAGAGAGGGAGGGAGGGAGGGAGGGAGGGAGGGAGGGAGGGAGGGAGGGAGGGAGGGAGGGAGGGAAGAAAACAGAGATGTTCACCAGGCACCAGTAACAAAGCAAGAGGTAGGCATCACCTTTAGTCCTAGATACTTAGGAGGCTAAGAAAAAAATGGATTGCTTGAGCCAAGGCCTTTGAGGCTAGCCTGGGAAGCACAAGTAGACCCCACTTCAAAAAAATGATGAGGTGTGGAGAAGGAGATACCAAGGAGTCAAGAGAGCGTCAGATCAAGAAATATTCCAGCAGGTTTCCTAATTCTAAATAGCAGAAGTAATAAACAGTTCTGAGAGAGAGAGCGAGAGAGAGAGAGAGAGAGAGAGAGAGAGAGAGAGAGAGAGAGAGAGAGAGAGGAGAAGAAGAATGCAATGAGAAAAAGGCATACTCATACTGGCCCTGCTTCTCATTTTTGCAACAATAAAGCTACTGAATCCTTACACAGAAGAGATATAGACTCAAGAATTTACTCTCCAACAGGTTCTAGCCTTTCAAAGGGGACCACATTCCGAATGCCTGTCACTCACATTTCTTTAAATCGCTTCATTAATTTACACTTCAACTTCCCAAGTGATGAGCTGACATAGGAAATTTAAAAAGTGAAAAGGAGCATGTGGTAGGAGAATCAGCAATGGGCATGGGATCCAGTTCAACAGAGAGACCGTAGAGATCAGCACAGCAATGGGCATGGGATCCAGTTCAACAGAGGGATCACAGAAATCAGTCACGTTTGTTAAAGTATGGCTACAAGAGCTCCATAATCTCAACAACATGCTAGAATGGAAAGTTGTACAACACCTAAAAAAGTTATTAAATAGTAACTCAGACCCCAAACTTAATAACCTTCACACAGACAGGGGAGACAGAGTGAAGTAAAAATACATGAAGTCTTCATTCTACACAGCTCAGAGTCTAAAAGTAAAGACTACCAAACCCCTCTGCCCTTTAAGAAGAGAAATATTGTTTGGTAACTGAATACATCTACTTTTTATTTATTTATTTATTTATTGGTAATTTCAGGTATGAATACAATGTGTTTAGATCATATCCACCCCCACTCTTCCCAGACACACCCACCCCAATACTACACAAACAGACACACACACACACACACACACACACACACACCTCCCAAATTCACACCCTCTTCTTTTTTCTAAATGACCCACTGAGGAGAATAAGTGCCTCCTATATGTGCACAGGTGCAGGGTGCCATCTTTGGAGCATGGGCAATGTGCCATGGCCACACCTCCAGCATGCATTACATAGGAGAGTAGGGGCTGGCCATTAAAAGACAAATAGCAATTGGCCCGGCCTCACAGTATTTCCACCCACCAACAGACAACATCGTTTTATTTGTTACGAGAAAGCAATGAACGTTAAATTTCTTGAAGAAATCTGAAAAGAACCAATGTTTGAATGGTGTTTAGGCCTTGCTGCCCTTTTAGTTCTTCCCATTCCTGCTTGGTAAAGATTCCTGAAACTTGATATCAAGGGACAGCAGGATGGTCCCCTCCACACCCATGGGCAAATCCACCCGATGCCAGATTCCTGACAACCCACATCGATCTTGTCCAATGTCAGCCCTACCATTGCTGGCTCAGAACACAGGGATGGCTCCCCGTTTTAACTGTGGTCACACATGGAGATCACGAGATCGCTTAGGCCTGAAATCGGGACAGGTGGCACGCAGTACAAGGACCATCCTAATAGGGAAAATTTGTTCCCAGTTTTACAAATGAGTCTGAGAAAAATTATTTTCACCATCACAAATAGCAGTTTCTGGCTTAAAGTACACTGGGAACTACCACACTATTTCCGTAATCCAAGAAAAGAGCGTATAGAGAATAATTCTGTAATTTATCCAAGTATGGGAACAGAGGCTTCCTTTTTCACAAAATAATGAGAATAAAGCAATGCAGCCTACTAATCATATTGTCCTCAGAGTTCATCAATTCTCCCTAAAACCATCGTGGGTTGGATATGGGTTTTTAATAAAAAGAATCCTGACCTTCCCAGGCAATGTGCTGGTCTCAGGTTTGCCTGGCAGGGACCAATTAAAGGACGTTCCATCCTCTTAGTGTCTCCAGTACCTAAGCTAACCTTTCTCTTGCTAAGAAGGGTGATTCGATTAAGTCACTGACTCACACTGAGAAATCTACTCTTTGCTGAGGCCTTAAAGAAAGGGCAATACTCTGATTAAAAAAAAAAAAAAAAAAAATCACCAAGGGTTTCCGGTATCCACAAAGGGAATATTTTTAATCCCTCTCCTCTCGACACACACACACACACACACACACACACACCTTAAACAATTCTTCACAGCACATCATACTGAGGCGGAGGCGGCGATGTACCAGGGATCCTGGTTAATCTGGGGGCTACCTAGCTCCATGACTTGTTCCCCACAAATCGTAAGGACTAAACCTAGGTGTGTCGCGCCCCGCCCATGGGTTTAACTCCAGTTCCCACGCCAGCCCTCCCAGAGGCATCCAGCTGCCTTTCCTTGCACCAGAGACCATGCTCACCCCCAAGACTCCCTCCCCAGGTCGGCCCAGCCACCCCAGTGCGCACGGAAGGAGCCGCGCCCATCCCAGCCCTGGTGTTGTCAGCGCGCTCTGGAGCTGCGCCCTGGCTGCTTGTGGGTCGCTGCTGCCACCTGTCGGCCGCCTGCCTAGAGCCGCCGGGCCGGAAAGTTCTCAAGGAAACCCTGGCCCTGCAAGGTGGGGACTCTCCTGATTGAAGCGTCCTACCTACAAAAGGAGACATTTTCCTGTCCTATCCGGGTCGTGCTGGCCCCGCAAATTAGACTTGGAGATGTGTAGGCCTATGCCTACCTTCCCTTGGGCTCGGGCTCCTGCCAAGACACGTACCCCTCGCCCTTCCTAAACCAAAATTTGATCCGGAAAGACCATACACCTAGCTCCCAGATACCCCATAACCACTAAGCCCTACAAATCTGGGTGAGCTAGCCCCAAGCTGAGCCAGCCTGGAAACACAAAGGTAAAGCTCTTTTAAATCAGATGTAAATGTCAGAATCCCTAGAGCAGAAACCAAGAATCTATTAATTAATTAACCGATTAATACTGTCACAAATTCCCCCAAGTGTCCCCAATAGTAAGGCAGCTTGGAGACCCACAGAATCAATAGATCCAGCCGGGCGGTGGTGGCGCACGCCTTTAATCCCAGCACTCGGGAGGCAGAGGCAGGCGGATCTCTGTGAGTTCGAGGCCAGCCTGGTCTACAAGAGCTAGTTCCAGGACAGGCTCCAAAGCCACAGAGAAACCCTGTCTCGAAAAACCAAAAAAAAAAAAAATAGATCCAGATGGCCATTTTAACTTAGTTGCACACCATACACACACACACACACACACACACACACACACACCCGAGTCTATGAAAATACAAACAACAGTCTCTAGGCTTGGAGTAGAAAAGATGTTCACCGACTTGCCCAGCAGTCTCCAAGCTCTCATCTGCCTCCTACCTAGTTAAGTCAGTTCTTAGAAGCCTGTGTCCTAACCACTGAGTAGCCACTAGCAAAAAAGAAAGAAAGAAAAAACCTGAAAAGCTTCATGAAGATGTTATCAAAAGGCACACAGAATCTAAGGCCAAGAGCACAAAGCATCCTAAGCTGGCTGGTCATTTGCATGGAGCCAGACAGACATCAAGCATCATCTTAGGCCTATAAGATTTCTGTAGGGAGGGACTGTAGGTTTGCCCCAGTACCACAACACTAGGGACAACTTGGAGCTAGCCTCGCTCATGACTTCACCTCTCGCCACGCTCTCCAGCTCTGCTGCAGCGACCGTCTATCCTCCCTTGAACTGGTCAGACTTCTTCCCATGCTATATGCTTTGTCCTATTGTTTTCTTTGCCCAAATGGCATCTCTCCAGATTTTAACAGGCCTAAGCTCTCAACCTTGGGTTCTCAATTCAAACACCTATCCACCCTGGAGCCCTCGGGGCCCAACCCAAATCAAACACTCTCTAAAGATTAGCCTGTCCTTGTAGCTCCCTCAAGGTCTGCAATGATCTCTCTCTCTGTGTCTCTGTTTCTCTCTGTTCTCTCTCTGTCTCTCTCTGTCTCTGTCTCTCTGTCTCTCTCTGTCTCTGTCTCTCTGTCTCTCTTTGTCTCTCTCTCTCTGTCTCTCTGTCTCTCTGTCTCTCTTTGTCTCTCTCTCTGTCTCTGTCTCTCTCTGTCTCTCTCTCTCTCTCTCTCTCTCTCTCTCTCTCTCTCTCTCTCTCTCTCTCTCTCTCTCTGGTAAAATGTGGGCTTTATGAGAGCCAAGACTACTCCATGGAGCCCAGGCCAGTTCTCCACAATAAGAAGATGGTTCTCCGTGAGTGAATGCAACCACTCCTCCCAGCTCAGATAGATAAAAGATATGAAAACTGTACACCGTGAGTCTGGTCCTCTGCAGTCTTCACAACAGCCTTTTAAAAGTCAATATTGACCCTGCTTAATAGACAAAGTGCTCGCCACTCAGAAACGCTAAGCTTTCAAAGCTGGGCAGCTGAAGTGGGGAGGGCTAAGAACAAATCAGGTCTACTGAATTCCTGTGTGTGTGTGTGTGTGTGTGTGTGTGTGTTATTTTGGATTGGAGTTAGGGAGATAACGCCATCTGAAAGCACTTTCCCTTGCCAGCATGAGAACCTGAGGTCAGTCTCTAATCTCCTCACATTAAAAAGCCAGATTTGGAGGTACCTGCTTGTAATCCCAGTGATGGGGAGGTAGAGACAAGTGGATCCCTGTGGCTCACTGGCCAGCTATCCCAGCCTACTCTGAGAGTCCAGTGCTAGTGTGAGGCCAAAAAAACACCAAGAAGGATAATACATAAGAAATGGCACCTGAGTTGTCCTTTGACCTGCATGTGAATATGTACCCACGCACAGAGATATATACACACACAAAGGAAAATATTTTAAATCATGGGTAGTGTTTCCCACATACTTTGTGTAACAGGCCAGAGGTAAGATTGGCTATTGTCTTCTAACACCCCAGCCTCCCCTCCAGTGGAGAGCAACGGGGATGTACACCTGGAGACGCCTAGCACTGATGATTCCCCTGGAAGTGGCTGGTACCAAGGAGGCCTTTGGGCAGCCATGTCTTCTAGCCTGGACCATGTTCCTCTCTAAACTTAATAGCAAATGTGCCTGGCATGGCTGCCCGAACTGATGTGTTCCTGTTGATTGACAGGCAGGAGGCTGGCAGGCACAGCTATAGTCAGGGACTTGGCAGGCACCAACTGTGTGCCCTCTGCTGTGCTAGGTGCTAAGAAGTCACATGTTCAAACAGTCCCTCTGTAGGATAGGGGTTTTTAGGAACCCTCATCTGCAGGCCTTGCGGGGAGGGATTTGGGGTTGCAGCTCTGGCAAGAGCTGCAAATGAGACACTAGGGTTTCAGTGGCTGAACACAGTTTGTGACATTCACACAAAATAAAGGTTAAAAACTGGGGGACCGGAAATGTGACTTAGTTGGTAGCATGGCCCAACTTGTCTAGCACGCCTGAGACTCTAGGTTTGATTCTCAGCACCACACAAGCCAGGCGTAGTCGTGCATGCCTGTGGTTTCAGCACTTAGAAGACAGAGGTGTGAGGATCAGGTTCAAGGCCAGCCTGGGCTACCTAGTGAATTCAAGGCCATCCTGGGCTGCAGAGTGACTTCAAGGCAAGTCTGGGTTTCTTAAGGCCATTTGAAAGACACAGACAGGAAGGAAGGAAGGAAGGAAGGAAGGAAGGAAGGAAGGAAGGAAGGAAGGAAGGAAGGAAGGAAGGAAGGGGAAGGGGAAGGGAGGGAAGAAGGGAGGGAGATAAAAGCAAGGAAGTGAAGGAAGGAGGGGGTAAGGTAGAGAAGGAGGGAGAAAGGAAGGAAGGAGAAAGACTTTGTCATTTCTTCCTCCATGTGGCTTGGTTTTGACTGCATCCCTGTTCGACTGGGTAGCTCATGTGGGAAGATATTCTCCTCTTCTTTCCCATAACCACACTCACCTTTGCCTGGCTCACCTAGCTTCTGCTTATTCTGTGATGGATGACCATCTGTGTTGGGCTCTCCATCAGAAAGTCTGTACTGACTCCAAACCAGGCTAGGTCCCATTCCTCTGTGTTTTAACTACCCTATGTATAACTGGACCCTGGACCCTGCCTAGCTGGATTATAATGACTGTGTGGGTTTGTCTCTATGCTGAGATGGTAACCTGATCACATGACCTAACCAATGGCTGACGGACGTGGTCAACAGTGTTCTGGCCTCTGTGATGGAGACATGCCCATAAGATCCCAAACCTTAGGGATCATCTCATACAAGCCATGAGGAACCTGCATCCAGAGGTTCCTAATGTGAAAAGGGTAGCCCCCAAAAATACAGAAACCAAAGCAACAAAGACCTAGGAAAAGCTACTCTCATCCTCGCCCCGACCCCACCCCCGCCCTTAGGTCACCACATCATTCTGAAGCTCTCAGCCTGTATGAACGACTGTCAACAAACTGCTGGTGAGTCAGCTTCACTATCTTCTAGCCCAGGTTGGAGGACAAGCATCTCCTCAGCTCTGCCTCAGGTCATGATGACTGCCTCCTCCACATGCTGCAGCGCCCCCAGCCTTCTATATGACACAAACAGCTTGTCGGCTCTTCATACAGAGCTGAGGAGCAAGAGAAAGGAAGCACTCAGGGACAGAGGAGATGGCCCTTCTTTGCCTGCTGCAGGGACCTGGCACTAGAAGGCCTTGGTAGCAGTCCTTAACCACCAGCCTCTGCCCTGGTGTCTCGTTGCATTGGAAGCAGAAAGCATGCCAGTGTGGAGCCTGAAGCGAAGGGGCCAATCACGAGAGAGAAAGCTGCAGCTGCCAGGGTTGGCAGAGAGACTCCACCCCTGCCTGCGGAGGTCTGACTGCTTCCTTACAGACCACCTCAAGACCCTCAAGGCGAGATAGAGCAGGAACAGCTGTTTCAGGAGCTCCCCATGACCAAGGATCCATAAGCACAGGGAACACTGCAGGTCATGGAAAAGGGAGGTCAGGACAGAGGAAGACAAAGCCAAGCGCTTTATCTTGGAAAAGATGGAAGTTAAGAACATGATGAAGCCGGGAGATGGTGGCACATGCCTTTAATCCCAGCACTCAGGAGGCCAGAGGCAAGTGGATTTTCTGTGAGTTTGAGGCCAGGCTGGTCTACAGAGAGAGTTCCAGACAGGCTCCAAAGCTACAGAGAAACTCTGTCTCAAAAAAAAGAAAAACAAAAAAAAAACAAACAAAAATCCCAAAAACCTAATGACTCTGGCAGGAGGGAATAGATAAGTTTTTATCATCAATCAGAGCTGCAAGGGTGTGAGGGGCCCATGAGAGAAAGGATAATGAAAGGTAAGCAGAATGTTCTAGACCCTAGACCTCATCACTGGAGACTGCAAACCTAGGCCCTTTGCTTTCATGTCCCAAACTGCAATTCTCCTGCGACTGAAGGCCACAGCCCCAACCACTCAATTGTCAGCATTCCAAGTTCTTTGTCATCTTATTTAAATAAAAGTGAACACGTGAAAGCCCAGGCCTGCCGAGGTTCTTCTTGCCATGTAAACACCAATGAAATCTTTCCACAAAACTGCCATCCCTTAGCTTCAACATACATCCTCATGATCCAGCACTGTCTCTCAAGTCCCCTGCAGCTACTTGGCCATGGTCAAATCTCTCAGCATCCTACTCACCTCCAAGCCTTTGCCCAAACTGTTCCCCCTGTCCAGACACAAGACTCATCCTTCTTTTAAAGCCTACTCACGCCCCACAACTTCCCTAGAGTACTGCTGCTTCTGGGAAAGGAACTTGCTTTGAGTCAGTTAGTCAAGACATGCCTGCTTCACCCATGGGGACTGCTCCACAAGCCTCTTTACCATGAGAAGACTGAAAAGGGGTTGGGGAACTGGCTCAGTAGGTGAGTAAATCAGGCGGTGGGTCCTGAGGAAGAGGGAGTGGGAAAGGTGGAGAGACCACAGTGAGCTGGGCTCAACCAGAGCTCGGAAGAATCGGAAGCCCCTAGAAGAGCTGGCAAGGGCAGGAGACAGGGCAAGAAGAGACTCAGTGACCTGCAGAGAGAAGACAGATCCCTTGCCTGGGGCAGGGACAGAGCAAAGGCTTGGGACTCCCACTGTAAGGACCTCGGGTCTGGAACACTGGCTCTGTGGACATTCCTGTCCATTTGTCCTGTCTGCCCCCTCTATGACTTCACTTCAGCGGCTGTGAAGGGGGCTGTGGCAAAGAACACAAATGGCTTTTGTCCTTTTCCTAAATTCTACCTGAAGTTAAAGACTTTTGGATGAATGGCATTAGCAGAGATTTCAAGACAGCCAAGTATGGACTGTGTCATGTGGTTCTGAGTAATCACTCATAGATAGATAGATGGATGAGAGAGAGAGAGAGAGAGAGAGAGAGAGAGAGAGAGATCTATAATGAACAGGATCAAGATGGACAAAGAGACCCACAACACGTACAGTCTGAGGAGAAGGGGGGCACTAGGAAATGGAATAGAGCTAAGCCCAGTGCCTCAGGAAATACAAAGTTTAAAGAGAAGCCAGGAGCCGGGCGGTGGTGGCGCACTCCTTTAATCCCAGCACTCGGGAGGCAGAGGCAGGCGGATCTCTGTGAGTTCGAGGCCAGCCTGGTCTACAAGAGCTAGTTCCAGGACAGGCTCTAAAAAAGCTGCAGAGAAACCCTGTCTCGAAAAACCAAAAAAAAAGAGAGAGAGAGAGAGAGAAGCCAGGTACTGTTTATCGAAAACAAAAAGAACTCCACAGGTGCAGAACAGAGATGGGCAGAGGGAATTGTAAAAGAAAGTACTAGAAATGGAAGCCACCCAAAGGAAAGCCAGACCAAGCTTTCTGGAAACTATGCTAATTGACACACATGTAACAGTTTTGATATAGGAGAACTATGGTATATGTGTGGATGAGAGTGTCGGGGGTGGGTGTGTGTGTGTGTGTGCACGCACACACGTGTTTCCCCAGTCAACATGTAAAATGCCAGATGGAGGGCTCTGCACTTACGGTTCTCCCGAGCACAGCACAGCACGTTCCCTAGAGCTGTGAGAAAGCCTGCAGTCACCAGAATGGGCCATGGCTAGAGGACGTGTTCGTGAAGACCATCCTGGTAAGTCAATGACTGTCAGTCAATGTTGTTGGGATGGGGTGCGTGTGTGCTTCTCTAATAGTGTAGCCGCTGGGAACTCAGTGGAAAGAAGTTCAGAAAGAAAGGAAGGAACTGATAGGTGGGAATGAGGGTGAGTATAATCACAATATATTGTATATTATATGAAACTGTCAAATGATAAAGAGGGAAAAAGTCCTGGCAGAGTCAAGGACTTGGAGACCGGAGGAAAGCATCTTATTACACATCCTGGCAGCCACTAGAGGGCGGTGCTGTCTCGTGAAACATTTCACTGGCTCAAGGGCATACAAGGATAAGAAAACCACATTCTACTCACAAAAAATGTTTTCTTGGGCGTGGGTGGATCCACAGCATATAGACCTACAAAATTTTCTCCTTATCTGGTACTTCTGTAATACTAAATATTCCTGATAAAATGTGATATCTCAGTGAGACAGCATCTTAAAACCAGTTTTACCATCAGTCTAATCTGAGCTACCAGATAAAGAATTCATAGGGCGTGAGCTATGAATAAATGGAGCACAGGGTAAATTCTGGCCTATGTTAGAATTCACCAAATTTGAAATATGCAAAGCACTCAGGCACAATCTCAAATGTCTTTTTTTCTTTTTCTTTTCTTTCTTTCTTTTTTTTTTTTCTTTTTCTTTTTTTGAGACAAAGTTTCTCTGTGTAGCCTGGCTGTCCTGGAACTCACTCTGGCCTAGAACTCACAGGGAGGGCTGGAGAGGTGGCTCAGAGGTTAAGAGCTCTGGCTGTTCTTCTGGAGGCCCTGAATTCAATTCCCAGCAACCACATGGTGGCTCATGGCCATCTGTAATGAGATCTTGTGCCCTCTTCTGGCATGTAGGCATACATGCAAATAGAACACTGTATGTATAGTAATAAATGTTACAAATCTTAAAAAAAAAAAGAACTCACAGAGATCCACCTGCCTCTGCCCTTCTTCCTCAAATGCTGGGTTTAAAGGCACACCACACCTGGACTCAAAAGTCTTAAAAAGATTGTCTCTTTCCGTGTGTGTGTGTGTGTGTGTGTGTGTGTGTGTGTGTGTGTGCACGCGCACATGCGTGCACATGTGTGTCGTCTCTGTGTGTCTCTGTGTGCCCATAGCACATACATGGAGGTCAGAAGACAACTCTGGGAGGCAGTTGCTGCCTTCCACCTTGTGGCTTCAGTGTCTCTCATTTCTTTTGCTACACAGACCCCTGGTTTATTCTCCTGTCTCTACCTCCATCTCCGACAAGGTGGGCATGCTGGAATTATAGATCCATCCTGCCACATCCAGCCTTCTGTGAGGATCCTTGGGATCAAACTAGGGTTGTCAAGTTTTCAGGCTAGCTCTTTTATCCACTGAGCCACCTCCCATGTCCCCTTAAGAATCTTTTTATTCTGTGGCCAAGATCAAAAACACTCATGACAACTTACGCTGGAGAGGTTGTGGGGAAAAGGAAACACTCCTACATTGCTGGTGGGAGTGCAAGCTGGTATAGCCCCTTTGGATGTCAGTGTGGTGATTTCTCAGAAAATTAGGAAACAACCTTCCTCAAGACCCAGTAATACCACTTTTGGGTATATATTCAAAGGATGCTCAATCATGCCACAAGGACATGTGTTCAACTATGTTCATAGCAGCACTGTTTGTCATAGCCAGAACCTGAAAACAACCTAAATGCCCCCCAACTGAAGAATGGATAAAGAAAATGTGGTACATTTACACAATGGAGTACTACACAGCAGAAAAAATAACGACATCTTGAATTTTGCAGGAAAATGGATGGAGCTAGAAAACATTATTTTGAGTGAGGTAACCCTGACACAAAAAGACAATTATCACATGTACTCAGCCATAGGTGGTTTTTAAACATAAAGCAAAGAAAACCAGCCTACAAACCACAATCTCAGAGAACTTAGACAACAATGAGGACACCAAGAGAGACTTATATAGATCTAATCTACATGGCAAGTAGAAAGTAGAAAAAGACAAGATCTCCTGAGTAAATTGGGAGCATGGGGACCTTGGGGGAGGGTTGAAAGGGGGAGGGGAGCAGAGAAAAATGTAGAGCTCAATAAAAATCAATTTTAAAAAAGGGAGGGAAAAAAAGAGAACATCACTTTGAGTGAGGTAACCCAGACATAGAAAGACAATTATCACATGTACTCACTCATAAGTGGTGTTTAAACATAGAGCAAAGAAAACCAGCCTACAAATCACAATCCCAGAGAACCTAGACAACAATGAGGACCCTAAGAGAGAAATCCATGGATCTAATCTCCATGGGAAGTAGAAAAAGACAAGATCTTCTGAGTAAATTGGGAGCATGGGGACCTTGGGAGAGGGCTGAAGAGGAGGGGAGAGGCAGGGAGGGGAGCAGAGAAAAATGTAGAGCTCAATAAAAATCAGAAAATTTTTTTTAAAAAAGAAAAGAAAACCAAGCAAGCAAACAAAGCCGGTAGGATGCTTCAGAGGGCACAGGCACTCACTGTTAACTAATGGCTTGAGCTTGATTCTTGGAATTCACATGGGGGAGGACAGACTGACTCTCACAAGTTGTCCTGAGACCTCCACACCTTGCTGTGGCATACATGCCTTACCAACTCCCATCCCCTGAACACAAGTACATAAAAAGATGTAATAAAAACAAAAATCTCAAACCTGTAAACAATAACCTGAACTTAATCAAAGTTAAATTGAACTGATATAAAGGTTACCTTAACAAATCAAAGATATGTGAATGAGAACACCTACAAATGTTATTATAGAAATATTCCTAGGTTCTAGAAATATATTAAATATATAGAAATATAATTAATTTAATTAATTAAATATGAAAAAATTTTTAAAATAATCTTTCTATTCTGTGTTTTCATATCAATGACAATCCTAAACCTTTTATTTAACATTCAACAGATGTTATTGTTTTATTAACATCAAGCAGATGTCTATCTTACAATTAAATCTGGTACCTGAGCCTGAGCTGTGCACCACACTGAACAACGGTTCACATAGAGAAGGCCCCTAAGCCAGCACATCTGTCTAGGCACCAGCATGGCAAACTGGTTCATCCCATAAAATGAATATTACCTACTTGAGGTTTATCGGGCTTTAGTTTTGCTTTTGTCTTTAGATTTAAGAAGCATGTATTAGAGCTATAAACATACATACATATATATGTTGACAGAAGTTTCTGTCTTGCCCAGTCCCACAGCCATTTAGTCCCAAAGAAACACACAGAGGCCTACATTAATTATAAACTGGTTGGCCTATTAGCTCAGGCTTTCTTATTATCTAATTCTTACTTCTTTCAGTAATTCATAATTCTTGTCTGTGTTAGCCATGTGGCTTGGTAACTTTTATCAGTGAGGCATTCTCATCTTGCTTCCTCTGTATCTGGGTGACTACTACAGAATGAGTCTTTCCTCTTCCCAGAATTCTTCTGTTCTGGTCGCCTAGCCTATACTTCCTGCCTGGCTATTGGCCAATCAGCATTTATTAAAACAACATAAATGACAAATCTTGTATAGGGTACAAGACCATTGTCCATAGCATATATACATACACATATTATATATGCATATGCGTATATATATATATATATGAGTAAAAGCTTTTTGTTAGATTGGTTAAAAGATAAAAACGTAACAAATTCAAATAGAATCTATGAGTTCATTATTGAATATCCATTTATAATTACTTTTATTAGCCATGCAGAAACCAGCCAACCTCTGAAGAATACTACCTTAGTTAACATTTCATCTATTTAAAATAATCCAGAAAAATATGTCAAAATACTATTAATTCTCCTCTGTGAGTCACTGATTAGGTGTATGTGGTGGGTTGTTTTTAATCATAATTTTTTAAAGTCTGAAAAGAAAATTCGGTTTTAAAACATCAGAGCTGTAAGGTAATATGGATGCCTGAGAAACTGTCTTCAGGACATGGCAGGACCTTTGCCTTCAGGAACTCATAGCAGCTGGGGTTGCCTATGCAAGATGAAGACAGCCTACATTCCAGCACGAACAGAGCAGGGTCTCACAAGCCACCCACTGGTGGCTGCTGGAGGTGGGAGAGTCAGTTTTCTTCAGGGGAGTGGTCCCTGAATTGTTACCCACGTCCTCCAGATGGTCCCACACCCAAGCTCGTATGTACATTACTAACTGGACTCAGCTACATAAGAAAAAGAAAGGGCATAAGGTGGAAGGGAAAGTAGGGGAAAGGGCCCTGGAAGATAAGGAGAATGAGGGGTGGAAAGAACTAAAATATATTGTATGCAAGCATGAAATTCACAAAGAATAAATAATTTTCAGTGTGTTTTCTTGATCTAAACTAATTTAGGTTCAAAAGTGCGATGGTTTGAATATCAATGGCCCCCATTTGCTCATAGATTTGAATATTCGGTCACCAAGGAGTGGCACTACTTAAGAGGAGTTAGGAGGTGTGGCCTTTTGGAGTAGGCATGGCTTCGTTGAAGGAAGGGTGTCATAGGGTTAGGCTTTGGTGTTTCAAAAGCTCAAGCCAGCCCCAGGGTCTCTCTCTTCCTGCTGTCTTTGGATCCAGATGTAGAACCCTCAGCTACCATATCTGTCTGTGTGCTGCCATGCTCCCTTCCATGAGGATTATGGACTAAACCTTCAAAACTGTAAGCCAGCCTCATTTAAATGTTTTTCAAGAATTGCCTTGGTCACGGTGTCTCTTCACAGCAACAGAACACTAAGACCAAAAAAAAAAAAAAAAAATCAAAACTATACAGTCAAAGAGCAATGGGGGGTATGTGGTGGAGGAATCATAGGGCCAAAGAACAGCAAAATATTGGGAAAATGCAAATCTAGTGATGGTTGCCAGTCTTGTGAATGAGCAGGAGCAGGCTTGGTGTCTGTTATTTAGATGACCTATGACTTAGAAAGCAGGAGATGAGAAGACAAGGAGAAGAAGGACAAAGATCATCGTTGGGTGGAGCAATGTGTATGGGAGGGTGAATTAAACCCCGTATGCATTCAAAATTTGTTATGATTAATGAAGATCATAGAACAAAGTGACTGAAAATTCAATTCCTCCTATGTCTTCTCACCTCGTATACCAATTGCTAAACTCATTCTCTCTAATTCCCTTCTAATACTGCTATGACAAATTGTATACTAATACAGTGACTTTTAATTTTGCACTTATTTATTTCATTGTTGTGTGCATGTCACTGTGTGTGTGGAGGTCAAAAAACAATTTTGTGGAGTTGGCTCTGTTTTTCCACCTTTATCTGTGTCCAGGAGGTGGAACTCATATCACCAGGCTTGCACAACAAGCACCGCTGTGTCACCTCTCCAGCCCCAACATAACTTTATGGAACTAAAATATAAGCACATTAAATTTAGTGATTTTAAAATAAAATTAAGAATTTTGGGTGAAAAGATAGACTTCATTGGGTTTTTTTCTACTTAAATGACTTACAGTATTGACTTTCCAAAATTTTAAAGAAACAAGACTTTTCTCTTTTATTTTTTTTCCCATCTTTAAGTTCTCTGGTGATTTTACAGGCTCTTCTGGGCTCTATAATTATTATGAAACAATACAATGCAATTCCACAGATATTTCACCAGGCAGACTGAGCTTTAATGCAAATCAATTGTAATCTGTTGACTCAGTGACTCTCATGGGGAAAGAACAGAAAGCCCGATTGTGTGAGTATGGACCCCCAAAGAGACAGAGTGAATAACTTATGCTTCTCATGGTCACAGAAATTTCATGACAGGAAGCCGAGAGAATGAGGAGAGAGATCCCTGGGTGGAGCAGGCAGGATGTCCCACATGGGTGTGTCAAACCTGCGTGTGAACACATAGATGGATTTGGTACCTGTGGATAGAAACAGTGCGTGTTTCTACACACACACACACACACACACACACACACACACTCACTCACATAAAGTGTGCTTAGGAAAATAAAGCTCACCAAGTACAAAAATTCATATGTGGAGCAGAAAAAGAAAAACCGTAGTTTAGAGTTATAGTCTGTCAACGGTTTTATTCATGAAATTCCTCAAAGAAATTAGGGGAGGGGGAACAGTTCTTGCCATTTTAAGTTACTAACTTAAATGTTAGTTCCCAAATTTGATTAATTGCAAAAATTTCAGCTAATATGAAACCCGTTACTAAATACAACCCCCTCCAAAAAGACGTAAAAGTGAGTGTGATTTCTGTAAATCGTGTATTCTGAAATAAACACTGTTCTCCTATAAATGCCCTGTAAATTCTAAACACCAAAGGCACTGACATCCACCAAGTAAAGTTGGAAGGAATTCTCCCAGGCCTGCATGTGATACACAGACATACATTCACAGAGGACTGGGGAGATGGCTCAGTCCATAAAATACTTGCCTTATAAACACAAGGACCTGAGTTCAATCCCCCAGAACCCACATAAGGGAGAAAAAAAAAAACAGATGCAGAAGAACATATTTGTTATCCCAGCACTGGGGCTGCAAAGACAGGCAAACCCCTGGGGCTCCCTGGCCAGCCAGCTCAGCCCAGCCGACTCAGCAAGCTGAGGCCTTGGTCTCAAAACAAGGCGGACAGCGTTCTGAGGAACAATGCCCACGTTTGTCTTCTGGCCTCTACATACACAAATGCATGTACTCTTCACACACGTACACAAATGCATGTACTCTCCACACACGTACACACGCACACACAGAAAGAAAGATTTAAAAGGGACATTCTAGGATGTTTGTCTCAGAATTAGATGTGGTACTACATCTCTACTGGTTGACAGCATGCTCAGTGTGCTCCAGCGTGAAATTTCCCTAATTCCTCAGTTTAGTCACTGAGAAGCGTAACAAGTCACTATGACCCAGAAACAATGATTCTTTTTCCGTTTGGAAAAAAAAAAAAAAGCATTGGCTATTTGTCCACACAGGTCAATATAAGAAGATACGCTAGTATCATTTTCCCTAGTATATTCTGGTGAACGACTTCAGAAAAACCTAAACTTGTTAAAATTTTCATGCCCTTCACAATTTGAGTACATATACTCTGCAACGGATTAAAATATTCTGTGTTTTGATTTCTTGTGGTGTGTTAACCAACAGGAAGTTATGAAATGGGAAAGTCCCCGGTAATATCACCCAAAGTTCCTGACAGTATCTCCTTTACAATACTTCTCAGACAAACCAGGGGACCGGTCTCTCCTCCCTGGGACAATGGGCAGGCCCACCAATGTTCAAGCACTGTGAACATCATTAAAAATCACTCAGTGTTGATTTCTTTACACTCTTATGGCGAGCCCTCCCGGTGTTCATTTTCCTGTAAATGAGGAAAGATGTCAGGGAATGAGGTGACATGACTCCCCTAACCAACAGCTATAGGACTGTCCCTAACTGCCCTACTGCCTGGAGCAAAACAACTGTCAGTCAAACAGCTAGCAAAACTACCTGGCCACGTAGAACACTCCGCTGATCCCTTAAGCAAAGGGTGTGCCCACCACAGCCGCCTGCTCTGCCTGCTCTGCCTCCTGGAGGTGTGGCTCTCTTCAAGACTGACTGAAACCCGTTTGTACTGGACTTTTAACTACCATGCGGCCTAGTGAACTCTAAAGGATGCTACCATTTCCACTCGACCAGAGAGAGCACTGCCCCATTGCCCAACAAGGACACTCTGTGCGTGATGCTGAAAGGGACATTGATGTGATCGGTGCAAACACAACGCTCACTTTTACGCAGTGTGCTGTGGTCGGTGCAAACACTCCCTCTCTTTACATCAGCGCGCTTTTCGGCTCGCCTCCTTAAGTCACCAGGTAGACACCCTCCTGTGCTGCCCCCCCCCCCCCCCCACGGTCTTGCGATAGTAGACCCAATAAAAGGCTTCTCTTGAGTGGCCGTTTCTTGGCCACTTTTACTAGAGTGGACTGAGCTGGTGTCTTAGGGTCTCCTTGCTGTGAAGAGACGCCATGACCACGTCAACTCTTATAAAAGACAACATTTAATGGAGCGGCTTACATTATCAGAGGTTTAGTCCATTATCATCACGCTGGGACATGGAGGCTGATAGCTGATAGTCCTACATCTTGCAAGCAACAGAAAGCGAACTGAAACACTGGGTGTGGCTTGAGCATATAAGAGACCTCAAAACCCAGTCCCACAGTGACACACTTCCTCCAACAAGGCCATGCCTACTCCAGCCAAGCCACGCCTCCTAATAGCGCCATTCCCTATGAGCTTATGGGAGCCAATTACGTTCAAACTGCCTCAGCTGGTAACAAAGGAAGTCGAAGCAGGCAGCAGAGCAGCAGGTGACAGAGGCAATGGAGTGGCAGCAGTGGCGTGTGGCAGCTAGGTGCTTGGTACTTAAAGAAGAATCAGAGCAGAGCAGCTGGCGGGTTGAGCTGCAAAGGCAGCAAGGGGTAGCCTGCAGCTTCAGACAGCCATGCAAGAAGTGGCCAGACAGTTCCCAACAGGCAGGAACAAGATGGCGACCGAAGCAGAAAGTGCAGTGAGCTGAGGCTGGAGAAGAATGGAAGGTTGTAAAGACCCAGAGAGAAAAAAAAAAATCGAGACCCTGGTCAGCAGAGGAGCTCCAGAAAGATGTAAAACATTTAGAACAAGGGTCTCAGGTAACTCTAGTACTGAGAACCAACTGTAACATTGGGCACCATCAAAGGCAAAGGAATACCCATAGCCAGGCCTTCCTTAAAAGGGACTCACCAGCTGCTGACACAGCCAGGAATCTTGACTTCCTAGGCCCACACAACAGGCGAGACACTTGCCCAGCTAAGAGTTCTAGTAGCCTGGGCCTGCAACAAGCTAACACTTTAGCTACTGATCCCCATTAGTAAAGCATGCACAAGAGCCTAACACTAGAGGGCGCCACCAGCTACCACCGCGGCTTCTGCTGCTGCTCACTACTCTCAATCCTGAAGGACCGATTACTATCCTCCCAGGCCAGCTATGGGAGAGCCTCTCTTTGGCCACTCACAGCTCCTGGCTCCAGCCAGCTGCTAGGTAGCACTTCCCGTGACTGCAGTAACTGCTGCACAGCCTGCAGTTGTATGAATTACGCGACTCTGCACCAGCCTTCTCAAATGCTTTTCTTAAAGCCACATTTTCACAAGTTACGAGATTGGCTTTCAAGTCATGTGCAATATAAAGTCAGCCTTTGTCTTCAATTTTTGTAAAATCGCATGATCTGCAGATAACCAATTCCCTTATCCATAGCCGCTGGAGTAGGGATATAAGTATTGCTGAGAAACTCTGGCTGGCTGGCCTCGGTAGTCTTTACATTACTAAGTTGGAACGAAGTTTTAATAACTATCTCCACAAACTATAAAAGATCAAAGCCTCCTCAGGAGTAAACCAAGGAAGATATTATACCTTCGTGCATCTCTACCTATTGTATCCCCGGATTCATGTAGCAAGGGCCAGAACAGCGACTCAGTGGGGAAAGTATTTGCCACGCAAGTCTGGGGACCTGAGTTCGATCCCCAGAGCCCACATAAAGGTAGAAGGAAATGACTGATGCCATTAATAAGCTGTCTTCTGTCCTCCACACAGGTGCAACGCCGTATGTGTACACATAGACACACCATATCCAAATAATATCAAGATCACTAGGGACAGCGGAGCTCAGCCTCGGGCTCTCTTGACATCTTAGACCTATCTATTCAACGTCATCGGAGTAGCCTGCATATCCGTAGTTTCGGTAAAGACTTTCAAACAGGATAACACAGCTCATCTTTTATGACTGCTTCTTTTGAGACTACATTTCATAGCAAGAATAAATAGACAAACGATGGTGGAGTTGAATCCACACTGACATCTTTACAAAATCCAACTTCAATTCACTGGAAGGCATTTCCTCAATAAGCCCATTATGCCTCTAATCTGTTTCAACTCACACCAGACACACCTACACCTCTAGTTTTCATATCAAAACACAATTTAAAACACATTTCCCCCATCCATTTGCATCTCCGAAACACGTATACTTTAGTCTCCAATTTTTAGTAACAGGGAGACAAAATTGCGTTGGCTGGAACGATTTTAAGCAGAAGGGCATTTTGCTAAATATTAGTGTATTTGCTAAACTGTTTTCCCATCAGCCTGGCATGCTACTGAAGACAGTGATCCTGTGCCCTCATAATTTAGGCCCACATTCCATACTATTTCTGAATATATAGTATATTCCATACTACTGCTTTAGGGACTCAGAGTATCCATGAAAATGTTTAAAAGGCTCTGATGGTCTGGGTGTGGTGGGACACACCTCTACTCCATCTTTCAGGGGCCAAAGTGAGAAGACTACAAGTTCTATGGTCCCCGAGACCTACATGGATTCAAGGAGAGAACCAGCTCCTTCAAGCTATCCTGACTGCTACACATACACCATGACATATGTGCCCTGCACTGCCACACAAATGTAATTTAAAACAATTACATTGGCATTGCTTTTGTTTGTTTGTTTTCTTGGTCTCTCTCTCTTTTTCCCTCCCTCCCTCCCTCCCCCCCCCCTCTCTCTCTCTGACACAGGGTTTCTCTGTCAAACAGCTCTGGCTGTCCTGGAACTGACTCTGTAGACCAGGCTGGCCTCAAACTCACAGAGATCCACCTGCCTCTGCCTCCCAAGTGCTGGGATTAAAGGCGTGTGCCACCACTGCCTGGATAGGCATTGCTTTTTTTTAACAGTACAATTAAAGAGAAAATTAGTTCAGTAGTGCCTGGGACGAGATTTTCAGTCTTCAGTGATATTATGGGATCCCTAAGACCAAAGAACTAACTAAGAGGGAAGTGAATTCCTAAGCATCTCTACTACCCTGTGGTTACAAAGAGCAGGACCAATGCTCAACAAACACCCAAATCCCCTTGAAGTGAGCAGCTTTCAGCTTTCTTCTAGACGGGTGGGAAATATAAAAACCACTGGCAGGCTTGCAAGGCTGGAAGCAGAAACAGCTTTCCTCATCAGGTCTCCAGGGAATTGTACCAAATGAAACAAGCAAAGCACAAAGACAGAGCAGGACCACTCTAAACTGCCACAGCGGGAGATCCGCCTCCTTCAGAACGCAGTGGTTTATAAAAGCAGACTGACTCATCACTGCGATAAGTTTCCATGGGCACGGCCCTGTGGTGGGAGCTCAGAGTGAGAGCAGGAAAAGAACGAGAGAGATGTGGCTCCTATCTGGCCAGGAACGCCAATGTGAAACAACTGTTTATATAACTGTTTTCCTTGTAGGTAAAGAATGGCATAAAATTATATAATAGAGGCTCTGATCCAAATAAATGTCATTACTGGAACGAGAAAAGCCAAAGTCTTGCCAAATCCAGTTTTGGCAGCTCCAAGCACATCTTTACCTTGTAAAGCCAACTCTATGGTCTGCTTCTGTATCTCTGTTACCAAGAGGTACTGAGCTTCTTATAAACCTGGCAGTGTAGACAGGAGACTCATACTTCAGAGATTTTTCTATAGAATGCCTCTACAGGCTGGATTGTGTGCCTCTCTGTCTCAACATTCCTGCATTGTCTTGGGGTGCTGGTGCAGCGTGCCTGTAATCCCAGAATTTGGGAGGCATAGGTGGGGGTTATCACAAGCTGCAACCTCAACAAAATGGTGAGATCTTGCATCAAAAAGGAAGAGAAAAAGGAAGAAGAAAGGAAAGGAAAGGAAAGGAAAGGAAAGGAAAGGAAAGGAAAGGAAAGGAAAGGAAAGGAAAGGAAAGGAAAGGAAAGGAAAGGAAAGGAAAAGCCAGGCATGGTGACACAGGCCTTTAATCCCAGCACTGGGGAGGCAAAGGCAAGAGGGTCTATGTAAGTTTGACACTAGCCTGATCTACATAGTGAGTACAAGGATAGCCAGAACTACATAGAGAGACCCTGTCTCAGAAAGAAAGAAAGGAAGAAAGAAAGGAAGGAAGGAAGGAAGGAAGGAAGGAAGGAAGGAAGAAAGAAAGAAAGAAAGAAAGAAAGAAAGAAAGAAAGAAAGAAAGAAAGGGAAAGGAAAGGAAAGGAAAGGAAAGGAAAGGAAAGGAAAGGAAAGGAAAGGAAAGGAAAGGAAAGGAAAGGAAAGGAAAGAAAAAGGGTAAAGGAACCTCCATTAAAGACCTGGATCTGTGTGTTTGGACATGGGCCTTGTATGATTCAGTTAAAATGAGTTCCTAGGGCAGATTCCCACCCAACAAGCATGATGCCTTTGCAGGAAGCCATTCGAGCAAAGAAACACCAGGAGTACATGTATGCACAGGAGCAACCATGGGAAGAAGCAGCATCTCGCCCTGTGACCCAGCGACATCCAGACACCCATTCTCCCTGGCTCACTGCAATACTACCCACAATATCCAAGATAAAGAATCAACCTGTGCCCACCAGAAAATAAACAGGCAAGGTAGGTCCATACATGCATGATTATACATACATACCTATGTACATAATAAGACAAAGCAATCTTTTCTGTCCTTAAAGGACTTCCTGTCATTGGTGACAATACAGATGAACCCAGGGAACATTACATTAAGTGAAATAATCCAGGTACAGAAAGACAATTACCTCATGATCTCACTTGTGTGTGGAATCTAAAAAAGCCAAGCTCACAGAAGCAGAGGATAGGTAGTTATGGGGGGGGGGCAGGGGAAGATCAGGACATGAAGTTGCCAGTTAGACAGAGTAAGTTCAAGAGATCTACTATACATCACAATGTCCACAGGTCATTACAATATGTTGAAAACATTTAAAACTGCTGAAAGATTTTTAACTGTCTTTATCATTAAAAGTATGGAGTTGGAGAGATGACTCAGTGGTTAACAGTGCATGTTGCCCTTGCAGAGAAAACAAGTTTGGTACAACTGTCTGCAACTCCAGTTCCAATTCTTCTAGCCTCTGCCGCCACCGGGCAAACATTCGATGTACATACATAAAGGCAATCAAGATACTCATATGCATGGAATTAAAATACACAAATCTATTTTTAAAATTCAAAGCATACATAGTATACACTGCCTTTGCCCATCTTCTTCCTCCAGAATGTTAACAGTAAGTCATCACATTGATTGTGGAAGGAAAATTCACCTTAATCATCCTTCGAGGGCCAGATTAAGAAAGAACAGAGATCTATAAAACAACACCTACACCTAAGGCCCAGCAAACATTGAGGAAGAGGAGGAGGAAGAGCAAGAGGATCAGGGTGTCTGCTGTGAGAATGTCTCCTAGCAATGTCAGAAGCTACACCCATAGTGTCTCATCAACACGACTGCCTACACTTGAGCTGAAAAAGAACAACAGACACTCCAAAGAGAATGGGGAAAGCCCATGAGGCCTCACCCCTACACAGAAAACTACAGGCAACCAAGGAATGCTGGGAGTGGGAGACACCATCTTCCCCGGGGAAGAGCACACCAACTGATTATGCAGTAACAAATGGCCAGCCCTGGAAACATGCATACAAGTGACATATAGGCTGAGCAGGTTGTATTTAGACACATATATTTATATACATATATGCATGTAACAACAGTTAATGAAACAAGAGGCCATGAATTTGAAAGAGAGCAAGGCGGTGTATATGGGAAGTTATGGAGGGAGGAATGGAAAAGGAGGAATATTATAATTGTAATCTCAAAAATAAAGAAAAAAAAAGAAGAGCCAAAATGACTCCAAGCCACAGCCCATGATGGGAATAGCTCTGTTTATATATCTTAGAGAAAAGACTGGAAGAAATAAATTCTGACAGCATGCACTTCTCAAAGCTCCAACCGTGCCCTCCAAAACACCCAACTTGCTCATTCTTAATTGAAGCATACTGAGAGAGGGATGCTGTCCTGGTTTATTTTTTGCTGTGAAAAAAAAAATAGTAACCACAAGCAACTTGAGGGGGAAAGGGTTTGTTTGACTTACATGTCCTGGTCAGCATCCATCAAGAATGGAAGCCAAGGCAGGAACTCGAGCAGGGCAGGAACCTGGAGGCAGGAACTGAAGCAGAGGTCATGGAGGAACACTGCATATTGGCTTGCTCAGTTTGCTTTCTTATATGACTTAGGACCACCCAAACCACCTCTCCCACATCAATCAGTAATGAAGAAAATGCCCTTGAAGACTTGTAGACTTACAGGCCGATCTGATTCAGGCAGTTTCTCACCTGAGATTCCCTCTTTCCAGATAACCATGACTTGTGTCAAGCTGACTAAAACACTAAGCTTCAGTACAACGCAAATGTTTGGGTTGTGTTTTGAAGACACCATAAGGCAACTTTATGTAAAAAGATTCACGTTTGTTTCCCAGCCACCCAGACCCGAATAATCACACAGAAACTATATTAATTACAACACTGTTTGACCAACAGCTCACACGTAGTCTTAGCTAGTTCTTACATCTTAAATTAACCCATTTCTATTAGTTTATATATTACCACAAGGATGTGGCCTACTGGTAAGGTTCCAGCAGCATCTTTCTCCTTCTGCAGCTACATGGCATCTCTGTGATTCCACCTAGTCTCTCTCTATCTCTATTCAGATTTCCCACTTGGCTTTACTCTGCTAAGCCATTAACTGAAACAACTTCTTTATTAACCAATAGTAATAAAACGTATTCATAGCATACAGAGGGGAATCCCACATCAGCTTCACACCATACAAATATTCTTTAGCAAAAACTGCATGTTGGGAACTTCATTTTAGATATTCAGTATCCATTTATCACAGAGACTAGAGGCAAAACTATCAAATCACTCACGATTTGGTAGGGAGAGCTTCATGTGTAAGGTCTATTAAGTTACACTGTAGGAGATATGGGGTGGCAGCTGGATCTCGTTGTACAATCTAAATTTACCTTTCCTACAACTTTCCTTGAGATGCGGGGTCTCATTACATTGTCCAGGTTATCCTTGAACTTGAGATTTCCAGGCTTCAGACTTAAGCAAAGAGTACAGGTATGCACCACAATACACACTTTTTCCACAATACTTAGTTTAGCTGTGGCAGGAGTACTCATTGACCTCGAAACAAGAAAAACACAAATATTGCTACATTGGTTTAATCCCTACCATTTATCATTGGGACAGAGTAGAGTCACACTAAGGAAGGGCTTGTTCAAATAACACAGCGTCCCATCAGGGAGCCTCAATGGCAGATCATTAACATTTGTTCCTCCTTCCATGCACTTGTGGTCCCATCTGCTAAGGAATTGTTTCCTCGAGTAATGTAATAACCCGAGGGAGAAAGGAAAGGCAGCATGTATAGCACAGGCAGTGGGTGGGGGTGGAACGGCTATCAAAATGCCAAGTTCAGCACACCTTCCTACGGCCTGTTAGCCTCCTAGAGAGACAATCAGAATGATCAGGACCGTTCCAGCAAGGCCAGCCATTGTGGTACAGAACTATGCAAAGCTATTGAAAGAGAATACCAGGGCAAGAACATGAAGTTTTGCCGCCCTGATGCCCTAGAATGGGATTCAGCAAACCATGGCTGAATGGGTCAAAACCAACGTGCTAGCTGGTTTCAAAAACATTCACTGAAGCATAGATACAGTTGGTCACATAGACATCATCATATGTGTGACAGGCTCTATATCTCACAAAGCCTGATACTGACTATATGACCCTTTGCAGGACCCTATACTAGAAAATTCTGTTCAGAGGGATGCTTGAAAATCACAGCGGACAGTGCTCCTGATTCCTACAAAGTCACACTTGTCCCTTCCTTTGTCCCTTCCTTAGAGACAATGAGACAACTTCCAGCCCTGGCACTGGTACCTCCCTCAGTAAGCTTAATATCCAGGTCTGCACTACTACCGCCCCCCAACACACACACACACACACACACTCCCACCACATAGGACGGCCTCAGAAATACACCCCTCAGATCACCTGCTTCAGGGAGAAGAATTGACCAGCGGTGCTAGCTGTCCACCCACCACTCAAAAAGCCCTCCTTTCCCTCAGCTGTTCCCAGTCAATATCTGAGCCCAGCTGCTTCAGTACCCTAACCCAGCTATGGTTTCCCTTATCCATGGCCCAGAAATATGGCATAAAATTCCAGGAACAACTCCTAAGTGGTCGGCTACATTTATCACAGCACACAGTTACAATGATTCTATTTTATGATTGCTGGCCTCTTACTGTGCCTAATCTGTAAGTAAACTTTATCATAGGTGTGTGTGTGTGTGTGTGTGTGTGTGTCTGTGTCTGTGTGTGTGTCTGTGTGTGTGTGTACTGGGAGAAAAATGTGGAGTTTAGGGCTTGGTTTTCACCTCTCAGATATCCACAGCAACCTTAAAATTCACCCTTCACAGTAAGGGGAGGCAACTTCCCTGCAGAGTCTCCACTGCAGCAGGTAGGGATTAGGAGAGAAATTCCTTAGGTCAATTAAATGTGATGCCATTGAGCCCAGCAAAACAATGTGTAATTCAGACATCTCTAAAACCAGGGCAGGTCTGGGAACTTCAACAAGATTGGACAGCTCTTGGAGGAAAACAAAATCGAGTCACTGAAAATGGCCCAACGGGGTGCAGCCTGGTCAACCAGCCAGTTAGTATAACCTAGTTAATTAGCTGTTGACAGCCCAATCAGTTCTGGCTACAAAGATCTCTGTAAGCACCCCAACCTGTTATTAAGATTCAACTATATTGGTTTGATTTGCTGGCTCAGAGCAAGAAGTCAGCCCAAAACTATGGCCTCCTACAGAGGCCTACAGAGACTCCTACACTTAGCAGCCAGAGTCGCCATCAGCCTGGTAGAAACGGTCTTAAAATTAATCTTCGGGCATTAGTTGGTAGAGTGCCTACCTAGTGTATATGAAACCCTGGGTTCTATTCCCAGCACCACACAGATCAGACATTGTATGGCACACCTACAATACCGGCACTCAGGAAGTGGGAGCAGGGGGATCAGGAGTTCAATGTCACCATCAGCGACATATTGCTACATGAGACCCTGTGGCAAAAATAAATGTTAAAGTAAGCATTGAGTGAATGTTTAGTACTTCTGGATACAGAGAGGAAGCATGTAGAGCAGTGGCACTGACCGGCCAAGACTGATATTCTGATTCATAAAAATAATAATAATATTAAAAATAATGGCAGAATGGCAGTGTTCAGAGCTGTTTCAGAAAATGTTGGAAGCCCTGTCTTAATCACAAGCCAAAATTCATTAGGAGATTTTTAATAAACTTCAAGTCACCAAACCCAGCAGTAACTTTTCCAATCAAGTGCTCAAACACAATACAGTCCCAAGATGTGTTCACTGATATGCTCATGCTGAGGAATGATGATGGGGAAATAGGGAAAGCCTTTGTTTCCAAAGTGAAACCATTATGTTTCTGAAAGGACAGAAACAGGACGTACAGTAAAAGCGCTGCAGTTGGTAGCATACAAAGATTACAATCTGAGCAAAGATGCCACAGGCAGCATTTGCCGGTACTTCATGGTGCAATGATGGTACGTGCAGTGCCAAGTGTGTGTGTTGTCTGTCCAGAGCCAAGGCTGCAGCTCAGTCTCTTGATGCAACATAAAACAGCATGGCCAGGAACAGAGATTTGCTGCATGCTTTCTTAGTGAACTTTTGATTGCTGTACATGGAGACACCTTTTACTGTTCCCAAATGTTTCTCTGCCTCCACACCCAGCTGTGAAGTTCCTCTACATCCACATCCAGCTGTGCGGTTCCTCCATCCCCACATCCAGCTGTGCGGTTCCTCCACCTTCTCTTCCAGCTGTGCAGATCCTCCATCTCCATACCTAGCTGTGCAGTTCCTACACCTCCCTCTCCAGCTGTGCGGTTCCTCCATCTCCACCTCCAGCTGTGTGGTTCCTCCATCTCCATCTCCAGCTGTGTGGTTCCTCCATCTCCACATCCAGATGTGCAGTTCCTCCACCTCTCTCTCCAGCTATGCAGTAAGTCACAGTCTCAGTTTAAGAAGCTACAGACTGGACCACCAATGTTCTGCCTGGCCTCTCAGGCTCCAGGCCCCTCAGACCTTGGATGCATCCCCTGAGCATTGCCTACTTCTGTAGACATTTCCTAACCCTACTGTAATGAGGGTTCAATGCAAAGAAAACATAACTACAGTTCTGCAGTTCCAAGTTCAAAAAAAAACTTTTCACTTAGCTGACTTCAAAGTGTCGGTAAGCCTGTGTTCTTTCTGGTAACTCTAGGGGAAACTCCTTTTCCTTCCTCTTTCCATGCCCCTTGTCTGTGAACATTTTTCCCTCTTCCCCATCCTTCCCCACCACCTCACCCTTTATGATCAAAGGTCTCACTACCTTACTCTGTTTCCCAGGCTGGCCTCAAACTCCTGGACTCAAGGTATCTACCTGCTGATTCAGCATCCCAAGTAGCTGGGAGTACAAGCAAACACCACGGAGGTCCAGCATCCCCTTCCATCCTTAAAGACAGCAATGCTGGCAGAAGTCAGGGTCTCTCGTATATGCATGACATGACTGTGACCTCCTTCTCTCTTCCTCATCCACATTTTAGGGCGTTGGTGCTTACACTAGGCTCACCGTATATACGGTCACTCTACTTTTAGATACTCTGATTAGCAGCGGTAAACCCACGAGCCTCTGACATCGTCACAGGTTCCAGAGATTGGAACGATGCTGTTGCATGAGGCCATTACTGTGTCCATCATATACCACAGACTCCAGTGCCAGTCAGAGCATGCCGCCAACCAGCAGACAGGACTGCATGTAACATTCCAAGGAGTATTTCCTCCCTTGAAAGCATCATGGGTATCCTCCTCCTTTTACAAAAGAAAGAATCCTGCAAATCATCTCTACACAGTGAGATCCTCATTGACGAGCAAGCTCCGCTCATGGTCGTCATAAACACTGGGCAGTCGGCACATTGTACAGAAGCACTGAGAAAGGCTTGGGTGTGAGGGCTAGCAGTCAGCCCACACTCAGCGCTCCACATTGCTCTCTGTGTTACAAAGGGACCACGCCCAGCGGGAATAGGCTTTTTCTAACACATCTGCCCAGGAGTGACACGCAGAATCATCCAAGCTTTTTCCCCCTCATGCACCATCCTCTAGCTCCTCAGCACGGAGTCCCAGACGTCCTATTTATTGTAACACATTGTACATATTTACCATTATAACGCTTGTCGAAATGCACCGGCCTCGGTGTCCTCTCAGCTGCCTAGGGACCTGGAGGTGCAATTTTTTTCCACGTGTATTTAAATAAACTTCCATTAGTACTTGTCAAATTGTTCCCGTTTCTCTGCATCACACTGTTCACTGTTTCTGCAACGAGGCTACAGAGTACCATCTGTATCCATGACTCCATACTAGGTGCCGGGTACAAATGGTGCCATCTGAGGAAACAGTGATGGCTGGCATCAGTAACCTACCAGGTAACAAATCTTGTTTTCAAATGGGTGTGGCCTAGTGTTGCTCACTTAGCAATGGTGCTCACTGTGTAGTTAAGTCTTATGCAAATCAAGAAAATGTTGAGATAAATAGGGAACTCAGGGAAAGATGCTCCCTCAACTCAATAATGTTTTTAAGATTTATTTTTACGTTTTAATTGTGTGTGTGTGTGTGTGTGTGTGTGTGTGTGTGTGGTGGGTGGGTGCCGTGTCTGAGGAATCCAGAAGAGGGCATCAGAGCCCCTGGAAGAGGAGTTAGAAGCAGCTGGAGCTGAAGCCAAGTCCTCTCCAAGTTCAGTTTGGAGCTGTCTGTGCTCCTGACTGATTAGCAGTTTCCCCAGCCCCAAGTTGGTGAATTTTTAACAAATTTGGTTCAGTGTGTAAAATGCAGTGGTTTGGAGGGCTGGTGTCCATCAGAGCCAGGCTACTGGTCTCTAACTCCTGATTAACCTTGCCCAACTTTGAAGATCTCCTCCCCTGTGAATGTAAGCCGTGTCTCTTAGAGCAGGTGTTGAGAGGATCTGGCAAGTCAACACGGCCAACAAGAGGCTTTTTGGTGGGGAGGCCTGTGGGGATGGGGCTGCTTCTCTTCTGTCCCTTTTAGAGTGGCAAGCATTCTCTCTGGACCAAAACAGGTTCCTTTGCGGCAAGGTCAAGTTCCACAAGATTCACGTGATGACCCTGAGTTCACAGAGCCAGGCCACAGTAATGGACACTGTCTTGGGGGTGGAGGAATAAAAGAGGAATCCAGAGCTGGCTCAGTGGGTAAAAGACCTGATGACCAGAGTTTGAACCTCAATCCCACAGCCCAGTGTGGTGGCTTAGATCTGCAATTCTATCACTCCTTAGCCGAGATTGAAGACGGAACAGGAGAATCTCCTGGTACCTCATGGGCCAGCTATCCTAGAGTACACAGAGAAGGAAACAAGAGACACGCTGCTACAAGGCAGGAGAGAACTGACACTTGAAAGCTGTCCTTTGACCAGTGAGGCGTACCATGTATGAGACTAAACACAAACACACACACACACACACACACAGACATACATCATACACACCACATACATATCATACATATACACACATACATCATACACATCACAAACATACCACACACACACATGCATACCATACATACACACATCATACATACCACATATACACACACCGTATACACACATCATACGTGCCGCATAACACATCATACACACCACATACATGCCATATACACATATATACCATACCCACATACCATATACACCACATCACACACATGCCATACATGTGCACGTCATACACGCCACGTGTATACACACACCATACACACACATCATATAAACACATCATAAATATCACACACATCATACATACCACATACACACACATCATACACATCATACATATCACACACACATACATCATACATATCACATAAACACAAATAAAATGCGGGTGTATTTTAAAGAAAAGAAAGAGAAATCCCGGAGAAGAGAAGTCTGTCTTCAAACCACTGAGAGGACACAGGGAAGGGTCACTGGTACCTACAACTGCTTCTGTGGACAGAGGTAGACCCATAGCCAAGAGATACAAGGGGGAACTTGTCTGCTCAATTCAGGAATTGTTGGGCTGAGAGCGAACCAGGCTGGTCCAGGCTATCATTTGGGCATGGACTAGCAGGGGCCTGGGAAAAACAATCATCGTGATCAAATTGGCTGCACTTGGATCAGGATATGATGGACACACATCCCTGGGTGTGCCTGTGAAGGCGGTTTCAGAGAGCAGTTGACTGAGGAGGGAATTTCCCCTTAAATGTGGGTGGCACCATCTCAAGAGCTGGAGGCCTGAGAAGAGCCAAAGGAGGAACAGAGCCGGGCAGGCCGCACAGGCTCCCCTCCTCTGCTTCCTGATGGCCGAGGAGCAAACAACTCGGTTAGGCCACCTGCGGCACCCTCCCTCTCTCTAAATCCTCTGAAGCCCCGCGGCAAAATAAATCCTTCCTCTTTCCAAATGATTCTGTCAGGTATTCACACTTAAACACGCGTAACTAGTACAGAATGTGAGGGTGCAGCGGGTGGGCTGTGGAGCTTCTTCTCAGGACCTCTGAGTTCCTCCCACCTGGGAGAAGCCGCAGAAGTGACCTTGGGCTCTCCGGCAAGGGTCTTCACAGGCCACCAGGGGGCACAGCTGTTCCAAAGAATCCGTAGTTATGGGAGCTTTACAAACCCAGCTGAAAGGCATGTGGCCGTCCTCAGCCAGAAGACTACTACCCACTGTGAATTAAGAGCTTATCCGGTTGTTATCACAGTCTAAACACATTTCAAATATGGGTGAAATGTTAGATAAATAAATAAGGGAGGGGGGAAAGGAAGGAAGGAAGGAAGGAAGGAAGGAAGGAAGGAAGGAAGGAAGGAAGGAAGGAAGGAAGGAAGGAAGGAAGCAGGTTAAAGGGTTGGGAAGAAAACATGATCAGCAAAGTGGTTGACATGCAAGAAAGAGTTCCAGTCCCCAATGTCAGCACTGGGGAGGTGGGTTGGGAGAGGTGGGTCCCTGGGGCTCCCTGGTCACACCAGTCTAACCTGATCAGCAAACTCCAAGTCAATAAAGAAAGAGACCTTAATCTCACAAAAACAAGGTGGATGGCACCTGAGGAGAACTCAGGCTGACCTCTGGCCTCCACATGTTCGTGCAAACACATGCATACAGAAAACGAACAAAATGGATTCTTGGCTCTGCAATGAGAAGCAAAGCCGTGAACAGGACAGGCTGATGCTGTGGAGTGGCTGACCTGCAGATCTGAACGTGACAGCAGTGTCTGTGGGCCCAGTTTTCACAACTGGAATAACATGGAAAAGAAAGGATCTATAAACTCGCCACTGGTGCCCAGTAGGTGGGCACACTTGTAATCCCAGCACTCAGGACACAGAGGCAGGAGGATTACTCTTAAATTCCAGGCCAGCCAGACCTTGTCTCAAGCAAACAAAAGCAGGGCACTGCATTCCTTACTGTCAGCTCTGGGTGGGGTTACCTCCAATGCATTCAACTGGGTGAACAAAACAGCGGCCAAAGGGCCTGGGGTTAGACTTCCCTGAGAAGCCCGGTGAGGAAGAGGGCAAAGCGTCCTTCCCAGGGCCCCAGCCAAGCTGTCCACAGTGTGCTCCCATTGTCTCAATCATTAATCATCGAAAGGCCTGTGCCTGGGACTGCAGTTCCAAGAAACCTCAAAACCTCTAGACAGGTAAAGTTGAACATACAGGGAAAGAAAGGAAAAAAAGTCTACAAGTCTTCCACTCCAAATGAACCCATAGGGAGTTAACTCAGCAGTTAGCAGCACTGGCTGCCCTTGCCGTGGACTCAAGTTCAATTCCCAGCACCTGCATGGTAGCTTAAAAACACCAGCGTGAGGCCCCAGTTCTAGGGAGCTGACACCCTCTTCTGACCTCCGTGCGCACCAGGCATGTGTGTGGTGCACACCCGAACAGGCAGGCAAAACATTGATATGAACAAAATAAGTAAGTCTAAAAAGTAATAAATAAATTTGAGCCTACAAATATAGTCCTACAAAACACATGAAGAATCCTCCTACTGCGAGTAACAGCCAAGCGCATCAGCAGTTGGAACGTGAGCCAACCCATAGGAAACAAATTCTAGGAAGCAGCCTGCAAACATACCCAAGCGTGTTGAGGATGTTTGAGTCATGAATGAAGACTCAACTCTGTCACGCAAGGGTACTTCTGAGTGGCACACACAGCTGACTGCTGGAGCAGCAACCATTGGCTGAGCCCACCCACTCAGAGGACCAGGAACACGTGTGTCTGGTCCCCATGGCCCATTTCTACTGGGAGCACAGGAGGTGGGGCATGGCCCTATCTCTCAGATTGAGGGCCTTTGAAGCTGTTGACTGGGCAAACATCAGCCTCTTCCTGGAATAGTTGGGGGTGGGGTGTAACATCTGCTGGAGGTGGTAGAATTGGGCCCAGAGTTCTCAGTGGGGCCGGGCGGGGTGGGGAACGGTAAACATTTCCTCCAATGTTAAGAATCAACCTTGAGGTTGCAGCTGCATGATGTATCAAGATTGTGGCAGGGGTGCACAGCGCGGGGGCAGGGGGTTCATTCGTTCCCTCTGGAGATATGATGGGCAACCGGGAGCACAGGGCAGAATACAGTCCTTGTTGTCAACCAGGATTGTCTGCCACAGCGCAGTTCCAGTCTCTATGGCCTCCTGCCTGAAGCAAACTCCTTTTCTGTGAGGTCCATCTTTAAAGGATCAGCCTTAAGCAAGTTTTCCCTGCTGGCTTAGTAGCCATTAATAAAACAGGAAGATTTTTTTAATTTGATTTAGGGGGGAATGATTAAGTTAGAAGGCTCTGACCCAAGGAATGGTTTAATGCACTGATAAATTTAAACTGTGAATGGATTTAGGAGCCAGTGAAACTGGAAGGTGGGGCTTGGCTGTTAGAAGTCAGTCACCAAGGACATGTCTTTGGGGGCTCTGTCTCACCTTGGCCCCTCCCTCTGGCCGCTCTGCTCTGAACCCTGTCTGCTGTGACGTGAGCTACTCTGCTGGGTCCTCCTGCCATGGCAGACTGAAACCGTGAGTTATAAATAAATGACATGTGCTTTACACGATTTTGCTGAGATCTTTGGTCACAGCTAGGCAAAAGCAACTAATACACTAAGCCCTCCAGTTCCCTCATGATCTGGTTTAGGGCAAGCACTCCCACACCTCACTAGCCCATTGGGGCTCAGCTCCATCTCAGGGTATTTGCCGCTGGTCTTCCCCGGCCCAGAGGAATAGCCTCTGAAGCTGCATGAATTCCCTCACCTCATCAAGGGCTCTACTCTCTTGTCCCTTCACAGAGATGGCCTCCTGTCCTATGTAAACAACCCTCTCCAGGCCCTATCTCTGTCGTTAGGAATCACAAAGGACAAAATGACCTCTTAAGTAAATGTTGTTGATCTAATTGGTTACCCAGAGAGGAGAGTATTAGAGCCTTCTCTCCCATGGGTACCAATCCCAAAAATTAATTTCTTAGTAAGTGCAAGACCTATCTGGAAAGGGAAATTTCTAAATTTTAAAAGGAAATGGGAGAGGAGGCTTGGGTATAGCTCAGGTATAAAGGGCTTGACCAATGCGCAAGCCCTGGATCCCACTCCCGGCACCACATAAACCAGGTTCCACAGCGTGCTCCTATAAACCTAGCGGTGGGTAGGGAAACCTCAGAGTTATCCTGGGCTACACAGACCCTATGTACATAAAACTGTAAAGAAGGAAAAAAATGCCTTTTAAAATCACAATGAAGGGGAAAAATATAAAACTCAATACTGACCATAAGATGAAAGGTTAGAAATGGGATGATGTGGGAATTAAGATGCTTATTCAAAAATATATGCCACAAAGAAAAGTAAAAATAAGCCACATAAATTAAATATTTTTACAAGTTTCGTACATGAATACTGTTTTTACATCATTTTCCTTCTGTTCTTCTCCATTCATGACTTTTTCTTTTAGTACTGTTATTCACACACACACATATGTGTACGTGTGTGTGTGTGTGTGTGTGTGTGTGTGTGTGTGTAATCCACTGAGTGTATTTCCTATTGTTTGGATGTACAGATGTTTCAGGCTGACCATTGGAGCTGGATAACCTATCAGGGGGCTCATCTCCCTCTCTATGTAGGCATTTACTGCCCACAGCTCTTTATCTAGGGGTAGGGCCTACTGAAATGTCTCCCATCCGTATCTGCGTGCTGGTTGGCAGCAGGTTTCCTGGTGCTCTGGCTCGTATGAATTAGTCACATTTTAAAGACAGAGATAACTCACAGAAGTCCAGTGTTTAGTATCCGAGTGGAATAACAAGCAAAGGTCTGTGCCCCATAAAACAGGAAGCCGAACTACAACACCGTACAGCAGAGAACACCCAAAGCTTTTATTCACTAGTGTGGAGGGCATTCGCTTTAAACAATGCACAGGGTTTCCAAGAATTAAAGTCTTCATTCGTTCCAAGAATTAAGAAAGCTCTGGAGTGCTACAGTCGCTCCTGGGAGGAAGTGACATTGAACCAGAGCCCTGAAAACTGAGAAGCCTTCAGCTGAGAAGCCGAGGGAAGAACTTCTAAGAACTCCGTGTGAGGAGGCCTTGAGCTGGGAGGAACTAGAGAAGGGCCATGTGGCTAACCAACCGCGAGGAACAGTGTCTCACACTGCCCGAACGAGGTGGGGAGACAGAGAGAAAGAGTCTGTGTTGAGTTGATGGGACTGCTGCTGACATGCCTGTCTTAGCATGTCCCTTCTTACCTCCTTATTCTCTACCTCACAGAGCCAGTAGCACCTAGGGGACATGAGACCCGAAGCTTATCCAGTCATTCAGCTGTAAAGAATGGAATCCTGGTTTGGGGGGTTTTGTTGTTGTTGTTGTTGTTGTTGTTTGTTTGTTTGTTTTGGGGGTTTGTAGCAAAATGGATGGAATCAAAAGGCATTGTGCTAAGCCCATAAGATGAATGCCACATGATCTCTCTCATACACGGAAGTTACAAATCCAGGTAGGTGCCAGGTGCACACCTGTAAACCTAGCACTCAGCATGCTGAGGCGGTGAAGATCTTGAGGCCACCCTAGGCTACAAACACTCACTAAAAAAGAAAATATCAAGTAGTCACATGATGTGGAATCATGATTTCGAGAGTTTGGGAACGGGGGTCTTACAAGACGAAGGGAAATTGGATTTCAGGTTTGATCAACGTGTGTATGAGTTGGACGATCACACTGGACCTCACTAATATGTACAATTAATACATGTGAGTCAAAATAAAATGTTTTTAAATTCCAGAATCACAAATTCAAAACAGTTAAGCCTGATACAAGTGAAGTACCCTGCCACAGGACCAAGCCAGACTTAGGTGGTAATGGGGAGAGCGGCAGCAAAGGACCCTGGTATGACTGTTCCTGTAATATCTCTTCATGGAGAGTGTATCTCCCATGATGACGATTAGGAAGTTCTGGTTGGAAACCTTGAATCTCTGTAGTGTCCTGTGCTCCCACAACCCCCTGGAGACACCATGTCCCACCTGGCTTTCTCTACCACATCTAGTGGGTTTGGTGGGTTTTGTTGTTTGTTTGATGGTTGTTGATGCTTTGGGTGTTATTTTCCTCTGCTGGCCTTGTGACCAAAGCAGGAAACAAGAAACTCAAGTCCTGTCCCCTTCCAAATGTGACAACAAAGTGGATGCTGTGTATTGTGCGTCTATGTTCATGCTATTCTATTGTGCGTCTATGTTCATGCTATTCTATTGTGCGTCTATGTTCATGCTATTCTATTGTGCGTCTATGTTCATGCTATTCTATTGTGCGTCTATGTTCATGCTATTCTATTGTGCATCTATGTTCATGCTATTCTGAAATTAAGGTATACAAAATAAGGAGATAAACACATACAGAGATATAGTCATCGCTTCCCGGCCTCTTAGCTAACACCAAGTGCTGAGATACGGTTCTATAAATACAAGGACAAGCTCCTTGAGGAAGGCGCTGATGCTTCTGTTTTCTCCCACCATATCCACTAGCCATATGGAAAGTCCTGTATTCCTTAACCCTGGGAAGGACTGAATGAGAGAATGGCGAATAAATGGCTCTTGCTCCACCCAAGGGCTGGTCATTTATTTGTTTCTCAATATCTATTGAGGACCTACTATACTTAAAGTTGAGTGCCAGAAAACAATAAAAAGCAAGGCATGCTTGTCCAGGAAACTGGGGGGAAAGGGAGCTTTGGTATAGGCCCAGGTCCTGGGGCAAGCTTCAGGAACATACCACTTGAGCTGAGCTGGTGGGTCAAAGGGAAACTGGAAATATCTCAGGCAGTAGAACCTGAGGTCCCTGCACCACTGTCTTTTGGAACTTGAAACCAGACTGGAGGAGAATTATGAAAACACAAATACTTCCTTACCACCTGACTGTTCCCTGGCCCTTCACCTCTTGTGTAACACACCCTGTGACTACCCCTCTAGGCTCTAGCCAACATGGAACCAGGAACCCAGAGTCTCTGGGCAAACAGTTGAGTTTTGAGGCTGGCATCCCTTCCAATCAATCAGAATCTCCAACAGTGAACACCAGTCCAGCCTACAGCATACTGAGGCCTTCCCAGCTCTAGGCCCCATCTGCAGCTTCTTTTGTAGCAGCCTGACACATGAGGGGCCGAGAAGTCAAGCCCTAGGAGTTCTGTTGACTTGACCACTGAAACAAAGGAATCGGTTCATTGCATCTACACCTTCAAGAACCACAACATTCTTCTGTTGATTTTTGGTAAGTTATTTGGTTGCCACTTTCTGTTAGTGCAAAGGCAGAATTTAGCGTCTAAGCTTGTGCCTCTGGAGGAAGCAGGGCAGGGTTCAACCTGTCTCAAATTTGATAACATCAGCAGAGTTCCTCTTTACCCCCATCTTACACCAGGAAACAGCCATACACAGCCTCCTCACAGAACACTGGTGATGGCTTAAGGCAAACATTGGCTAAAGCAGATACACATGAGAATGACATCATACTTGGAGCCACTCACTAATACAAGCAAACTCTGACTCTCACGAGAGTGAGAAAGCCGATCTTTCCCCATGATGACTAAGTGATTATATCAACATATAGTTCCCATACCTTACTTTCTGCCATAAAACATGACTTTATTTTCTCTGTTCTTAGAGAGACTGAGATGCTTGCGGATAAGAAGCTGAAGGAGCCGACCTGAAGACGAGATTAGAGTTTAAGTCACAAGCAGACACCCTGATCGCTAATGCTTGGCAAAACACACTGTAAATTACCATTCAGCTGCCCCTATTTCGAAAAAGAGCGCTAGGGAGATGTCTGAACCGAGAGTTAAAGGGCAGGCATGAGGAAAAGATCTCTGGCAGATGGGAGACGCTAGCAAGAGCTAGCTGATGGAGGGACCTGTTGACTCTATCCAGTATCCAGATTGTTCTGTAGACCGTGTGGGGCTGCAGGACTGGACTCACAGGGCCTGCCCGTCAGCTTTGCCTTAGAAGAGGCTCTCTTCTTAGTCTGAGTGGGAGACAACCAGGGACTAAAGGCTGAGGGACTAGTTAGGCAACACTCTTATGTAGATTGAGCAAGAAGTACCAAATACTGAAAACACTAAACACCACATAAAGTGCTGTGGGGGAACCCAAAGCAGTTCCAGGAGCCAACACCTGCAAGACTTACTCACTGCTCCCAGGGATCTCAGAAGGCGGAGGGCGGAGATGGCCTCCTGCATTCCACAGCTGGCATTTTCCACAGCAGAATGCAGGAGGAGAAACAGGTTTGGAAAGGAAGTTAGTAGCCACCTTGTAGACGCACGGAGTTGGTCACCCACGTAGGATGCCCACATCAGATGAGCAGGTGGGTCTGGCACCAGGACAAAGGGCTGGCCTGGAAACAACACAAACATTTCTCCGTGACACTCCTGTCCCCACTTAATAAATTTTTTAAAAATAGACACTGGAGAGGTAACTTGCTCAAACCTGTAGAGACTGCAGCTGAGGATTTTATCTAGCGCTGTCCTGCCTGGAGGAGGGAAGGAGGCAGAAGTCACTCACTTCCTGGGAGAAGCAGGAAGGGATGTGCCTGCAGGGACCTGAGACTATGGAACCCCACCTCTGCAGCCCCACATCCTCAGAGACAAACCCCTGGGGGGAGAATGAAACACCAGCTCAACAATCACGTTTGAAACCGGCTCATTATTTCCTCAGACAAGCCACTTTCCCTCTCAGACTCGACAGAACTGTAAAGCGAAATTGCAGAGATGGCCCCATAATTCCAACACACACAAATAAGAAACTCGTCTCTTTAACTCTTTCATTATTTTGAAATGTTTTTTTCCCTTGCAGAATTGGAGATCAAATTGAGGGCTTTGTTCTTACATAAGTACCTAACATACCCCTCAGCCTTTTGTTTTCTTAACCCTAAGAACTATTTCTTTTCTAAATAGTTTGTTTTCTTGGTATATTACACATATTGATTGTAAAATATGGACCAGACAGTGGTGGCGCACGCCTTTAATCCCAGCACTCGGGAGGCAGAGGCAGGCGGATCTCTGTGAGTTCGAGACCAGCCTGGTCTACAAGAGCTAGTTCCAGGACAGGCTCCAAAGCTACAGAGAAACCCTGTCTCAAAAAACAAACATACAAACAAAAAATTAGTAACAAGAGAAAGAGCTTAAAGGAGAAAATCAAAATATTTCCAGCAACAACCAGTAAAAGACAGCACCCTAAGGCCTTGCTTATTGCCTCTGACCTCTAACTGTGCAGGTATTCTTGTGTCCCACTCTCTGCCCTCTGCAGAGAAATGGGGACTAACACCCAGAACCAAGAATATCTGCCACCAGTGAGACAGAGCTCCGTGCTGCACAACCATCCCATCGACCCTCACAGCAACACCGCAAGGGAGAGAGAGAGAGACCCATGTCTCCATTTTACAAGAAAGAACACCAAAACAAAGCAGCTCCAGGAACCCACGGCCACAGGAGCAGTAAAGAACAGCCCAGAACCTCAGGCAGCTTTCTGTGATGTCTTCTTTTATAACATCTGTTCACGTCACCTTGAACTTTTCAAATACTTGCATGCCACGTTCTTACAAATGGCCTCAAGCTCTTGCCCACATAGCCCCTGACTGGTCCACATTCTGTCTTCGCTGTTGTGGGGAGGGCTATAATCATCTTCCTCCCGTGTCATTCTCTCCACTCAGCAAATTCATAGAGGTTGAACGTGTCGGTCAAAGGGTTTGTGCATCCTCAGCACAGTTGACAAATAATATCAACACAATTGGATGGATGTTCTTCCTTTTACGGTTTACAAGGGTTCTGTGTGTTTGCGAGCCTGTTAATGCTGAGAAATGTCTTATTGTACTGCTCGTCATTCGCAACTGAAGCTATGAATGAAGTTCATGATTCTTGATGAAGTGGAATGTTTTTCAAGAGTCATTGACCATTCCACAACTCAGCTGAATCAGCGTTTACACACACCTTGGGGGCTGGGAAAATTAAGGGCAGGTGATCTGAGAGAAAGACAGTTAATTTCATTCACCTACCAACAATAAAAAGGCAATCACCTCACTCATACAGAGGATGTTCTAAACTTTCTGTGTATTAAAATGAATATAAACCAACAATTACAGGGCACCTATAGTATATTGAACACTTACCCTAAATACCATAGGAACTACAAAAGAGGACACAGCATCATCACCCCAAAAATTTAAAAAAATAGTCAAGAAAAGGAAACAAAACAGCCATACAAGAAGGTGTTTTAAAACTTAATTGCTCTCTCATCTTGTCTTTCATGGACTGAGTTTTCCACCTCCTTTGCGGCGTGGTTGGACCAACCTTCAACCACTGTTGTTAACCATGTGTCTCTGTTCACATCACCTGGTAGCTCGGGGGCAGGGATGGCATCTTACTCATAGATACGTCACGGCAGGTCTGTGAGTGGTTTCATAACGCCTTCCTAATTACTCAGTGATGCACATGAGGGACGAGTTGTCATTGTCCTCAACCCACTCCCGTGTTATTAGTTCCAGTGCACAACCAAGAGCACCGGAGCATAGGCCAGATCCCCAGACATTATGTGATAGCAACAGACATCAAATTACCATCAACAGCACTGACCCTCCGTCAACCTAACCCGTCACCCTGCAGAGTCAGGCATTCCCATCTGACAAGCTGTTGATGCTGCAGATTCTGAGGGATTAAGAGTTCTAGTTTTGTCTGCTTCTTATCACTTGTTGATGTCCACAGCTCCCTGCTGTGCTTGGGACTCCTGGAGCACGTGGTTTATCACCAAGTGCTCAGGAAAGAACCCCTCGACGGAGTCCATTTCACAACCCTGTGTTTGTAGTAGTGTCCCGTTGTCCTTCCCACCCCACATTCCTCCCAACAACTCAGTTTGTCCAGGCATCTCCTGGCTCTGTCCTTCTGTCCTCTCAGAGCCACTTTGGCCCAGCCCCTTTGAGGCTCCTCTCCTTTTCTCCCAGCCAGGTCTCACATGGCTCTGATGTCCCCCCAAGTTTTCCCTTAAGTACTTACTAATGTGTTTACTCTAGAGCAAGCCTGTTAAATAAACATTCAAACTCAGTAAGTCCTCCCCTGCTTAGAATGACAGAAACATCTGATAAGGAGGGAAGAGGGAAATGGGGGTCAGGGCGGGGTGGAAAGGACAGGCCACTAAGGCCAGATTGGAACCCAACTTAAAGTGTAGTAAGGGGTGTCAAGATGGCTCAGCAGTTAGGGAACCAGGGTCCCCAGAACCCACATGGTGGCTCATAACTCTATGTAACTCCAGTTCCAGAGGATCTGACAACCTTTTCTGGTCTCCAAGGCCACTGTCCACATGTATGTGGTACATAGATATACATGCAGGTAAAACACACCCCACATAACTTTTAAAAACAAAGAACTTTTGTAAGGGTAAATGTGATTGCGAGCTAAATACTAACATGAGCGGAAGTGGCTTTTGCTCCATCGCCCCTTTCTTTCCTTCTCTCTTGCCACCTGAGGCCTTCAGTATCAGAGAAAGGCATCTGAAAGTTGAGAGAGTGAGACAGGCAGGTTTGTGTGCCTTGTTCCTGGTTCCCTCTGAAGATGACAAGGGCCTGAGGTTCCAGGCACACACATGCCTCACATGTGACATCATCCCTCTTGGGTGTGGTAGATGCCCCCCTCCCCCGTTCTGGAGAAGCTTGCAGCAGAGGCAGCACTAAGAAGACTGTGGAAGAGGGAAGACCACCAGAGCAGAAGCCAGGTCCCAGGGTGCGACCCTGAAAAGCGGAAGGGAAAGTGTGGAAATATCGGAAATACCGTGTCCCATCCCATAACGTGTCTCTCTCACTGGTACACACTCACACACCCCCCGGGTGCCAGCGCGCATCATGGGCACCCCAGACCACACCAGCCTGCGTAGGCTCCGTATCCATGTGACCTCACAGGATATCACTGGGCATTGTGTTTTCAGTCCTTCCTCCCTCCAGTCCAGGTCGGGCCTGTGTTCTTCCTTCTCGGGATCACTCTCCATCCGTCTCTCCTTCTCTAAATGTCTCCCATATCTATGATATGCTCCAGTTTACAACACTTAAAAGCAAGGACGGGAGCTGGAGAGCTGGCTTTGTGGTTAAGAACACTTACTGCTCTTCCAGAGGACCCAGGTTTTGTTCCCAGGACCCACATGGCAGCTCACACCATCTAACAACTCCAGTTCCAGAGGACCCAGGCTCTCTTTTTTCTTCTGAAGGCACACACATTCTGCACATGCATACAGTCAGGCAAAATATTCGTACACATAAAATAGATAAATCTTTAAAATAATCGAAAAAAGCAAGTAGAACTGGACATGTTGTGCACACCTGTAATCCCAGTGTTCATAATGCTGCAGCAGGAGGATTGGGAGGGCAAGGCCAGTCTGGACTAGATAACAAGAGCCTATCTCGAAAATGAGTGGATGGATAGATGGATGGATGGATGGACTGACAGACGGAAAGAAAGAAAGAGAGAGAGAGAGAGAGAGAGAGAGAGAGAGAGAGAGAGAGAGAGAGAGAGAGAAAGACCAACAGATGGATGGATAGATGGTTGGATGGATGGATGGATGGATGGATGGATGGATGGACCGACAGACGGACAGAAAGAAAGAAAGAAAGAAAGAAAGAAAGAAAGAAAGAAAGAAAGAAAGGCCAACAGATGGATGGATGGATGGATGGATGGATGGATGGATGGATGGATGGATGGATGGGTAGATGGATGGATGGACCAACAGACAGACAGACGGATGGATGGACGGATGGACAGAGAGACAGACAGATCAAATACTTCAGAACTTCCCTTTGTGTGGATCCCAAAGAAGAAGATGGAATGGAGGGAGGGAGTTGCGCACTTGGGGGCTGGCCCCAGTGTGGTTTCTGACCCGTCATCTGGAAAACTGTTTTCACAGATCAGAGCCCCCTGTGTAAGTGATCCACGGATCAAGGTGCCACTGCTCAATAGTCTTTGAGTAATTACACTAGCTCATAATGGAGCTCCAGTACTGGGCACGTGGGGGGGGGGGCGGCACTTCATCTGTGCACCAAAAGACAAATCAGCATTCCCACTATTGTTCCTTTGTTCTGTAACCATTTAAAGACACATAGCCTTTTCCACTTGAATGGCCTTCTCTCTTGGAGCCCCTCCTGCTTTGGGAGTTTCTCGTTCCCTTTCACTTATAATTAACTTCAACAGAGGTGGCTGACGTGCTCTGCTCTGGAGTCTATGGGCTTCGTGCTTCGTCATCCACAGCACCTGATAGTGGGGTCACAGTAGCTACACCCACTGTTTTCTGTCTGCTGCTACAGCCCCAACCCCACTTCACTGACTGCCTCGTTTCTCTTCTAAACCCACACCTGCTCTCCCCACTTTCCCTGCCTCAGTTTACCAGCTCGAGCCATTGCTGTCTGAACTCATAATCACTCATGGCATGGCCAACACCCACCACCGTCAGACGCACTGAAGAAATCCGCTCCAGTCAACCTTATTGCTCACTCTCTCTGCCTTGAAGCTGTCTACCCTCTAGGAACTATAACCCTACTCTCCCTGTTCACTGTGGGGGCCCTCTTGGACACTTCATCCACTTGCTACCCAGTCACGGCGTTCCTGTCAATCAGCCCATATAGTGGTGCTTTTTTGTTTCTGAACAACTGCACTCCCTGTTGAAGTTTTCCTTGTCAGCTCTAACTCCCGGATTTATACATCCAGTTTGGAAATCCTTCCTGCGTGACAGATTTGCATATGAGACTATAAGCTGTACACCCCTGTCATACTTGCCAAGGTCACCTCAGACTGAACTACCTTGTAAGGAACTCACAGTCTCCACCCTGGCCCTCACCGTGCTCCTCCTGGGATCTCTGTCTTACTCAGAGACACCACCAACTACTCCCCATCCAGGCAAACCAGACACCCTGAGTCATCCTTCGCTTCGCTTCTGTCCCGCAGCCTACCGCTAAGATCCGCTCTCTGAATAGCTCTATTCTTTCAGCCCGTTCCCAGTCTTCTGCTCTCCCCTCACTATTTTGTCATCTCATCTGGAGCGCTGCCACGAGCTCATCGTTAGAACCCTTGGCTCCAGAGTTACTATTCCTACAACCGGTTTCCCTATACACAGTGCTAAGGTGACCATCTGACCCAGATCTGGAGAAGTCATGTTCTTGCTTTCCAAAACTCCCTAGTGTCTGTGAACAGGATTCAAAATCGTTGACATGACTACCACGGCCTCCCGTGACTTTAGGTGCCATTCATTCTCCAGCACGCATTGCCAGCACCAGTCTCTCTTTGTTCCGAACATTTTTACCTGTCAGTCATTCCCCACTCACACCGTGCTCGTCCACGCTGCCCACACTTCTCTCTTCAGGGACACTACCCTTTCTCTTCCATCCTTCAAACCGGCTCATCTACCTGTCTGTTCTAAGAGGAATCACAGCCTTCCCTTGCCCTCCTGAGACCTTCTCTGGCTCAGCTCTACCTCAGTGTCGGTCCGCTATTTTTGAAATTACCTCTTGATGGACCACGTGCCAACAATCAAACCAAAGACTATTGAAAAGGAGGATTTACCAGGGAGGCTGTAGCATCTGACGTGTATTATGCGCTCAAAAATGTGAAATTGAGTAATTCTCACAGCAAGGATGTGAGGTGGGTGTCCACCCACGAAGAAACCGAGTCTCTGCAAGACAGGGTGCCTTCGGGTCTAACCTGGGAACAGGAGCAGGCATGAAGATAGGATGGAAGTGAGATGCCAGGGCCTGGACTCAGGAAGATGGTCTTGATGAGGAATCTGATGAAAAGAAAGGAAGGAAGATTCTAGCAAATGAGAGGATCAGACTTGTGGACCTTGGCATTGTTGGTTCCCTTTCTTTTTCTTTTTTTTCTTTACTTCTTTCATTTAAAGAGCAGATCTTTACCATGTAGCCCAGAAAGTCTGGCACTTGTGACCCCTCCTGCCTCAGCCACATGATACAAGCACGTGCCACCATATCCAGCGAACCTATTGTTTCTAGGTAGAACCCAGAGACACTAAACTACCAGACCAGGCCTACTCACCCCTAACTCTGCTAGATGCTGCCAGCTCTGATGCAGGCAGTGAGTCCACAGATATCCACTCCCTGAATCACAGCCGGCTTCTCCCTTGCTCCTTACTCAGCCCCTGCTTGCTGAGCAAGAAGACATCACCTCTCTGACACAAGGAGATTCCTAGTACAGCTCATGACAGGGAGTGTCCGCAGATTAGCCAGGTGGTAGAAGATACATACAGGGACATGTGCAGACAAGAGCCACCTCCTACTTTCTTTTCTTTTCTTTTCTTTTCTTTTCTTTTCTTTTCTTTTTTCAAGACAGGGCTTCTCTGTAGCTTTTGGAGCCTGTCCTGGAACTAGCTCTCGTAGACCAGGCTGGCCTCAACTCACAGAGATCTGCCTGCCTCTGCCTCCCGAGTGCTGGGATTAAAGGTTGTGTGCCCACCACCACCCGGCTTTCTCCTACCTACTTTCCAGCAGCCTCCCTGTACAACAGAAGGCAACAAAGGGGCCCAAGGCAAAAGGATTAGACATCAGACAAGCCGAAGAAAGCTGAAGCCCAAGACCATGAAAAATACAGGCACAGTGTGATCACCACACCAGCAGGAGAGGTAGAGTCGATGACCACCGCACCTGCACACACAACCAGAACACAGCCCTTCCTGCAGTCCTTCCTCCAGAGGTCCTACGGTACCTGCTTCTGCAGAGGAAGTCAAGATATTAGGTTGTAATAATTCCAACTAAATAAAACTGAAACGATTATCTTAGTCCTATGAACAAAAAGACTTCTGGGAATGGCAGGCAACAAGGGAGAAAGATAGGTCGCCTTCTCTGATAAACTCCAAGCCAAACACAGGTGAAGAGTCAGAGGTTTGTGGTGAGAGTACTCTACTCTCTGCCCTCACTTAATTCAATGACAACCAAGCTAACATTGTGTGCTCGCTTTAAAACCTATGGTCCTAGGGTCAGAGAGGTGTTTCCTGCTGGGCAAAAGGAATGACCACAGATTCCCGGGGCCTGCAAACAGTCCTGCCCACATTCTTCATTGCCAGTGGAGACTTTCAGATACTTGCCCACCCCCCCTCAGATAATGGCCTTTTGTTGACTGGTTCACAAGGAAATGGACTCTGTTGTTCTCCTTTCTCCCCTCCCCTTAGCCAGCTTCCACCCCATGTCAGCTGCAATAGAGGCACCCAGCAGGGTCAGCCAGCGCAGGGTGTCTGTGAGGAGTACATGCAGTCCTGACTCACCTTTCATTGCTCAAGAAGGGAAAGAAGGCTGGGAAACTTGGGGTCCCCCTCCAGAGAAGGAATGGCAGCTTGCAGGCACCGACTCGGAAGACTCTCTCCTGTAGTAAGAAGAAAAAGAAACTGTCATTGAGTATTTTCTCCTTACATTTATTATCTCATTAAAAGCTCCTAACAAACATGCAGTGGGAGATCCCATTGTGCCCATTTGAGGAAATAGAACCATGAGCTGCTCGGAGGTCACACGGGTAACAACGGAACCACAGAGACACAAACACACACCTTCTCCCTTCAGAGATCTGGCTGAGACCAAGCACTCGGGAGCCACCCGCCTTCCTTAGCATGGCCGATGATGGTGCTCCTGGTATCAGAACTCCTCATTCCCATCAGAGTGTGAGCCTCCCAAGGCTAGAAACCACTTTCTGATGGTGTCTTGGGAGTGATAGCAAGAACACAATGCGGACCAACTGAAGCATATTGAATATGTGTGATTTATTGGCTACTATTGAAATTATATTTCATCAGCTAATATCAAGTACTATTTTTCCTCTACAGCGAGGTTTCGTGATCTCAGCATTACTGACATTTTAGGACAAATCTGTCTTTATCAAAAAGATTGCTCTGTGTTCTGAGACACCCTGACCTCTACCTCTTAAATGCCAGTTTACACTCAGACACCCCATGTATGACAGCCTCAAATACCCCCAGACATTGCCAGATGCCCCATCAGTGGGGGAAAAAAGTCATCCTCACAATTGAGCACTTCTGCTCGAAAGTAAACAAATAATTGAATAAAACAGCAAGAAACTGCTTCTGTCTCTGCTCAAGTAGCCATTACGGTAGTTAGGCCGCGAGAACACCTGTGAACCATCATCAGAGCCCAGTTAGTCAGCAAGAACTCCTGTGAGCCATCATCAGCGCCCAGAGCCCTCAAAAAGCCCAAGACAAATCTTCCCATTGTCTCAAACCAAACAAGGAATTTCACAACAGGGATGTCACCAGCTAGAGGGACTGTGTAGTCCATTGGTCTGGGTTCAAATCCCAGTGCATAGTCCCAAGTCACTTTCTGTAAAAAGTGGAGCAGAAATAAACTCCAAAACTGTCATCCCTGTACCCACTACCTCCTCCCGTTTGTCACCAGACCCTTGAAGCCATCAGGACATCTGGTTTGTTTGGGTCTTCTCCTACCATCCAGAAGGTGAACGTGAACTAAGTCAGACTCTCTGGCTTATAGCATAACTATTGATATACCCATCATAATAAACTAGCATATTATCTTTCATGGAATTGTATTAATGCCAAAAGTTGATAGTATAGTTTTTTGTGTTAATTCTACAAATATGATCTAACATTAACCGTTTCCTATTAGTAAATTATAAATGAACTATGTGAATTAGTCCATCTCCATCTGACATCTATCATAGTCTCAAGATAAAAATATTTCATTAAAATGTCTGTATCCTTGTGTGGCTATAGATAGATAGATGATAGATAGGTAGATAGATAGATAGATAGATAGATAGATAGATAGATAGATAGATACATACATACATACATACATACATAGTCTTATGTATTCCTTGTGTACATGAGGATGACCTTGAACTTTTAACCCTTCTGCCTTACCTCCCAAGCAGTGTTGGGATCATAGGCATGTACCACCATGATCAGTTTATTTATTTGCTTAGAATCAAACCTAGGGCTTCTTAAGGAAGCTCTCTACCAACTGAACTATATCCTCAGCCAGAATGTTTAATGCTTAGTCAAAAATGTTATGATATTAATGAGTAAAGATAGACATAGGTTATATGGTGATGTTTATAAAAAGCAATGCTTTAAGTGCATCAAAAACTATAAAGAATTGCTTTTAAATAAACATTTATTTTAAGAAATTATTAAATATTTTATGTTATTTAAAAAACCTATTGTTTAGGTAATAATCTTCAACCAAAGGACATGTTCAAAATATGACTGTTGTGCAATATTAATTTAAGATGTATTACATTTATTTTTGCTGTGAAGCAGTGTTACTTTGCCTGCCTAAAACACCTGATTGGTCTAATAGAGAGCTGAAGGGCCAATAGCATGGCAGGAGAGAAATAAATGGGGCTGGCAGGCAGAGAGAATAAAAGGAAGAGAGAAGAGCAAGGAGTGAGAAAAAGAGAAGAGAAGGCCACCAAGGGCCAGTCATGGAGTAAAAAGGGAAGAAAGACATATATAATAAAGAAAGGTAAAAAGCCCAGAGGCAAAATGTAGAAGAATAAAAATGAGTTAATTAGAAAAGCTGGCTAGAAACAAGCCAGGCACTCATAAGTGGAATAAGTTCCAGGAATAAGTCTCTGTGTATTTATTTGGGAGCTGGGTAGCAGACTCCCAAAGATTTGAAAAAAAACAAATATGACTTTTAAGTCTGTCTTTCTCAATATTTGGGGAAAGAGTACTACCAGTAATTCTGAAGTTAGTGTATCAGGAACAAATGACACACACAGCAGGATTGCAACTGTGCACACATGTGTCAAGAAAGAAGATGCTGTCCTCTGTTCCGGCTTGCAGAGGAGATAAGCTGTCACACACAGTGACAGCATGTGGGTGCACCTACAGTGTTAGATCAGCACCTAGGGGAAATCACAGTTGATTAATAGCAATCACTCGCAGCTTGTAAGTCAATAAAATGAATCTGAGGGTCTTCCTGTGGTTCAGTTCATCAAATGATACTAGCAAAGATGGTTTGGGGCTGGGCTCAGGGCTGATTTTCATAGCAAGTTGTGAATAACTGGGTCACTGCTTGTAAGTGTGTGTACATAACATCATTCACCTCATGGGACCAGGGCTTCTCTCTCCTCTTCTCCCAGAGCCAACACAGAGACAATTGGCAAACACTTGACATGAGTCCCATTCTTCCCTTGAGTCCTTATCCTTTCTTACCTTTCTTCTCCCGACACCCTTACTTTGGTACTTTTTAATCTGGTGTTTCTCTAAGATATTCAAACACCACCTGTCCTAGTAAGGGTTTCTGTGATTAAACCATCATGACTAAAAGCAACCTGGGGAGGAAAGAGTTTATTTCAACTTAACAACTCACCGAGGGAAGTCAGGGCAGGAACCTGGAGGCAGGAACTGAAGCAGAAGCCACAGAGGAGTGCTGCTTACTGGCTTGCTCTCATGACTTGCTTGGCCAGCTTTCTTATACAACTCAGTGCTGCCTGCCCAAGGATGGCACTGCCCACAATGGGCAGGACCCTCCCACATCAATCATTTATTAATCAAGAAAATACCAGATAGACTTGCCTATAGGCCAATTTTATGGGGGTGTTTTCTCAATTAATAGTTCCTCCTCCCAAATGGTTCTGGCTTGTGATAAGTTGACAAAAAACTAACCAGGACACAGGATAGATTAGGGCATTAGAGAATCGATAAACTTTTCAAGAGTTGGAATGAGGGAAACCCCATGAGAAGTTTACATTCTTGATTGGCTAATGACGAGTCTCCATCATGACCTTGATAGACTACCCTGCTAACCCACAGCTCATCCGGGAATTCCAAGACTCCCACACTGATCAATCTACCAGGGATTTTTCTCACTATGAGGCCTTCTGCTTAAACAGTAGGGACAATACTCGGAGTGTCTTGATAAAAACACATACCTTTCAGCAGAGCCGAATGGGAACACAGAGGAGCTTTGTTTTTCCAGTGCTCCACACAGGTTTGCTTAGCTCTCTGCAAGGCGCCGCAATGGGCGACTCTTGTATTCTTGCCTCTCAGGGAGGAAGCCTCATATAACTAACTGGCCTTGGGGTGTCCAAGCACCCACCCCCACCCTAACTCTTAATCCCTTGTGGGAGACACCTATTCTCCTTCCTCTTCTCTTTGGAGATGGGAAACACGGAGCTGTGACTTCTCTTGTCTTATTTCACTTCCTCATCTGCCAACCCACTCTCACCTGACCACCAGAGTCTTCCACACATCGGTGTCTGCCTAAAATGAATGAAATCAACTTCTGCTTTAGGGAAGGCTGTGAAGTCTAACCCTGGGAAGCCACTCAGACAGTGAATGTTCTTCATGAGACACGGCCTTCAAGTTCCTCCTCAAGTGCCACCCTGACTGTTTTTGCCATAGCAACACAGGGCACTTCCAAACAATACAATGCAAGGCAAACCTTTTATTAGATTCCTGGTTTCTAGACTGTGGATATCAAAGACCCAGATATGACACCAATTTTTTAAAAATTTCTCCAAGTAAGGATATTAAAAAATAAACAGTTGAAATAAGGGAAATATCTTTCATCTACAATAGATATTTCATTTAAAAAGGACATTCAGACAAAATATCAAAAAACTGAGGTTGAGTATCAAACAGTTAACCCTAAAAACACACATGCAAGAAATGTATGAACTCAACAGGTTACATTTAGGAACATATACACATATACGAATACATATTTCCATGCAATAATAATTGATGAAAAAAGAGGCCATGAATTTGAAGAGAGGGGAGGGGCATACATGAGGGTTTTAAGGGAGGAAAGGGGAGCCATGTTTTAATTAAATTATTATTATTAAATTATAATTTCAAAAATTAAGAAACAGAAAAACTGGGGTGAACAAGATGGCTCAGCAGGTAGAGCTGTCACCAAAACTGATGCCTGGAGTTTGATTCCTAGGACCCACATGGTACACGGAGAGGATAAACTCCTACCCAGGTTGTCGCCTGATCTCCACATTTGTGCCATGGTATGTGTGTCCATCCAGATACATATGTATATACAAATAAATGCAATAAACGTTTAAATATCAAAAAACTTAGCCGTGGAGCCTGTGTGATTACTCAACCACAATGCCTGAGGAAACCCAGATCTAAGACCAGCTAATGAGGAGGGAGAGGTGAGACTTTTGCCTTTCAGGCAGCAATTGGCCAGTTAATGTTATTGATCATCAATATTTTCTTTTTAAACAGATTTTTTTTTGTGGGAACTCATTTCAGATCCATCAGACATTCTGGATCACATCAGATATGAAAGCTCGACAGACCCCAGCACCTAGACTTCTGGGAAGGAGTCACACATTAATCTCATTCTCCACAAAGATGTTCAAACCCTCACTACCGTGGATTCTAAAACTGGAGTGACCAAGGCCAATTGAGTTAATAACCTTGGCATTACCACCAAGCCTGGAACCAAAGCCTTCATTGAGGCTTTGTGGTCTGGTGCAGACGTCTCTGATTGGGCTGTTACGGGATGGTATTTATTCTCGGCATTTGTTTGCTGAGAAAATGACTGTGATCACTGCCCAGTGATGAGCAGTACGCCTGGGACTCCTCATCAGGGGACCATTCACAGGAGGACCAGCACTGGAGATTCTACGGGTCTCGGAACTAAAGTTATCCTGCATCTTAAAGGAGACCCAGACTGAGTACTGGCAGGAACGAAGAATAAAGGAGGTCCTGAAGAAACATCCTCAGGGCCTTAGCTGTCCCATTTCTCTTCTCAAGGAGAAGAGCAAGAAGTCAGTGGTGATGAGGTTAAAGAAAGGGGTGAGGGGGTAGGAAGAAGAGGAGGAGAAAGAGGCCGTCTGAATTAAACCTGAAATAGTCCTGGTTCTGAAGGAGGAGGAGGAGGAGTGAAGGAAGAAAGGAAGGAGGGAGGTGACAAGAAGAACATGGTTAAGGAGAAGTGTCCTGAGCAGAGGACCTCAAGAAACAAACCCCAGGAGACTAGAAATGCTGCAGACTGTGAGGTGCAGGCTGCAAGAACCTGACCCGCAGGAGTTGGGAAGACCCTCTGGAAGCTGGGCTTGTTGTCGAAGGACAATTGGAACCCTGAGCACTTCTTTTTGTCCCAAGATATGCTCCTTTTGATCCATTTGAAACAGAAGAAGAAAGAGCAACACTAGGTTGTGTGTCTACAGAATCCCACGGTGGGCAGTGGTGAGGAGCCAAGCCCCCAGAGCCTGAACTGTACTGGAGGAATGGTGGGTTCTCAGGAATTCCCTCTAAGAAATTCCCATGAAATGTTGCAGAAAAGGGAAATTTTGAAAATTGTCAGAAAGAATTTGATGGAAAAAAAATAAATGCTTAGAACTGTCCATTGAAGTTGGCGAAGATAAAACGGACTATACAGACTATATGTTGTATGCGCATTTCTCTAAAGCTTTATCTGAAGCGCAGGATTCATGGAGACTCCCAGAGCCGGAAGGTTTGGGAGCTGCATTCCTGCCTCCGACTGCGCACCTGAGCCTGAGGATGAGCCGGTTTCTCCAGAAGACCACTGCACCAGAATGAAGGAAAATCACAAGCATGCCTATTTTATCTCAAGGCCTGAAACCGCGGCTTAGAAGTGATCTGTGGATCCCTGGTGAGTAGCGTGTTCAACAGCTGGAGAAATTGAAAGGGTACACATTAGAGTCAGTCACCGAAGAGGACTTGGTTGGGACTTCCAGAAGAGGAAGAAGGAAATAAGGAAAAAGAAGATAAGACGAAGCGTGAGAACCTCTGTGCCTCTTCTCCACAATGCACAAGATCACGGTGAAAAGAAGGCCACACCGGACTTAGACTCAGCAAGCTCTGTGTCTGTGACGGGGAGAGTGGACACAGACTGACCCAGGCAGTCATGGTGTTGAAGCAGCTCACAAGCCAGACACCAGTATTTCCAAAGCTAGATGCACCGTCAGGTTCTTTGGCATCAGGGCTGTCCACTGCAGAGTCGGTGGAGTCAAGGTAGAAGAAAGGCCTGAAGGTTCGGGTATATGAGTTATAGAAAAATAACTTCTCAGATGCTGGAAACTCTGCTTTGGGATTCAAGAACACATTGACCTGGGCATCAAATATGACCCAAGCATTGGGATCTACACCCTGGACTTCTTCCATGTGGTGTTGGGCAGGCCAGGTTTCAGCATTAAAGACAAAAAGCCAAACATAGAATCAGCAAAGAGGAGGCAATGCACTTGTTCCGGCAGAATTATGACAGGACATTCCTTCCTGACAAATTTTATCCAAAAGGTCAATAAAATTTTCTCAGAAATGAAATTTAAAAAAAAAAGATAGAAAAGAGAAATGGAGAAAATCTCTGCACAGTTGTCAAAGGCCTCGTGGGTGGGAGAGATTGAAACAGAGATCATGTCAAACTGGTGACATTCCCATGTTGTATTGTCACCAGCACGCATGGGTGGACAGCAACAATGGGTAACCAGGCAGCAGAGAAAGCCTTGGAGATGCACCCTGACTGCTCCGTTATTGAGACCTTGGCAGAGGCAGACAGAGGCAGACGAGCACAATCTGCGAAGGACCATGTCATCTTGCTGCCTGGAACTTCATTCTCATCTTCTGGCTTCAGTGAGGAGGGTCTGCAGACCTCTACTGACAGGCTCCACAGGATGGTGGGGACCGTCCACAGACTCACTGTGGACGACTGAAGGAACAGCAGCCCTTGAAGAAAATGACAGCACATCATACGTGAGGAAGGAGACGGGGTCTCACCAGGAGAAACACGGATACCCACGTTTCACGCTTACCTTCACTCCTTCTGATGAGACATTGCCCAGAATGCTTTGTGCTAGCAGGCTAAGGTTCCCTGAGGCCTGATAACTGAGACGTAGAGAGGATTTCTTTCTGGTCTCAGGTGATACTCCTTGCCTTAGGCCATACAGCAAAGCTAGAAATGGTTTTTTCAGTTTTGCCTTAGCTTACTTAATTTATTTTAAAAAATATTTATTTTTTTTTAGAATTTTATACAATATATTTGACCATAGTCACTCGCCTCCCTCAACCACTCCTTTTTGAAACATTTTTTGTAGATTTTTATTTTTATTTTATGAACATGTTTGCCTGCCTGCGTGTCTGTGTACCATGTGCATGCCTGGTACCTGCAGAGGCCAGAGGGCATGGGACCCAGAAATGGAGTTATAAAGGTAGTTTTGAGCCACTCTGTGGTTTCCAGACCCTTCATTGTAAACTTTAGTGTAAGGTCTTGCTTACCTCATCGTCCAAAGTGTTTCCCTAGAGACAGATTTCTTGGTAGAGATCAACTATTTTGTCACCAAAGTGTTCTGAGACACACCTTAATTTTTAGAAGAAAAAATAACTTAAAATGGCTTGCGTTTCATCCTGTAGGATCTTCTTGTTAAATCTTCCATCTCCTGTGATTAATTTAGCATGAATTCGTACTCTGGGAGTAAGTTAAATTGAAACAAGTTGGTGGGAAGAACTCCCCACAGCTTCTCTTCCACAGTAAAGTGTTAGGGAACCAAACCCTAACTTCCCCACGCTGTAAAGCTGAATGAGAAGTAACCGAACCAGGCTTGTGAATGGAAAGGTCTTGTCCACGTCCACTCCACTTTAAAAGGTAAATACGGATGAGTTTTAAAAAGGGGGAGGGGATGGAGAAGCCAGAATTAAACACGGTCAATGGTTGTCAGCTCCAAATGAGCAGAACACATTTTGTTTTCTTTCTAAAATCACCATTTTGCTCTTGTTCCTATCGTTCTACAAAAGACAAGTAAAGAATTCTCCGGACTGTCTCTGGGTGCTGTGGCCAGCCTGGAGTTTGATGATTGACTGTAGTGTCCCCCTTAACAAACCAGGGACCCCTGACATATACCCGCTCATCAAAGTACAGCATCAGGTACATCCCACTGTATGCTTAAAGCACACACACACAAAATGAAGACACTGATGAGAGCAGATAGATCCTAGAGCAACAACTGACTGCTGTCACAGTAAGCTTTAAGACCAACAAGCAGCACGTAGGCTAGAAAGAGTCTCAGATGTACTGAAAGTGCACACACGGCAAACTAAAATATGCTGCATTTTGGCTACATCGGATGAGAAAATGCTACACAGAGCAAACACATGCTAACTAACCAGGAAAACTGTACAGTATGGAAGCTATTTGGTATGGGACCCATACTACAGGGGAGCTATATAATAGGGGAACTATACAATATGAGAGCTGTATAGTATGGAAGCTATACCATAGAGAATCTATACGACATGGGATCTATACAGTAATGGGGCTACATCATAGAGAAGCTATATAGTACAGGAGTTAGAAACTAGAGGAGCTATGTAGTATGGAAGCTACATAGTGGAAGAACTCTGGTCTGTAGGAAGAGGCCGTGACCTGATGTGGGATTCCCCTCTGTATGCTGTGAATACCACTGGTTAATAAAGAAACTGTCTTAGAACTGTGCAGGGCAGAATTAGAGGTAGGCGGGGAAAACTAAACTGAATGCTGGGAGAAAGAAGGCAGAGTCAGGAGAAGATGGGTAACCCCATCAGAGACAGATGCCGGATAGAACCTTGCCAGGAAGCCACAGCCACGTGGCAATACACAGATTAATAGAAATGGGTTAAATTAGGATGTAAGACTAGCCAGTAAGAAACTAGAGCTAAAAGGCCAAGCAGTGATTTAATTAATACAGCTTATGTTTGGTTATTTGGGGGCTGAGCAGCCGGGAACAAACAAGCAGGCTCCTACAACAAGGGCCCATGTACTTTCATGCTTGGGGGCAAGTTCTTTCATCTTTCTGTCCTGTTTCCTCAATCCTATATAAAGGAGCAACATGAAAATTATTTCTCTGAGGAAGAAGGGGTTAAACTTCCTACTGTGACATCTTAGAGTGAACTCTGTTGGACAATGAGAAGGAAGGGCTGTATCTTCTAGAAGGCTACTGATACCCCTGAAGCCCAGAGGCTACCCTCAGGACCATTAATACACCACTCTAGGGCAACAGGCAAAGGCACAGTCAAACCAGCACCTAGGGACTAGATGGTTGAGGCTCTCTGGCTCCTTCCCCTTTGGCCCTTCTCCCTAGAGTGAGCACAGTGACCTGCCGAGGCAGTAAAACAAACAAACAAAACCCAGCCATGGAGAGGGCCTCACTTTATCGCAAGCATGCTGCCTTATTGCCTTTAAACCTGGATACCATCCTCCCACAAATGTGGTATTCTAATAGGAATCAGACAAAAGGCTGGGGCAGGCTAACTGAAGCCTTTTGGCTTCTCAGGCTCGTGCTCTTAGCCACATCATGGTCACACTTTTGACATACTTGGGAGACAAGATCAAAACCCCGGGGGCTCCTCAAACCAGCAATCCCTGCCTCCGACTACTTCTGGTGAATTCAAGAGACTTCACACTTTAACCTTGGAAGGACAAACGCTGGCTGCCGCTTCCCTGATTGTGGTCTTTCCCACAGGAACCAGTGAAGGCCTACAGCAATTGGTAAACTTTCTACAGAATGAAGAGGGAAGAAGGAAGAGGGAAAAAGAGCAAAGGTGGAAAGGCGAGAAAAAGCAAAAATAACTTGTTTAAAACATTTAAGACACTCTTCAAAACAATTCACCTATAACTTTCATTTAGTATTCATAAAACTATCCAGACTTGGTTTTTATCATCTCAATTCCCAGAAAAAGAGACTTAAGCTGAAGGGGCAGCTCAGGGTAAGGCCCCACACGTAGCAAGAGCAAGGCCTTGGGTTTAACTCCTAGTCCCTACTTCACCCAACAAAAACATGGAGACTAAAGTTTAAAGAGGTTGGGGAAAGTCACTGCTATGAGCAACACTGGAGTGTTGTTGCCCTGTAGTGGTCCATGCTCCAGCTCCCCTACATACAGAGCACAGAGTATAAGTAAAAATTCCTATTGAGATGAAATCCACAGGTCTTAAAATTCACGCTGATGGTCTTTGTTCATCTCAGGGTTTCAATGTCCTCACTGCTGTTTCCGGAATGCTCTCCTATCGCTTCTAGAGAAGCAGCAAACTAATTAGCCCTCGCTTCCCTTTCACACCTTCCCCCAGGCCCTGGCAACCACTTCCTGCATCTGCAGACTCTCCTGTTCTGGACACTTCCCACGGTGAGATCATTCAGTATGTGGTCTTCCATGCTGGCCTGCTTTCACCGAGTATAATCTAGCCAAGGTTTTTCCACCGGCAGTGGGTGAATCAGTACTTCAGTCCTGCTTTTAAGTAATAGTCTATTGCAAAAATATTCTGCATTTTGTTTACTTAGTCATTATTTATCCAAAGTTGATTTGGAGCTACTAGGAGTAGTGCTTCTATGAGCACACATGCAGAGATTTTTGCGGGGGGGAGTTGAGTTTTTTATTCCCTTAGGTAAACACTCAGGATTGGAGTTCCTGGGCCACACAGTAGTGAGTCTATGTTTAACTGATTAAATGCCAAAGATTTTCAAATGGCAGCCACATCATTTGATATTCCTGTTGGAAATTCATGAGTGTTCCGGGGAGGGTCTCTAGACCATGCCAACAAGAGAGTCATTGTTACCCATTTTGGGGGTTACAGTCTGTGCCCAAATCCAGGTCCAGCCACCCATCCTCACTAAGGCAATTGAAAGAGGCACATTAAACAGCATGAAGCAGAAAGGATGTTTTCTCCCTGTGACCACACCGGGACCAGATTTGAGGGGTCAGTGAATCTCCTTGTCCTGCCTGCCAATGTGGCCACATTAGATCAATAATCCCCTTTCCTTGTTCTCCACTTTAAGTTTATTTAATTGGCTTATTGAAGGCAGGTGGCCAGATATGACTTGGGGCCCAGGTTGTGACTCCCTGGGCTCTGCAACACTATTGTAGTGTCTGTACTGTAAAATGACGGTGAGGCTTTCATTTGCATTTCTCTAATGACTAAGGCTGCTGTGTGTCCTTCCACATGCATGTGGAACACAGCTATTTCTTTAGAGAAAGTATTCAAACTCTGCCCATCTATACACACCACACACACACACATACACACAGAGAGAGAGAGAGAGAGAGAGAGAGAGAGAGAGAGAGAGAGAGAGAGAGAGACAGAGAGAGACAGAGAGAGAGACAGAGAGAGACAGAGAGAGACAGAGAGACAGAGAGAGAGACAGAGACAGAGAGAGACAGAGACAGAGAGACAGAGAGACAGAGAGAGAGAGAGACAGAGAGAGAGAGAGAAAGAGAGAGAGAGAGAGATTATTTCTATCCATAAATGTTTTCTTCAATTATGTGTGCTATCTTTTTACTTTCTTTTATGGTGCCCCCTTTGATAAACAAAACATTTTAGTTTTGATAAAGTCTAATCTATCTTTTTTTCCCCCTCGGGTAGCAAATCTAAGCAGCCATTATCTCAACCAAGGCCCGAAGGTTATACATTTTCTACAAGTTTCATAGTTACATCTAAATCCTTGGTCCGTCAAGAGTTAATGTTTATATACGGTCCAACCTCATTCTTCTGCATATGGATCTCCAGTTATTAACAACATTTGTTAATAATAAAAAAAACATTGTTCTTCCCCATATTGCTCCCTTTGTTTAAACATCAGTTGGTCAGGGATGGGTAGGGTAACTCCATGGTACTGCCCTTGCCCAGCTTGTGCACAACCTGGGGATAAGGTTAAGAAGCAGAAAACGCTGAACTGCTCATCTGCTCATCGACAGAGAGCTTACTTCCCCTCCGCTGGTCTATACGGCTGAACCTAGGCCACGCCCACCCTGTCTCATCACAGCTTTGTAGTTAAGTTTTAAAATCAGAAAGTATGCGTGCACACACTGCTTTCTTTCTACGAAATCGTTTCGGAGATTCTGGGTTCTCACAGTTTTCAGTCTATAAATCTTTCACGCCTCTTGTCAACGTATCCAGTTGAGCAATCTTGAAGTTTACTGATACTTTGGACAGCCAGTTGCAATCTGCTGTCCAATTTTATTAGTTTTTAAATGACTTATTATCAGGGGCTGTCTTAGTCACCGTTCCCCTGCTGTGAAGAGACAACATAGCCAAGGCAACTCTTACAGAGGAAAACATCCAGTCGGGGTTGGCTTACAGTGGGTTATCACATGGCAGGGAGCACGGTGGCAGGCAGGAGCTGGAGAGCAGCTGACAGTTCTGCATCCTGATTGGCAGGCGGGAAGACAGAGACACTGGGCCTGGCTTGGGTATTTGAAACCTCAAAGCCTACCCACAGTGATAACACTTCCTCCAACATGTGATCCCTGTCAAATAGCACCACTCCCTAATGAGCAAATACTCAATTATATGAGCCTTTGGGGTCATTCCCATTCAAACCACCACAGGGGCTACCTGTGGTGGTGCACGCCTTTAATTTTCCCACCTAGGAGGCAGAAACAGGTGGATCTCTGTAAATTTGAGGCCAGCCTGGTCTACATAATAAGTTGAAGATAGCCAGGGCTATAAAGTAAGATTCTATCTCAAAAATAATTAGCAATTTAAGTTATTTATTTATACTTATGGGTTTTTTGTTTGTTTGTTTGTTTGTTTGTTTGAGACAGGGTTTCTCCATGCAACAGTCCTAGTTGTCCTGGAACTCACTCTGTATACCAGACTGGCCTCAAACTCAGAGATCCGTCTGCTTCTGTCTCCCAAGTGTTGGGATTAAAGGCGTTAATTTATTATTGAAATGTTAACTGCAGAACTTCTTTTAAAAACTCTGTTTTTTTAAAACCATATCTGTCTCTTATTGTTACTCTTTATTTGATGAGACACAACTTTATGTACCTTCCTTTAATCTTTTGGACACATTTTCTAATTCTTTAGATATATTAATCTATTAAATATAACAATTGGATTTCCTCAATTACAGTTTCAGTTTCCTGACAGAGTTTTCCTTCTTTATGAGGTGGCCGTCGGATTTTTGTTGTTGTCATGTGTGTGGATTCTGTTTGTTTGTCTGTCTGTTTTTTGGCGCTGGGAACTGAACTCAAGGTCTTGTGTGTATTAGGCGTGCTCCCCATCAGTGAGCTCCACTCCCCGTCCCTCTCTCCTAACTTTTTGTTGAAGACTGAACATTCAAAAACAATGATGTGGCAGCTCTGGGTCCCAGATTCCCTCCCCTTCCTCCTCCTGCTGCTGCTGCTGCTGCTGCTGCTGCTGGTTCCTGAGTTTTCATGAACGACAGTAATTTCCTTCAGTCTTTTAATCAAGAATGCACCCAGGCTTCCCTGCGTGCCCTCCTCCCACTGCATTTGGGACATGACCTCTGTGGCCAGCTGGGCAGTTTTATGACTCTCACCTTGGCCTTCTCTTCCTGTTTGTGAGAGTCTCAGCAGGTGACAAAGGTGAGAGGGGTTTCCTGGCCCTTTCCTCATCACTGCAGAACCACGCCCAAACAGCCCAGCTTCCTAAGAATTTGTTGGAGTGCTCAAAACTCCATATGGATATCTTCAATGTTTTCTTTTTCTTCATTCAAACTTTTGATCCCAAAGGAAATCACTGCCTCAAGACAATGCTTAAAAATCCCCACTGACCGTCTGTGACCAACACCCTATTCATACGGCTCTTCATAGAGAAAGCTCTGGGCCCAGTCAAAATAACTGTAAGCCCTTAAGAACGCACCTTTACAAGCAGATTCCAGAGAGGTCACAGAGACAATAATCCCACCTGAGAGGCGGCTATTTTGGAAGACCCCAAACCCATGCTGCCTCCTTCCATCCGTTACTAGTTTTCTGGTCTCCACAATTATCAAAGTAAATTTGTGCATTTCTGAGCCCACCGTGGAGGTGAGGTTAGTGAGTGGGTTAGCTCAAATGCCACTGCTGTCCGTTTCAGTGACACCAAACTACTCTTTTTCTTTAAATACGTGTTTCCAGATAATTTGAAAACCTTTGGTTAATTTCTCAAGGTTTCTAAAAAGCAGATTTTGATCATTACTGCCAATATTCTCACTGCTGAACAGATTTGTTTTTAGAGGTCCTCGCCCCAAGATGTCATGTTTCTCTTGAAGGAACACTTACAAGTGTTATTGTGATTCAGATCCTGTAAGACCTTCAGCAGGTAAAGGGTGCTTGACACCAAGCTTGATGGCTTAGTTCAAGACCCAGAGCCCACATGGTGGACGGAAAGAACAGATCCCCACAAATTCTCTGCACACATGGGGAAGAGTGCATATACAAATTAATTAACTAAAAATTTCAGAACTATTGCCTTGGCCCAATAGTATTTTTATTTTCTTTTTACTACAAAGTAACCCACTTCTTTTCCCTCTTCCCCTTCTGTGAGTAAATTACAAAATTTTCAGGGAACTGGGGATATGGTGGAAAAAATTCAACTTTTAAAAATAATTTCCCCATGCTCGGGCATTATGGAGGGAAGTTTCAGGAACAATGTGGATCTAATCTGTTTCTTCCCAAATAAATAAATAAAAATAGAAGGGAGGTGCCTCAGCTGTGCCGGAAGCTCTGGGTTCAATCCCAGTGCCATATACACGGGGTGTGATGGTTCACCCCTGTAAACCCCAAATCTGGGACATGAAGTGTGAGGAACAGAAATTCAAGGTTGTGGGCTGCAGCCGTGACCTGGCAGTTAAGAGCTCATACTGTTCTTGCAGTGCAAAGAAGGTCCACTCCCAGAAGCCATGCTATAACCGCTTGTAACTCTAGCTCCAGGAGATCAGAGACTCTGGCCTCCCAGAGGAACTGCCCTCACAGGCACATACCCACACACACTCACACAAACATGCAATTAAAAATAAAATGAACCTTGGGGGTGGCCACACACACCTTTAATCCCAGCACTCGGGAAACAGAGGCAGGCAGATCTCTGGAAGTTAGCAGGCAGCCTGGTCTACGTTGCAAGTTCCAGGCCAGCCAAGGCTACACCGTGAGGCCCTGCCTCAAAAATTAAATAACTAAAACAAAGATTATGGTTTTGAAGACATTCAAGGTCATCTTCCTGCACGGAGAACTCAAGGCAAGCCTAGAATGCATGGGACAGTATCTTAAATAAGTAGGGCCACTTTGAAGGCTCTGTGACTAAATGCATTTGCCACCAAACCTGAGTTCAATCCTAATGCCCCCTGTAGTGGAAGGAAAGGAATGACTCCTGGAAGTTGTTGGCTGACCTCCCCACCACACACGCTGCGGCCCTTGCATCCTCCTGTCTTCCGACCCCAACACAAAATCAGCAAATGTAATTCAAACCAAGTAAGGTAATATCAGATAGTCTTTCCAGCCTCCAGGACTAGTCATGAGATGAACTGGAAATTGGAGGAGAGCACCAGAAAAGGCTATGCAATGTTTCCGAGATAAAAAAAAAAAAAAGGCACCCCTTGCCTGTGTGAGAAGGCAGAGAGCTCCCAACAGACCACCTATGTGACAATTGCTCAACCATGGACTTCCACTTCCAGGTTTACCACTTCTCCACAGGAGCCGAGGTGAGGGACATGTACAGTAATTTGTCCAGTCCTCTTCTTGAGCAAAACTGGATTGGTAAAGGATTGTTGGTGACACAAAAAGTGGGAGGCTGTTGATTGCATTCCTGGTGATGTCTTGGGCCAGATTCCAGAAGGCAGTATCTTCAGGAGGGAGGGAGGGAGATTTGCATACATGACCTCACCAAGGAGCTCTGGCCCCACGCATATAAACTGGAGAGCCCGGCAGTGGAACTCAGTCTCACTACTGCCAGACCCAGCAACCAAGCAGGCAGAAACCATGGCTGTGCTCCGTTCCTTGCTGCCACAGCTGGGGCTGCTCCTGTGCCTGGCTCTTTGGCTTTTCTCCTGCCTTCTCTGCAAAGTTATTAATGACCCCTGCATGGTCTTTGATACAATCTCTACCTCCTACCTCGGACACTTGGGAATCAGCACTCACATTGGACGGTCTCTGGCGGGAACATAAGCTGGAACAGGTGAGTCAAAGTCATTCACGCTGCTGTCCTTTGTTCTCGCAGAACATAGCCCTTCCATCCTTGCTCCCAACGTGTGTGTGAACAGGATGGGAAATGAGGAGGGGGTGTTGTAAGAGGCGTTTAATGCGTGGGAGTGGATTGGAAGGATGGTTTCTGCAGTTTCCGGTCCATATCTGAATTACAGGTGGTCTAAAGCCCCAATGCTCAAAAGAACTGAGCCCCAGCCAGACCATACCTTGGCGAACATGTGGCTGCATTAAAGGGACACTGTTATTTTGAGAGATTTCATTGAGGTGACAGTCCCCATCAGGTCCACTTGACAAAATGACCATACCTGCAGGACACCAGGAAGGAGGATTTGCACTTAGTGTGTGGGAAAGACCGCCTGAGCTAGAGGGGAGCCTCAGCAGGCCCCCACCCCACCCCACCCCATCTGCGGCGGGAAGCCTGGGAGCAGAAATCTAAGTGGATTGCTGGGGCTTCACTGGACACGGTGGAAGAAGCTGCCTGACTCTTGGCTGTTCAATCATAACCTAATGTTTTTCTTAGAGGTATCTGGAAAGTATTTCATAACTTTCCCTTTGGGGAATTCAACAGACCTACAAGGGTAAATAATTGCTTTCTAATTAGTCAAACCTGTTAGTCAAGGGAAAAAGCTAGGATCTACCTAGCTTTACTTATTCTTTAAAGAAAATGTTCAATTTGTTTTTTAAAAATTCTATTATTATAGTGTGTGTTCTCTTAGGGTGTGCATACGTGTGTGCACACACAATGCCCTGGCACTCATGCGAAGGTCAGAAGGTAACTTGTGTGGAGTTGCCTCTCTTCTTCCACGATCATATGGGTTTGAGGCTCGAACTCTGGTCACCAGGTTTTCGCAGCAAGTGCCTTTCGCCTCTGAGCCCTCTCACCTACCCTTCCCCCCCTCCATACCTTCCATCCCACCGCCTAGTTTTATAATAGCAACATTTTCTTTGGGGGGCTTCATAGACGAAAACGTTTAGCCCCTGCCCTGACCTACTAGGCAGACCCTTGATATCCTGGTTTGTAGATAAGCAGACAGGCACAGATGCTGTAAAAATCGTGGATCTGGACGAACGTCCACATTATAATGCTACGTCTTACAATGTGCTAGATTTTGCTCTAAGGGAAAATGCTTTCATTAGCCTCCATTTTACAGGAGAAAAGGAGGCATATAGAATCAAAGGCCACTTAGAATGTCACAGAACTAATATTTGAACCTAAGGAACACAGCCAAGAGCCACCCTTCTTACCACATTATGCCGCCCCTCCTCTCTTGAAAGTCTAAACAAATTTTTCAGAGACCACCTTGGTTATGGCCACACGCTGTAACCAGCCTAGCACGTGAGCCGCCTTGCCTGCGCCTTCCCCACAAGCATCCCTGCTGTCTCTCTACTGTTTCCTGGGCGGGTAGGGGGCTGTCCATACGCAAGCGCTCAGGCTGTAACAGGACTGTGCCCTTCTCCCTTGAGAAGTGGGTCTTTTCATACCAGAGCAGGGAAGATAAATCTGTATTCAAGCTGAGCACTAGGTGAGCGCTGCTTGTGAATCACATTACTGTGGGGGCGGTTACAGGCCTCTGATGCGAAATGGCGCATCAGGAAACAGCAGGTCTGCTCTGAAACGGGAGAAAGAACAACTACTGGGGAAGATAAGATGAAGACGGAGGAGGCCAGTTGGGGGCGGGACCTAGACAATGGGGAGTGGGGGAAGGGCGACCACAGCAGTTCCTGCAGCTGGGGAGGGGGGGGGAACAGGGAAAAGTCCTTCACTTCCTTGAATGCCTGTGCCTGCTTTGCTCAGATTCCATTCCAAACCAAAGCGTGCAAGCTCTGAGGTCAATCTGACTCATCCTTTAAATTGAGGGTCAAAAATCTCTGTCCTCGGGCATGAGAGGAGCCAAATTCCACACCTAGAAGGTTCCCAATGCCTTTGTAGAACGCTAAGGCCAGGACTCAGGCCTTCCAGAGACCCCAGTAGACACCAGGCCAGCCACCTTCCCTTGTTTTCTTTGAAATCCTTTTCCACTTCAGCATTTTGTCAACATTGGTAAAGCCACGTATAAATGGGCTTGGCAGATCCTGAGAGACAGTTACAACTTGGCCAACACCTCAAAGCACCTTCCCTGGGCCTCTTCAGGAAAGAAGTCTGCAATATTTACATTAAGGCTATGCTGGACCAGCCTCTGCCTCATTGTTCTCGACTGTGGACAAGAAGAATATAATTTGTTATTTCCCGAACTTTCCATTTTTAAGAACATTGAATAAAGGATTTATTTTAAGAGCTAGAGATAGAACCCAAGACCTCGTACATGCTAGACAAGCACTCTACCACTAAGTTTACGCCCACCCCTGCCCGATACAGGGCTTTAGGATTAATCAAAAGTAGTTGTTTCAGCCAAACACTGGGCTTCTCTGATGCTTGCAGCAATAAAACTGTAAAATATAATTAAGCGTTCAATTCTATAGAGCAGGTGTCAATGTTTCGGGTATGAGGGGAAAAGAGGGCTAAGTTAGCCCAGAGAGGGGTGTGAGCAAGGTCTGGGTGTGTAAGTGGGGCTGGGGTGAACGATAACAAGAAAAGGAAGCCTCCAGGCAGGCACCCAGACATGAACAAACACCAGACCCAGGTGCGGGTCAGATATGAGCCAGGTGCATTTGTAGAGCAGCTGGGGGCGGGGAAGGTGGGAACCAGTCGCTGTCCCTAGAGTGGAATGCAGACTGAAGAGGCAAGACGAGGCGAGGCTCCTGGGGTCCTGCAAACTGTCATTGACAGGGAAGAGGCAGGAATGTGAAAGCAGGAAATGTTGAGGTTCTCTAGGTGGGAGGGCGGGCGCACTTCCCACTGGGTGGTTTGCATGAGGAAGTGTGGTCTGGTCACTAAGAAGGGAGACACTGAAACCACAAATCCAGAGAATGCAAGTGCCAAGGAAGGCTGAAGCCCACAGTGAAAAGCAAAAAAAAGGACCAGTCAAAAAACATCCATGGAGAGCTAAGAGGATTGATAACTATCTAAACAACATCGCTGTGCATAACCTTCTGCCACACCATGACACAAAAACGTAGGACAGAAGTCAGCTCCTCTCTGAGTGACTCAGGGCTTATGGGATTTGGGGTCGTCAACTGACCTTCTTGGCAAGCAAAAGTAGGCTGATAAAATGTGCTTCAATATAATAGTAATAGCATTCACAATTTGTCCAATATGAACCAGATGTTAGCATCTTTTCTTCAGTCCTCTCAGAAGCCTTTACTGATAGATAGCATCCCACACAATGAGGGATAAGTCATTGCTCCAGATCCAGAGCAACAAAGTAGGGACTTAAAATGTGTAGAGGTTAGGGATATAGTTTAACTAGTAAAGTGTTTGCCTAGAGCGGTCCAAGTTCTGGTATCTCATAAATTAGGCCTGGCAGCACACACCTGTAATGCCTGTACAAAAGACATAGAGGCAGGAGCATTAGGAGTTCAAGGTCCTCCTCAGCTACACCTGAGTCCAACTTAAGATGAGATCCTCTTTCAAAAAACAAAAACCATGCAGAGTGACCACCGAGTAAGAAGAAACCAAGGCCCAGAGGTGTCTTGTCTTGCTCCTAAGTTCTAGAGTCAAGACGTAGATCCAAGACTGTCTGTCTATTGTGTAACACGAGTCACTCGCTTTGCTTTCTTCCAGGTCGTCTTCAGTTTCCTTTACAGAAACAGGACCGTACTGCCCACACTCTGTAACCTCCCCCCCCCCCCCCCGCTCTCCCTTCACTTTGGTTCCTCTTGGGTCACCCCTTCACTAACTGCTTCCTGGTCCTCTCCTCCTAGTGCTGGTTCCTGTGAACAGGTCCATCAGCGCGGTGATTCTGAAAGCAATGAACCAGAGCAGCCCCTCAGTGGGTGCCTGGGTTGGAGCAGATCAGGAGTGCAACGACACCAGTGTCCTATATCGAGTGACATCTTCCAACAGTTCCGTCGTCGTGGCAACGTGGATAGTTCCCAATTCTGAGAATGGGACTAAAGTCAGCCTGCAGTAAGGATTGACAGCGGTTCACTTTCTTGAACTTTTATAACAGGTTTACATAGTTTCACACTAGCCTAGGACTAAAGCTAGACTGGGGGTGTGAGCAGGGGAACCCAGCAGCAGCGCTTCTTGTCTGCCTCGCCTTCCTTTGTTGTGCCTTTCATGCACACACACACACACACACACACACACACGCCCATCCACAGTACTCAACATAATCAGGAAGACTGGAATACTCTGTTTCAAGTTCTCCATATTCAAACTGCTAAATCTTTATTTTAAAAAAAACAGCTTTTGTTGGCCTACAAAATAATAGATTTTGTTAGAATATTTCACTCTGTATGTCATTGTACTTTGCTCCTACTCACTCCCCATTACCTTCTCTTGTTCCCCCTTTCCTTCAGTTTCCTTCCCTCCTGCAAACAGTCCCTTTCTACTTACACATACACACAGACACACACACACACACACACACACACACGCACACACACACACACACTATATGTAAATCTAGTAGAGAATCATTTAGAGAAAGTGTGACGATGAATAATGACAGTAGTTTTCTTCTGCCATAAAAAATGGATGCCCTGAGGTTCTAAGAAGAGGCCACCTGGAGGCTGGCATTATCCTTCCACAACCAATGCCTCTCACTCTGAGGACCTGATATTACATTGGCTTTAGAAACCAAGGGTTATGAAGAACTTAATGCACCTGAAAGGGCAACCCTGGCATGCTGGGTCCACTGTCAGCATTGTTGTCTCCGCAGAAGGTGGTGATGCTGTCAAGCCATTTTTCCCTTGCTTGCCATACTCTGGACCTAGCCAGGCTTCATTGGCTCTAGAGGAGGAACTATAATGGATAAATGGAAGCTGAATCCAAAGAGAGCTGCTGCTACCAATTCTACCATGGCAACGGTTGCTAAGAAGCCAGATAGTTCTACTTAGAGAAAGGACACTGGCCACACTGGATGCACCAGCGGGTACAGTGTGCAGTCTGCAGGAGAAACAGCACAGTCCCACTAACAGCAGTCTCCATCCTCACTTGCACACTTACTACCACACACTAGTCTCTCTCCTTGTTCGTAATGTGCACACTCATAGCCTTGATCAGCAAGACTGGCTCAAGGGGAGGGGGACACAAGGAACCCCACCATGGAGGGCACTATGCTGAGTAGGCTACAAAAGGGATGCCCAAGGTCTTGGCCTGTGGCATTTACAGTGAGCCTGGGAAACAGGACCCACATACATGGAAGTACTGAGGTGAATCACCTCCTCTGCTCTCCCTGAACACGGAGATTCAGAAAGAGCTCTGTTGCACACTCTCCAGCCTTCCTCTACTGCATCACACACATCACAGCTACAACTGACTCCTTAGCTGGTTTTTTCGGTAGTCATTGATCTGTCTCTGAAGACGCTGTAAGTGTCATGAGCATCAGAGCCGTGACTGTTGGGATCACTGCTGTCTGCTCAAACCAAGCACAGTGACCGGCATACAGACCGCATCCCTTCATGAGTGACTTGCTGGCTGTCTAGACGAGGGGCTAATGCTATAACAGACCCACCGAGTGAACAAGAACAGAATGAGCCCTGAGGATTATTTAATGAACATTTAAGTACCTACGGTGTGTTGGGCATTATTTGCAACAGAGCCTGCCCTCTAGTGGGTAGAGAAGCTCATAGCAACTCAACGTAAAGAAAAGGTGGGAGATCTGTCAGGGTTAACCATAGGGAGACTGGGCCTGAAGGATGTCATTGAGTTTCTGGACAGATAGACCGGGGAAGTTATTACAAACAAAGAGACTCTCTTGAACAAGGGACAAAAATGTGTATCAGCCTGTGGGGAGTTCCTAATTATGAAACTGGTGGGGATAGGAGACAGGAGAGCCGTTTAGAGTTAAGACCTGGAGGAATTCAGTCAAGTCCATATGAACTAGGTCAATATTTAATGATTAGCTTATTGTGACATATATAAAATAAGCTAAGAAGAGATTAACAGGATGGGGTGGTCCAGACAGGCTAAGATGGAACTCATGAGTTCCACAGACAAGGTGCTCACCATCTCCTTCTGATTTGCCCTCCAGGGTCTTCCTAGCTTTGGCCAATCGCACAGCTATCAGGACACCTGTGACCCTGGAATGGCGAGGTGAGTTCTGTTCAAACTCTTTGTATATTTGCCAGTAAACTCGGGCAGTACGGAAAATTGTTTTACCCGGATACCAGCTGAATTTCGCACCAAACAAGAACCTAATGTGAGATTTTCCCCAACCTTCTGTTTTATGCTATGTGGAAAATGAAAGCCCTCTCCAAGAGTTGTACAACTTTTCAGAAATCCACACGGTCATCCGTGGCTCCAAATTCCTGCTTCAACGGGGACAGTTTCTGTCCAGTACTGGAGGCATCAGTATGAAAAAGCAACAACTTGCTCAGTCTCCACCCACAACCTGAAACCCCTCTCATACAAGGCTTTCACAGGGTGAACTTTAACCGACCAGTTTTTAAGGAAATTATGCAGGGCAGGGGATGGAGAGCACTAGTTATCCAAAAGGAATTGGTGTCACAGAAATGTCAATAATGTCATGTTCTTGTTAGCCTGCTTTTTTGCTTTTGTTTTTATTTTTTCTTTTGCAAGATGTAGATTGACCCTCATACCTTGACACAAACTAAGAAAGTACATGATCCCTAACTTGCATCTTCCTATTCCGTGTTTGAGTGTATGCATGCATTCACAGGCATGCATGCATGTTCATGTATATAAATATATTCATGCATGTGGAGGTCGGTGGTCAGCCTCACCATGTTTTAGAGACAAGGTCTCTCGCTGGCCTGGGACACACAAAGTAGGACGGTTGGCCATTGATTCCAGGGATCTGCCTTCTTGGCCTCTCTGGTGCTGTGATCACAAACGTGTGCCACCACCTCTGGAATTTTCACAAGGATTTGGGGAGATCAAACTCAGGACCTCTCAACTGAGTGAAAGAACTTTGTTGACTAAGCCCTCTCATAAGTTCCTAACAGCCTCAGCCACTCTCGACACCACCAGGGATTGCCACCATCTTTCCACAGGGCGCAGACCCGAGGCTCACCTTTGCCCAGGCTCCTTGTCCTTCCTCTCTTCCCCTTTCTCTTATTTCCCCCTTAAGAAGCCAAAGCGTTCAAAACTGAGCTCCAGAAAGGATAGTCAGCTTACCTAAGGACACAGAGAACGTCCAGAGCAGAGCAAGGACTCCGCGTCCACTCCTTACACTTTTTTCTGGTTTTCTTAGACTTATATTACTTGCATTACTTAGACTACATTAAAACTAAAGAAATCACTTTAATGCAGTTTTAAATGTAGGATTCCGCTAAGAGCATGTGTGAAGCCTTGGATTCAAATCTCCAGCATGGGATACAGGGAAGAGAGCGAGTAAGTGTGCAGGTGTATACACGTGGGGAGGACAAAGGAGGATAGCCTCTGCCTTCCTCTGTGGCTGTCTTTCTTATGACTCAAGATAGGGACTCTCACTGAGTTTAGCGCTTCCCGTTTTCAGTTATGCCATTGGCCAACAAGCACCAGCGATTCTGCTGTCTCTGCGCTTCCCAGAAAGTGCCCTTCTACCAGTGCTGACTTTATAGGTCCCACTACCAGCTAAGGGTAAGACACCCTTGAAGTGTCTGAGCTCTAAGCTCCAGGTTTTCTGAAATCCGACAAGTCCCTAGGAGCACAGGCTTGATTTTCTTTGCTTCTCTAAAAGATAATCACTGAGATCCAGCATTTGGCCAGAACCTACAAAAGAAAATGTCCTGGGGCTTACAAGCCCAAGAAACAAAGTCAAGGATATAAACAGGGTATCCCTCTGCCCCTGTCTAGACAGGTATCCCCTACTAACTTTAAGACAAAGACCACTGTTCTTGGTTCTACATGATACTAAGTTCTCACAAGGCCTTGGAATTAGCCAGAAAATCATAAAATTGTTCCACGTTTGGGTCATGTTTGCAGTGGAGCTAAGGGAATGGAAATATTTGAGGGCCCACTACCCAACCAACGACAAATTCATACGCTCTATAAATTCTGTGGGGCTTCTCATCCCAACAGACTATGTGGATGCTGGAGAGATGGCTCAGCTCAGCAGTTAAACATACTGATTGCTCTCCCAGAAGACCCAGGTTCAATTCCCAGAACCCACAGGGCCCTCACAACTATCTGTGACTCCAGTCCCAGGAAATCTGACACCCTCTTATAGCCTCGAGGGCATCACATGCACGTGACACACATACATACGTGCAGGTGAAACAACTATACACATTTAAAAAATAAATAAGCAAAATAAAATGAAGGGGAAAACACGGTGCAGACCTTAAGGATAGAGGCTTAGTTATTTTTATTACTGAACAGTCTGAACTTTCTAGCTGCCTACAGCTCCCTCCCCCACATGGCACTGGAGAAGCGTTGAGTGGCTTTTGCTCATGATCTCTGGCTTTACTGTCTTGAAAACCAAGATTTCTTATTATTGTGTGTGTACCCATACAGCTGTGTGTGTGGAGGTCAGAGGACAACATCTTAAGATCAGTTCTCTTCTTCCACTGATTATATAAAACTGAACTCATGGCCAAGGGCCTTTACCAGCCGAGCCATCTTGCCAGCCTTTTTCTAGTGCCTACCCACCTCCCAACAAAGGTATAATAACCTTGTTTTCTGATTTTTGTTTCTCCCCCAGCAACACCTGCACCCTTGACCCCCACCCCTAAGATTCCTGAGACCAGCCAGACCACAACTGTGACTACAGCCAAGACACCAGCCAAGACCCCAGCCATGACCACAGAGAAGACTATGAGTACGGCCAAGACCACGACTATGGCCAAGACCACGACTATGGCCAAGACCACGACTATGGCCAAGACCACGACAATGGCCAAGACCACGACTATGGCCAAGACCACAGCCAGAAGCCTGGCCGTCAACGCTCTGGGCAGTCCCCTTGCAGGTGCCCTCCACATCCTGCTTGTTTTTCTCATCAGCAAACTCCTCTTCTAGAGGAAACGGGGGAAGCAAATCTCCAATGACCTACAGAGAGCATCCTCCCAAAGCTAGCTCCAGGCCAGTGCTTAAACATGAGTGAATGAAGAAGGTTCTATGTCCACTGTGCACAACTCCGCCACCTCCAACCACAGACCTGTGACACTCTTTGAGGAACACAGACTTTTGCCTGGATCTTTCAGGGCACAAATTCTGCTTTTTTGTAAATACTTAGATCAGCCTAGCTGTAACTTGGAGTTCTGACTCCCCGTTTTACATGCTGATAGCCAATCTGAACTTCTGTTCATAGCCAAAGGATTCCCATGAGCCTCCTGGGTTTGTTGTGGGGAGGGAGATCCTTCTTTACTTTCACGATGATTTCAGGTTTCTAGCCAAATCTACTCAGGTTACAAAAAACTTCTGTGACTTATGTGACTGAAGGGAAAAAAGAGACAAGAGTGGTAGTTCCATGGCTACTAGCAGATCACCGTTGTGCCCAGACCAGCAGGTTTTGAAGAGCAGAAGTATATGGAAACTTTGTCTGAGAAGCCAATGACAGGACCCGTGATTTTTTTTTCCTCTAAGTCAAATAAACAATACATTGAACAAGAATAATGAATGTTAAATTGAAAGTAAGCTTTAAATGAGTGGTAAAATACGAAGTGTTACCCAAATTTGTTTATGTTTTTAAAAATACGAGGGGAATATTATATGTGTGTGTTCTTAAGAACAGATGCAAGGTTAATTTCTCTCAATTTCGTTTTGTAACTAGTCAAAGCTGATTACTCCTTGATGGTAATTTTAACCAAGACATGGGCATATATATATATATATATATATATATATATATATATATATATATATGTAATATTTATAGTACAATGTGAAACCAAAAAAATTAGTTATTTCTGACAGAAAGCCTGTAATAAAAAATAAAGCTTTCCTTTAGTAATTGTTTTTCGTACACCTTTCCAGGGCCACCTACCCAGGGGTGGCATTGTTCTCATCAATCACTCGTCAAAAAAGTTCCACAGAGTTGTAGGCATACAGGCCAATCTGAAGGAGGCATTTTTCTCAATTTAAGTTCTCTCTTCCCAGATGACCCTGGCCTGGGTCAAGTTGACAGAAAACTAACCAACATACAAGACGACGAGATTTCCCTCTTCTATGTGCTGATTCTGGTGGCTGCTTTCACACTTGCTACATGGGCCAGTGTCGCAGAAATGTCCTAGCCAGAAATCTGCCTGGTTGTTCTGTGCATTTTTGGAGATAAGAAGATCGAGGGTCAGAGAACTTCTGAAAGCAGCCCTAATCACAGAGCTAGAAGCTGGGCACGTTGGTACTCCCCAGAACCCCAACACTCAGGAGGCAGAGGCCAGGGGACTCTATCAGTAAGTGTGGGGCCAGGCTGCTCTCCTAGTAGTTCAAGGATGGTCAGGGATGCACAGCAAGATCCAGCCAGAAGGGAGGGAGGCAGGAAAGAAGAGAGAGGTCACAGATCACCAGGCAGGGCTGGAATACAGAACTGCACCACCTGCCTGGTTTCCCACTTAGTCACAAAGTTTTGAGTGGGTCCCGCCCTTTAACTGGCTGAGATACAAAATAAAAGTCACCCCCGGCTCACCGAGTGTCTAATGACAACAGTGTTGTTCATGGCAGAAGCAGTGACTACAGAGTCAAGGGTAGCCATCATCACAAGATATCCCGGTGTGTGTGTTTGAATTCCCTGCGATTTGTTGTTTTCCGACTGGAGACGGACATTAGTGTCTTTCACCAACTTTGGTGGTTTTCAGCCCTGATTTCTTGGTTCTTTCAACTTTCTCCTCTCCTGGGGCTCCAGCTGCATATCTGCCAGGGCATTTGACCCCACAGACCTCTCGTTTCCTTTGTTCTTTTTTTTCCTGCTCCTCAAACTAGATCGTTTCAACTGACCCATCTTCAAGCTCAACAATTCTGCTTCTTCAAGTCTGCGGCTAACCCTCAAAGGTTTTACTTTACCTGTTGCACTTCTTAGCTCAAAAATTTCTATTTTGCTTCTTACTATAATTCCTCTCTGCCCACCCATATTCTCTGTTCAGAAATAATTTCCCTGATTTTAGTTGTTTTTTTTTTTGTCACAGTTTCTTTTTATCCACTTTTGGTGTATTAAAATGGTTGACTTCAAATCTCTGCTTCTTAGGCCCAGTGGCTGGGCCTTCTTTGGGAACAACGTCTGCCTTTCTTTTTCCTTTGACTTGACCATACCTTTCCATCATTTTGTATCTTTTGTAAACTTTTGTTGGAAACTGGGTATTCTGAATGTTACAGTGTGGTGCCCCTGGAAATCTGATTCTCTGACAGGAACAACTGGAATTTGCTATTGTTGACCCTGGGAACCAGATTCTCCGAAATGAACAACTGGTGTTTGCTATTGTTGACTCTGTATCTGCAAACTGCCCTCCTTGTGTGGTCACTGAATTTCTTTTCTGATTTCTCAGCAGTTAACCAGTGACCGTATAGAGTTTGTTAAATGCCAAACATTGGCATCTTTGCCCTGATAGCTGGGATTTTTTTGCTTGTTCTGCTTTGTTTTGAATGGATTGCAGAATTCTAAAAATTATGACAGGTGTTTCCACCTTAATGGTTGCTCTGATGGCGAGACCAATGCTTGGCACCTTTTGTCCATCAGTTTTCTCTTACGTCACCAGGTGCTTACTAGTGACACCTGCTAGCCCTAGTGGTAAGCACTGTGTGTGAATCACCTCACTTGATTCTTAACGCTAACTCCACAAAAGTCAGTCATTTGACAGATGAAGACGCAGAGGCGAAGGAAGAGACTGTAAAGGCCAGGATGGAGGGTCAAGTCTACATTCCCAGCACTGCAGAAACTAAAACAAGAAGATTGCCATGAATTTGAGGCCAACGTAGGCTACATGGAACACCCTGGGCTACAGTGTAAAATCTTGTCTCAAAACAAAAACAAAAAAGAAAAAAATAATAATAAGAGAGTATATTGCCCAGGCAGCAAGAAAGTAGCAAAGTGGGCTTCTAAAGACGGTTCTGTCTCACTTCTGAGTCTGCCCCTTAATCAGGACTCCTTGGGGGTTCCTGAATCGCTCCGACATTACCAAGGATTCCCCCAGAAACACCGGCTCCCCTGGTCATATGACAGTGGGCATGGCTGTTCCTGGCTGACACAAGCTGTGTTCTCCAGCACTGCTTTTCCAGGCATCCCTGTTTGGCGCCTGACCCAAAATAAACACTGGCGAATCCTGACCCAACATGCCGGGAGCAGTTTCGTATTTATCTTTTGTGGCCCAGCCGGTCTTTCGTTTCAGGCTCAACGTGGAAGGTGTCGCAAAGAAATCTGGGTAGCAGAATTCAGCTAGGCCCGCACAGAATCAGCTGAGCGAGAAAAGGAAATTAGGAAGCCAGAGACTCAACAGGCCTGACCTTCTAATAAGTAGGAGGGTGAACGTAAGCAAGCTCTTGTTTAGTCTTCTGCCTTGCTTCCCGGTCTGTTAGACAATGCTCACCCCCAGTGTCTCAGCTCTCTTCCACATCTCAACTTGGGTTTCTCTGTCATACCCAATCCTATTTTTTTAATGTCCTTGGGGTTTTTTGTTTTGTTTTGTTTTTAATTTTTATTTTATCTTATGTGTATGAGTGTTTGCCTGCACCGGTGTAATGTACCATATATATGCCTGGTACCTATAGAGGTCAGAAGAAGCTGTCAGATCCCTGGGAACTGAAATCACAGATGGCTGAAGCACAGTGTAGGTGATGAGGACCGGACCCTGGACCCTCCAGGGAGAGCTCCCTCTCCAGCCCCTCGGCCCTAGTTTAAGAGTCTAGTCAGGGAAGATAGGTAGATGCTACCCTATGCCGCATCTGAGTCGTTAACATGGGCACATTGCCCAGGACTGTGAAGCAGAACCCAGGCTCTCGGGAGAACATAGTGCTCCACAAGAGACATCCCCGTGGACTCCGAAGGTAGAACCCAAATGCTCCACGAGAGACACCCTTGTGGACTCAGAAGGCAGATTTGAAGCAACACAGGAGCTAAGACAGTCGCCACGCCTTGTTGCTCCACAAAGGAGTTCATATACAGCAAGAGGAATAGGAAGCGCAGAGGAAAGCCCTTGCACATGCGCAGTTTCGGGAAGCGCTGATCATAGCCTCCTCTTTCTATCTTCTGAGCCTCATTCATTGGAAAGTGACACTCTGCAAATGCACTCACAGCTAAGTGGACAGTTGTCACTCGCTGCTGCATAACCTTGTTTTCCCACATGTGCTTTGCTTATGGCTTCGTGCTTTATAAAAATCAATGTATTTCAATCATTAGGAACAAAACCATCTACCCACCTAATGTATATATGATCTTCCTTTCTGAGAAAGTAGAGAAAAAAGACAGATGTATTCCAAACCAAATTACCTCCAAGATCTTCAAAAAGAGTCCCAAACCGGGTCAACAGACCAATTATTACACCAGTAATTTAAAGCAAGTGGAAAAACCTAGAATGACGTATTATTAACCCATAAATTTTTTTCCAATCTAACTGAGGCTGGCATCGAATTACTGATATGCTTGCCTTCCTCCTCCTTCATGGTGCTGAGACAAAATGTACCACCATATCAGGCTATTTTTAAAGTAAAGGTTTAAAATACTAGTAATTAAGGAAAAATCTACTCTTTCACAGGACAGGTAGCATGTTAACTCCTAAAGCAACATGGCTGGATTCAGTCTCACTTGGTTCTTATTAGCTGTGGGGACTGGTAGAGCTGACTTAGTTTCTGTGTGATTTGACCCCCATATCATAGGTTGCTGTGACGGTGCAGTGAATTCAGACACACAAAGCACCTAAGACAGTGGCTGGCACCAAGTGTACACCAATCAAATATTGCTATCTAATGCCTAAAAAAGACACCAACATTAATACTGATGGACAAGACAACCAAGCGTTACAAGCAATATGAATAGGGATAAAATGGGGTCTAGAACAGGCACCCAGATTATTAATTTGTAGCTTTTCAAAAAATAGTAAATGCAGGACTTTGTACCATCTTCCCTTCCTTCAGCCTCAGCTTCCCCTTTTCCCCTCTGCTCTTCTCAGCAATACAGCCTCTAGCTGTCTGGGTCAGTTCCTGGCTGTCTTTCTACAGAGAATTCAAAGAATGGACAATGGGTCGGGAAGATGAAACTGGTCTACATAATTAAGAGCTGAGTTTGGAACAGGAGGCCAAGGGAAAAGAAAAAGCAATCTTGTACTTTGAGGACATAGATGCAGAGATGGTCTACAGAGTGAGTTCCAGGACAGCAAGAGCTACCCAGAGAAACCCTGTCTCTAAAAATAAAACACACAAACAACAACAAAGAACGAGTCTGGCTTACAGTTTCAGTCCATTTTCACCATGACAAGGATCATGGCGGCATGTAGGCAGATGTGGTGCTGGAGCAGAGGTCCTATAGCTTGCAGGCAATAGGAAGTTGACTGACACACAATGGGCAGTATCCTGAACGTAGGGAACCTCAAAGCCCACCCCCCCAGTGACACACTTCCTCCAACAAAGCCACACCTCCTAATAGTACTACTCCCTGTGAGATCACTGGGGCCAATTACATTCAAACTACCACATTCCAGGAAGTCAACTGAAAGAAGCTTGAACAAAAGAGACCTTAGTTACGATTTCTACAGCTGCAGCAAACACCATGACCTAAAAAGTAAGTTTGGTAGGAAAGGGTTTATTTGGCTTATATTTCAGCATCGCTGTTCATCACTGACAGGAACTCAAACAGGACAGGATCCCAGAGGCAGGAACGGATGCAGAGGCCATGGAGGAGAGCTACTTACTTAGCTTGTTCAGCCCACCTTCTTACAGAACCCAGGACCAGCAGCCCAGAGATGGCACTACCCACCAGGACCCTCCCCCGTTGATCACTAAAAAAGAAAAAACGCCTTACAGCTGGATCTCAAGGAGGCCTTTCCTCAGCTGAGGCTCCTTCCTCTGATGACTCTAGCTTGTGTCAAAACCACCCAGTACAGCATGGTAGTAGGCAGTCTTTGGCAGGTGTATAAAGGTCAAAGGACAACCTGCAGTAGACGGTTCTTTCCTACAATCACATGGCTAGTCCGCAGCTTGCTCTGGGGACAGATCCCGTTCCAGATGGGTCATCAAACCTACTCTGCATAGAACCTAGAGTCTGAAATTCAGTCCTCAAGCTTGTCTGGTGAGCACTCTACTGAGCCACCCCACTAAGCCCCACCTTTTTCCCATTTACATTATTTTATTTGGAAATGTTTATAACAGTTCAGTGAAATGAAACTCCAGTTACAATGGATGTCATGAGTTTAGGCACCATCAGTTTATTATAAAAGGGAGGCGTGGAAATTATTTACATGATGAAACATTCAGAGCTTCAGGGGGATGGACAGCGTCGTGTGACACCGTTTCAGCAGTGACTTCAGGCCACATATTTTCCAAGAATGTCATCATTGCTAGATAAGAAACAATAACTTTAGTGCCTCCATATTCTGGGAGAACTTCATCTCCAGCTTTCACGCTGCCTGGTTGAATCTCTCCACCCTTTCCATCATGCCTGATCCCACAGCACTGCTGGGCTTGCAATACTTTTCCTTGAGACCTTTCTGGAAATATTAGGCCACCTTTGGTTACAGTTTCATTAGCACTCCTGTCAATCAATACTCTGTCAAAGACCAGAAGAAACTTTCCTAAAGCTTGTCCAGCCATGGCTTGCGCCACTGCAGCTCAGATTCTATGCTCGTGATGCCCCTGCAGGCAGAGTCCTAGCCCCAGCTTTCCTTCCTTTCTTTTCCATTCTCTCCCTCCCTCCCTCCCTCCCTCCCTTTCTCCCTTCTTCCCTCCCTTCCTTTCTTTTCCATTCTCTTCCTTCCTTCCTCCCTCTCTCCCTCCCTCCCTTCCTTTCTTTTTCCATTCCCTTCCTTCCTTCCTCCCTCCCTCCCTCCCTCCCTCCCTCCCTCCCTCCCTCCCTCCCTCCCTCCCTTTCTCCCTCCTTCCCTCCCTTCCTTTCTTTTCCATTCTCTTCCTTCCTTCCTTCCCTCCTTCCTTCCTTCCTCCCTCTCTCCCTCCCTCCCTTCCTTTCTTTTTCCATTCTCTTCCTTCCTTCCTTTCTTCCTCCCTCCCTCCCTTCCTTCCTTCCTTCTCCTCCTCCTCTTCTTCTTTCCTCCCTGCCCTTCTTCTCCTTCGAATGAAGTCTTGTGCTAGAGGGATGGCTCAATGGCTAACTACATTGACTGCTCAGTCAGAAAACAGGGGTTCGGCTCTCAGCACCCACATGGTGGCTCACAAACATCTGTAACTCCAGTTCCAGAGAATCAGATACCATCTTCTGGCCTCCACAGGCCCCAGACTCACATATGAATACACACAGGCAAACACTCGTACACATACAAATAAAGAGAGTGGAGTGTCCGTTTCTTACTAGTATTAGAAAATTACTGAGATTATGGTAAAAAGTCAGGCCTTTTTTTGCTGAAAAAATGTACTGCCTTTGGCTCAGCATTCCACAAGACAGCCTGCCCTCTAGCCAAAATGAGAGAGATCATCCAAGACTCAGCCTGAAGCAAAACTACAAGGACAGCTGGAGAGTTGCCGTTACTGCTACTGAAGCCTTTCCCCTGGATCTTGCCGTAAGAGGAGCTCTAGGTCAGGGCTGCTAAGGCTGGTGTGGATGTGAGTTAGGACAGCTGTGGAAGACGAGAGACTAAAAACTCCCGATCCTTGCTGTCCACATTGGTTAAGGACCAGACTTTACCAAGAATGGAAAATCCCTAGGAAGGCAAAGTGAGCAGGATAAGCAGGTTTGAGGGGAATCTTCAGGGCTGTTCTCTAAAGGACAGAAAAAGTGTCAAGGGTGCTATCTAGTGCAGGCTCCAGTGATTCAGTATCTCAAACATCTGGTGAGCCAGGGTCAGCCAGGTTTTCAGAGATGGCAGGTGTGTTCATCCATTCTCAGTAAGAGTGTAGTCAGGACCCTGTGTCTGTGGGCTCAACAACCATGTGTCAACCGATTCAACTGCCAATCAGAAATACCCTGGGGAGGGGGTTGCATCAGTTTTGAACATATACAGGCTCACTAAACGAAACAATGTAAGAGCTACTCACCAAGGCTTTTGTATTGTGTATTAGAGGCCCACAGATGACTTAAAGTCTATGAGAGGATAGTCATAGGTTCTATGAAATGCTGGGCCATACAGACTTTGGTAAGCAGAGTGAAACTTGTATTATATGTGTGTGTATGTCTGTGTGTGTGTGTGTGTGTGTGTGTGTGTCTGTGTGTCTGTGTGTTTGGAGGTATGTACATGTGAATGCAAGTACCCATGGAAGCCAGAAGAGGAAGTCAGATGCCATGGAGCTGAGTTACAGGCAATTATAAGCCTCCTGACATGGGTGCTGGAGATCAAACTATTGTCCTCTGGGAGAGCAGTGCAGGCTCTTAGCTACAGGGTTAGATCTCCGGCCCCTGAATCACTCTTTTAGAAAGGTCCTTTCTTTAGAAGGAGCATGAAGGGAACCAAGGAAGAGCAGACGAAGAAACAATATCAGAATCCAGCAAGAAAAAACACGACAGGCTTTGTTTGGTCTTGTTTTTGAAACAGGGTCCCACTATGTAGCTCTGACTGACCTTAAACTTGCTATTTAAATGAGACTGACCTGGAACTCTCAGAGAACTGCCTGCCATTCCTTCTGAGTACTAAGATTAAAGGCGTGCGACACCATGCCCGGTGTGGTGGCAGTTTTGACAAGGGTAGTGGCAGCAGAAATAGAGCAATTACAATAAATGCTCTACATTTGGGAAGAAGTGCTCTGATAGGTTAGATGTAGGAGGTGAGGCGGGGTGGCATATGGGGGAATCAAGGACAACACCCAGATTTCTGACCTGAAGAAAAGAATGGATGGTAGTGGCATGGGAGACTGGCAGACGAGGAGAAACTAGAGCTTCGTGTTGGCATGTTAAATTTGACACATCCATGAGATATCCACCTGCAGTTTGCGAGCAGAGAGAAATTGTAACAGGTAAAGAAGATAACATCGCCTCGTCTCTCCCATATTGTCCGGTTGTTCTTACAATACTCTTATTTATTAAGATACCATGAGAAGTAAAGGAGTTTGAAATGTTTGTTCATGCCTATTATCACACTGTGCTGGGAATTTCCAAGGAAAAGTCAGCGGACTGAGTGAAGGTGAACTCGGGCATAAGAGAGAACTTGCATCTCTAGGAACACAAGCCTGGGATGCCGCCTCTTATCTGTGTGTACAGAAGACTTATAAAGGGAACAGAGACCTGCCCTTCACTGCTCTGACAGTTTTTGTGTGCTCGGGCCCCTTGGCATATCTCTCTAGGCACTAACCATTCTCTCTGCAGGTACACAGAGACTTTAACCCTGTTTGTCTAGAATGGTTTCCAAGAACTGTACTGCAGCAGAATCTTGCTACAAAGCAAAACTGAAGCTGCTCTTCTGTGTAAACGGGAGGCTAGAAATAGCTGCTTATAACAACAGCAGTCTGAGCACAGTCTGTTCCCCGGGGGCTTTCTGTTCCAGGAGGAATTTAAAGGTTAAGAGTTTGAAAATCCAAGAGATGGTATACTGTGGCCACAGGTACACCGCTGGCCAAGACCCATCTGATCTTGTTTGTGCATGTATGTCTGTATGTGTGTATGAATGTATTATGTATGTATGTATGTATGTATTGTGTTTATTTGTTTGGCTGTTTAAGACAGGGTCTCTCTAAAGATATGCCTGGCTTCACCCCTCAAGTACTGGGATTAAAGGCATGTGTCACCATGCCTAGCCCTGTCTGGCCATTTTCACAACTCATTGGTGGTTGCTACAAAACAACACAAGTGGTAGCTAAGTATAGCTCGATTAATAAAAACCCAGAGACACAAACTGAAGTTCAACCTGAAGGTCAGAAAAGCAAAACAACCAGCCACTGGCTCTTACCTCAACCTCAGTCCAAAATGGCGATCCTGCCTCCAGGAATCCTCAGAATGAGACTGTGACTGAGAGCTGTCTCCTCCCATCTTATATTCCTCTCTAGTGCTGGGATTAAAGGTGTGCACCACTGCCACCCGGTTTCTATTGTGAACTAGCGTGGCTACTGGGATTAAAGGTGTGTGTCACCACTGCCTGGTCTGTAAGGCTGACCAGGGCAGCTGTTTTACTCTCTGACCTTCAGGCAAGCTTTATTTATTAAAATACAAATGACATATCACTACAGCTATGCCTACTCATTACACTCACATGATACAGTAACAAATCAGGCTGGGGGCTCATACTTGTAGCCTCAGCACTCAGGAGGAATGTCATGAGTTTGAGACCAGTCTGGGCTACACAGAAAGACCCTGTCTCAAAAGGGGCCAGGGAGGAGGGTTGGGGTGTGTGTGGAAAAATAGCTTAGTTCATAAGGTACTTGCCACACAAGCATGAAAACCTAACCCAGAACCCACACAGAACTAGGGCAAGTTTGGTGGCTCACATTTGTAATTTTAGCGTCTAGGAGGAAAAGACTGGCAGATCCCCGGGCTCACAGGCCTGGCCTACTTGGCAAGCCTCAGTCAGTGAGAGACTTGTCTTAGAAATAGCATTTGCGGTTGTTTTCTGTGTCTTCAAGTGTCTTCCACAACACTCGAGTGTGCACATGCACACACGCGCGCACACACACACACACACACACACACACCAAACAAAGAAGCAGTCCAAGATGAAATGATTACTGTTTCTCAATTTCTCCCCTTAGAGGGTTTTATTTTCTACTCCCCACCTCCCAAGACAGGGTTTCTCTGTGTGGCCCTTGTTGTCCTGGAACTTGCTCTGTAGACCAGGCTAGCCTTGAATTCAGTGATCCACCTGCTTCTGCCCACCCAAGTGCTAGGATTAAAAGCATGAGCCACCATACCCAAGTTTAGAGTTGTTTTTATTTCTGAGAACTGTGCTTTCAGGAATTTTCTATTTCAAAACCCTATAATGGCCTCTACAAACAAGCCCTGTGGCCGAAAGACTCCTACAAAGGAAAATGAATTCACAGTCCCTGACTGCCTTTCCAACCTCATCCCTAGTGATCTCTGCGGGATACTTCCACACCAGCAGTGCCTGTGCAGTTCTCTCCTCTTGAGTGTAGGTTAGACCTAGTGATTTGAGTGTAGGTTAGACCTAGTGATTTGAGAGTAGGTTAGACCTAGTAATTTGAGTGTAGGTTAGACCTAGTGATCTGCTTCAAAAGCATAAAATACAGGAGTAGCTGTGAGATACTCACAAAGGTGACTCTGGCTTTGCCGACAGGCTCCCTTGTTCACCGAGGAAGCTGCCATCGTGTTGGAAAATGCTTCCAAAGAGGGAGAGCCTGAGGATTAAGTTCAACTACTCTGAGGAGCTGGGTTCAGACACCCATTGCCTAAGTGAGCAGGGAAGTAGATCCTTCCTGGTCAGGCCCCGAGGTAGCTGTGAGATGCCTTGTACACAACCCTGAACCCGATATCCCAAGCTAAACCATGCCTGGCTTGCGGGCCCACCGAAACTGAGATAACAGCAGTGTGCTGTGTTGAGTCATGTGTGAGCTATGTTATTTGTTATGCAACAGTAGAGAACTATTATGCTAGCCCAACAGGGTGGCTATAAGGATAAGACAATACAAAGCACCTAGACCAGCTAGAGTCACGTGCCTGTGCTCCGGACACTTGGGAGGGGGAGGCAAGAGGACCTGGAATTCAAGGTCATTCTTGACTATACAGGGAGGCCCTAAATCAGATATAAAATCATCTAGGGAAATACCTGACACCACAGAAGGCCCGGCATAGTTTCAGCTCTGTTCTCTTCCCCACCTGTATCCCCTGCCACCACCGCAATACTGACACCCACTGCTTTGTGTCCAGACTCCTGCCACTGCTTTGCCATGCCTCCCCTTGCTTCCCTGTCATCTGGTTGTTTTGAAGTTGTAATACTGAAACAAAATCTTCAGCAACTTCCTATTCCTGAAAGGGAAGACTAACTCTGCATTCAAAGATCTGTAGGTGCCCCACCCTGCTTCTAGGCTCACATCCCACGATGCTCACACAGCGTCACTCT